>NW_028262358.1:102293110-102930610 GCF_047370975.1 Nipponia nippon | reverse complement strand
GCTTCAAGATCCAGAGATTATTGCAAAGCCCTGAAGGCATCCCAGAGGAAAAAACAGATTTTTTTCTATATTTTTAAGCTATAATTATACAGAAACATAATATGAATTTCTTAGGAATTATTTTTGGGGGCTACGAAGACCAGCTTTGATGTTTTTAGCATTACATGACCCAATTTAGTAGCACAGTTGACAAGTATTTCAGTGACTGTAGAGACATATGATTACTAGAAATAATGCAGAACTGAGCACTGAGGATTACTTGTTGTATACAATTGTGCTGGCTTCAAATGCAAAAATAGATCATATTTCTGTGAAAAACAATTTCTGGTGAAAAATAGTTCTTATTATAGAAATATTGGAAAGATGGTATGATAGAAGAAGATGGGTGTGAAAACAACATCAGAGTGGATGGATTCTTTCAAGTCAGACTAAGGCTAAATAATACATTATTTAGTATATGGCTCAGTAGATAAGTATTTCTTCATAGGGTAGAAAGACTATCGCCTCCAGACATGATATACTTTTAGTGATTTATTTATAAATATTATACCTTATTCTAATATCTCAGTGAAACTTTCTAAAATATTGTTATTATTTCATCTGTAATGTTTTAATCAAATTAATATAAATAGACAATTTGTATTTCAGACTGTTAATGAGTTCCAAGAAATACTTACCACAGTAACAAGATTCCAGATGTGGTAAGCGTCAATCACTCATCAGAAATAGATTCCGATTTTACTGTCCTATAGCTGAAATTCTCTGAACTCATACTTAGGTGTTGCTAGTGGCATGGTTAGAAGAAGGTACTGAGGGAACAGACCTGAGGGCTGATGAAACCTTGCCATTACAGATATGCATAACTTACTAATTAATTAACTTATCTGCATTATAGTCAGTCCCTTATCTCAAAAGCAGACATTGTTCATCACTGCTTCTGTTAAGCTAAATCAGATCCATCATTATACAAAGTTCTTTTTAAAATTTTGGAGCTGAGGTTGCAATAGTTTCCAAATTAGGAAAAGCTATCCTTTCTGACCCATTAAGCCTGCTGGAAGTTTACCTGGCAAGTGATACGTGGGCTGAGGATGTCAAGTTGATTTCATCTAAACATTAATAATTTTTTTATTAACTGAGAGCCTGAAGTAGGTAAATAACACAGTAAAAGTGATAAGATAAAATATAATTGTGAAAAAGTTATATTTATGGAAGAATCAGTTTCATAAGGTAATTTATAATAATCCATTTTAATAAAATTAAACTCTGCCATCAAAGAGAAAAAAAAACCCTGCAATATCAGAATAGTACAAATACAATATGTTTTTTACTAAGGAAGAAAGCTACAGATTGGTCATTTTAGACCAGCATGTGCAGTATTTAGCATATTTTATTCCATGCCATGCCTAAGATCTTGCTAGGGGATCAGGCTGTTGAAATATTTATGGTTACTTACTGCATCTTTTCAGCATGTGGAGAGATATCCACACTCTTAGATAAATTCAGAGATACATAAATAAAACTCTTTCATTAGGAATTATCTCCTACAGTTAATGGGCTAGTTAGCAACTCTTCCCTCCCACAGATGCCGTTTTGGTACTTTTTATGAGAAGTTTATCTTTCACTGTATCAGATTTTAAAAATAATCAATAAAATTTATTTCTGTTCTACTAAAGCAAAATATATTTATGTTTTATACTGTATGAGTCTACAACTTCGGAAAAATACATGATGCAAACATATACAAAGTATATATAGCTTTTTACTGGCTCTTAAGACCAATGAAAAAGACAATGAGTCACTGACTGACAAGGGCTATACTGCCTAAACAGATAATGTTTAAACACCTGAAATTGTTCTGAACAGGATTAGATGACTTTATAGAAAGATTTTACTCCGATTAGATTGCAACTATAAATACAATAACTTCAGGTTACTACCTGATTAATCTGTTTTGTGTGTAACTTGGGTAAAGCACTCAATCTCTGTTTGTCATTGTTCTTTATCTCTAAGCCTGGACTAATATTTCTTTACTCTCTGAGCATGTCGCAAATAAGTATATATTGAGGTGCTCTAAGGCTAAAGGTGCTGCAAGTGCCTAAAATAGGTTCTTTTCCTTCAGGAAAAGTTACACATTTTTCATTCCAAGATATCCCATTTTAATGAAATTCACTACTAGGATGTCATGTTTTTGTTAGAAAAATGTACATCTGAGTGTCACAAGGAAATTTTTGTCTTTTCCTTGTGATATACGTGGTGGTAGCGAACTAACGATTGGGTAGACTACGACACTGGGGCACAGGAGACCTGGCTTCTCATCCTGGTCTAGCTTACTGAGGGATCTCTGGGAAGCCATTCTCCTCTTAAAGCTTTGTTTTCAACATCTGCAATATATTGATAACCTCTTTGTTAAGCAGTCTTTCAGATAAAGTGATTGAATTAAAGAATAAAATATATCAAGTGTTTGTTTAGTTTGTCAGAACAATTGGAAATGCCTGCTACTTTCTCTACAGTCTCATCCTGGAATAACTTATTCATTATTTACAGAGTGCTATCATTTGAGTACATCAATTCTTAAAAGAAGATGAGGAGAGATATTGCTAAATTTTCTAACTGCTGCTTTCCAGAAAACTTTGCTACAGAGTATTCCTCATTTATACAGAGGACATGTTTTATTGATAAAAATATGTTTAAAAATGTATTACGTTGGGTTTATATAATGGCAAAATTAAGCATGACTTTTTAGTAGAATTACTCCTCTTCCTGAATGTTAGGGATGGTTACAAAGCTGTAAGATAAACCGATCCACAAGGTTTCAGGGAAAGGTTATGTACACAGTGGCAAATTTGGTATTATTATGGCAGTGCATTGAAAAAACAGCAAACCCTTGGCTGTACTTGAGTACATAGACTTAAAGCAGCAGTGCAAGCCTCAGCCCACTGGAGACTGGGCTTTCTGGAGGCTTCACCCCTTCATCCTCAGAGTCCGCAATGGTGGGCAGCTGTGGATTTACTGTTTTTTCAGTCTACCCTGTCCTGCACAGCACTGTGGATACAACCGTAGGGGTACATAGCTTTGCATGCAGTGCTCCATGAATTTACATAGCCTTAAAAAACAATCCTCCTCCAGCCTGAGAGTGCATTGTCCCAGTTCTTCGGCATCCATGGATTGTTTAGTGGATGCAGTTCTAAGAAGGTAGAAATTGTCCTACACTTTCCACTCAGTTTTTGGAATACACTGGTTATATTTTTCATTACCAGGCCTGATGATAAACCATGCATACTTCACCCCTTTAGGAACCTATTTCAGCCCGCAATTTCTGTAGATATTGTTGTGCACTATTTAACATAATAGAAAAGAATAGATAGATGTATTAAAAAACCTGGTTATTTCACAATAGAACTGGGTCATAAAAGTATTATGCTTTTTTATGATGGGTGTATTTTATGGTGTGATAGGCAGTCATAAAATGTGCTTTAAAATATGAATTTATAACTGAAGTGCTGATCCCATTTCTTTTAGTCAAATTATGCCTAAGAAAATATGTTATTAGTAAATGAATGCTCTAGATGGTTTGCACAAACTTCATCATTGTCTGGACCACATTTTCATTCAAAATTCTTCTAATTGGGCCATCTTACCTCCTGCTTGCTTTTGCTGAAATTGTAAATAGGTAGGAAAGCAATTAGATATTATCCTTGAAAGAAATGCAGCAATTGCTTAAATGGAAAGTGAAATTAGGAAAAACTTAAGTGCATTCTTAGCTGCCTCTTTATGCTGTCTTCTGAAGGGAAATAGGAAATAACATCCTTACGTCAGCTCCTCATCTTTTTGTAGGCATCCGCTCATGGCTGATATGGAATCTACAGCAGAAGTTCTATTTTTGTACTAGTTTTCTCCTTGGTGGGTAACATACAGGGCATGTTGTTATGTTGATTTTGGCCTTGAGACTAGGAGCATATCAGGTATGCCTACCGTGGCTCCAGTTCATTAGGCTACCTGACTAAATCAAGCAAAGCAATTTAAACTCAAAGACCTGGCAAGGATCAAGGGACTGTGGGAATGTGCAAGACTTATGTTTAGGGGGAAACACCAAAGGCAGTAAGAGGGTGAAATCAAGGTGGATTGGGGCAAAGAAATGTTGGAAAACAGAGGGAGAAGAGGGTAAAAGAGACTGAGTTGCATGTAAACAGGTGGTTGGTCAGCATGCTGTCTGATTGGGCCTGTGCTTGATCATTGCAGTCTGTCCTATACCTTGAATAAATCCTGTATCTCAGTGCCACCTGTGTGAGTATGCTCTCTACTCTGAGCCTGTGTGTGAGCACAAACAAATGTGAAGCCAGACTAGCAGGTGAGTAGGGTAAGAGGTCTGAGTGCCAGCAACTGGACTGAGAAAGCATGAGCTCAAGGGATGTGCTGATTTTGGCTGGGGTAGAGTTAATTTTCTTCATAGTAAGTAGTATGAGGCTGTGTTTTGGATCTGTGCTGGAAACAGCGTTAATAACACAGGGATGTTTTAGTTATTGCTGAGCAGTGCTTACACAGACTCAAGGCCTTTTCTGCTTCTCACCCCGCCCCACCAACGAGTAGGCTGGGGGTGCACAAGAAGCTGGGAGGGAACAGAGCTGGGACAGCTGACCCCAACTGACCAAAGGGGTATTCTGTACCATATGACGTCATGCTCAGCATATAAAGCTGAGGGAAGAAGAAGGAAGGGGGGGGGACGTTCAGAGTGATGGCATTTTGTCTTCACAGGTAAACTGTTACACATGATGGAGCCCTGCTTTCCTGGAGATGGCTGACCATCTGCCTGCCCATGGGAAGTAGTGAATGAATTCCTTATTTTGCTTTGCTTGCACGCACAGCTTTTGCTTTACCTATTAAACTGTTTTTATCTCAACCCACGAGTTTGCTCACTTTTACCCTTCTGATTCTTTCCCCCATCCCACCGGGAAATAGTGAGCGAGCGGCTGTGTGGTGCTTACTTGCTGGCTGGGGTTAAACCACAACAAGGGGCCTGGGGGTCTGGGAACTCTGGATAGTTCAATTGTTTGAAACCAGCTACAGATGGGGTATGTGTGTGTGTGAACCCAAGTCCTCATCAGCCAGAGAGGAGGAAGACAATCAGGCCATCTGTGATGCTCACATTTATGTGAGCAGTTTGTGTTTATGTGGGTGTTGTAAAGGCACTGCGCTCTGTCCGTCTTCATCTGTGTGGTTGGCCATGTTAGTACTGTGTGTGTTTGCCTGTGTGCCTGGCTACTGGCCAGACTGGGGACATGGCACTGGAGCATCCGCACATGGTGCTGGGACTGGAGAAATCCTCTGGGTCCTGAAGCCCACTACTTTCATCTACCTCTTAAAATGGTTCATTTGACCATTTTAGACCTTGTGAACTTACAAAGCTTCAGCTACTTAGAAAAGTTAGATAGTATAATTCAGTCAGGTAATTCTTTTTCACCAGCTTGGTTAGTGAGAATCTCATATCATTAAGTCCTAGAATTACTAATTGACAGGCAGTAAAAGGCAACAATTTTTGCCCTTGTCTCCTTGGCAGCTTTTTGCAACTGCTGTGCATCTTGGCATGTCTGTGCAGGACCTTCTCTAGCAGAGTCAGTATCATTATATTTTGACTGTGCTACTGTTAGTGTCTCCATGTGTTAGTTTTAAGATCTTGTTCCCTAAACAATATAATGTTTCTCAGATAGGCTGAGATGTCTATGGCCATCTTTATTAACTGAAGCCTTCTCTCTAATGGATTCAACTGACTGATTTTTCCAATGAATTATATATGGGCATAAAACCCCAATTTGAAATGCGCAGAATATTCCACTTTTCAGTCACTGTCACTGTCTAGTGTATATAATAAGATATGATTTTGGCTTTAAATTATTCCACTGTGAGGATATTTATGAGGTCTCTTCCTCCTTCCTTGCATGAGGCATACTTTACCTAAATGGGAACAGTGATGCGGTTACTGTCCTTCATCAGGCTGCATACTGTCATGAATCTTAGAAGCCTGAGAATTTGCCATAAAAATGTAGTTTAACTTGGTAAATTACTTGAAAAATATTTGAATACACACAAATACACAGAGATAATGTGCTCATGTAAGTCTCAGTTCCTGACGAAATCAGGTTAAAATGGCTTCATGGGACATTCTCATTTCTACTCCTTCCCTGTTATTCGCTTTCTATCAACAGAATCAACTTTTAGACATAAGGCTGGATAAGGCCTTGTAGAATAGCTCCAAGGTATTTTTTCTTTCATGTTTTCCTCCGTAAGAGGCATGTGCCAAGCCCTTGTCTGCTACTTTGCATTTCCACAAGGAGCTCATTACACACCACACTGGGGAAAGCTTTCAAGATTTACTTTTAAATTTTTTATTTATCCATTTTTTTTTTTTAATTCACAGGTTGACTTTAAACATTTCAGTCAAACTCTTTAGATTTGAGTGCTGAAATTCCAACACTTTGATAAAAGTGGCCTTACTTTGTAAGCTAATCGAGTTCTCACTGAAGTCAGTGGAAACTTTTGTTACTCACTGCTCCTAAAAACCCACCACTTTAATACAAGTGTTTAAATTAGAATCAGAGGAAAGATTCATAAAAGTATCTAAGGGAAAATCCCATTGAAAGTTACTGAACCTGGTGAGCTTAAGCAATTTAATTTCCTTTGAAATTTCCGCTTTCAGTAATTTTAAATTAGAGCCACACTTTTTAAAGTGAGGCATCTGCCGTTTCAAGATTTTGGAAATAATTTCTTTCCACGTAAAGAAACATGATAAAATAGAGGCAGGAAAAGGATAAAATGAAAATAAATACTACAATGATGAGGAAATATATAAACATTTAGACAGAAAACTATTACAAAAGTAATTTGCTTTGTAGATAGCAATGAAAAACTGAGCTCTATTTAAGTAAATTCCGTATAGAATTTTTATGTTCTAAACAGCTTTTAACCCTCCTAAGTCTGAGGAGAGAATTTATCCCATGTCTACACATTTCTGAGAGGATTATGTAACCTCTATATAAAGATCCTATATTTGGGGTTAGTGTCATCACCACTGTTCTTAAAAAAAGTGATTACAGCTTTATTTTGAAAGGCACCTGATCCTGTTGGAGTGAATCAGGGCCAACCTGAGATCAGGGTCCCTCAGAGCAATGTACGGGTTATTCCTCCTAATTCTTGTGCCTTGTTAAGGCAGTAGATAGTCACAGCACTGTTCAAACATCATGTTTCTGGGCTTGTGCAGAAAGTTAGTGCTGTAGGGAATTTTTAAAGGTTTCATTAGCAATGGTACTCAAATTTGTATCAAGTGAAGTGGTAGCTGAATAGCAGAAGCACAGGTAAGACTAGATGCAGAGGAAAAAGGAAAGGGCAAAAAGAAATGATTGAATCATAAGTATGTTATTGGGCACTTTGATTCTGCTCAAATTCTTCTTTATTTATTTGTATCTTATCCCTATACTGCTTCAACTGTTTCTTTAAGGATGGATTTGGTGGTCTTTGTTTCAGAGAACAAATGATTCAAAAGCTTGTTAATATTTAAAGGAAATTTTGTCTCAATAATAATTCCAGACTAGCCCACTCACAGTAATTAAAAACCCTCTCTTTACAGGGGCTGGCTGTGTAAAAACTACTTGCAGTACTAGCATATTTTCTATCCAGACTTATCACAGTTTGCAAATTGTTAACAGCATAAAAAATCAGCCAAGAAGCGAACAAGGACAGAATTTAAACAACCCTTGCTCCTTTGATTTGGCTTAGGCACACAGTTATACTGAATATGCTTGTATTACTACCAGCAATAGCTGTGCAATAGCTGTGCAATAGCTGTGACAGAAGCTTCCATTTTCTAAGGCTGTTAACAAGAGAATTTCCTAGTACAGCCAGTTAATATAATATTTTTTTTTAAAGAAAATAAAAAAAGAAAACATACTAAAAAAAACCCCTAAGACTCTCTGGCAAATACAGTGGTTAGAGTAATTTACTATTCTATGATGTTCAACAGCTACATCACATAAACCATCCCTCTTCCCACTGGCAGAGGAATAACCACGGGAAGTTGTTCAATCAAGAAAGGACATTCTCACCTCTCAGGAATGTGTTCTGCTAAATTGCTAATGGTAGTGACTGGCACTAAATGAAACCTCTCTATCAGCCTTAAGACATTTTGTAATTTGTTAAATATAATATTTTTCAAATGACTGAATTTTAGGTTTAATAAAGTTTTAAATACTCCCAGTAACTGTTGCTATATGTGTGACCATCTTCTGGGAAAAAAAAAAAAAAAAAAGAAAAACATAAGAATAGTATTAAATTTACAAAGCATAAAATGCATGCATAAAATGATTAGGAAAAAACCCAACCTCTTTGGAATGCATGTGTATGCATACATGCTGTACACAGATTCTTCTGTATTCACAGAGCACTACCATTCCTTACCTGACAGGCTAATATTGATGTGTTCATTCTCATTCTGAGTAAGTACTTTGGAAAATAAAATTTAATTTTGCCAGAAACAAATGACACTGAGTGATATGTGTTCTCAGAATGTGATGAGACAGGTCATTCAATTGTGGCCTTGTTGACATGGTGAATTTAGGGTGGAGGAACTTAGAAACTGGACCATACCACTCAGTGACATAAAATCTAACATTTATGGATATAGTGGGTGGATAGTGATTTCTAGTCAAAGATTTATGTTCTACAACACAAATACACTTCTTCAAGCTTTTGGACACCTGTGGATGTGTTCCCACTGTTTTTTCATTTATTGCTTTTTAACTTCGATTGTCTTTATAAAAAGTCAATGGCCTCAGTAGTCCAAAGCAACTCCAGACCAATCTCTTTGACCTTCTCCATATCTAAAGACAACTGGGGGTTATTACCCGAGTTGCTATCCCCTTCTGGCCTCCTGCCCCAAATATGTTGCAAGGATGTAAAGTTAAGAGTGCCTCTGGGCTTCATTGTTTCCTTCCTGAGTGCCGACAATTATAATGGGACAGATGTAGTCCAGGTCGTTTGGGCAAATCTTCTGTATAACTATTACCTGTTCTGCTTTGTTATTCCAGCATCAGATAGAGTTGGGCAGATATAGTCCAGGTTTCGTTTATTCTGAGCAGTGCTTTTGTGTAAGATTCAACTTGTGACACCATAGGCTAGAAATTCCTTGGTTGGCTGCTCATGGGAGAAGTGTCCCACTCTAATTCCTGGGGGAAAGAAGTAACCCTAACCTTACTAGATGAGGCGCTGCGCAACAACACCTGTTTGTGATTGGACATGAGCAGGTCATAATTTCCTTATTTTCTCTTGTATATCAGTACTTGTACAAGCACAACCATGATTCAGAGAGAAATTAACACTTTTCCAAGAGGCTGAGTTGATTTAGGCTTTCAGCGTTTAAAAATTATAGATTAGCACAGAATGTTTTTTAAGTTTAGCTTAAAAACATAGATGGAAAAGGTGAGGGGCCAGTAGTCATCCATTGGATAAGAATGACTTGCCTAAAACATAAATGAAAAAGAGTTTGACTTCAATTTCCTCCTTAGCTCAAGGTGCATCGTATCTGATCCAGTCTTTTGCATGGAAGTCTTTGCATGCCCATCCCAGAGTTTAGTTCACTGACTGCTTAACCAAAATCATCTGTATTTCATTTGCTTTATTTGGATCATTAATAATTACATGCTTGGCTGAAGAGTGATTCTCTGTCTCTGCCCAAGGCTGGTGCCTTGTCCAAATATTTTGTAGTCAAGTGAGTAAAGCACTCATCTGAGAAGCAAGGAATATGTCTTTCAGCTTTCTAAGGCTAAGGTTGGAGTTCAGTATTGGCTTGCTACTCCCTGGGTGAGTTAAGTCTTTGGGCTAATTGCAAAATGTTTTTCCAGCAGCACCTCCTACATCTATTGTGGCCTGAAAGCATTAAAACATTCTGATGATAGATTACTTTAGGTGTATGTTCAGCATGTAATCTTTCTGAGTGACTCTTCATAGTCATTAATCACTCTTCATCACTTCATCCTTCCCATATGTCATATAAGTGTAAGATAGAAATTATGTGTTCTGAATCACAGTCCTGGGGCCAGATAGCTATTTTTTTAGACACTGTGGTACCTACATTGGAAATGTCTAAGTGGGGTTTCTGTGTCTCATGTGGATGCTTATGTCAAACATTTAGTCACGAATTACAGCCCTAAGAATTCAACTCAGTATTCACTTAAATCCCAAAGCTCCTATGCAATAAGATGTTTAGCAACAATCTGAGTATGCAAGTTTCTGAAGACTTGTGAAGACCTCTATACTGGAAACAAAACCAATTGGAAAAGTTATTGCTTAATATTTCACAATGGCTTTCTAACACCTACCTCAAATGCTTAAGGCCTAAGGATTCCAACAAAAGTCACAATTATATGTGAATCTATTTCATTTTGTGGGTTATTGATGGGCATCCACCAAAGTGCTAGGCAACTTTACAACAAATTACAAGCTGTATTACCAGTCTATCAAATACAGGAAATAAATATATTCCAATAGTTTGCCCAAACTGACCCACCAAAAACTAATTGCAAACACAGAGCCCACAATTACACATTTACCATTTTTACCAGAGAATAATGGCATAGACTGCAGAATGTATTACTAGCATTTCATTTCTGGAGGACACTGGTGCTACAAATGCTCACTATTCTTGTATACATGGAGCTTTGATGTTCATGGAATCTTTTGAGCATGTAATTGGTAGAGTTCAGTGATTCACAGCTTTTTAATTCAGCTGGTATTTTGACAAGTTATTAGCCAGCTGCTGTTCATTGAAGCAGATGTTATGAACCATGCATAAAATTGTCAAGGTTACAGTTAGTACAAAGAAAACCCTATCCCTTTCCTGTCAGGGTTTGTAACAAAACTTCTATTGACATCATCAGAAGAATCAACTTCAGAAACTGGGTGTTACTCAAACTTATCCCCCATTATTTTGTATTGTTCCCAAATCTCTTCTTTCACTTTCTCCTTCTCCTCATGGCCAACTTTCTTCAGTCTTTCTTTTTATCTTAGTGAAGTTTGCATTTTATGAGCCAGCTCTTAACTTCTAGTCTTCTTTCACACTGATTACTGCACCAGAAAACATCCTTCAGTTAGTACTTTTCAGCTCTTCACTTGTGCTTCTTTTATTTCCTCTGACATAAAACTGAATAATCAGTAGGGACTATTTTTTCTGCCTTCTACAATGATCATTCTGCATATTTCAAAAGCAATAATAGAACAAGCCACAGCATGCTAGTTCAGAATAATGGATCTATTGAAGCCCAGATATTGCTACCTGTTTGGGGCAGGAAATAGCATTTGTCTTTAGTAGTTTTTGTTTATTGTAAATCACAGTGTGTGACTGTACATCTAGTGTATAGAATGTGACGGGGATGGAAAAACATGCAGTTTTATTTCACTAAAAGCTGGGATGATCACTCCAATACATGAGTTATCATTCCTACTACTTACTATAAAAACATATTGGAAAATGGCAAAGTACGAGACAGATAGCAAGAGCTGAGTTTAAGAATTGGAACATTAAAAATTTAAGCCAACTACATTTTACCTGGAATTTTTTCTTTCAGCATCAGTTATTCTTTCTATATTCTTATAGCTTAGCAATACAGTGGTACAATATGAATTTGAATGATAAGTGAATTTAAGTGAAAAAAGATGCATTTTCTGTATCTAGGGCTTGCCTAAGCATAGGTTCATATGATCTACAACTGCTTATGTAGTTGCTGCCTAAAGATTGAAAATAGTTACCCCTTATAACCACTGCATTGATTTCAGCTGAATTAACTAAGGTTTGAATTTGGTTCTGCAGTCTATTTTGCATTTAGAATATGAATAAATATTTGAGACCTACCATTAGGCTCTTAAGTACCTGTACAGCACAGTAATTTATTGATATTCTTTGTAATCCTGTCTTATTCTTAATCTTTTTATTACTATATACTTATTTTTACTTTTAGGTCATTTGACAAATCCAAGACAGTCTCCTTGCATAAAAAGCCTCGCTGCTTTTTTTGCTTTGTATGCTTATATTTTCAATAGGCAACTATTCATATACCTAACTTGCCATTTGCACACAACTAGGCATGATCAGTTCATATACTAATTGCATTCAAATATCAGGTGTGCTATTGTGATTACTCTTTTCCACAGGCAATTTAGAAAATCATAAAATGAATATATGCTGCCTGTAATGCCACAAAATGACCTTCTGCTGGGTATTCTCAGGCAGTCACAGTACAAAAATGATCTAGCTCTTGAAGTCCTGGATGAATGAGAGAGAGTAACCACGACCTCTTTGTAACTGATCATTTTGATGTTTAATATCCAAAAGGAAATCAATCATAATACATTTTAAATTAAATCTTGAAGAAGTCATAAATTTATGTTCTAAAAATCTATATGATAATTTTGTATGAGACGATATAAAGTCAGATGCTCTTCTCAGATGAAGTAAAGGCAAAAAATGAACAGGTAATGAACCGTTGATTTCAGATGTAGAAACATATATGTAAAATGCTTGGCAGAAAAGAAAACTAATTTTTGTATTTGGAGTGAAATCAGAAGAAGGAAAAAGAATATCTGTATATGCAGAGAGACTGATGGCAGCTAAAATTTACCGAAGCCATTTGAAATAACCAAATACTGACACATCGGTTTCTTTGGGTCAGAAACATTGATATGTCTCTTATAAAACTTCTTGGAGAATCCTGTAGCGCAATTGTTGCTAGTGGGCATATATTGAAAATTGCTTGAAAGGTACAAATTATGAAGCCAAATACAGTATTTTTCTTTCATATTCTGCAACTAGTATTGACAGAAAATCTCTACTAATGCATTTTACCTAAGCTTTGGTTTAGCTTTCTATATACTAGATTTAATTATAAAACTATGAATAATTTGAAATATACTATTTATCTTGAAATCCCATAGATAAATTTTTTAGTGTCAGTTAAAAATTTAGTTATACAACTTGTTTTTGAAAACATCTGATTGCGAAAGAACTACTTCAGTAATTGTTATGAAATTTTGACCGTTATGAAAAAGTAACATAAAATATTTATTTAGATAAATTACAGATTGCTATTTCTTTTTTAGTACCCTAAATGAAGTCATATAATCAACATTTATTTGTTGTTTAGAAGCTGTTATGAAAGTATTGGTAGTATGAAAAATGTCTTCAAGCAGTGAATATAATTATTCAAAATAATTAAAATGGAAATAAGCATTATTTTCTAGTTTTTTAAAGCTATAATATCAATATGTCAACTTATAGGTGTGCATGGAGAGTGCTAGCCATTTTCATTGCTAACTTCCTAATTCTTTTCTTCCATATGGAAAGCAATTGTGCATGTTGCCCCCCCGAAAGTATGGAAACAGAGAATCTAGAATCATTGAATGGTTTGGGTTGGGCAACATCTTCAACTAGATCAGGTTACTCAAAGCCCCATCCAGCCTGACCTTCAACATTTCCAATGATGGGGCATCCACAGCTTCTCTGGGCAACCTGTTCCAGTGTCTCACCACCCTCATCATAAAAAAATTCTTCCTTATGTCCAATCCAAATCTACCTTCTTTTAGTTTAAAACCTTTGTCCCTTGTCCTATCTCTACAGGCCCTGAAAAGCCTTTCTCTGTTTTTCTTATAAGCCCCCTTTTTTATATTGAAAAGACACAATAAGGTCTCCCCGGAGCCTTCTCTTCTCCAGGCTGAACAACCCCAACTCTCTCAGCCTTTCTTCAGAGGAGAGGTGTTCCAGCCCTCCAATCATTTCATGGTCCTCCTCTCGACCTGCTCTAACAGGTCCATGCCTTTCTTGTGCTGGGGGCTCCAGAGCTTCCCACAGTACTCCAGTTGGGGTCTCACCAGAGTGGAGTAGAGGGGCAGAATCACCTCCCTTGTCCTGCTGGCTGAGCTTGTTTTTATGCAGCCCAGGATACGGTTAGCTTTCTTGGGCTCCAAGTGCACATTGCCAGCTCATGTCCAATTTTTCATCCACCAGTATCCCCAAGTCCTTCTCTACTCTTTTCATCCTCCAGTCTGTGCTAATATTGGGGATTGCACCGACCAAGGTGCAGGACGTTGCACTTTGCCTTGTTGAACTTCATGAAGTTCACTTCTCAAGCCTGTCCAGCCTCTGGATGGCATCCCTTCCCTCTAGCATATCAACTGCACCACTCAGTTTGGTGTCATCTGCAAACTTGCTGAGGAAGCACTCAATCCCACTGTCTATGTCATTGATGAAGATATTAAATAGTAAGATCCCAGTACAGACCCTTGAGGGACACCACTCATTACTGGTTTCCATTTGGACATTGAGCCACTGACTGTAACTCTCTGGATGTGACCATCCCGACAATTTCTCATCCATCTAAAAGTCCGCCCGTCAAATCCATGTCTCTCCCATTTAGAGGTAAGAATGTTGTGGTGGACCGTATCAAAGGCCTTACAAAAGTCCAGGTAGATGACATCAGTTGCTCTTCCCTTGTCTGCTGATGCAGTCATTCCATTGTAGAAGGTCACTTAGTTATTCAGGCACAATTTGGCCTTGGTAAAACCATGTTGGCTGGCTCTAATCACCTCCTTGTCTGTCATACGCTTTGATATGTCTTCCAAGAGCATCTGTTCCATGAGCTTACTGGGCACGGAGGTGAGGCTGACTGGTCAGTAGTTCCCAGTGTTCTCCTTTTTACCCGTTTCAAAAATGGGTGTAATATTACCTTTTCTGCAGTCACTGGGGACTTTTCCTGACTTCTGTGACTTTTCAAATATGATGGAGAGTGGCTTAGCAGCTACATCTGCCAACTCCCTCAGGACCCTGCATGCATCTCGTTGGGTCCTGTGGACTTGTGTATGTTCAGGTTCCTCAGGTGGTCTCAAACGTGATCTTCTCTTATGATGGGAGGTACTTGGTTTCCCCAGCCTTGAGGTTCAGGAACTTGAGATGTGGGAAGAGTGATTACTAGTGAAAACTGAGGTAAAGAAATTGTTAAGTACCTCAGCTGTCTCCATATCGCTAGTTCTCCTGTTTTATTTCTCAGGAGGTGTACATTTTCAGGTCAGCCCTGTAGTAGTCAGGCAGTTGGACTAGATGATTGTTGTAGGTCCCTTCCAACTGAAATTATTCTATTCTATTCTATTCTATTCTATTCTATTCTATTCTATTCTATTCTATTCTATTCTATTCTATTCTATTCTTTAATCTTCATGTTCTGTCCAATGTACCTGTAAATGCCCTTCTAATTACTCTTCACATTCCTTATGAAATTTAGCTTCAACTGTACCCTAGCTTTCCTGATTGCACCCCTACACACCTGGGCAGCATTTGTATATTCTTCCCAGGATACATGTCCCTGATTCCACTGTCTATGCATTTCCTTCTTACACTTTAGTTCAACCAGGAGGACCTTACTCAGCCATGATGGTCTCCTGCCTTCCTTGCCTGATTTCTTACACATGCTAATCAAGAGCTCTTGTGCTCTAAGATAGATTTCCTTAGAGAACTGTCAGGTCTGTTCAGATCTTTTGTCCCTGAGGGCAGTTTCCCAGGCAGTCCCATCCACTAATTCCTTAAAGAACTGAAAGTTTGCTCTCCTAAAATTCAGGGTCTTAACTCTACTCTTCATATGCCCATATGACTCAAGATCATGAATTCCACCAGGGCATGATCACTGCAGCCCAGGCTGCCACCAATCATGACCTCTCTAATTAGTTCATCTGTACTGGTAAGCAACAAGTCCAGTAATACTTCTCCTCCAGTCAGACTGTTTATCACCTGGATTAAGAAGTTATCCTTGATGCACTCAAAGAGTCTCCTGGACTGCTTACAGCTTGCTGTGCTGCTTTTCCAGCAGGTGTCAGGGTGATGGAAGTCCTGCAGCAGGATCAGAGTCTGTGAGCACGGTGCTTCCTGTAGTTCAAGTAAGAATGCTTCATCAACATCCTCCTCTTGATCAGGCGGCCACAAGGTTTCCTTTGTTGGCTTGGTCCCTAATTTTCACCCATAAGCTCTCAACCTGTTCATCACTGTCTTTCAAAGATAGCTCTGTGCAATCAATCAATTTTTTTACATAGAAGGCAACCCCGCCCCAGTCTCTCCTTCTTTTCCTGTCCCTTCTGAACAGTTTGTAGCAATCGATTGCAGCAGTCCAGTCATGATTCATCCCACGAGGTTTCAGTGACAGTGATTAGATCCTAGCTTTCTAGCTGCACAGTGGCTTCCAGCTCTTGTTTTTTACCCATGCTACATGCATTGGTATAGAGTCATTTCAGCTGGGCTTTTGAACGTGTCACCATTTTAGAGGAACACACCCTAATTCCTTTGAGACATTTCAGAGGTTTTCCCTGTTGGTTCCTAACACATCAGCATTCCCTGGCTCTTCCCTGTTACTCAAAATTCCATCCACTTCCCCTGGTAAGTCTAGTTTAAAGCTCTCCTTATAAGCCTAGCTGACTTGGTGGTGAAGACACTCTTGCCCCACTAGTACACTACTGCTTCCTACTTTTTTGAAGAACAGTGCAATAAATCATTATATCCTTAATTTCTCTTTATAGCACAATGTTAAAAGGTTCTAAATACATTTTCCCTATACACTGATAAAAATGAACTTCACAGAACATTTATTCTATTTGCCAGATGGCCAGTTGCATCCATCTATGAAAGGCATGAACTCCTTTATTTGGAAAAGTTTTACTGACTAGTTTTAAACTCACAGCTCCATCTGTGTTGTGGTTGTTCTTATTGTTTGGGTTTCCATGTTGAACAATAGACGAAAGATGCTCATTTGAGTAGATTCTGTAAAACTTGTATAGGCATTGACAGCTACAGGTTTGAACAGATCCAATTGCAGCTTACTTTTATTTTGATTTATGTGAATGAGAGATCTGTATGGAAAAATTAAACACCATTCAACTGATTTAATTTGAAAATTCAACATATCCTCTTAATGTATATGAATATATTGTTAGCAAGCAGCACAAGGCCAAGTATATAGGGGTGGAGAGCAAGTCTAAGCATGGCCAGGTGCTTCACTTTAACTCTGTTCTCTTCATTAGGAGACTGCCATCAAATCTGAATATATTTACAGTGAATCACAAGTGTATTGGCCACTACACATTATATAAAGGTAAACGATAAAAGATGACCATTGCAGAAAATACCTTGTAGCAAATATTAGCAAATAAACTATTGCTTTGTTGACTAATAGCATAATTAATTTTCTGTAAGTTATTTGAGCACTTAGTGAAAAAAGGCTTTGCTAATTTTAATTAAACATCCTTGTAATAGATTTTCTGTTATTAAATATGTTTTCATGAATCTCTGTCATGCACAGTAGTACTATAATTAGGATATTTTACATGACATGGCTGGAATGTTAATCAACAGCATTTGGCAAAAAAGTGTCAAGGAAGTTTCCAAGGTTTTATAAAACATTTCCTTTGATTCTTTTTCTCTCTTTTTGTGCATGAAAAGTGGATCCCATTAGATGAAGTATTCAGAACTGCTGAAAAGAATATTCCATCAGTTGAATTATTTTAATCTAAATTAATGTATGTATTCATTCTCTATTTGAATAAAAAGTAACTTTAGCTTAACTGAACACTGACATCTAGATATTAAAAACGTATTTTATTTTCAGGTGTTTCAACATAAATGCAAATAATATATCAAATATCTTCTAACTGTAGGCACTTTTGCCTTCCTTGAATTGTTGGAGTGGCACCTTCTGATACTTTTCTGAATCTATTCTGTTTCACAGTGTTGTGGGTTAACCCCAGTAGGCAGCTAAGCACCACACAGCTGCTCGCTCAGTCTCCCCCACCCCGGCCTCCAGTGGGACAGGGGACGAGAAAAGGAAGAGTAAAAGCAAGAAAACTCATGGCTCGGGATAAAAATAGTTTAAAAAGCAAAGAAGAAGTGGAAGAAGAAAGAGAGAAGAAAAAACAAAACAAGTGATGCAAACACAATCACTCACCACCTCCCACTGGGCTGATGCCCAGCCAGTTCCCATGTGAAAGACAGCTAACCTCCCTAAATGCCTCTCTCCTGCATTTTGCTGCTAAACATGAAAGAATATGGCATGGAATATCTCTTTTGATTAATCTGGGTCATCTGCATGGTTGTGTTCCCTCCCAACCTCTTGCACACCCCAGTCTATTCGCAGGGAGGTCAGAGTGAGAAACAGATGGCCTTGACACTGTACAAATGCTGTTCACCAAGAGCTAAAACACTGGTGTGTTATCAGCATTGTTTTGGTCACAAATCTAAAATGCAGCACCATATGAGCTGCTATGAAGAAAATTTAACTCCATCCGAGCCGAATCCAGTCCACACACGTGGGTTATATAAAATGTAGATCCCTTTCAGTACGAGTAAGTTATGACAATTTACACTAAAGGTTTTTGTCTGAACAAGACCTAAAAGATTCAAATATTTGTTATTCAACAGGGAAGGGATAGATTACTGCATTTATAAGGTGATGCCTAACAATCCTCCTTTGACAGCCAGCTTCCCAAAACAAAGCAAAAAAACCCTACTCTGGCTGATGCAGGTAAAAGTGTAATGACCTAGGGTCCAGATCATATCCTGCAATTTTAACTCATGGTTGCATTAATTGGTGCACCTGACCTGGGGCTGAAAATGTTAATTGGCCTTCTGTTTGAAGGCTTGATAATGCAAATAGCTGAACAACATTGGAAGCAGGCATCGAAAGTTAATGCATCCTGGCTGAGCAGCAGGCACTTTCTGTGGATATCTACAAATGTCCAGTATTTCATGCTTGACAATGTCATTGCTGAGTCTCAACCAGATGGAATTCACCTGTTACTTGGATCCAGATGGGTACTGACACACAGCAGTAAAGGGAGGGAGTTTCATGTATGCGAGATGATTGCAGAAATGAAACAGACCTATCATTTAATCCAATCCTTTGCTATCACAGTCCTCAGATAAAACAATCCTTTTCATAAACTTACCAAGGTCCATCTTAAAAGCAATTTTCTTATTACTATTACAGTGAATAAAAATCTGTCCCAGAAATAGATTTCTTTAACAGTTAAAGATTTTCTAATTTTCATCTAGATATAATCCTTGTTTCGTAAATGAAGTCACTGGCCTGTAATTTAAATATTTTTTCTAACTTTTTTACACTGGTGTATTCATCAGGAATAGTCAGATGCATCCTTTCGTTTTGTCAGTCTACAAAAGAAGAAAAAAAAATCATTAGGTATCTGTTTTATTTTGGCACTCATTGTAATGTCCCTTCTCTACATCTATTCCTGTGTCAGCTACATCTGTAGCATCCTTTCTGAACACAGATCATGACGGGAATGCAAACATGGAACAGAATGTTGAATGGCATTACAAGGCAAGGCCTCCTAAAGGTCACAACACAGTGGTTCTTATGTTTTCCTGATTTCCTTGTGTCTTGGTATGACCCCAGCCAGCAAGTAAGCACCACACAGACGCCTGTTCACTCCCCCCCAGGGGGATGGGGGAAAGAATCAGAAGGGTAAAAGTGAGAAGACTCCTGGGTTGAGATTAAAAAAGTTTAATAATGAAAATAAAATTATTATTATTATTATTATTATTATTATTAATAATAATAATAATAATAATAATAATAATAATAATAATAATAATAATGAAAATAACAATGAGAAATAAAACCCCAGAGAGACAAGTGATGCAAATGAAAAATTGCTCACCACCAATTGGTGATGCCCAGCCAGTCCCCGAGCAGTGGCCCCCCAGGCAATCTTCCACCTAGTTTTATTGCTGTGCATGACATCATATGGTATGGAATATCCCTTTGGTCAGCTGGGGTCAGCTGTCCCAGCTGTGTCCACTCCCAACTTCTTGTTCACCCCCAGCCTACTCGCTGGTGGGGTGGGGTGAGAAGCAGAAAAAGCCTTGACTCTGTGTAAGCGCTGCTCAGCAATAACTAAAACATCCCTCTATTATCAATAGTTTCCAGCACAAATCCAAAACATAGCCCCATGCTAGCTACTATGAAGAAAAATTAACTCTATCCCACCCAAAACCAACAGACCTTCAAACACATTTCGTGTTATACTGTAACACTGCATTTTTTCTTATCACAGCTGTATGGCAGAAGCATCCCACAGCCATTCAGTGATGGATTAGCACTCCCAGGTCCTTCTCACTTCAACAGCTTCTAGAGCTGGTGAACTCCATGAGACCAAAAGATTTTTTTTTAGTGGTCTAAACGTAAATTAATTTTCACTTCGCCACCATTGATCAACTCTCGTGACTGCTACAATGCCTTTGTGGACAACACTGACAGCCAGCCATGGGCATTTTCAAAAATTATTAGACTTGGGAGGCTTAAGTCAGTTTAGGGCATGCATGAGAAAAGAATAGCTTCTTCTAGGGAATGAGTAGGTTTTTGATTAACACTAAACTATTGCCTGCAGGCAGTGAAGACCAAGTCGGCTCTGATTTATAATAATTATGCCAAAAGGCCAAAGAGTATAACTTTTTTTTCCTAACTATGAGGTAGATTTAACACAGCATTGAAAGTCAGTAGTTGCCTCAAAACAGGTAAAACAATAGATATTTTTGTGGCAATTGCTTAAGTACCTGTAAACTGGTATGTTCTACTGTTATTATCTGGATTAAAGGTCTTGTGGTTTAGCCCCAGTCGGCAACCAAGCACCACAGAGCCGCTTGCTCACCCTCCCCGCCCTGGGTGGGATGGGGGATGGAATCGGAAGAGCAAAAGTAAGAAAACTCATGGGTTCAGATAATAATTAATATAAAATAAATAATATAATTAATCACTTTATAATTGAACAAAAATATAACAATAGCAATAATAATAATTAATAATAATTTAAAAATGTATGAAAAGGAAAACAACAAGAGACAGAGAGAGAGGAACAAAACCCAGGAAAAACAAGTGATACAACCGCTCACCACCTGCAGATCGATGCCCAGCCAGTCCCTGAGCAGTGATCTCTGCCCCCTGGCCAACTCCCCCCAGTTTATATACTGAGCATGATGTCATATGGTATGGAACAGCCCTTTGGCCAGTTTGGACCACCTGTCTTGTCTGTGCCCCCTCCCAGCTTCTTATGCACCTGGCAGAGTAAGCACTACTTAGCAACGACTAAAACATCAGTGTGTTCTCAACATTATTCTCATCCTAAATCCAAAACACAACACTATAGCAGCTACTAGGAAGAAAATTAACTCTATCCCAGCTGAAACCAGGACAGAAGGTAAATGGGAACTTCTACAAAGATGCCACCATAGATTGGTATAGGTGGTTTAACTATCAGTGAGAATATCTGGAAACAGTTAGAATGGCTGAAAAGAGATTTTGGTTTTGAATGTAGCAATACTGTACAGCAAAATTCTGTTAACCTCCACCTTTAGCATAGTGAAGTTAGCAAGAAGAAAGTAGATAAAAGTGGCATTGCACCAGAACCATGTACACAGGAATGTCCAGATATAAGGAATAACAAATTATGGACGAATTATTTATAATAAAGGAATCGCAAAGATACTCTCCCTAAAGAAAACTGTCTAGCAGCACTTTCAGTTACCTCAAATCACCAATAACTATGTCAAAGTCAGAATTGTTCAATAAAAGCTTTTTGGCTTTCAAAAAAAAATCATATGACATATCCATATAACACAATGAAGGATGATATTACATTTCACAGTAACCTTGCAGAGTATTTAATACTTCTAAAAGCAAACACTTTAAAATCTGCAGGATCATCTTTATCACACTTCTGAAAGAGCTAGACAAGGCGAACTCTGGCCAGAATGTGTTAATTTTCAATAAGTCTTTTTAACATTGAAAAAGTTCCAAAGAACTAAAAAAAAATGAAAGCCATAAAATACATAAAGTGGGTGGAGATTATTTTATGAGGAAGTGGATGCTTGCCATCTGAGCATCAACCCTAGCCACAATCATGTAAAGTCTAATGGAGAACTTAACTGTTTAAGATAGACGAAGAAATGCTCAATTAGTGTTAATCAAAATGTCTTTGTGAAAAAACGTATCTCAATACACTAAATTGATCTTGTTTTCTGTGAAATTCCATCATTGTATGCTAAATCTTTTAGACGATTTTTAACTGGGGAAACCGCACACTGTCTGAACAATTTACACAGATTCATGTGTCTATATATCTTTTCTCTTAGGCATATAGTTAGATCAACAAATGGAAAGTCTACCTGGGAATTAATGCATTTCTGATTTGTTGTGTGAAGTACTGACCTGAACTAGCTACATCTGCACAGCTACATCTGTGAGCAATGTTAACACTAAGCAAATAATTCAAGGTAGAAATAATAAGGCCACATAAAAGAGACATGGTGAATAGTATAAAAGTTTACCCTGTTGACAGCAAAGTTTGATGTAAATAATCAAGTCCCTTCTACATGAATTGACTTGTCCTGCTTCCACAATTAGAATATATTCAAAGTACTGGTCCTAATCTATAATTTACTTTTGCATTGTTCCAGCTGTCTCAGAGAGTAACAGTGTTGCAGATCCCACTGACACTGACACAGAAAAAGTTTAAAAAAAAAATCTGTCTGCTTCCTAGTCGAAAACATCCCTAGCAGTAGCTGACTTCGGAGCTCTGTATGGAAGGAAAACATATAAACTATTAATGAGACAGATTAATTAGTTAAGTTATTTTTTGATAAAACTTCCATAGATACTTCTCTATAAAGAAAGATTAGGGAAAATATTACGATACTGTAACATTAACATGAAGGAAAATTAAATAAGAGAAGTCTACTATTTTGGTGTTTTTATATTACACTGATACATGCACAACAAAGATGACTATGCAATACGTCCTGTTATTGATAACCATGATTTCCAATTAAAAACAGTCAAGCTACATGCTCTCATTTTAAATTTAAATGTCTTACAACTGCAGATAGCTGGATCAGCAATGGCTGTAAGCAAAATATTATCATTTAAGGAAAATGCTTCATCCTGAATGTCATTTACTATTACAAAGTATGCATAATGATTTCTACTACAAAAAATACTCTGTATACTTCTAAACTGCCATTCTCTCCTAAACAAACATAACAGGAACCAGAGCATTAATTGTCAATAAATGGCTATTCCCTAGTTAGAACAACAGCTGCAAATCACCAGACTTTTAGATTACAATATTCTCACTGTATATTATGCAACACGTAAAGTTATAATGAAAGCATATAGAGCACATTAGGAATGCTCACTATAGCTAATAATAATATAAAAATAATATACAATAATAATATATATAATAGTATATAATAACATAAAATCTTCATATGTCAAAGCACTAATTGATAAACTAATCAAGGGGTAAATTAAATATATGTATTATACCTGGTATTTTAGGAATGAAATATCTTTGTTGTTACGTTAATAAATGTGACCATTAGAAGCAAGATTTTTCCTGTTTATAAGCCTACAGTACTTTGTGGGTACATGAAAAGTAAGTCTACAACTCAATGGCCAATAAATGTAATGTTGCCCATTGTAGGTGTGTTTCAGTATTAAAAATTGTTATTGTTGTAGTAAGATTACGTTTCAGAGTGTAAAACAGAATGGACAACAGCCTTAGTTAAACTCACACAGTCAGCTTAGTGTTTTAAAGTATCAGCAATCAAGCAACCAGAATTGTTCACCATGATTCCTTGATTGCTGTTTGCAAAAGCATCTTACAAAAATTAATTAATTTTTTCTAATATGTATATAAGGTTGACATCTTACCACCCTCATGGGAGCTGAATCACAGTCAAGCTGAATTCTGTTCTGGCCTTAAATTTGTTTTCTATGTGCTTCTAGTTCTATTCCTTTTTCTTCACTTCAGCATGAGTGTCCATGTCTATGAAGCAATATGTTGCTTATAATGTTTTTTAATGATATTCAGAGCGCTATTAAAATGAGTAGAACAGGGTGCAATTCTGTTATGGTGATTTCAGCCAAAGAGTAAGAGCCTTTTCCACTGTCATCAGGTTGTTCTTAAATCATATTGAAACTGATTAACTGTTTAAACACCCCTGAAAAATGTATCTATCTCCAGAATTGTGTTTTATGTTCTTGATTTTCAGAAAATAAAATATAAGTTCCAGAATAGTGTGATGCAAATTAGTGGGCTAGACCTTCCTAAATGTTCCTTTTTACTCTATTTTATTTCTTTACAAGAAAATAAAACAGATGCTTATGAATCAAGTTAAAATAAATAATCCTCTCAGTAAGTTTTATTTTAATTTTAGGTAAGAAAAAATAGCTGAAGTTTCCTCAAGGCATTTTCATAAATATAGTCCAACCCAAGCTAAATATCTCAGAGACTGTTTTGTACTCGCATGTTTGGGGTACTGAAGTCAGGTTTCATTCTGTTGAACACCAAATAATACTACAGAAAATTACTAAAATTTCAGTAAAAAAAAATAATTCCTTGAAGCAATTCATGGATACAGCTCTCATTATTTTAAATATATGGGAACTTGGCTGTGCTTTGCACTCCAGGATTAAATACTGGCAAAATAATTATGGTTATTAACTGTGGTTATTTTTAATAGCACAACAGGGAAAAGGAAAATATAAATACCAAAGAAACAGATCTTGAAGAGTAAGAAGTGGTTACTTCTGTTAGAGATAATCTTTCTGTTGTCTCTGTGAAGGATTTTCCTGGCCGTTACCCCATGAAGAATATGTTTAACTTTGAGTAACTGAAGTATTTTATTAATTTAAAAAAAAAAGTTGGAAAAACTTAACCCTGTTATATGAAATCAAGGTATTTGTTGTATGAAATTAAAGCATTTATATTAAAAGAAGCCATTCAACATGTTGTTTTGAGAAAAAACAATGAAATGAGCATTAATATATTAAATCTAAATCAAATTCTGCTCTATCTTCTTATTCACTGTAATTTAGCACATTCCTTTTCTTCAAGAATATATAATATAAATAAAAATAAGCAGAAGAATCTTCTAGCTTCCTGAATTACAACAGAATTTCAATGACTGACTAGCATTATTCCAAGAAAAAAATAATCTAAACTCTTCAGGGGCAAATGGAGAAATCCATGTGTTTTTTTCACCAGCATATGCTGACTTGCTTGTGATGTTGTAATTTGCTCTATTGTTATCATTTTGTTTTCTGTTCCTCTGAACCATCATATTGATGCTTGCTTTCACAGAAAATAAGACAAACTGTGATGAGTGATATGAAGTGAAAGATGAGACGAAAAAAACCAATTCTTTAATTCAGAGTCCCTAAATTAAAAAAAAACCCTTCAAAAATTATAATTTGTTTAATAGTACGTATTCTTAAACCTCATTAAATATATTCCATATTATGAAAATAAATTATAAAATTATTATTAAAGTTAGTATGATTGAAAAAAGTCAAATGTTACACACATCTTCAGCAAGCTCAAGAAGGAGGATCTGAAGAAGTACAGTCTTAATCAGTCTGGGAAACATTACTGGGAACACAAAGAACAAGAGGACACATACGAGCTGACTGGAAACAGCCAGCATGGATTTACCAAAGGCAAATTATTCCTGACCTACCTGATTGCCTGCTGTGCTGAGGTAGATGAGTCTGTCTGTGGGTAAATGGAGAGCAGTGGATGTTGTATACTTTGACAGCAAGGCTTTTGAAACTGTCTCCCATAGTATCATTGTAGTCAACCTGGTGTCATATGGACTGGGTAAGTGGCCAGTAAGGTGGATAGAAAATTAGCTGGACCATAAGATGCAAAGGGGTGTGAGTAATGATACGAATTCCAACTGGTGGCTGGTTTCTAGTGGCATTACTCAGGGATTGTTACTGGGGCCAATACAGTTTAATAGCCTTATTGACGTAACAGATTGCATACTCAGCAATTTAGCAGGCAATGCCAAACTAGGGGTAGCAATTAACATGGTGCTATTCAGAGGAACTTCAACAAGCCAGAGAAATGGGCTGGCAGAAAGCTCATAAGCGTCAATAAAAGAAAATGCAGTCTTTCATCTGGAATGAAATAATTCAGTGCAACAGGACAGATTAGGTGCTATCTGGAAAGCAAGAAGCTTTACAGAAAAGGATCTGGCAGTTAGGGTGAACACCAAATTGAAGGTGCATCAGCCACATGCCCTTGCAAAGAAGAAAGCCCACCAAAGACTCTATTAGCAGGAGAGTAGCTAGACAGTTGTGGAAAGTGATTCTCCCTCTCCATTCAGTATTTGTGAGAATATATTTGAAGAGCTGTGCCTAGTTTGGACTCATTACCAGAAAGACCTCTATAAAGTGGAATTAATCCAGCTGAGGCTGATCGACATGATTAGCATTCTGGTGCATGTGCCATGTGAGGAGATGCTGAGGAAATTCAGTTTGCTCAGCCTTAGGAAAAAGAAAGCTAAGGAGAGACCTTATTGTTGTCTAGAACTATATAATGGTATAGAGAAGATGGAGCCAGACTCTCTTGAAAGCACATAGTGGTAAGACAAGAAGCAACAGACAAGTTGCAACACAGTAAAAAGTTGATTAGATATAAGGAAAAACTTTTTCACCATGATGGTGGTCAGAGCTTCCCAGAGAAGTTGGGGAAATCTCCATCCTTGCAGATGCTGAGAACCTGGGACACAGCCCTGAGCCACCTGCTTTAGTTGGACCTATTTTGAGCAGGTGGTTGTACTATATGACATATTATGATTTCTTTCTGAAACATCTACAGAAATAAATTAATATACTGAGAAATGAGTATTTGGTTTATTTTTAAGATCTTGTAAAGGAACAGTCAGGATTAAATTGCAAAGTGATTTCACTCCAAAAAATTTTAGTTTCAACTCTGGAAATTTTAGACATTTGAAGGGAAAATACACAAAACATTTATTTCCTTATTATCAGAAAAAAAATGTGATTAAAACCCAAGCTGTTGGAATTTTCTATAGCTAAGTTGTCCTTCCCAAATTAATAGCTCGGGTTTTGTTTATTTTTTAGAAGACAGTAATAAAAAATTCCAAGGTAAAGTTTAATTAAAAAAAAAAAAGATCAGGATATTCTTTATAAATAATTCAGTAAATCATAGCATATCAGCAATGAATTTCACATATTTTTTGTGGGACTAAATATTTCAGACCAGACATTTTTAGAGAAAATTTGAGATTTATATCAGGTATTAGGAACATATATTTTTATACAACACATTAAGTGAAATGAGAAAATAGGTCCTACTCTATTAATATGCCATTATTGGCCACACCATTTAGGCTTTCTACTTTTGTTTGAAATAGCAGACTCCTTATATATAAAAGTTTGGAAAACTGGGTTGTTACTGATTTTTATTAATTCTTACAGTTTGAAATTGATATGTAATTAAGATTACCAACATTTTGCAAGTGATGAGTTTTAAAGGGATGATTTCCTAAAAAAAAGTTCCACTTTTCTTGAACTTAGACATTTATTCACTTTGACTTTTGAAGCAATGCAAAAGCTTCAGGAAAAGCTGTGAGAGGCACAATATTCTTTTTATCAACTTGGTCATCTAAAGAGTCATTGCAATAATCTAGGACTCTGAGTTACAGAGATTGTTTGAAAGAAGTAATAGAGTTTATGGTTCAGTTGGGTGTAATTTGTTAATGCAACTCATGTATTAGTACATATGAAAAAAGCACAGCTCATCATAATTGTATATTGAATATACTGCACAGTTTTTATTATGTACAGTAAATTCATGCAAGAGTGCCAACTTTATATTGTTCAACTGTGAAGTAGGGTGGGAGCACTGCAAATGGTCAGATACATAAAAAAGAAATCTAGTTCTACGGTAGTTTATTCTGGTCATTGCCATCTGGGATTTACAGTGTATTATTTATTTGTGTCTGCAGTATTTTTATCTTTGGCTGTGGGAGTTGTGATTTCCCATTGCAATATGCTAATGCTTTATGTGTTAGTGATAATGGCAGGACTGTAGATCTAGGAGTGCTAATTTAACTATCTTCCTTCTCATATTGATCTGGGATTTAAGACCTACTACCTCAGTGTAGTACAATATAGCACTGGACGATATATAAGAAAGGTTTTGGCTCTGAAATTATTTCCTTGCTCAGTGTGGGTGAGGCTCTGCTCTGCAATAAAGAGCTAGTTTAACGTCTTCTTTACCGTATTAGCCTTAACCAGATTTTATCAACTCTGATAAACTACTTTGTACAACAGTGCAAGCTGAGTAAGATCTGGCAATGAGCATTATGTTGAACATGTTTTATCCTTCACTTAATCCTAAATCATCCAGCAGTAAATATGGCAGCCCTTTCTTCTATCATGAATCAAACAGTTTGTCTTGAGAGATGTACTTTTATCAGTATGACATCATTCTATGTGATTAAAAACAGCTAGCAAACAAAGAACAAGGGTGAAGCTTAAACAAAGTGGTTTTCCAGTGTTAGAGAGCCTATGTGGGCCATGCCAAGGTAACTTTTTAACCAGTAGACACTGTAAAACTCTATTCCAGATTATCCCTCACTTGTGATGTGACTTGGACAATAAGTGTTTTCTGTAAGTTTCTTCTGTGACTTGGAAGTAAAATAGAGTAAAAGAACTTACTTTTCCTTGCCAAAGTTTGAGAACATGGATGAAAACCAACATGTAAATGCAAAATATTGCCATTATCCACATTATAAGTAATAGTTTTGATGTCTGAAATGTCCTAGTGTGTACGTAGAATTCCAAACAAAAGATAAATTTGGAAAAATATGATGTCTATTTTAACTTGTAACATGACATTTTATTAATTCATCTTCTTCTATACTTCAAGGATCAAATGTGGCCATCTTTTTAATACTGAGATGTATGTAGCAAGAAGCAGGATTAACTGAAGTCTCAGATAATGTTTGCTGAGTACTTTCTTTAATGGGTTGTAATGTTCCTTTGACATAGGTAATTAGTCAATTGCCTGTATGATGCTACAAATGCTACTTCATATAGCATCAGTAGTTACTAGTCTATATCTGAATTTTAGCCTCAGTAATCTAAAGGGAAGAGTTAAATGAAGGTGAAGAAATCTCCTCTGGGGACAGCTGAGGTACTACCATACATAAGCTTTTTCCCTCTTTTCCTACATTAGACAACTTTGTTGTTCATCAGGAATTTATATAAAACTTCTGCTGATCTTCATTCAATTGCAGAGCTGAAGAAATCTAATAAAAGATCTAAAACCCTCAACTATTTTTTTTTCCTTTCAACATATTTTGCTGATTTACACTTCACCATTGCACTCTATCAGCACTTACTGTTTCTGAAAAAGCATTTATCTACAAAATTAAAACACTTGCTTTGGATTAATGCCAATACTCTTCTACTTGATAAGAAGGAGGGTGGGCTTTTTGGTTTTGTTCTTGTTTGTTTGGGGTTTTTTTATTATTTTAATTTCTATTTTTTGTTATTAATAATAAAATGTGTACAGCTTCCAGGGGGGAAAAAAAACCAAACAAGTACCTTATTGTCCTCTCTTTTAAAAGAGAAGTGAGTGCACTGGTTCTCTCTTCCTATATTATTATCATAACTGTGTTCAACAATGTTTTGGCACTCTATACACTGCAGCTTTTTCTTTACCTCACGTTTGTTTCGTCTGGGTTAAACATTTAAAGCAAACTTCCTTAGGTGAAGATGTAAGATGTCATGGCTAGAATATATTGCAGACAGAGCCAGAATGGATTTTTTCAGTTGATGGCCAAAGGTCTAGTAGCAAGTAAAACCAAAATCAATCTTATTTAGAATTTTCTCTATCCTAATTTGCAGTTTTGTTTGCTCACTCATTTGTTTCATCAACTACTTTCCACTGCTTCTTTGATAATTTCACTCTCTCAGTTCCCTCTGGGTGACTTTTTAATTTCCTCATGTCTTTCTTATGAGACAAAATTAGAATATAAATTTCTCTGGGTTCTTCACTTATTGTTTGGAGACTTGTTAGCTTATTTTACTACACCTTATGTAAACATGAAATATCATGTAATGTATTTTTATACACTTTATTGTATCTCAAGCTATGTGGAGAAGAATTCTGCCTTTGTTTTTAAGTCTGGACTCACAGTTCATTTGCGTTAATGGTTAGGCTCCCACTGGACTTCTTTAATGTTTGTACAGGGCTGTGGTAGCTAATGTTAATTTATTAGCACCACAGTATAAAAATTATTCCATAGTTAAAAGCTGAACTTTACTTTACCTGCCTCCATTAGAGGGCAGAAAAGATTTTTTAATGAGATTATGGACTAATAAAGTGTGAATTGAAGCTACGTCAGCAAGTAGTTTCTAAAGAAATGAAGAATCCACTAATATATTTAAAAATGCATAAGTATGAGGGAAAAATATGTATATTAGTGGGTCCATAGCACTGCTCACTTATTATATATATCAACTGTTATCTTTTTTCCAGTCTCCTGGCATTTCTGAGATTTTCAGTGGCTTCTTTCTTTAGCACTTAGGTATTTTTTAAAATTAGTCACCTCTGATGTTCAAAATATATTGAGGCTTACAGTTCAGATGTATAGCCCATGAAAACTAATTCAGATCCCTGAACGAAACATGAATTGCCATTTCAAACAATAGCTTTTGGTCTTAGATCAATGCTTGCCACAGAGATATCCAGCATAACTATTCTGTTCTGTAAACTTTCAGAGTTTCAGAAGAATATCACCACTTGTTCTTTAATTATAATTAAAAGGAGGAAATACCTCTCTCATTTAACAGATCTTAAATTCCCAAGTTTGCTTAAACAGAGCATTTGCCAACAAGCCATCATCTACACGTGTCTTGATAATATCCTACTCAGTCTGTATTTATCTCTATGCAATATTCTGTCTTTTTTTTCTTGTGTTACTTTCTTCTTCTATAGTGTCATATTATCCTTTTCTGCATCTGAAGATAAAATATACAGATTTGAATATAATAATTTTTATGATGATATTTCACAAACAAGATTCTTAGATGCTGTCAACTGCTATATCTTGATTTATCAAATTATCTATTGAATGACTTTATTATCCCCAGTTTCTAGTTGCTATTTTCATCTGAAGAGCCTTGTCCTTTATGAAGGAAAATGCATATTTGACATTACTATATGTTCGTATTTAAATTCTTATAGCCGAACTTGTGTTTCGGGTTCAGTTCAGAAAATATCTGCTGGTGGTGTATGTGATACCTGGAATCTCTTGTCTCTCAATGTGATTTAATACTAACATTTATCCAGCACTTCCACCTAATTATACTAGAGCTGTCTCAGTCTTAAACGATTCTTTGGGTGATAGTGATATCTGAACGGTGAAGAATTTTTATGAAGATAAATCCCACTAAGGTTGACATTTTGTTAACTAGTTCTAGAAACTTGTTAGATATTGCTTCTTCTCTGGCAAAGTTAATTAACTTTGATAAATAATACAATACTAACATCCTTGAATGTAAACACTTTAGCCATTACCATACATTACTTTGAATTTATAGTTTGATCAGCATTTACACTTATTAAGTTTTATTTGTATTTTCTGCTTAGTATCATCATGCTGAGTTCCATGATCAATAGGAGCCTACGAGATGTTAAAAAATGCTTTTATTATCCTAGATGTTAATTATAACAATACGATATTTTCCCAGCCTGTGCTGTTCTGAAGTTTTTCTCTATATCTAATGTTGCTTTCAGATTTTTATTGACTAGACTTTTTTATCTTCTCATTTCACTTACCAGTTCTGTCCCTTGACTACCTGTAAAATTGTACACTGGAGATATTTTTTTTGGGGGGGGGGATTACCTGTAAAGCCATTAAAAGATGCTGCCTCAAGTTATTTTTCTGATTTACTTTTATTTATGTCTCTAATTATTTCCTATTTGAAGAAATGGCCAACTTCATGGTTTGTTTTCAAGTTCATATAAATGTGAAACAACTGGATTGAGTTTATGACCCATGTTTGTGAAATTAGATTGTTATTTATATCCAGAGAACTTCATCCGTTTTAGTCCCTTGTCCAAACTGACAAAGCATATGTTTAATGCTGATTTTAATCCTGTATGAATTATAAACTGGCTCTGGTCATGCAGTAAAAAGCACAGAGAACAGCATTAACACAGCATGTATTAACACAGTGGGTATATAGTGTTGTGCCCAAAGTAGACATTGGACAACGATAGTAAATATTCAAGAAGGCAGGACCTACATAATCAATGAAATGACGGATGCATCAATCAGACTCAGTCTTTTTCAACAAGTAGCCCCACAAATGAAGAAATTACTCTTCAGAAAAGCTTTATGGATAGCACTTTATTGAATGTTCACCAAGCTGAAGAACATAGGTCCTGTGTGTTCACCCACAGATGCCATACTTCCACATCAGCCAAACCCACTTTGTTACTTTGGTATAAAACCATGACATTTAAACAACTTCTGCAGAGATACTAAGGTGTACAATGGTGGAAACTGAGAGTAATATATCTCCTTTTGAGTCTCTAATAATATGACAGAATAAATCTATTTTGGTTAAAACCAAAGAAGTTTCTGTTTAACTCCAGTAAATCCTCTGTTTATTCTCCACTATGGCTAATGTTATCCTTTAAGACTGCTCTTGGAAATCTCTTCATTGGGAATTTTAACCAACCCCTTAAAAAAAATCTGCCTCAAGAATTTTAAATTTCTACAAATCATTCAATTTCTACAAATCATTCAGCCTTTATCATGCTCTCTACTCTTTAGGAACATTAGATGCATTTTCTTTTTAAAAAAAATGGAGATATTACAAAATAATTGTGCTAAAGAAATTGTCTGTGTTGTCAGAATAAGTAATACTCACATTCTCTGAATTGGTATTGACAATCTGTGTAATTATTTAGTTATGATTACTTTCCAAAGGTGGTGTTGAAATTCTCTCTAGTAAGCCTCACTGCTCAATACCTCACCTTGCCAAACTTTACATAGGTGAGATGGATTAGCATAATCTAAGCTCAGAGAGTCTTTAAGTTATGATTTAAGAAAGATTAAAACCGTTCTCTTCTGATAAAATCAAGCAGATCTTATAAACTTTCAATGTACTACTGTAGTTCAGAACCATCACTTCCGATAAACAAAACTCAGAGAAAAAATTCAGAATCATATATAGACATACTGTGGTTTACATTACATTAAAATCAGTCTTAAGGACTAGTCTGCATCTCTGTTTACTGTTATACTAGAGTAGAGAAAAATATGGAATGAAAAATGTTATCATTTATTGAGAAAGTTCGTGTAAACTGTGTCTCTATAGCAAATATAAGATGGACCTTGAAAACCTAATTTTCAAAATGTGAATAGTGCTGAAATTCCACCTAAAATTTGTGATGAGTTCTCATATACAGTCAATATCTTACAGGGAAAGAAAATAAAAAAAATAATTGATGAATACTTGCTATGAGAAACATGGTAATGGATTTCAGGCACAATAAAGAATAAACTCATGCAATATGAGTGAGCGAGGCAAAGAGAACAAAATGTGGGGTTTGTGACATAATTCACATTTCACAAATTAAGTAATATCTGTTTTGATATCTCATGAGATTTATATTGTTATTAGTCTGTATTTACAGACAAGGTGATTATACAATATGTTTTTGAGAGCTTGCTATTAGCTTTCCCAGTTTTAGTAGTCTTTCCCCATTTCTAATATGAACATACTACATATTTTCAGAAAAGCACATTTAATCAACGCTGGTTTTATTTCAGATCACATAACTGACATAGAAACTTAAATTTAAAATTTAAATAACAAATTAACCATTAAACAGTTCTTCACAGAGAACAGAAGCTTACTGAATACCTCTGCAATTTTTACCTACCTTCCTTAGGTTCCAATTGTGTTTCTCACTGATGTGCCTATAATCAGGTTCAATCTGACCTTATAAATATATTTCAGAAATTGTGTTCTATGATCAAATTAATAAACTTCCACTCTTCCATTGGTTGGTTGTGCATCTGCATATGTAAATTAAAGACAAGGTGCGATCGTATAGAATATTTCCCTCTACCTTCAGCTGGGTGAATAAGAAACTTGAAGAGAAGTTTCTTTTGAACATGTAAAGAAATTAGAGATTTAAAAAAATGAAGTATTCCTCTCCATGAAATGTGTGCAAATGTTTACAGAAGAAGGCAGGCTACTCTATAGTATTCTTTTATTAAAGTTACAGAGCAAAGAGTTAAGCAGTTTTTATCCCCGCCTTTTCCCAATGAAATACACAATGAGAAAGAACTCCTGTCTGTGATTTTGCATGTATTTAAGTATGATGCACATAATCAAATTTCATTTTTTAAAATTAAGTACATCCTGAGACATGCACAGAGAGTACTGGCAGCACACAAAGTGAAGTACAGAGAAATTAGGAAACAGAATTATTATGCTCTGCATATTCAAACCAGATATTTTTCTTACTCATCTTCACTATGGTAGATGGATAGTTGTTCTGTATTTAGTGGCATGGTCTCATTTCTTAGAAGAGATGAATTTTTAGACACTGTTGTCTAAAGTCAGAAAAAAACTGACCCACAACAAGTTCTAAGCAATGTGCCCATGGTCATCCACTGAAAGTGTAGAAGATAGCAATTGTGATTCCTAGATCTTTATTTTAACTTTTGGGAAAAATAACAACAGCAACATTGACAGCCACAGTAACAATATAATATTAACATAATTAATAACAACAGTAATTATAAATAATGCATTCAAGCTTTAGATGAGAAACTCCTTTTGGTAAATATGTGTGACAGTCCCATGACTCCTTTTCAAGTAGGTCAATGAATGAGTGAATGTCTGCATGATGAAAAGCAACCACACCTCTGCAGAATTCCGAAACCACTAAAACACTAGCGATGAATGTCAACACTAAAATCCACCACATCAACACCAAGGCTATCCATAGAAACTTTGAAAGTTAGAAATTTTGGCATGATTAATGAAGCCATGAGCCATGACTTTGTGAAGGACAAATTATGGACATGATAGAACAGATGTAAATTAGAATTGATTCGGTAAGGGACAATGAGAGCTGACATAGGCATGTGTTGGCAAAGGCCACAGTTTAGACAAAGTAATATTTTATTAAAAGTCTAAAGCCAAAAGTAATGTCACACTTAAAACAAACAAACAAAAAAGCAAACTGAAAAAATCTTGCAATGATCACTGTCAAGTAAAAGTAAACCAAACCAAATCTAAATCTCTTAATAAAATCTTCGTTCTATTGATAATAGTCATAGGAAGCAATTCCCACTGTTCTGAAATTTCCTTTCAGACATTCAAATCAATTCTGACTTAGACTTGCTTTCCCCTAGAGCAGGCTGAAGAGTTTCTTAATATTTACAGATTCCACAGCATCTGAATGAAGACAAGCACATAAGCATGGAATCTCTTACTGTGTAGATTACCTCCACAATATCTGTAGGAATCAGACTCAGGTTGAAAAGTGAAGAGATTCAGATACTCGGGAAGTAGGGTCAAAATAAGGCCTACTTCCTGATACCCTTATATAAAACCAAGTTTTCTGTAAAGTGTGGTCCCATCTCAGTTTTCAGTTAGTTTGGCTTACAGAAATCTTTGTCTAAGGATAAATATTTTTTAAGATATGCCCATGTTCATACATGCCATTATGTAAAAACGCTGAAAAGATGGACCACAGATGATGTACCGAATCACTCAGAAAAAGTCCCTGTTAACTAAAGTGATACTCCTTTGTTATGAAATTTCCTCCAGTCAACAAAACTAAAGTAGGAATTCCCTACAGAGTCAATGAAAGCTGTTGTCCTAGTAATTTAGACATTTCTACAATGCATCAAGCTTCCATCCATTCTGCTGCTTCCACAGCTCCCAATGGTTGAGTATTTGCATACTCTTTCCTTTTTCTTTTATACAGGTTTTCCCTCCAGATTATTCTCTGCATTATCCTTCCCATGATGGTTTCTTACTACTACCAAGGAAAATGCTGCCTGGTTGGCGAGTGCACCACGACAGGCTGCACTCATACAACATTTTCTAATGGCATCTTTCAAAAATAAGCAAATCTATCAACAGTTATTATCACAAATTATAAAACTTGATTTTTTTCATTAATTTTGTAAGGCTGCAAACATGTACACCATATTAAATTATGGCTGCCGTCCTTCTGGGTAAACCTGCTCCTGTGTGGGTTCCTCCAGAAACTGGAGGGGAATCTCTGCTCCCGCGCTTGGAGCACCTCCTCCACCTGCTTCTTCTCTCACCTTGGTGTCTGCAGGGCTGTTTCTGCTCTTTTTTTTCTCACTTTTCTCTGCCATGCAGGATTTTACCCTTTCTTAAACACATTTTCCTCAGAGGCACCACCACCGTGACTGCGGGGCTCAGCCATGCCCTGCGGTGGGTTGATTGGAGCCGGCTGGAACTGGCTGTGTCCAGCATGGGGCAGCTCCAGCCTCTCCTCACAGAGGCCGCCCTGCAGCCACCCCTCTGACAACACCTCGACACATAAACCCAATGCATTTGATAATTATAGTCCACTTTCTTTTAGAGAGCTTCTAGGTTAGAAATAATAATAATAAAAAAAATCTCACTCCACTTTCCTTTTTTGTGTTATTTGTTCTAGGTTTCAGGGAAAATACTTAGGAACGAACTTCCATTTAAAAGTTCTCCCTGCAGGTCAGAGCTGATGCATGATGGGGTTATGCTGTGGGAAGCCCTTGCACCACAACTACTAATGATGTATTCAGTATGTGCAGAAATATTAATCTGAGTTATCAGAGGTGTCAGTCTTTTTCAACCTTCATAGATCGCATTTCACCACAGTTGCAATAGGAACACCTCAAAATCCCAACATAATGTTGTTTAAACAGAATAGTCTGTACATACAGCAAAGAGGCCAGGTATTATAGACATATATATATATATACAAAGAGTCCAGATGAAGGCCCAGCTGGAACTTAAACTGGCCACCACCGTTAAAGACAACAAAAAAAGTTTTTATAAATATATCAGTGACAAAAGGAGGGCCAGGGAGAATCTCCCTCCTTTGTTGGATGCAGAAGGTAACGTTGCCACAAAGGATGAGGAGAAGGCAAATGTACTTAATGCCTTCTTTGCCTCAGTCTTTAGTAGTTAAGCTAGTCATCCTCAGGTTTTTCAGGCCCCTGAGCTGGGAGATGGAGATAGGATGCAGAGTGAAGTCCCAGTTGTTGAAGAGGTGGCAGTCACTGACCTGCTCCTCCACCTGGATGCGCACAAGTCCATGGGGCCAGATGGAATCCACCCGAGGATACTGAGGGAGCTGGCAGTGGAGCTGGCCAAGCCACTCTCCATCATTTATCAGCAGTCCTGGTCAACTGGGGAGGTCCCAGATGACTGGAAGCTAGCAAATGTGACGCCCCACTACAAGAAGGGTCGGAAGGAGGATCCGGGGAACTACAGGCCTGTCAGCCTGACCTCGGTGTCGGGGAAGGTCATGGAACAAATCATCCTGAGTGCCATTATGCAGCAAGTGTGGGACAACCGGGGGATCAGGCTCAGCCAGCATGGGTTTATGAAAGGTTTATGTTTCACTAACCTGATCTCCTTCTATGAGAAGGTGACCCGCTTAGTGGATGAAGGGAAGGCTGTCTACTTGGACTTTAGTAAGGCCTTTGACACTGTCTCCCACAGCATTCTCCTGGAGAAGCTGGCTGCTCACGGCTTGGATGGGTGCACTCTGCACTGGGTTAAAAACTGACTGGACAGCTGAGCCCAGAGAGTGGTGGTAAATGGAGTCAAATCCAGTTGGTGGCCGGTCATGAGTGGTGTTCTCCAGGGATTAGTGTTGGGCCCGGTCCTGTTCAATATCTTTATCAATGATCTGGATGAGGGGATTGAGTGCACCTTCAGTAAGTTCGCAGATGACACCAAGCTGGGTGGGAGGGTTGATCTGCTGGAGGATAGGAAGGCCCTGCACAGGGACCTGGGCAGGCTGGACCGATGGGCCAGGGCCAACTGCATGAGATTCAACAAGGCTGAGTGCTGGGTCCTGCACTTGGGTCAAAATAACCCCATGAAACGCTACAGGCTTGGGGAAGAATGGCTGGAAAGCTGCCCAGCGGAAAAGGACCTGGCGGTGTTGGTTGACAGCCAGCTGAATATGAGCCAGCGGTGTGCCCAGGTGGCCAAGAAGGCCAATGGCATCCTGGCTTGTATCAGGAATAGTGTGGCCAGCAGGACCAGGGAGGTGATATTGCCCCTCTACTGAGCATTGGTGAGGCTTCACCTCGAGTACTGTGTTCAGTTTTGGGCCCCTCACTAGAGGAAGGACATCGAGGTGCTGCAGCATATCCAGAGAAGGGCAACGAAGTTGGTGAAGGGTCTAGAGAACAAGTCTTATGAGGAGAGGCTGAGGGAGCTGGGGTTGCTTAGTTTGGAGAAGAGGAGGCTGAGGGGAGACCTTATTGCTCTCTACAACTACCTGAAAGGAGGTTGTAGCGAGGTGGGAGTCGGTCTCTTCTCCCTAGTAACAAGTGATAGGGCGAGAGGAAAAGGCCTCAAGCTGCGCCAGGGGAAGTTTAGGTTGGATATTAGGAAAAACTTCTTCACCGAAAGGGTGGTCAAGCATTGGAACAGGCTGCCCAGGGAAGTGGTTGAGTCTCCATCCCTGGAGCTATTTAAAGGACGGATAGATATGGTGCTTGAGGACGTGGTTTAGTGGTGGACTTGGCAGTGCTAGGTTGATGGTTGGACTCGATGATCTTAAGGGTCTTTTCCAACCTTAACGATTCTATGATTTTATGATTCTATGATTATCTCAGACCATGAATTGCGAAGGGATGTTTGAAGCTTATAGAACTCACATCTTCATATAACTCTGTATTTTTTCTTTTTTTTTTCTTGAAAATTAATAGCTTTTTTTTAAGCCACACACTTAGAAAGGTATGTTTTATTATAATTTTGGAAGACTTGCAACCTTTACAGTAGCCAGTATTATAAGCAAGTAGTGCATCGTCATTGTGGCATTGCCCTAATATTATATCACCAAAATTCTTTTTCTAGTGATGAAATAGTGTAATACACCAATAAAATGCCACTACTGTGATGATATGTTTATCTTTAATATAGCATCCACTGGCATAAACAGGTTCTGAAGGTTCAAGTTTAAACAGAGATAATTGATAGAATAATACAAATAAGTTCTTGTATATACATATTTCATTTAAATGAGTTTATATTGATTAATTTAAGTAAAGCATTTTGAAGAGAACAGATTTGTATGCAAGGGGATATTGCCTTCATAATAACAGAGAGCAATAATGATCCAGATTTTAAAAGCTGCATGAAAATATATCTTTGTGTTAAATCACATGAAAGAAATACTTTCAGTGGAGCAGCTACAGAAAAAATAATGAAGTTGAAGGGAAAGTACCAAACAGCTCCATGGCTTCTCATTAATGAAATTTTTAGAAAGTTATGTATCCTGAGATACAATAGCTGCACTTTATGCGTATACATACATATACCTATATATATGCACAAGTTTTGATAAAACTCTGTGTATGTGCGAGCACTTGAGAGTGTGTGTGTGACAATAACACTGATATTTTAAAATGTATAAACCCTTCCATTTCATTTTTATGGCTGTCAGTGTTTTAGCTTTTAGGATGCAGTTTCTTAGATTGATTCTCAGGCCAGGAAAAAACATTTTGCAAGGATTCAGCAGAGTAATCTACTTGGTTTTCAAGAGCAGAGTACATCTTCCTTCCCTATAAAAAAGATTGTAACTTTTCTGAACAGCATTAGAGACTAAGCAGAAAGTGATCAAGACAGGAAAGGTGACAGGAAAATATCCCTTAGGTAACCAAAGGTCTATTGGGGAACAGATGAAAACCAGTTATGACTTTCTAGAAGTTATAGCTGCTTTAAGAGTATACACAGACTGTGTTTTATAGCCTGCGTTTTGTTTTATCATCCAACATTCTGTTTAATATCTTCCAAATATATTGGCAATGTTAGGAAGGACAGAAAACTATCTAATTAGGAGAGGCATTTTTTATGCTGATTACATTTACAAACCCTGATTGATGCAGGACCTTGAAAAGTATGTAGCAGATTATACTGATAACATGCATTTTTTTATATTGCAATAGTTACCCATTGCCTGAGAATGAGGGATATTTAACAAAGTCCCATTAAAAGAAGCCATCTGTATGATAATATAGACATATATACACTCATTTGAGTATGAACTAATCAGAAAATTCTAATGTCCCAACTGTTTAACCTTTTGAACACAAGAGCTGTTTTTCCCTTTTTCATGGTAAAAGTCTGTGTTCTGCCATTAGAAGGTGATAGAAAATATATCCCTGCAATTCACATATTCAAGTTAAATCTTGAAAGGTATTTATACTAATAAAATCAAAGCCATGGAAGAAAAGAATGACCCCAAAAAGTCTATCATTCCATCCTAAGGCAGGATCAGTCCAAAGAGGCAGCTATCTAACCTGGCCTTAAAGACCTTCAGTCTTCCCAGGTAGTTCAGTGCTTCTGAGCACTCAGCATTACAGAGGTTAGCAATTCTATCTGAATATTTCGTACAGTGATTTAAATCTTTAGCTCTATTCATTGTATGAAGACTATTATTATGCCATCTCCAGACAGAACAGTTCTAAGTTCAATTTACAGAAAAAAATGTTTTTTCAGTTTTTTCTCTTAGGTCTTGTCTTTAGACCCCTGATCACAGCTATCTGCAGTATCTTATCCAATTTGTACACACCTTTATTAACTGCAATAACCTAAACTGTTGAAAAGATTTGAAGGATTATTCACATTTCATGTAAGTTATACTTGATATTTAAAAATGTCAGAATGATATTTGCCTTTTACACAGGGCACAACATTGGTAGCTCATGTTCAACTTGTGATCTGTTCCCTCCAGATCCGTATCAGAAGAACAGCTGCCTAACCAGTTGTTCCCCATCATGTATTCATGCAATTGACCATTACTGTCTAAGAAAAATACCTTGCACTTGCTCCTTATTAATTCCATCCTATTCTTTAAAAGACCATCTAAGAATGAAGTAGAACATTAATTTTTCTATAATTCATCTGACTTTCAGTTTGCTTGCCACATGGAAGATGAGGTTTTACAATCTATTTATGCCTACAAAGCAAGAATGTGGGTCATAATAACATAAGGTACAAACACAAGGTTAAAGCAGTTGAGGATCTGGGAAATAAATGCTACAGAAATAAAAAACAGACGTACTCAATCTGTAGCACCCTAAATGCTATGTGGAAAACATATAAATGATAAACACTTTTGATATGTATTCAAGAAAGAATTTAAGGATTAAATGAATAATGCAGTGTAAACATGCAGTTGGGTTGTCATAACAGAGTCTGGAAGTTATATACTTACATGGTCTGCAAAAGACATTACCTGGGCAGCAGCATGGAACAAACCTTCCCAGGGCAGAGGTGGCACATGGCAGTAAGTAAATAGGAACTGAAAAGGCAGAAGAGGCAGGTCCAGGGCCCGAACTTCAAATGAAGCCAAAGACAAGGGACCTCACATTTCAACTTTAAACCATCATATATGTACAAAAGAAGCTATGCCTTGGAGACTTCCTAATGGTGCATTGCACATGACTGCATTGCAGTTGAGAACTCATTCACCATCTCTAGGGTGGTAAGTGTACTCTGGATGAAATTACTTGCAGCGCACCATTCTGTTGATATTTTTGTTGTTCAGAGGGTTGGAATTGGGGCAAGGGAGACTGGATGACACTTACTGTAGGTCCTTATCCATTCTTTTGTGAACCAGCTGTCAATATTTTACAAAATAGGAAAATACTAGGCTGCAGTGTCCAGGCTGGTAGCCTTTAAACACCATCCTTCCTAGCTGCACAGTGGTCAAGTTTCAATAGCAGCATCAAATTCCCCAAAAGATTGTGGTACAGCCACTGAAAATTTAAGTTACGGTTTATTGTTGTCATGGATTGACCTCAGCCAGCACCCAAGCACCCACCCAGCCTCTCACTCACTCCCCTCTCCCATGGGATGAGGAGAAAATAGAAGGAAGGGGAGAAAACTTGTGGATTAAAGATAATGGCAGATGAATAGGTGAAGCAAAAGCTGAGCGTGCAAGCAAAGCAAAAAGAAGAATTTATTCACTACTTCCCATTGACTGGCAGATGTTTAGCCCCCTCCTGGACAGCAGGGCCTCAGCATATGTAACAGTTTACTGGGAAGATAAACACCATAACCACAAACATCCCTGTTTCTTCCTTCCCTTGAGGTTTTGTTGCTGAGCGTGACATCGCATGGTATGGAATATCCCTTTGACCACTTTGGGTCACTCCCTGCCTACTCACTGGGTGGGGAAAAGAGTGAGAAACAGAGGCCTTGAGGCTGTGCAAGCACTGCTCAGCAATACCCAAAACTCTGGTGTGTTATCAACACTGTCTTTCCAAAGCACTGCACCATGCAGCTGCTATGAAAAAAGTTAATCCCATTCTAGCCAGTACAATTCCTCATCAAAATCTGTATAAAATAGATAAGACATGAGCATACATCTAAAATATGCCTTCTCAGGGGAGTTTAGATGCAAGACTGACTGTTTTCAGTATCACAAGAAGTCTTAAGTAGCTAATAATTGTCAGAGAATCAGTTCAAGAAAAGCACTGCTGTGTCTTTCTCTTTTTTTTTTTCATCAGCACGCATATAATCTTCAGAAGTGCACAGCTCATTCAAGTGGGTGTTGACTTTAGTACTTATGTTTTTGATCTGCAGACTCCAAGGTATTTACCTAACAGACCTAACTACTTTCAGTGATGTTACAGGTAGCCCATTAACTTCGTGAGGTAGTTATGTAATTATATATATCCCGAGGATGGCAAGAAAGATGACTACTAATTGTATCAGTTCATTAAGTCTGTTTTAAAATAGGTGACACCAGATATTCTGAAAGAAAAGATATGTTCTAACTATTCTTCTATAGTCTTTTCTACTGCCGTAATTACCCAGGGACCAAGGAGAATACTGACAAAATTTACATTACCTAAGATAAGTCAATGAAAATGAATAGCTTTTGCTCTGCTGTTCTCAACTGAAAACAGAAGTAAAAAAAATTGAAGGACATGTGAAGAAATGCAACTTTTTTATGAAGTTCCATATATGAGTCTAATCTTGATGTCTAAATAATATAATATCTGTAACTGCAAATGTATAATTTAGATAAAGAACTAATTTGAAAACCTCAAAAAAACTTATTAAAAAGTAATGCAAGGACAGTAGTACGAAGGAAACCTGACCCTAGATAGGTTCAGAAATTTTGAAGGCTAGTGTACAGAAGACAAGTTAATTGCAGTTAATCACAACAGTAAGCTTTATTAGCTTTTATATTACAACATAGCCTAATTGCAAAGATGTCCTTTCAACTGCCTGTGACCATATTCTGATTTGTGCTGATTCATAAGCTCTTGTGACTACAGGGCAAATAGAGTATGTTACACCTCAACTGGAGTTTATCATCTTACTTTATTAGATACAAAACATACAAATGTTTTTAGATGGAATTCTGTAATTCACTTAATTGAAGACATAACTTAAATCATACAAATGTCCCCAAGAAGTTAGTAATAATGCTAATTTCATTAAAAATATTGTTATTTAACCCCTCAAAAAGCCTTGTAAATCCCATAAAATTTTTATTGCGGCTATAAATGAAAGCAAAAGAAAAATGGCAAAAATTAAATAGGAGTAGCTATAACACAGTGGAAAAGAATGTTATTATCAGTTCTTTGAACTGAAGAGCAGAAACAGGAAGACACAACTCTGGATGAAAATTTTTTATGGAAAAGTTTTCTTCAAAAAATGCAACAAAATATTTATTTTTACAGCATTTTTAACAGAATAATAGTCAAAAGAAGTAATTTGCATTTTGATTTGTTCAGTAATGTCCCATTATATAGTTTTAAATCCATTAATTTCATATAGAATTTAACCTTGTCATTATCTATTATCTATATTTTAAAATGTTTCATTACATATTTATTGCAACATTTTCGTTATTTTTGATTGCATATATGTATAATATAATGTGTTTAAGTAAAAAAGAGGATAGAGAAATAATAATAAAAATATAAATGTTTCAGTATTTTTAAAAGACATTTCAATATTTCTAATTTTTAAAAAATCTCTTTTAATGACAACATTAAAATTTCTCTTTGTTTACTATTAACAAAAATAACTTTTTACCTTTAACTCTAAGAGTTATTGTATTCTGCAAATACATCTCCTGTTAATGGGTGTCTTCTGCTAATAACTGTTTAATTTCAGAGTGTATAGCAGGAAGAAAGATGGGGAGGGGGAAGGGAAGGGAAGGGAAGGGAAGGGAAGGGAAGGGAAGGGAAGGGAAGGGAAGGGAAGGGAAGGGAAGGGAAGGGAAGGGAAGGGAAGGGAAGGGAAGGGAAGGGAAGGGAAGGGAAGGGAAGGGAAGGGAAGGGAAGGGAAGGGAAGGGAAGGGAAGGGAAGGGAAGGGAAGGGAAGGGAAGGGAAGGGAAGGGAAGGGAAGGGAAGGGAAGGGAAATTTTCTGCCAGACTGAAGAGAGCAATTTTTTGTAACAAATAAAAGAAACAGGGTTCACATTTTAGTCCATTGTCTTAGGTATTAATATGGCTAAATCTGTGAGTACACTGTCATGAAATTCTTCCTGACTATCAGTTAGTATCTTTTTATTTGCAGTGAATATTCACTATTTCATAATTTATAAATAACAAAAAAAATTTGTCTCACTAAAGACTTTGAAATATGAGATTAGTCAAAGGTGTCTGCTCAGCCTTTTTTGCTTGAACTATATCCAGCGTCCAGCAGTAAGTTATAGTGTAAATACATAGAATATCATTGTACTGATTAAACATAATTTATCTATTAATATCCTTATATAATAGAGTCTCAGCCTTGGAGGAACATTATAGCTTGCACCCAGTATTTCAGAATAAAAGTCTAGTTCCTATTTAAGGAGTCTAGAAGAGGGACTGTTTTAAGGAGTTTCTTCCTTCATTCTTGCCTTTATTATTGCATTTCAGGCCAAGATCTTTCACCTTTGATTTTTTCTTTTTCTGTGTATTACTTTACACTGTTCTTCCTATGTGAATCCACGCAACAGCTTTTTTTTTTTCATTATAATCTTCAGTTTGGTTGTGAAACCACACATTGTATAAGGCATAGTATGCTCAGGACAGGATTGCACAGCAGCATCATATGCTTTTAAGGACACTGGATGTGATTCTTCTTTTTAATTCACTTTTAGAAGTAGTTCTATCTCACTTGAAATTGTACCTCTTTATCATGGGGATAGAGACTTAACTCAGTAGCTGTCTTCCCTTGAGACATGCAGTGACAGACTGTAGTTTATTGGAACACTCACTCGGTTAGCAGAGGACTTGATTTCTTTTAAAATCCTTGTTTTCTTCTAAAGAATTTTGAGTAATTCGAATCCTTATTTCATATCTTGGAAAATGTGTTCAAGATTATAGTGAACAAAATGCAGAAGGCCATAGCAGAGAAGAGCCTGCCAAGGATGAAGTTTGAAGAAATACAGAACTATAGAATCTTTCATTAGCTCCACACAAGGGCAATGGGAGGGCAGCACTGCCCAAACATGCCATTCAGAAATGAGGCATAACTCAGGAAGAATATATGGATAAAAATCCCCAGAACAGGATTTCTGTGACCAGTGGTAATGAAGGTAAAATACTAAAATTGTGGATAAAAATTTGTACTGCTACAAGTGGCTCAAATAACCCCCAATCAAAGCTGTCAGGTGCATAGATCACTCCTTTTCTTCAACAGCTATGATGACTTTAACCTTTTCAAAAAGAATCTTTAAAAGTTTTCCCCCCAATTCACAGTCAATGCCTTTCACTGAAACTCAAAGAAAAATTATATATTCGTCCATGTGCCCTAAATAACTAAACTAAACAAAACAAAAGCAGATGGCCTTAAAGAGATCTGTGTGTACTTTATTGCTTTATTTTCTGATTCTTGTTAAGTTTGCCTATTTTTCGCTCCTCTTAACATTGTGTCATTGTGCCAAATACCATAAGATACTTAGTTACTTTTCTAAAGGGTCCGAGAAAATTATTCATCTTTCTCAAATTTAGCCATGGAAAAAATATCTTGATTAGGGGAACACTTTCCATCCTAAGAATGAAGCCTTAAATAGATAAGCGGAAACGTCTACAAGATGGTGTCTCTCTCTGTTGATTTGGTGTCAAACAAGCAGTATAGAAAAGGCATTGGAATTTTAAAAGGCTAAAGTTAGATCACAGGTTCATAAGATAATTCAGAGTGGAAAGGACATCAGAAGGTTTCTAGTCCAATCTCCTGTCCAAAGGGCAACCTGCTCCACTGCTTAGCTGTCGTTATGGTGAAGAAGCCTTTCCTTATACACAGTCTGAACCACCCCTGTTTCAGCTTAAGTTCATTGTCTCTTGTCTTCCCACTACACACTCCTGTGAAAAGCCTGGCAAGTCTCCTTGATAATGTCCCCGTAGGCACTGGAAGTCTGCTCTTAGGTCCCCCTGAAGTTGTCTCTTCTCCAGGCTGAACAAGCCCAGCTCTCTCAGCTTCCCCTTACAGGGCAAGTGTTCCAGGCCTGATCATCTTGGTGGTCTCTACTGAATTCATTCAAGTTTATTAACTTCTTTCCTGTATTGGGACGGTGGGGGAGGAAGGATCTGAAATTGAGCAGAATATTCCAGTTGTGGGCAGAGCCAAGTAAAGGGAAATAATCACTTTTCTTCATCTACTCACTGTGCTCCTGTTGTTATAGCCCCAGATGCTGCCAGGGCTCACTGCTGGCTCATGCTTATGCTCAGCCCGCTGCCCATAAGGATTCCCGGAGCCTCTTCAGCAGGACCATTCCTCAGGTAGGCAGGACCCAGCCAAAACCAGGGGCCATCTGATATGCTCCAGGGCCGGGCTGCCATTTGAAAAAACCTGGACAGGCTGGTGGAATGGGCAAACAGGAGCCTCATGAAACTCAGTGAGGACAAGTGGAAGGTCCTGAACCTGAGTTGGGGCAATCCCCAATATCAACACAGACTGGGTGATTAATTCATTGACAACAGCCCTGTAGAGAAGGACTTGGGGATACTGGCGGATAAAAAATTGAACATAAGCTGACAATGTGCACCTGCAGCCCAGAAAGCCAGTTGTATCCTGGGCTGCATCAAAAGAAGCATGGCCAGCAAGTCGAGGGAGGTGATTCTGTCCCTCTACACCACTCTCATAAGACCCCACCTGGAGTACTGAATCCAGCTCTGGGGTCCCCAGCACAAGAAAGACAGGGACCTGTTAGAATGGGTCCAGAGGAGGGTCATGAAAATGATCAGAGGGCTGGAATACCTCTCCTCTGACGAAATGCTGAGAGACTTGGAGTTGTTCAGCCTGGGAACAGAAGGTTCTGTGGAGACCTTATTGTGGCCTTTCAATACAGAAAGGGGGCTTATAAGAAAGATGGAGAGAGACTTTTTACCAGGGTCTGTAGTGACAGGACAAGGGACAACAGTTTGAAACTGTTGAGGGTAAAAAACTTTCAGGTTTTTAAACTGAAAGAGGGTAGATTTAGATTAGATAGAAGGAAGAAAATTTTTTTTGTGAGGCACTGGAACAGGTTGCCCAGAGAAGTTGTGGATGCCCCATCACTGGAAGTGTTGAAGGTTGAGTTGGATGGGGCTTTGAGCAACCTGTTCTGGTGGAGGATGTCCCTGCCCATGGCAGGGGGGTTGGAACTAGATGATCTTCAAAGGTCCCTTCCAACACAAACCATTCTATGATTCTAAAAAAACAATTACCCCCAATACCATCTATCAAACAGTGTCCAAGAGAGTCTGCAAAATCCAGGTAACACTACCAGAACTTATTTTTAACTATGCATTATGTGGAAAAGTTGCTCTTTTTCTTTGTTTTGAATGTGCAAACTGGTGGTTTTATTTGATAACTCATGTTCTTTTACTTAATAGAGACAGCTGTTGTCTGTTGACCTTAAGATCCAGGATATTAAAAACTTCTATCATATCCCTCCCTGCTCTGTGCTTGTCTGTTTTCCAGACTAGTGGTCCTGATTATATCTCAACACTTCTCATGAAAGTTAAGCCATACCTTTGATCACCTGTGAGGTCTCTTTGTTTTCAGTTTCTACTATATCTCTTTTGAACTGGGATTCCACAACTACACTGGGTATTTGAGGTACATTTACACTGTGAATTAATAATTAGAAATAATGAAGTTTTACTCCTACTTAGACATTTAGCCTGCTTAGATTCTCGTCTGCAACCAAAGGCACCAACATATTTTGCAAATCTTCTCTTGAAGTACCTAACTCGCTCTGAAAGTTAGATTACATAATGTCAACCTCGATTTTGAGAATGGAATGAAAAATACTGGACAATTCTAAAAATGTTTGTTTACTGTGCCTAGATGTCAGAAACAAAGTACAATATATTAACTTGCTTATTTGGGGAAATTCATGCACAGAGTTAGGAGTGTCCATTTACAGTGTACTGTCAGAAATTAACTTTCTGTAAAGACATTCAGTGTGCCCTAGGTGTGAAACATTTCTCTCCATTTTCAGAGTAGAGTCAACCACTTCATGCAGAGGCATTCTTAATTCACAGTGAGAGTACACACACAGAGTTATTGAAAAATAACATGTATACTGTAAATAAACACTTTAGCTTACTGAGCGTTTGCCTCCTGATGTTGGCAGCCCCTTTGATACATGAGCAATATGGTAGACAAAGAATAAAAGCTCTTGTTCATTCTAAACAGAATATCTGATAAGCTACTGTGATCACAGGTGTCTGCTCTGATAGTGTGGCATTTTCACAAAGACTATTTCTGGGCACTTCTTCATGACATTTTTAGCAATTTTTAGACTCTTTACGTAACTCTTTTTGACAAACCTGGCATAAGGCTTTATATGTCTCTGGACATGTAGGTTGCCCTGTACTTAATCAGCAGTTGAAGGAAAGAATTTGAGGATCTCAGCTTTGTATTTAGTTGCATGAACTGATACTGGCTATGTTTAGTCCTCCTCTTTATAATTTTGGTGAAAGAAAGATTTTTTTCTCAACTATTGAATATGAATTCTAGCCAATAATTTCAGACTGTTGATTTTTTTTTTTTCCCTTTTAGAAAATTACGGCTATGCCAACAAGAAATACATTAAGTGGAATGGCATTAAATTGTTCTTTAATAATTTATTGAAAGCACTTCTTAAAATACTTAAAGTATTTCATAGGCAAGTATAAGAAGTCAAATTTTAAGAACTGTAAGTTAATAAGTGAGCAAAATTTGCTTATTCTTATCTTGTTAAGAACGTTTTTTTCTTAACAAGTTTCTCCAAAATTTTAAAAGCATTCAGGACCTCATTTTTTAATGTCAAGAAATGCTTCCTGAATGAGATTGAATGCTATTATTTTGTCCTGACTTTGGGAAGTCTTCAAACCTTTCTGGAATCAGATTCATAAATCACGCATTATATGAAATAGAATTAAAAAAATACAAAAATTTAAAAAAGCTAAAGGGCTTAGCAGCCAAAATAACATTAACAGTCCCTGGAAACTTTTTGGCATTGTACAGAATAATAGCTTAAACAGGTAAAATTTCTCTTTCGTCACTTCAGTACAGCCATTTCATTGCATGCCACTTAATTGTTAACACTCCAATAAACAACAAGGATCATAGGAAACTGTCTGAAAAAATCAAGGTCAAATTTGTTCCTTTAGGATCTGCATAGAAAATTCCTATTTAATCCAAAAAGAAACACTTCATTTTCATGCATTTTTAAGAAAAGCAAAGGTTCTCATTCATTACAGACTGATGATGTGTATTCCCTTTTTATCACCCATCGGCCAAAATGGGAGACTTGAGTTCAATTCAGTCTTTTTTCTATATGAATTTAAGCTATTTAGTCCATTAAAGAAACAGCCTAGATGATATTTTGCTATATTTGTTTGCTCTGTCTTCTTTTGATACTCTTCCACTTTGAAAGCCTGATTAACTAAAACAAAGTCCAAAATATAGCTGTGCTATAATTGGAAATATGATTTACCAACCAAGCTAGAGAATCAGTCCCATGACTGATTTTCTGCTTCAATAACAAGGAAACTTTTTATAAAAACTGAGGCAGATGTAGCAAAGGGTACTAGAGAGATGTAAAACAAACTCTCTTATGAATTATTAAGTAAAACACTCTTCTCAGAAATGGAAAAATGAGTGGAACTCCTTTGATCCAAAGACATACGGGAAGGTCTTCCTTCGTATTCATGAATCCCAATATTTTTGCTTCTAATTTAAATAATTTTGTAGATTCAAAATAGATTTTTCAGGATGACCAAAATAATTTTGTTGAGAAATTAAAAACCTACAAAAAAAGCTCTTAAAAATATAATGAAATCCTGTATTAGCAGTTAACCAAAATACCGCATAGGGTGTTTAAGGCCCCAGTAATTTTGCTGGAGTTGTTCACTACCCTTGCACCAATCAATCATGCCAGGCAATGCTGAATAAAACACAATCTTCATCCCAACTGCAGTTTTCCTTCACTCATTGTGGTTTCTTGTATTCTGATGATATACCATATTCTCTTCAAGCTGGACTTGTGCTTTCTTACCCATCATACTGATCATGTATGTGTTCAAATCCTGTTGTTCTCAGTTATCAATATTTTTAAAATTATAATATTTCAACACCTTGAGGATCTTGGTTTTTTCTTTCCTCCTTCTTTCCTCCATTCCCCCTTTTCCCATACTGTTCTTCCTCCAGACCGTTGCCATTCCCCTGTCCCTCAGCATGTAGCTTTCCCATCCTCCCCCATCCAAATACCATCTTGCAAGCACTTTCGTTTTAGCCACAACTGACCTAGCCTGGCAGGTTAAGTCCCACCAGGAATCAGCACTTCTCCCCTCCCCCTGCCAAATCCTCACCTTGGAACAAGCAGCCTAGGAACTGAGAAAGGGCTCGAGAACACAGAAAAGAAAATTTAGGCCTGCTTCTGCCACTGTTGTATATTTCTGTAATAGTAAATTATAATATGTACTTACATAGTGTACAAGTTACAAACAAGTGAAAACACCTTTTAAAATATTCTTGTTTCGAATGTGTATTCAAAATTGTGAACACTGAAAGACTATTATTTCCAAAAAAGTGATACAATATTTCTTTGGTATTGGTGTCATACTGGTAGTACAAATTGTTTCAGTGGAAACCTTCTTCACCATTTTTTGAAGGAAATTCTCCATATCTTAGTGATTTCACACCAAAATTAGGCATTTCTGAAATACATTAGTTCCCTTTTTAACTGGACTCAGTACGGGTATAATTAGATGAAAATAGGTGTCTAATAGCTAAATGATATCAGAATTTTAATTAGGAGAGGTAGCACACTAAAATGCACTATTGTAATTCTTCTGTGGTCCAAAGCTTGTCTATAATTATGCAAGTAATCTATAAGCTTCTTTCTGTCATATTTCTTCTTATATTCTTATAGGCAATCCTTAGCATTGCTCACATCCTGCAGATGCCTTAAAATGCATGAACACTTCTTGAGAAAAAAAAAAGTTAATGTATCAAAGACTGGAACTAAAAGCTTAAACTTACTGAGATGAATACACTTTGTCAATTAAAGAAAATCTGGCAAAAAAATATTACATTCTTCTACCCATAGGTCTTGAACTGTCTTTCCTTTTGGTACAACCTCATAGCTTCACATGAAATAACTTATTTCATCTTTGTGATGATATTTATCAGATTATTTTTTTGTTTGCTTTCTTGTCTTTCAGTTGCACAGATTGTCTCCTAGAAGGCTGTTTCTATTACTTTGTAGGATGCATTGTCACCTTCAAACATACTTAGAAAGTATGTAAAGAATAGAGGATTTGCACCTGGAGTATCCTTAGGGACTACTCAATTGCAATTAATTTAACTAGACACTGGATGTCAGTGTTGCTGTTTTATATTAAAAAAAAAAAAAAAGGCAAAATGAAGAAAATCCAAGGTGTAACCAGAAGTAGGATATAAAAGAAGTCTAATCGAATCATTCAGAACAGCTTAGAAGCTAATTAGCATTCTATATCTTCATGGTAGGAAGAACATGTTGGCTTTAAAGAAGCAGCTCTCCATAAAGGTTTTGATTTCTATTAAGAACAAACAAACAGATGAACAAACACTTAAACTAAATGGACATTTTATGAATCTGTCACAGGGCTTTTACATGGTAATTAACATTCAACATTCCATTTAATCAGAAAGATGAACAGTGCACAGTATGAGTGATGATATTTGCTTTATAGTTAATTTTGTACCTGGCTTTCCAAAAAATACCTTGATGTAACTCACTCCAAAAATCAACAAAATTAGTCTCATGACCTTAAAGAATCTGTTTGCTTTTAAACCAGGATTTTATTTTTCAACAATTTTTAAAAGGGATTTGGACAAGAGAAATAATGGAAAAATATGAGTATAATTGCATAAATAAAAGTCTACCCACTAAACAGAACTGTCATAGAATCGTAGAATCACAGAATCATTAAGGTTGGAAAAGACCCTGAAGATCATTGAGTCCAACTGTTACCCTTATTGCCAATTTGAAGCAAATTTTACCAAAGACCAGATTTAAAATACTGGATTTCACAGCCAGGTACACATGTAATCTCCTTTGAGGTCTGTCAGAAACACTAATTCACCTATGGCTTCAAGCAATCATGCAGAATAAAACCCAGTATTAAATGGAATCTCAAAGAAACAACACCCTATTTCACTAGCAACACCTTTCAAGTTATCCTGTTTCAAAACCAAATATCATTTAAGACTTAGCATGTTAGAAAAAGTAAATCCTTAGAAACCTTCCTAAAGAATGAAAATTCCTTACAGTACAAAGAAATATAATTCTACTGTCTTCATTATAAATGCATTCAGCAGATAGATTGGTGAATCTACCCAAACATTTAAGCTGAACCGCTGAAAAGAGACAGTATGAAAAATGAATCTTTTTTTTTTTTTTTAAGTTCTTCCTTGGACATCGAAGAAAGCCCCTGAGCATCCCAAATTACTATTGAACTGTGAAATTGCACTTCAGTTAATTTATGTATTAATGAAAGTATTTCAGAAGATAGTACCTGCAACCAACAGAAAGCATACAGATCCACTATCAGACTGATATGGATGGAACAGAGCAAACAAATCTCTTGGGTTTCTAAATAACATCCCAGAAACATCATAGGAAATATTAGGTATGTCAGAAGTGAAAAAATTCAGTCAAGAATATTTCAGTAAAAGTTTGTTCTGGTATCTCTAGAGAAGAAAAAAAATGTTGGATGGAGAGCAGCAGCACTCACTCTAAAGCTTTTATCATCTCAGAAATGCTGATTACTATCATGCCTGGTCTCAGTCAAAAGCTAGTAATGAGCTACACACATCCCTTTAAATGTCTAGATCACGTATTTTGGCAACATCAAGATTTATATAAAGTATTTTTCAGATACTTCACATTGAACAGTGAAGGGAAAGTCACAAAGATAAGGGAGTGTTATTCCTTTCTGAGACACCAAGGTATGAATCAACATATCCAACACAAAAGATGATCTCTGATTTGATATTTTATCTCTGAAGAGATAAGCCTGTTGAATTGGGGTGTCTAAGAGTATCTCATGAATAAATTAGAAAGGTTTAAGTCTAAGGAACTGGGGAAGTGAAGAGGGACAGAAGAGAGGTAAAATAATTTTAGAATTCCTGGAGAACACAAGAAAAGAGATTAATTATAGAAGACATAATGCTTCACAGACAGAGGGTTCTCTCTAATAAATGCAACCCAGGATGAATGCAGTCTAAGACATAAGATATATGAGCTTTGTATATCAGGAACATTTCAACACGAAGTTAAATTATGTTTACAGGGGAAAAAAAGTCATATTTCAAATTTAATGTTGATGGAAATGAGTTTAATTTTTAATTCATTTCAGCCTTTATTAACATTTTGAATTACACTGTATATTTTGGATATTCTAAATAAATATTTATTTGTATTTAACAAGAATTAAACCATCATAATTGGAGAGTAAGTGATTGACAGTAAGTTCCTCACTTAACAGTCTAAGAAGTCTAGAAACTGGCATACTCAGACAACCTGGGTGGAATTCAAGTACTTAAACAGAGGCAACTAGTGGCACAGCTTTCTTCCTGGCCTCCAGTCGCACTCAAGAAAATCACAAGTATCCCATTCATCCTTGATTGTGTCTGCCAGTTCCCTGTTGATGTCTTGGATGCCTTAGCTCTTTAAGATTGCACTAAATGCTGTCCAAATTGCTGAAAAGCTGAAATTTTTCTCCTCACCTTCCCAAACAACCTCGTGAGTGCCCAGAAGGATAAAGGAATATAGGGCTGTGCAGGCTGCTGAAAGATTGCTGCTAGTTGTCTTGTTCTGACTGCTGCTCTCAGGGTTAGGTAGAAGATTCTTCTGAAGGAGATGGTGGCTCCTTCTTGAGGGTCTGTTATGTATGGTCAAGTGAGAGAAGCTTTTAACAAACATCACAGGCAATAGAAGACGTCTCATTTAGAAGGCACATAAGCAATCAGAAGCATAGCAGACACGACTGAGTATCTAAGGTAGTAAAACAAAAGAAGAAAAAAAGAAAAAAATTTTTCATATGGAGCCAGTTACGGTTGTGTGGAGTCTGATGCAACCCAAAAACCTCTGAAAGTTTCTAGACTGAAAGCAAGACTGAGAGCAGGTTTATAAAGTTGTTTTCGTGTTTTTTTCAGTTAACTTTAGAAATACTGTGCAGCCAGATCATGCTCAAAACTTTAAGTGAGTGAAAACACTAAATGTTTTTGTGTCTAAAAAATGTGTTTGTTTTTTGTAGCATTTTTCCTTTTACCAAAATCCTAACCTTACACTCTCGTTTCTCTTCCTGTTTATATTTTGCTGCATGAATAAGAATGCAGGATGTCTGTACCTTGTGCTTTTTTATGCTGGGGTGAATCCACCAAATATTGGATACCTATGCATAACTACTAACTGAATTTGTAATAAAAACATCACAGCTACAATCACTACTAAAATTCTTTGTCCTGCAGCTTATATGCCTCATTAAGGTATGATGATACTTTCACAAATTACCTGAGTGATGAAATAGAGGGTATGCCAGACGAAACTAGACCAAGATGGGCTGCAAAGGCATTGGAAAACATGATCAGAATACAAAGCAGTCTTAAGAAATTGAAGAAATAAACTTAAAATAGAAAATGATCTGATAAGGACAAGGTTCCTCACTGTAAGCAGGGGTAATTATCTGCACCAATACAGGTCAACTGCACTATCAAGTCTGAGTAAAGGAAGTTATAGGGGATCACAAGCTAAACTTAGGATAAGTACTATATCTGTGTACTGTGTTTATGTACAGTACTATTGAGACTAATGGTAATCATACCAAAATGAATAAACAAGAGCAGAGTTTGAAAGCCCTTATCCTTTTTTCTGGCATCATTAAGCCCTCTTATGGAGGTTTGTGATCAGTTGAAGGTATTGCATTTAATGGAAGCTATAAACCGAGTAAAGGTTGATCAGATGTCTAAAGTCTCTCATTCTCTGCTATTCGTCAAAAGTCTAAAAAAGTAAGACTTTGGAGAAAAGAAAGGCATAAAAAATAGAATGGTTAGCCTGAAGGAGAAAGGACTGAGGGCAGATAATGTATCATGAACACTGTTGTAGAAAAGAAGGGAAAAAATTGCAGAAAGAGGGCATCAGATTAGGAAATATTTCCAATGGTGAGGCTTATATAGCATGGAAATAGATTGCCTAGGGAGGTCTATCATTGAAGTCTTTAAGAAAAGGTTAAACAAAAATGTCTGTTAGGAGGAGTGTTAATACTGCCTTGGAGCAGACTGAAGGACAAGACGATCTCCTAAGATCCATGCTATGATATTTCTCAGATCTTAGTCAAAATGATTTCTGCCATAATGATTTATTAATACAACAATTTCCAGCCCAAATAAACTACAACTGAAAAATACACAGAAGGAACACAATCAAAAAAGAATCCATGGCATCTGTAGGTTTTTAAATAAATGTATATATTGAATACTTAAAATTGTTTCCTTATTTTCCCTATTTAATATCGCCATCTTTTCTCCTACTTCACCTGCTCTTAAAAACATTATTTACTTTTTATTAATGAATTACAAGGGCAGATAAGAGAATTGAGAAGTAAGAAGTTCTAAATATATAACAGAAATGATTGCTGAAAAGTTTGCATCTATAGGTTGTTTTTAAAGTTGTTTCTCTTCTAACTCAAAATTACCACATGGTAGAAGAGATTACTAATTGAACATGTAGTAGAAAAGGAGTCTGAAAGCTGTATGTGTAGAGGGTGCATTAATCCCTTACAGATTATTATGTCGAGCTATACTTGTATACAATACATGTTCTTTCAAAGACTTCTAGTGTTCTTGTCCCTGTCCTCCACAGTCACCTTGGTCACAAAAGAAGTCCCAGTTCTTGCTGCAACAATATTGGGCAGGATAGCTGGTAAAGGGATATGACCAGTGTCTGACTAAATGCTCGTAGAAGAAAATTTCTTTAGTTGCAGAAGATAATAAGAACTAAACTGAGACAGAAGAACATTTCTATTCAAGAAGAAAAGTTAAAAAATAGTTTCTATTCACAAAGAAGAAAAGTAGAAAGATTTCTGCCTACTATTTGCATTGTAGCAAAGCTGAGGCAATGTCTAGTTGCTGCTGCAAGCTGCCTAGTTTTGCTTCCTCCATGAGCTCCTTCCACATGGCTTGTGACAGTCCTCATGCTCATCTTACCTCAGCATGCCCAGGTAGAATGGTAGAGCTAAACCAGCAGAAAGCAGAGCCATTTAGATATTTAACTGTTTAGTACTGGTTTGCCTCCCTAAACTAGATCGTTGAAATGCTGGGCATGTGCCAGTACTAATAGTAAATTAAGGATAAAAATATGCAAGGGGGTAATTCCTTAAGTGAAAGCCTAAAGATAATGTGTTCTCAGAGTAAATGAACAACTAATTTTTAATGCAATGGACTAGTTTACATTCAATTCATACATTTATTTCTGGTTTTATTTCTTAGATTTACCCCAAATTATGGGACATATCTAGATGCATTTTTGATGCCAAACATACAAATTGATTCTTAACTCAGTATAATTAGTTAAGGGGAGACTAAATCTGTAGCTTTATAGAGCCGAGGCTGCTGCAGCTGTGTGCCCCAGGTCCAACCAGCAGTGAGGCTGAGCATGTATTATCAGTAGGTCCACACACAAACACACGTATACAACACATGAGTATATACACAGAGCTGGCCACACAGATCAACACAGACAGACACAATCAGCACTCACATCAACACCAATGCCACCAATGGCCTCATCTTATTCCACTCTCTGGCTGATCAGAGTGAAGGTCCATTAGTGGGAAATGCATGTATGTACAGTATGGATCCCTCCAGAAGCTGGGCTTAGACACTCGATCCACCCAGCAGCTGCCCCGGGATCCCAGTCTCTCCAATTGTTGGTATCTGGGCATATAAGCCCCAGAGGCTGCAGCTCCATGTGAGCTGCTGGTGGAGACCCCCTTATTAACTCCCTGGCCTCCTCCATTCTGCCCGAACCCTACACACACACACACTACAGATCCCTTAGTAGCTGGTCTTGGACACACAATCCATCCATGAGCTGGTCCTGGATCCTCACTCTCCCCAGGTGCCTCACCCAAAAGACACCTATACACACAGAAACACACATGCACGTATAAGCAGGTTGTTCCTTAGACCCTGTGGTCTCTTGAGCAGATATCTGGGACTCCTAGTCCTTCAAAAGCCAGCTCCTGCTGTGGTCTCACTCTGAGAGACACATACACCCCCCGGCTCCCAGGCCATGTCACCTACTAACTGTCTTGTGCACCTGGATCTTCACAAGCACTCACACTCACACACCTGTGCTTGCTCCAGTTGCTGCACCACAGACACATGGGCTCTGACCCTGGTCCCACCCCAGGGCTGACACTCAGATACACACACACAGTTGTACCCTGAATCAAGAGTCCCTCACCCAAGAAATGAGTTAGGAATGGAGTTTAAGCAGAAGACAGGACAGACTGCGCTGATTAGGCACAGAGCATGGCCAGAGAAAAACACTGACCAGTGCTGTCTACAAGTGACTCACCCTTTTTATCCCGTTATCCCTCTATTTTGCCATACTTGTTTCTCCCTCAAACCACCTTTATTCCTCCCTTTCCCCATCTTTGGTTCCTCCTCTAAACATCCTTTAGCCAGTCTTGTGCTCTTCCAAAATACTCTTCACCTACTTCCCATAATGTGTTCCTAGGCAGTGACAACCTCCTCAGTCCAAAAGGTGATCCAGAAAGTTTCTTCTCTTGGTTTATCTTGACAGGTTGCGTGCCAGTTCACTGGGGCTGAGGCTGTCCTGGGATAGCCCTGGTAGGTGCCTGGATACTCTGAGTCATTAATTTGTGCTCCCCACTGGCCTTTGTGTCACTGTTCTTCTCTGGACTTCTGAAGATGGGCTGATGGCTGACAGCTCCTGAGATGGGCCTGGGGGCAGCCAGGGCAGAGTGGTGTTCGGGTCCAACACCTACCATCATCTCTCTGTGTTCCTTGTGGGTGTGCAGACAAGGTGGGCTTTTTACCTAGTGTAATTAATTACCAGGAAAGATTTCCATTTAACAAGTCTGGTAGAAAAAGAGTAATTCAATTTTGTTAAAATCTTCTAGCTTCTTTGTTTACTTTTTCCTGTGGGGGGAATTCACATGAGAACTGTCAAAAGAAAAAAATCAGGAAGGGAGCTATGCTGCCATGGAGGTATTAAGTAAGGATCTAGAGGTACACATTTAAACATATTCTAGTTAGAAAAACAATGTGAATCTGGCTCTGGCATATCTGATGCAAAAGTCCAAATCCAAGGTATAGGTCTATATTCCACCTCTATCAGAAATTCTGTCTTGGTTTCAAGAAACCTTTTCAAGGAAATTTTCTTTGGAACAATCATGCTCCTTCAAAATATTATTCTAGAAAAATAAATTCCATCACTAATTCCTAAAGAAATACCTTTTTAAAGGTCAAGTTGTTGATCTCTTCTTCTCTGTCTGTGAATCATATTAGTTTATAAAATTTTTTTGATCATTTATCAATCAAATAGTCTCTTTAAATGACTTAATGGATTTAGCTTTTGGGGTACCGTAATTCTGTGTGATGATCCCTTTAAACTGCTAAGAATTATACTAACCTTTGTGTTGATATTTTCTATTTTACATTTAGAACTGAATATTGAGATTTATGAGAAGACCAATAATAGCTCTACATGCTCTGCAAGCCTGAGATGACTGAGTCGCTCTCAATTTGCTCTGACAGCAAGATTTATACAAGAAATAACAAACCAATAAAATTTGTGGGTTTTTTTCATATTTTACTACATGCTTTATTTCTTTTCTAAGTTGGAACTGCCATTCCTACTTATATACGCTAGCTCAAATGGTATTATCAAAAACTTTTTTTGAAATAATTTCTTATCTTTTCTTTACTGTACATGCTTGTGAATATTTCCTGAAGTCTGTTTTTTTTCCATTCTTTAAAACTGAAATAAAATAAATTAAAAAAAAAAAAGTACACGTCTACTAGGCTCTAAGTATTTGCATGAAGACTTCATGAAAACAACTGACACCGCAGTTTTTTAATATTAAAATTTGCAATATGATACTACTTTAGAATGGAGAGTAGTGGCTTAAAAAAAACAATTATTGTTAAAAAAATATATCAAAAGGAATTCAAAAGCCCAAAATACATATTTTTCCTTCATGATTGCATGTCTCAAAGCTTTTGTGCTTTTTATTTTCAGATCACCATAAAACTATTGTATTTGTTTATATTCCCACTATTGACATTAGGGCTTTTTGCCTTAAAATTATAGCGGTTTTGGTATTCACATTTGTTTTAAAACTTCAGGGATCCAATGGTGACTGATTGTCAGGCAAATAATTTATTACATTCATGTGCAACTGTACATTCTTTTAATTTGTGTCACGGAATCTGAATCAAGCTGCTGAAGCCTTATTCCCTCTGGATTTTCATATCATTCTGGCCTGTTGAAATGAAAAAGATTAACAAGGTGGGAGCTGGTTTCTGTTGTCCCCAACGCTGGTGATTCATACTACAGAACTAGAGGAAATGTGAAAGTAGGCAGGGCATGTCTACAGCTGAAGATGTTAATAGTAGAGTCCAGTTCACAAGCTGTGATAGTTGCAATGCTGCAATAGCTTCATGTGATGCTGGCAAGACGATAGGGTGATTGGCACACAATTTTACACTAGGTTTGGCAATTCTAAGGTTACAGCTTTTTTCATTCATTTTCCAGATTTTGGGCTAGCAAACAGCATGTTGTATGTTATGTGTTATGCATTAGCAAATCCCCCATTTTGGACGGTTCCAGTAAAAACAGCATTATGATGAGCTGGTAATCTCTCAAAAGGAAACCTGTGCTGAAGTATTAGTTTAGTTAATTTATTTTCTATTTTTGATAAGCCAAGCATTTGCACGGGTTTTATGGCCATTCCGTATATTATTACTGGGAAATCTTAGTTACCTAAGTGAGGCAAGACTGAGATAAACCAGGCATGTTTTTTTCTTAAGTACAAAACACAGATAAAACGTGCCAGAAGATCGTAAAAAGAGCATGAGCAATGGAAAAATAAACTCAGTAACACCCGTGGCCATAGAGCACAAAGATCTCCAAGGTGGCACTGGCCTAAATTAGAAAAGCCAGACAACACAGCATCACATCAAGGCTTTCTGCTAATCGGTTTCTAGAGAACCAACTTCCATCTCTCGCCATTCAAAGCAAGATTACGTTAATACATAGATTAACCACAACAGATAACAGGAAGTTTCCCTGCACATTATGGCACTTATGCCTAAAACGAGGCGGGGGGGGGGGGGGAGAAAAAAAGTTGAAACAGGAAAACTGAAAGTATCATACTGTTTGGTCTTTTTTTTCCTTGTGGACGCTAGAAAGTAAATAGAGAAATTTAAAAAAAACAAACAAAAAAAACCAAAAACCAAAATTCAGCATACTCTCTGGTGCAAATTGAGAGGCAAGGCAAAAAGCAGCTGCTCAGCCCATTCCCAGCTGTACAGCAGAGAAATGGGAAGACAAATGAAAGATGTTTGCAACTGAAATGCTGTGTTGAAGACACAGCTGCCCTACCTCTCTGTAGATTCACAGGTTTGACCCATCAATGATTTCTTTTTTTACTGGTCTTGCACAGGCAGCACCAAAATAACATGTTGTAAGGACTTTGTTACCACTTTATCAAGCCACATTTCTACAACTGAGGAAAGTAAACAGCAGATATTGGATTTCATGGCATTAAAACAAATAAAAATGTTTTCTGCTGTTAGACTCTAGAGGAAAAAAAAAAAAAAAAAGCAGCATAGCCAACAAAATAAACAAAGGGCTAGATTTCCAATTAACCCATGCTGGTCTTCATATCACTGGCCTCCAGATACGAAAGGAGAAGGACTTATACAGCAGCCTGTGAACTGTGTTCTGATTAGAGAATAACTCATGCTACTTAATGGGTCAAAAACGTAGAAGAGATATCAAAGCTTTCCTAAATACAGTTAAAACAAGAAGTCACCAAATTGCTGCTCCAGTTATAGTCACTCCACAACAAGGGCCATATTCTCTTTTCGTGAATTTTATTTACCCTTGATTTGCAAAAGGGCATTTCTGTGCTGTATGTTAAGTTTATGTGCTCAGTTTAAATTCCCATTACATTCTTGGGGTATGTTAAGGAGGCTATAGAAAGACTGAAACCCAGACTTTTTCAAATTTTATCACTAAACTACCTTTGCGTTACAGCTATAGATAGTAACAGATTCCAAGAGAGAAATTTCACCATGTTTAATTCAGAAACACGAAGAAAAGTTTTTTTCTAAAAGGTGACTGCTTCAAAGCCTTTTATATTAGAGTGCACAGCAGGAAGAGAAGACAAAAACATCTGTTGTTCACCTTCATCATCCTCTGAAAGCAAATTAAGCTTCTTGAGGTGCACTTACAAGATCATTTTAAACTAACTTAAGCATGGATTTTCACTGAAAGGGAGGTCCTGCATTCTCTGCGTCTCACCCCGCCGTTGTTTCTCATGTTCTGGAACTAGAATTTGTGTAGAATTTATGTAGGGAATAAACGGATACATGGACATGGGTCTTGAGAGGAAAACTGAGACTAGAGTTGGGGTAGGGTAATGGGGACTGGTTATTGCAAGAAAGCTGGAAAATGGAGGCCAGGTGGTTAAAGAGGATGTGAAAGACGATGAAGATTACTTGAAAGAAGATGAAGGTTACTTGAGAATCTTTGGAAGACTGGGTCTGAAGGGACAAGGAGACTGACAGGCAGGTGAAGATGGGATGGGAAAAGAAAACAGATCTGACTGCAACCAGGTTTCAGAAGAAGAACTGGCATTGGTCAGAGAGGAGCTTCTGTGAGATTTCCCTGGTATTATACAATGAACTCATCAAGAAAGCTTAGTAGTGCCATCCACTGGTCATCATTTATGATTGGCAGTGCAATAGGAGACAAAAATAACAAATCGACAAAATGATTAGGGAGCTGTGAAGAGGGAGACTGGAACTGAAAGGGCAAGGAAACAAAAGAAGAAAAACCCTGTGTCAAAGTTTGGGAATAAGAAAGTGGGCAGATGATAATAAGGCATAAGGGAAAAGGAGATCAGGATGAAAAATCTGACTGCAATTGGAACATGTCCATGTAACCTAAATAGAGCCAAGGCAGACCTGGGCGCTACTCCACATTTATTCATCCTGTTTAATTTTCAGCACACTTCCTGATACAATATTGCTTGCTATGCTCCTAGACAGGTTTGGCGGAATAGTACAAACTTTTGATTGCTTCCAACAAGCAAGATGGACAAAACCACCCTGTTTGTCTGCAACAGAGGTTAGCTATACAGACACAGTATATGCCATGCCATTCACCCTGAAAACTGGAAGACGGATTTCTGTCTAGTTGTTATCATAGGTACTGACTAGTGGAGAACAACACAACCAGGACAAGGCACAGCAGAAAATGGGAAGAAAATTGCAGAGAAAAATATTTGAGACAAAAATCATATTAGAACAGATGGATGGAGGGACTATAAGGGTTAAAAAAAGGCACTACAGTGTCCATTTGTCTGTAGGACTCAACTTCATTTCTTACAGACATTTGAATGTGAGTTTGAATGAGGCAGAAGCTGTCAAAAAGAGAAAGGGGGACCTAATGTTTACCATGGTGGAAAGTTGCCTGTGGGATTGAAGTCAATGTCTATATTTCCCCATCAGATCATATCTGGTATCAATAAAGCTGCTTAATGGAAATTTTTTGTAACTGGTCGCTAATTATGTGGTTTTCATTTTTGGGGTATATGACTTTATACTTTGGATTCTGACCAAGTGCTGAACACTCAAGAGATGCATCTGAAATCAGTGAGAGATGTGCTTTGAGTATATAAAGTGCTTATATAAACCTAGCTCCTGTAACAATCGGGTCCCTACATTTCCCAATTTGGGCACACTAATTTGATGGGGACTATAGACAAGAATCCTACTGTGCTTTTATTGTCTATCTCTAAAACTGTGTTTTAGTGTTAAATACATTACTATTTTTGAAGCACTCAGATGCTATACAGGTAAGCAACAGGAAAAAATGAAAAACATCAGAAAATTAATAATTCCATTTTCAGAGTAGGTCTTATACTGTGCTCTAAGTACAGGATAGAAAAAAAACAAAACACTGTATTGCTATTTAGTAAGTATTATTCATCCCATACATTGAACACAGGTCCCATAGAAAAATATTATATTGCTGTGCAATGAAAATCTGTTTCTTAAACATACGGACAGTGGAGTTAAACTAAGGTAGCAAAAGCATCCATATTCCTGGCATTTCCTGAAGTCTGTCCTTTTGACTTTTAAAGCTTAAAATAATATTCACAACGTGTGTATACTCACATTCTCTCTCTCTCTCTCTCTCTCTCTCATATTTGCATGCATATATAACAAGGAAACAAATATCATTATCAGAACCAGACATGAAACAAAATAATATCTTTTTTTCCCAGATTCTCATTTTTAAAAAATAAAATTATATTATCAGATAATTGTGCCTTATACTTCATCTATTATTTTCTCTCTCCTTGTATTTCAGAAAATCTAGCTCAGAAAGCCAGTCTCTGCTAGAGTAGATCGAATGTCCTGTACTGCAGAATTTTCCCACAGCCAGAATAGAAGTCAAAGAGAAAAGTTTTCATGCCCAGGAGGTCACTAAACAGATGTGATTTTCAATAAAATATCTATCTATAATGTTTCAACCTTAAGGCTCTTAGGTCTCTAAACAGTAGAGAATCTCTGAGTTTAGATAGGAAGAGAATATTTGGTGTCCCGGAGGTGTTACAAACCTTGTTGGAAGCCAAAGAACTGCTTAGATCCAAACAAACTTGTTTTCTGGAGTTACAGACATAGATAAACCATTCTGTAAATCTAGTTAGAGCTGTAGAATCTTGTTGAGCATTAAGTACCTTTTGAATGTATCTGGTCACTGCTTCTCTGAACATCATAGAGCTGAACATTAAACTAATTCATTAAAGTAATCTTTATGTAATTCTTTAGCTAATGTAGTATGTTGTCAGATTTTCCAACTTAACCGAGACTGAATAAACCAATAATGGCAAAACAAAATTATCTACAACAGTAAGGCATGTTTTTGCTGCAGTAAAATGCTTGAGTTAACAGTTGAGTTATAACAGAGTGATCACATTATTACAGTGGTTAGTCACCATACAGTGAGTTTTAGTGGTATTAGGTAGTGCATTGTAATACTTCATGATGTGAATCCAAGAGGTAAACAGTGCTTTGGAGAAAACCATCCTTGGCCAAATATAGCCTTCAGTAAAATGACTAAATAGTATTACTTGCAATTGTTTGGGAAATAATGAGTGAGTATACACTGAGCAGCATACAAAAAATGTTTTGCACCTGATGAATTGCATTGCTAAAATACAGCAAGTATCATAAAAATATTATAGAAATATTATGAATATAACAGGAGCCAGATAATAAACTGGAAAACATTGGAAAATGAAGAGAAGAAGAAGTACTAACTTACTGCTCAAGTGCATGCACTTGGGAAGGCTGTATTCTGATTTTCTTTAAGAAAGATCCAAGAAGCTGTGACTTTGGGACAGCTGTCTGTGTTCAGGTTTTTCATTTTTGGTCTAATTCCTCACACAATTTTCCAGTTTTTCTCTGCTGAATCATGTCACTACAGCTACCGTTCAAAGAGAACAAAGTATTCCTAAGGCTCACGTAGCTGCTGATGCTTGATTGATTGTTGAGTTTGTGTACTGTGGGAGATCAATGTGGTCTGAACTTGCCTCCACTAAACTAAGTGCTTCAGAACCACCTTCACTACCAGACAGTTAAAAGGAGTCTCTTTACACCGTCTTTTCTGGCTTCTGTGTCTTCTGTTGTTTATCACATCTCTCCTAAGCTGGCTGCAGTTTGCATCTGTTTTTAATTTCTCTCTTTCCCATTTACACTTACATCTGTTAAGTTCATGCAATTTCCTTTTTGTATTGTTGGGCTCCTCCATTCTTCTTTCTCTGAAATGATTAAACCCCATATTTTCAATGTTTGATTGTTTCCAAATAAAAGAATCTGCTTCAAGAGATTTTAAAGGTCTTCCACAATTGCAATAATGAGAAGAAACCTAAAAAGCTGTTCATTTAATTTTATTTAGTCATAAATACAAGCAAAATTAAATAAAATCTAATCTTCAACTTTGGGAGTGAATAAACCAGTAAGACAGTATTCAATTTTATACTATTAATATGTTAGCAGTAAAATCATTGCTTGTAAAAATCTAATTTTTTAAGCATTAAAATTAATGGGTTTAGTCCAGTATTCAGCTATATGTTACTACTAGATCTTTACAGAGTAATAAACACAGAGTAGAACTTTTGTCCTTCAAAAATAATATTGTAGGTTTTGCAGTACATTATTACAGCTTTATTATCCTTTTATCATAGTAAACCAACCTAAAATACAAATGCAGAATTTTTCAGATTTTTAATTGTCCTTTTTTGCTTGCTTTTTAATATTTCTAATGCTTTTATCATTGATTGGAAAGTAAATTTACTACTAAGAAACAATTCTTCTAATTGGATGTTATTATAAAATCTTTACATGTGTAGAATAATATATGGTTTGGTAAGTGCTTTGCCTAAAGCATTTTTCAATGACTGCAGTCAGTGCTCTTGAAAGAAATACTTACTGCCGTTTTCCCAGGTTGTTTTCACTGTTCAGTAAAAGCAGAGATCATTCATATACCCCTTCTATGTAATGCATGACATATAGTCTAGTACAAGAATTCTAGAACTCCTGTACAAAATGCTCAACCTGAGTAAATAACATCTATAACCTGAAAAATATACATGTCAATTATCAAAAGCAAAAGGCTCACTTAGTGAAATCTGGTTGCACTAAGAATACACACAGTTAAGACAGAACCTTTTTTGCAGATCTCAAACAAAATTATTTTACTTTTCAATGTAAGTGAAAAGTACATAGCAGGAGAAAAAAAGCATGCATGAAAATGAGCATCAATTTCAGTTTTGAAATTTGGATCAATCATGCATGCCCCAATACTTTTGTTCTTGCTCTTCTCCAGCTGGCGCCTGTACAGGATACTGGGGTCTGTCCATATTCTAAGCTGTGTTTTCAAGGATATTCAAAGCACTGTGTAAATCAGATCCTACCCAGTCAACCTAGAGTCAATCCTGAAAGCGCTGCTGCTAGCAAGCGCTGAAAACTGTTTTGGGCATGCCCTCTAGCATCCAACTATTTCTGCAGACTAGAAACACCAATATTAGTGCAACTTAAAACCAAAAAGAAACTGGTAACAACCTACTGAACTTAATTCTCAAGGAAGTAATTGTCATACACTTACATTGATTGAACCAGGAGTATTCAGAACAAATACATACCAAAACAGCCTCTCAGGAGATCAAAATCACATAACATATTTACACTCAGTCTTTACCAGCAAGATGTAAAAATTACAGAGCCTGAGGTATCCAGAACTTCAAGGTGGAATTGCCTTACCATGATACCAAAGTCTGGGGTTGGAAAAAGGCTGCAAAAAGGTCTTTGTCAAATTATACATGTGAATTGAGTCACATTCATTAAATCTATGTACATGATGGGCAGCCTTAGGTTGCTAATACAACTGTAAAGTTACAGAGCTTGAAGGGAAATAGATGGCTAAACAAATTAGTAAGTTGCAAAAAGAGCTGTGAGAAATTTTGTACTGTATAATCATGCAAAATAGCAAAAAAAAGTAATATTGATGGAATTAGGATTATTGAGATGGGAACTCATAGTAGCTCAGAAATTCAAGGCAAGAAGCATCAACATGGAAAGGGATAAAATTCTATAGGAGAAATCTAAAGTGCAAGAAGGCAACTCAGCAGGGAGAAACAAAGGTTGAATCTTCCCCTCCTGACTGATACCTACTTCACTTTCAGAGATTTCTTGGGTTTCTTATTGAGAGTGGTGAAAATTTTAGCTTGGTAAAATTTCAAATCTTAGCTCTCTTTTGCTTGTGCTTTAACAACAGATAATTGCTTTGTATTTCTAAGTTGTAAATATACCGCTTGCAGAGTCTCTTCATGTATGGCAAAAGGTGCCCAACCATATGACTCAGAGATAGTTCTCTTTTTCATCTACAACAAAATACTTCGGAAGTACTGCAGCTGACAAAATATTGAAATTGGTCACCTTACAATTTAGCATAGAGGAACCTGTACTCTGAAGCAATAGAAAAAGTAAAAAGAAACTGCAAAGAATTTCCAAATTTCTGAAAATCTTACTTTCAGCTTGATAACATTGTGTTAATTATCTGTTTCTATATAAGCAAGTCAAAATTGCATATTTATATATATATTTATATAATCAGTAATTTGGTAGTATACTGCTCAGTTGCTTGAGCAGTAGTATTTTAGATAAGACACTACAAAGACGTCTTCTCAATGTTTGCTTATGTCTGAAGTCCAAGCTGGGCTTTGGTTGACACAGGTAAAGAATGTAGGTACCTCTGCTACAGGTGAGATGTTTCTGCTATGTGTCCTGGACAAGAGCCGTTGGGCAAAGGGGATAAGCTGGGGGGGTGGAGGTGGTGGTGTGTGTCAAATAAGGATCTTCCTTGTTCTGCAGATGATTTTATTTAAAATCATGTGAGGGTTACATCAGTCCCTCCTGTGCAGCTTTAACTGGAACAGAAGTCATTCTGTGATATGTTCAGTGCCCAACACAGTCAAGAGTTTTTCTGACAGATCCAGGCTGGCCAAAACCACAAAGACTTGTCTTCTTTCCAGTACTGCAAAAGTAGAAGCAGGTGTGGGACCTGCATATTCATTGTGAATTTGATAGCAGGATTCTTGTGAGTTTTGACAAGATGTTTTCAATTTGGCAAGAAAGACAAAAGAACATGAAACAGACTGTTCCCTGAGCATGTCTAACAGTCCACAGTGGGAAATATGCAGCAATGACAAACCTTGAGCTTTAATGAAGAGGACAAAGACTTTTGAATCCACATAAACAGGTTTCCTATTTTATTGCCTAACATGGTCGCTAAATCAACCACAATAATTAAGTATGCCACAGTAATTAAATATATGACAAAAGTATTACAGTCCTTTATGTTTATGTACCAGCTAGAACTTATATACAGTTCTGTACATGTGTACATATACATATATATGTTATAAAAAAATTCATGTTGCACCATTTAATTCCACGTCACATATATAATGCTATTACTTGCTTGTGTATCCAAAACAAGAAATATAATTAGAACTTGTCACTGAGCAATCTTGTTTGTTTTTTCTCATATTTTATTTTCCTATATAATGCCTCCTACTCCATGCGTTCTGTTTGTGGTCAGGCTTGCAAAATAAATATGACTATAAATCACATGGATTTCTGATTTCTATCACAAATAAAAATTACTAACACAAATGTATTGTACAATCCAATAAAAATAATAATAGTTACACACAAGAAAATGGATGAGAATGACAGCAGACAATTTTCTATTCTTTTATCAGTGTCCTAAGCTAAGGAAACATTGAGTCTGGGCAGACAATTTCCATTTTGTATCAACTGAAGTAGAATCCCTGTGTTTGTGGGTATGTGCACACAGGCCTGGGGAAAAATTGGTGTCTTAGGTATTGTATTCAGAGTTACTTTCTTTGATGTTTAAAAATGTCATACAATGGACTGACACCATCTGTATGTCTTCCATTTATTATATATTTTAACTGTCAGTGGGTGAAATTATGATAATACACGTTCATGTCTATCCATTCCTTCTAATTCAGTTCTTTATTAGAAGCCTGGGTCATCACAAATTTTCTACATTGACTGTACAAGGAGCTAAGGTATGTCAGTAGTGAATAAGGTAATTTGATTCCCTCATCATTGCCTTGAACTAAAATGCTAGAGTGATTACAATGCCTAAATTCAGGTCCTAGAATAGATGGTCTGAATGAACATTAGTATAAGAATCAGAAACTCTGAATACTAATTAGAAATATAACATTTGTTTGTTGTTTTATCTGGGCCATTTAACTGCTATTAAATTTCTATATCTAAAGAAAGGACTGTGTAGCATAATTACTAACATTATGGAACAATACTGAAATATTTTAGATATTGTTCTTTTAATTTTGTCATTTCTACAGGTAGAAAGCTGCCTCAAAATAATATTCTGAGGTAATTAGTCTCATGTGCCTGATCACTGTGCAACTGATACTACTATGAACATCAACAATTTTTATGTACTAAGAAAAATTCTGTTTTTCATTATCTTTGAGCACCAACTGAAGTTGTGAAATAAATTTGGGTTTGCCTTTTGAGTTTTTCAGTAAGATATTTTAAAATTGTATGAGCTTTCTCCATTCATTAACATAACAAAAATGCATAAACCTGACAAGTGAAACCTATCAAAACCACAGAGTCAGAAAATAGAAGAGTGAATGCATATTGACTGTGGAATAGCAAAAATGATGCTGTTAAAATTCTGCAAGTCCTTGCAGAAATATAATGGCACAGTCTGACTCAACTTACCCCCACCCCAGTCTTCTGTAGAAGCCAACATAAAATGCAAACAGCTATGAAAGTTACCCATCACATTTTTTTTTGTTTAAATATCAGTAGACCTTGGATATGTTTATCTATATTACTACTTATTTCTGTACATGCAATTTAAAAAGTGAAACAATACCCAGGTCATCTGAGCTACTAGTATTTTGAAAAGAAATGCTATAATTGGTGGTTAATTCACCATTCTTTTTATAAACATATTCAAAAGATAAATTAATCCAAATGCATAGTGCTTTTCAACTGACACGCTACACTTTGATTTCAAATATGCATGTAAATTAGCAACGGATAATGCAATAAGGTATGCACTGATGAGATTCAGAGCAGCCTCTATCAAAAGCCCTTCCTATGCTTGGGCTAAGCCACTGATCCAAAGACTGATGAAGCAGTGGAAGAACAGTCTGAGATATCACTGAATTTTGGGTCAGTCACTACAGAGGCTAAATGAACAATAGTGGATTTTCCATAAAAACAGGAATAAGAACTTTGAAAATTATTTACATAGTTGTATTCTAAATGTAGTCACAAATGATTGGGCTGGATTTTCAGAAGTAGAGAATAGTGGAAATATTTTGATAAACAATCTATCACATCTGTCATATACATTTTCAGCTAATATTATTCATAGAACTTATTATTGGAAATATTTTGTACAATTCTTTGAATGAATTATGGACAAATGCACACACAAGTTATTTTACCAGCAGCATAAAATGAGTGAATCACAGACATATGCATTTATCAAACATTTCAAAAGAAAAATACTTAGTAAATTATTTAGAAAATATGACTTTACTCGATTCAAGCCCAAATGGCTACTCTCCAGAAAGTATGAATATGTGAACAGAAAGAAATGCGATTTATAAAATGTTGGAAATTTTAATTCCACAATTATATTATTTTGGTTACTCTAGGTATTTGAAACCCTTATTCAAAGGCTAAAGAACTACATGTAATTTTTAGCATATGAGGCTACCTGTGTATCAATACAGGCAGAACAGTCATTCCTTTTTTGTCATATGACATATGTCATGTCAGCCATGAGTCAGATCTAGTCCAGAAGTCATACGACTACACTGTTGTGTTTGTGCTACTTTTTCAGACTCCTTTGATAACCAATGCAGAGGACATGAAAGAGTCTGGTAAATGCAATGACGTTTCATATTTGTTTTGTTGAATTGATCTTATAGATGCTTCAGTTCTCCCTAATTGATCCACAGTTCAAAATTGTTCTTGGGAATAATAGTTCAGATGCCTATTAACCCATTACTTTCTCTTGGGACTGATGCACAAGTTAACCCAAGATGCTTATCAGAGACAACATTACCTGCTATCCACTACCTCATTGTACAACATGAGCTGTTCAAGGAGCCCAGTTCATTGATGAGAACGGGAGCCTGAACCAAAACTCTGATAAATCAATGTGACATCACAAGAAAATAAGTTTAATTTTAAGAAAAAGTGATATCTCATTAATTCTGGAAGTGGTATTCATCTGCCTTCAATGAAGTCAAAGTTTATGATGTATATTCTATAAGAAACAAACTGACACAATTATTCTTAGCAATGATTACAAGAAGATAAAGAACTTTTCTGCATTGAATGTGTGAGTAGTAGTGTAGCCATTTCAGCTTGCTTTTTGACTGTGTTGAATAACTGTCATGGAGGTACACTAAAACTAACTCAAATGAGGGACAAGCTCAAAGTACTTTATTTCACAAAACAACCAAAACCACACAACAGAAACCAAAAGAAACAGAGATAAACCAAAATCAATCAACACTCTGATAACACTTAACAGGTTCGAGGTTTCAGTCAAGGTATTGTTACTACACGTCAATACACGCAAGAATGACGATCCAAAGTGTGCACACTCACTCACAAGCGGGGGAAACTCTCTCTCTCGTAGTACCCAGAAGATATAATCACTCACCCGGGGTAGGGTGGGGGAAGGGGAGGGCTCACTCAAGGATATGCAAAAGAAATCACTCACCCCAAGGAGGTGAGGGTGCTCAATCCCAGGAAGTTTCCCCACGTGGCAACCCAAAGCAAGAGGTTTCAGAAACAGACTCACTGCTCTGAAAAGGCCACTCCAAGGGGGTCTCATGGGGCACCCCATTTACACTCAATGCTTACTAAAACCATAATATTTTTTTAAAAATCAATAAAAAAATGACAACAACAAAAAAAGTAAACTTTACTGCTTTGTTAAGAAGCCATAGAGATAGTGATAGGAACTATATTGTACTGGTGCTTTCTTATTCAAAATGGTCAATTTTATTTTACATCTAAGGAGATTGAACAACTATATATGGAGCTTCTTAATTGACAGTGCCAATAGTGGATTAAATCATATAATTTCTCCTTTGTAAAGCTAAAATTATAGAACTCTGAATTATTTTTGAAGTACACTATCTTACCTTCAGAATGACCTTTAGTTGCTACCAGCTTTGCCAGAAAGATAAGTAAATTTCAGATTCTTGTGAATACTTTGTTGTAGATGCAAATGATACTAAAGATACATGTAAAATGTTCTGTCTTGTACCTAGAGCAATCAGTTAAGCACCTTTTTCTTTTTTTGCCCTGGAAAAAAATGTCCACAAAAAGAGTGAAGCAGCTACACAATATGGATGTCTCAAGAATCTTCCAGTAGTGTAATGATAAGACCAAATATTTCCAAGTGTCTCAGTATTTGATTAAGAATTTTGGAGTTGTTTGCTACATATACCAGTTTTTTTCACTACAAAGATAATCAAAATGATCAGTGTTGTATATCATTACATTACCAGTTGGCAGCCTATCTTGCTACCAAAAATTAAGATTCATTCTACCAGTACATAAGCAATACTTTTGGCCCAGTTCCAAAATTTATTGCCATCTGAAATCTATGTGGGAAAAACAGTCATCCTTGTCAAGTATTATATGCTGGATTTAACTGCCAGATCAGATGCCAAATTCAGGAGAGCAGTAGTCCAATCTTTCTTCAGCTGGTGCAGCTGGCATTTCCACTTCCACTGTCCTCAGAGGACACCATCTACCTGGCACTAATAGTATCATCCATATTTTAAAGTTTGCTTCTAGGTCAAAACACAACATTTTCCTGCAATATTATTTGACTTGTTTTAGTTGTTTAATTAACAGTCCGATAGCAGCATGTGGAGATACATACTAATCTCTTTTTCTTGCAGAGTCTCTTATCTGTGCCTTTATTTTGTTGTTACATCAGAGACTCATCACTGTTGATGTCTCCACCTCAGCCTTCTCATTAACTACCACCAATGAACATGGCAACCTTGAAAGCATTTTTGGATAACCCACCTACTTTCTCTGCTTTTTCTGAAATTCTAGGGAAAGGGAGTTTGGGAAAATTAGAGAAAGACTAAGAGCACAGTACAGCCCAGGGTAAGTGTGGCCCTAATACACAATGTTATTCAAAAAAGATTATGACTTCAGCAAGAAGAGAAGCATACATGACTACACAGACAATGATATTTCTATAAACCATGGTATGATAGGATAAAGAACCACTCTTTTTGTCCAGTTTCCTTGGTGTCTGAGGTTTTGTAAGTATGTGTAAGCATGAACCTATATATTTAAATAAGCAAAAAAGTGCACTGAAAGTACATCATGGCAGTAATTGCAAAGCCCTGTTAGCATTCTTCCCATGCTCTCAATGGACGGAACATTTTCATTTAAATTCTCATTTACAAAATCACGAAGTCAGCTGGTTTTACAAAGTTAATGTGAAAAGGCAACTTCTTAAAATTACTTTTTAATGTTCTGTATTGGCATGGGCTAGTCATATGGGGCAGCTGGGTACTGTTTGTCACTTGCTTCATTTCCATTACAACACAGCGACAGCAAATCCGTGCATCTTGCAGTTAATAAATAAGATGTCTTTTTTTTTTTCCTTCATAATGACTAGGTATGTTTATTAAGTTTTCATTTCACTGCATCATAATAAGCTTCCTAAATATGTAACCAAGATAGAGTTACCTTAACAACCTTGTCATTTCAATTTTTCACACATTTCCATTGTGTGTGCCTTCTATCTCAGTGAAGTTTCAACTCATTAGCTGACTGCCATAAGCTATTAGTCTGTAACATTGCTCAGTCTTTAAAAAAATACAAAACAGAGCCAAAAAAAAAAAAAAGAAAAAGGAAAAAACACAAAAGAGAAATTGCCTACAGCCACTTTCAGATTCTTTGTGCCTACAAGTTCTGTTGGTTCATTAACCCAATGTACATTGAAAAGGAACAGCCCTCTCACAAAAAAGAAAAAAAAAAACAAAAAAACCAACAAAAAAAATTATGAAGAGTCTGTTTTCAGAGTGCAAATCCAAGGTATCACTAAACAACACAAAAGACGGTATTCATCTCCTCATTACTCTTTACAAAGCCAAGCAAAATACTTTTATGTATGCAGTATATACTTCCTATGCATTTTGGTACCATGAAAATATGTCTAATCTAGTCATATCGGAGAGACAGTGTATACTAATTGGTTTGGCTTCAGTTAACAACATTAAATCCACAAATTGGTAAGGAGTGTGCACAGTATTAATTTCATAATCACTGCCTGCTGTAAAGATTGATTTAGGGAAAGTAGTGTATTACCAAAAATGTTTACTGTGAATGACCTCATTATACTTCATTGCCTTTTACAACCTTTTACCTTTATGGGTTTTTGTGTTTGTTTGGTTGGGTTTTTTATCTTCATTTTAGCCAGATTGGCACACTTTGTCCTGATTTTATTCAAAACTATATTGATATTATGTATTATTCTATAACCGCTATAAGTCATGTATGCATAATAACATTGTATTTCATAAAATCATTACATTAGATTAATATTACTTTTTGTTTTCTAACCCATTTTTACCTTCATTTGTTTTATTTCAGTCATTTTGCTATAAAGGATTGTAAATACTATTGTTCTATTGTATTATTTTTTTTTTGTAATAATTATTGTTATACAATCAATAGCAACACCTCACAGGATAAAGAAGCTTGGTTTGCTGCCTTGTCACCAGTTCCCCTCAGTGCATACATACTACTTTGTTCTCAGGCTGCAGTCTGGAGTCATGCCAATATGTCTCTGAGCCAGGAAACCTGTACCCAGAAGGAAGGTTAATGTTCTCCAGAGTCTGCACCCTACAGACAGTACGAGCATGGATTGTGACAGATTTCGCTTCCTCTGCACAAAGTGGTCTTGACATGAAGCACACGATAGAAGTTCCTTGCCGTTTGGGCTTGCTACCAAAATATGAGCTAAGCTGAGGGATGCTGATTCCTGGAAAATATTCACTTACAGCTCCAGGACCAGGAATTACCCAGTAGTTAATGTAATGTGCATACGCTTTCCTTCTCCAGGTGCACCCGGTGGGATAGTGTCCTGAAAGAGTCACCATCTTTAGGTAGCAAATTACTCTCCTCACAGAGAAGAAAAAAAGTGCAAGCTGCCATCTCACTCTCAAAGAGCATGGCTGTGTCAGGCCAAGCAGGCACACTGTACATTTATTTTTTCCAAGCTGGCTTCTCTTTCATGTTTGGATTAAATGACTGGCCTTGTAATTCATGCCCAAGTTGGTTTATATTTGATTTTCAGGCTGGGAAACCGTTTACTCATTATGAATAGTTGGTATTAACTTTTTAATTTGAGGTTGTATGGAATTGTGGATCCCTTTGTGCTTCTTTTCCTTCCCCAAGCTAAACGTTGCCGGTGTTCCTCTCTGCTAGAGAGAAAAAAGATGTCGGCTGCAGCAGGCATGCAGGTTACAGGGGAAGAACATGCAAATACTCAGAGCATGTTTGACCAGAGGAACCTGTGTCTGAAGGTGGCCTTTCTGAGATAGCTAGAGAAGAGTGTGAAAACAAAGTATGTTTCCCCAAAACACTCTCCCAGCCTAAACAATTTGCAAACCAAATTTCTGGGATTTTCTAAGCCATGTTTGTTGTCTGCATTTACTATAGCTTCAGTGATTTTTTCTTCCATGAAATTATCCTGTTTCTTTTTGAAAGCAATCATGTCCTATTCATCTGTTCTTGCCACTCAGAATCCAAGTATCTGCCCTCAGACAAATCTTTTCCAGATTGAAATGCCCTTTCCTATTTAGTCATCCCTTGTATAGAATCCATTCTGTACTTTTCGATCTTCCTTTTTGCCCTTTGCTGAATTTTATGCCCTGCCATACTCAACTAACAGAGGATGTTATATCCCATTCTGCATTTTTTGTTGGTGTTGTCTGTTTGAAATGCAAGCTCTGTCATTATCACCTCTTGCTTTCTGACTGTACAGTGTCTAATATTTCTTCTGGTTTCCAGATGCCACTGTAAGAACAAGAGTCAGAGGCTACTTGAGGTGCTCTGTAGGAGAAAAAAAGATCTGTTCTATAGAGATTAAAATAATTGTTAACTATGAAAAGCCACAATCACAGGTAATGCTAGGTAATCAAGTTCATCCAATACTTAAGTATGTGTAAGATATGGAAAATAATTAGCCTTCTCAAGGTTATCTGTTGGTCTCCACTGAAAGTATGAGAATTCCAGTTGATAGTACAAGCTAATTTTTAGATGGCAAAAATGAGATGAAATGGCTGCTAATATAGTTGCCAAGTGAGGTGCCTAGGTTAGTTAAACTTGGATTCCAGCCAACATTTATTTTGCCATGAAGCCTGAGACTATGCACTACATTTTCAAGGTCTGCAGGGAATACGTCAAATCTCTGTATTTAGATGCTGTTGATACAGTCCCTTACTTTTGAAAAGATAATGTAAATACTTAGCTTGAAGTCCAAACCTTCCTGTACCACAATAATGCACAGGATTGATGAAGAAAGAGGGTTTATATTAATCAGATTAGTGACAAAAGAATGAGAAAGTGATTTTTTATTGTCTTGTTCTCTGCCATCACTGAGAGATGAAGCAAAAATGACAATGTGTGCATACATTTATTTAATATTTCTAATGGAAAAGTACCTAGAGACTCATTTTGATCACCAGGGTCAAATCCTAGTGAGTTAGGTGCTCCACAAAAACACATGGGTAGATGGTACATGTCCTTCAGTGTTGAAAGCTTAAAAAAAAAAAGACCGTAAGAATTCAGAAAAAGAAGGATCTATGCTATGCATAGGTATAGTTATATATAATACATAACTTGTTCCTTCATATTCTTGCCATTTAATTGTTTTATCTTTTTTTCATTGAAATATAAGATTCTAATATTTCAAGTTAAAGAACCTTAACATGTTTTCAAGACCTAAAAAAGGCAATAATAATAATAAATGATGGGGAAAAAAAGATTTTATTTACAATTTTCCTTTCTCATATTATTTTTATTTACTGAAATATACAGCACAGATCACTGATACAACTCTAGACTGTTAAGAGGAACCACTGTAGGTCTTTAAGTAGACCACAAATTGTGGAATAAAATGTGCTTAGTGAAGAGTTCTGTTCATATATTGATTTCTGGCAAATTTATTTATGATTTCCACTAAGTACAGTGAAAGCTATATCTGTAAAATCCCATGCTAAAGTTAGAGCAGTGCTTTTCAAACTTCTATTGTATTTTATTTTTTAACACTAAATCATTTTGAAGTACAGTAGTCTGGAATGTAATAAATTATATGTGCTTTTCTTATTTACATTACATAGAGCACTTAGAAACAGTTCAGTGTCCAGAGACAGGCATAGACTAAAGTTTGACTATCACTGAATTAAAATGTTTTGCATAATCCTCCCTTGAAAGAGGAAATGTAGATATCATGGCAAGATGTTGCAAAGTTAAAGTTGTGGGTTTCTCATGTATGATTCCTTATTTACAAGGCTGTGCCAATACAGGGAGATTTTCCTTTCACAAAAGATGATGTCAAAAATGAATAAAAATTCTCATATCAGAATCATAAGAAGTTAAATATAACCCTACTCAGAAAACTATATCAATTAACAGATGCAAAAGAACAAGTTTAATTATGGTGTGTAGTACTAATACAGCATATGATATCAGGCCTGGCGTTCTACAAAACCTGGCAGATAAAAGGTTTCTAGATTGACAAATCTTTCTCTATATGTACAAAAACTGAAATGTAGAAATCTGTCACTTTAGGATTCAATGGAAGTACAACTTGAATAATTACATTCATGTGAAAGATTCATTCCTCTTCTGGCTTTTGTCAACAAACTAGTCCAAACTTCTAACTTGTATTTGTTTGAAGATGATTAATGGATGCATATTAATGAATATTAATTAGTTAGTTTAATAAATTCAGGCTTAGAAGAAACATATATTTTATGTTGCAGAAATGAATAGCTTTTGCTAGTAAATAGGAGAAGGGAATAGTGAAATCTCTGCACAAAGACTATTGCTGTGTTTGCCATTTTTTATTTAAAAGTTTATAATCAAAAAAAGGATGTTAGAAAACAAACAAGGATAAAAATAGACATCCACTTTTTTTTTCCACAGTTTATGCATACGTCTTAAAAACCTGGGAACATTTCCAAATGTTTCTTAAACTAAAGTAACTGAATCCACCTGACTTCTAACTTAGAGATAGATTATAAAATGAATGAGGGTTTGACAAGTATAAGTAATCCTGTAAGCCGTATCATGCACTGTTTCCTTTTTTAAAAGTATTTTGCATTAAGTATGAATTCAATTCTATATTTGAGTATAATAAGAACCCAGTTTTATTGAGAGCGTATTGGAAAGTGCAGTTGAAGAGACTGAAGAGGTGGAATTGCAAAGCTATTTCAGTTTTCATTCATGACAGTATTGCAGCACAGGCACAGTTCTGCTGTCCTGAGCACAGAAGGAGCACGCTCCAGGAGGTTTCATTTTTTTCACAACCTGATTTCCAGTCTTTCTTGAGACCACACATATCAATCTTTGTCTCCTGCCTTTTGGACCACTGTCACTCATGTGTCTTATTTTTGCTTGGCTTTCTGTATCTTTTTGCCTATTTCTGTTATCTTTCAGCTTCTGTTAGTCTCAGACATACAGTCCCACAAATCAGTAACTCCACTCTCTGCACCACTCCAGACAAACCCGGCTTATTTTCCCTGGCATATTTCTGTTCCAGTCTTTCCCACTACCTCAGGAAGTAGACTCTGCTATTTCACTATTTTTAAACAAAGAGATTTTAATTGCTTTCTCATCTAAAAGAAATGAAAGTTGGCTAACAAAACCCCCTGATTCAGTGACCTTGGTGACTGTCTGAAAATTGACATCACGCCTGCTGGCAGCTGCACAGAACCTTCACATAATAAAACCAGGATTGTCCATGTACTCAGCATAATACAAGCTGCCTTATCACTTTTACTGGTGTTGTGTTTGTACCTCTCTCTTTCTTCCAGCATTTGTTTTTTTCCCTTTGGACTTCTTAATTGTTAGACAAATACTCTATAAGAGAAAATTAAAATAATTGCACTCTGCTTTGCTCAATATTTGGCTGCAGAAATTCATACTTATGAAAGTAGGACAGCCCTGTCATTCCAGGAGTCAGGTTATAAAAAAACATGGAATCATCAGAACATAGGACAATTTAGTTGGAAGGGTTCTCTGGAGTGTATCTGGTTCAACCCCCACTTCAGTCAAAAAAAACTTTGGGCCAAAATGTACATTCGCTTATGAACACGCTGAAGAGTATTTGGGCTTCAGAGTCTTTTTCTAAACCTCAGAATAATCACAGAATGGTACAAAGACCTTAAAATCACATATCTCTCCTTCTTATCCACTGTTGCTCAGTGGCCATCTCCTAATTTGAGGCCTTTGAGAGTTAGGCTAATATGTGACACCCCTCACACTGGTTTTAATTGTTTCGAGGTATTTTATCAGAGGTGTTGCTGGCAGCACACCTAGAAACATGTAAATGTTTCTCTTCCTTACAAACTCTTCCTTCAATGTCTGCTAGCCACATGTGTGACCTGCATCCCATAAGGATCTGTACACCTCATTCTCACATATTCATGAGCTCTTCCTCAGTGTTTATTAGCTTATCTTCTGATATACACTTAAGTCTTCCTTTAGGTATGACTTCCAGCATAGATTTCTTATTAACCAACACAAGATCTCTGTACCCCACAGTAAATTTTTAAAGCTCCCCTACTACTCCAAGGGAACTTTTGCCTCTAAAAAAACCGATATGGTTGAATTTGAAATCACTGGCCATTAGTCAGCAACATTATTTTGAAATATAGAAAAAATCTGCTTCATAACATTTGTATTATCTTTGTTATATTTTAGAAATACACCAATGTTGGATTTACCAGCATTTGAATGATTCATACCGAGATCAGCAGAATTTATAAAAAAGTCTTTTCAGACTTTGCTTGTTGTTACCCATCAGTTGTCATTTTAAGCTATTGGGCTGTAGCATGCAGAACTAGGTAGCTTGCTTTCATTAATTTTCAAATATTTCCTAGGATGACAAAACAGCTTTACACATGGAAGTAAATTGAAATATCGATACTGCAGTATTTAGCCTGCATTATTGACTCAGTAAAAAATGCATTAACAATCTTCAATGATAATGCTGTAAATATGGCAGCTTTACAGCAACATAGCTTTAGTACTATTTTCTCTCCTTAAATATTTTATAGCATATTAACTTGATTTGTAGATTGCTCACTCTTCTACTCACTCACTCTCTCTCATTTTTCCTAGAGTTTTCAAATAAATATTTGTTTCCCTCTTGCTAGAGCATGAATTCATTTTACAAGTACATGTGTGGAACTTTTTATTTAGGAACTGTATTTGTTCAGGAAATTGGGACTCTCTTACGTAGACAAGAGTTAAGTACACAGTTAAAAGAACTTCTCATTTGAAAAAGTGTTTTCTAATTTCTACATATTTTGTATATTCTGCTCCTGTTCAATGTCCTTTACAGAATTCAAAGATATTAGTATGATTACCTATCTACAATATTAGGACATGGCATAGAAATTACAGCAGGGAATTTTACACAAGTTTCATATTGCTAAGAATATCCTGATAAACACTGACCATTCAATCTGATGTACATGATCATATTTTTTTAACGTGTTGTGGCTTCATGCTTTTTATATTAATCTATGTTTATAGTTTCAAAAATAATTAAAATGTAAGATTAATATATTTGTTATTTTAATCGTTTAACAGAAATAATTTGCTGCCCATCTTTATTTGCTGTAACAATCAGAATGAATTGCTGTATCTTAGACATTTTGAACTTTCCAGGTCTCTATTATCCACCTGAAAAAAATGTCGTATACAAATAATTATTGTAAGAGTTTGGTTATGTTCCTGATTTTTCTTTTTCACAAGGTTACCATAACACTATAAAACTAGAATGATACCTTTCATCATTAATATTATTATTTGGCTAAAATAAGGAAGTGAGGCATAACAACATTCCTTCATCTGACTTTCAAATAGGAGTTGTGTTGGTCTGTCTGGGGCTTGTATTTGTTGTTGAATTTAGCTAGTGAAATGCCCCAGTACTGTAGAAAGCTGGATTTTTTAATCTTGCTGATGTTGCAACATTTACCGGAAGAATAAACTGTTTTAATAATAAGATAATGAGAGAGTTAAAAAATCTTCGTGCGTTCCTTGTTTCTAAATAACTTTCTGTATTTAATGGGTTGAATTGATGAGACAGGTTAAAATAACATAAAAGTCTGACAAAGGTGAATGCAGAATGAGACAAAGAAATCCCAACTTTATATATGTTTTACAAGTGTTCTACAGTATTTTGTGGATAAGATTTTCAGAGTAACCTAATAAATTTGGATTAAAATTAAAATTAACAGGCATTAAAATTACACAGGCACTTTGAAAATTCCAGAGTAGCTCCTGTGAGAAATCATAAGTATATGTGCATTTGACATCAGCCATATCATTTGTTTTTCTCGCTACAGCTAGGCAGCAAGATCAGGGACTACATTCTGTTCTATGAATTTCTAAGCATTGTATGTTCAGTTTGCATCTGTAACAGTTTTCCTTACAATTATGAGAGAACTGTGATGCAGGCAATGCTTTTTATTAACTTATACTATACAAATATTACTTGTACTAAAATCAGAAAGTCAGAATAGCCATTAATATTATTGTCATCAATAATGCTGACAACTGTAATACACATCATGAAAACATTGATAATAGATAATAGACTGTATTACTTCACAGATGGTGTACAGAAATAAATTAGCCTTACCTAGCATAATCAATCAAAATTTGGCAAAATCAGATTCTGTAATATGAAGGAACTGTGCTGTCTTCAATCCCTGAATAATCTCCACAGAAGATACTAATACCTATTTACAAAAAATAAGGGTATATTATCAAATTGAGGTGAAATGCAAACTTGCCCATTGTTTTACTGAGATTTCTCACAGTAATATAAAGCCAGTTGTTTGTTGTTTTAGGGGCAGGGGGGCGGGGGGTTGAGTAATTCAGGTTCTTAAAGTACATTGAATATGTCTGTTCTAGTAAACAAAATTGTCCAGGGGCTATAGCTTTTCCTTGAGTGCAAGCAGCAAAACAGGATTTGTACTCATGTAGCTAAGATCTCTTTGCACTCTCTCCTCTCTGCTTCCAGAAACCGAGAGGATTGCCCTTCTGCAGGGCTGGCAGGAGCAGTCCCCATCCTCTGCTCACCCCAACCTCAGTCTGCTCTGGCCAAAGTCAAAACTATTGCAGGGACTCTGCTATTGATTTGGTAGTATAAATGCTCAGATGCCAATATTCAAGTGTTTGCCCTGGCACTGTTTAGTTTACTAATCTAGACAAAGCCTCAGGAATTAATTCTGGAGTGTCTTTTAATTCTGGAGTGTGTTACACTTGTCACATTTAATTAGAGCCCATGAACATGAGCTTCTGTTACGCTTTTCCCTCTTCCTTATTTTTTTCTCCCTGCTGTTTAGCACCAATTTTCTATATTCAATTTTCATTTTACCTACTCTTCTCTGGGTTCATTTGCATTTTTGCTTTCTGTTTGTTTCCTCTTTTCTCCAGCCTTTCCTCAGTGAGCTTGAACACAACAAGTTTCACATTTCATCTAAACCTTTAAACCCAGAATGTTCGAGTAAGTAGAAAATAACCACCTGAGTTGTGTGCTGCATGGCTTTCCCTACTGGCTTCTGCTTCTCAAAATGTGTGCTAGGAATCACATGGAGGTGGTTTGTAAAAAGGAATAGATTTACATAATGCTTTTTGGGCTCTCATCGTTGTTCTCCTACATTATATTGAAGCTTATTTTAGAAGCTTATTTTATTTTCCTTTTTAATGTGAGTACTGTCTGGTGATCACAGGAGTGTTATTCAATCACTGTTCTCATCTTGTCCAAGCAGTTATGAGAGGAAAGGTATTTTTTTCTAGTCAGATACCACAGTACAGAACATTTTAATCTGACTACCAAAGACATAAAGAGAAAAAAATAGCTGCATGTTAATTTCAGAATGGAACAAGGTTCGTGTTTTAACACTAACAACTGAAGTTTAAAGAAAGAAAAAGCCATAATGTGCTGCTTACGGATAGGTATCAGACAGCATCTTTTTCTTGTGTACTCCAAGAACATCCAGTGTGGGTATGGTATTAGAATCCCTAAGGAACGTGGTGAAAGAAATAAGAGTGAAATTCAAATTATTTCACATCTATTTTTCAGCAATATACTATAGACTGTCGTGATTGTTAATCAGAAATAAAAGAACCAATCCTAGGAAAAGCAGGAAATTTCCAAAGCATGAGAAACTCTTACTCTCTGAAAAGTATGAGATTGGTTTATTCTCATGTCTGCTATAGCCTCACCATTTTCACTCACCCCCATGTCCCTTGGTACATTTTTAACTTATTACTGAATTTCTAGGCTGAAAGGGGAAAAGAGTTTTTTAACAAAGATGTATGTACTCTTTGGTCTATATCTCTTTGTTAATGTTAATGCATATCTAGTTCTGAATGTACAGAATATGCTCAGATATATGTTTACATAAATCATGCACTAGAGTTGATCTCTAACTCAAATATTCTGTATTTTGTGAAGTTTTAATATGCATCTTATAAATAGGAGGAGGAACTTTATAACATGTAAAGAAAAATCTTAATGAAAATCTGGAAAGGATTGTTACAGTTAACAGGAATACATGCAGTATTTCATTTTAATTTTGAAAGTAGAGCACATAATCTCTCAGACAGAGTAAATATAAAAGTACGAAAATTTTCACATATATGTGTACCTAACAACTGGAATGATGCCATGACTCAGATGATCAAAACCAATACAAAACAAGTTAATAAAATAAATGCTACAGCATATTTTTTTTTTTAAAGTTCTTAGCTGAGGGGAAACTAGGGAAAAAACATGCTCACTTCTGCTCCCCCTACATTTTATTCCTCTTGGTGGTATAGGTGTCTCCTTCACCTGTTCTTCTACTTTCAAGGTTTTTTTATGAGATCCCTCCTACTTTACCTGTGCTTACTCTTACCTGTCACAAGATTGCAAATCTTACAATATTGGTGAATTTTAAAATGCATTTTATTGGAGATGAGAGAGAATATAAAAATTATGTCACTCTGAAACAATTTTCTTCTTCCATTTTACTGCTAAGAGAGCAGAACTCTGAGGAGTAAGAGCAGGGTAGTGTAAATGAACAGAAATATCTTCAGATGTTGAATTTTGGAACTAGCTGGTGGTCCTAGAAAGGATCTAATTAAACACACGTTGCTAAACTTCCCTCATGAAGCAAACACCAAAGTTAGCTGCCAACCTGACAGAATAATACTGTTTAAATAGTGACCTTTAATGTTAGGTCTTAAGCTGAGAAAAGAACTGTTTAAACAAGGTGTTTGCTGGTAATCCTTGCTTGCAGGTCATGTACACATAGTCCAGTGCACAGAAGTTTCTTGTCACTCACTTGGGACACTATGGAAACACTCTCTGAATTTTACTCTTTCAAGTTGAGCTTGGAAAGAAAGGGAGCTGAGTAGAGCCCAAGCCTGGGTGCTGTATGGCCTGATTTCACTCCCTGCTCTGTCACACAGACTTTGTGACACTGTGAGCCTCTGATGGGCTGAAGTGCAGAACAATGCTTCAGCACATAAATTGATAGAAATTTATCAAAGCTCTGGAAAGCAATCATTCAGTCTTAAAAGCGCTGAGGGCACTTCGCATCTCAACCCTATCAAAACCAAAAGAACACACTTGTTTTTCTAAAGTTCATCTCAGAGGCTCTTACTAAGCTGAGCCTAGTGAGAGGTTTGAAGAGGAACCCTAGCCTTCTCTGTGCAACATTGACCTCCTCCCTCCCTCCCTTCCTCCCTCCCTCTCTTCTTGCTTGCTTGCTTGCTTGCTTTCTTCCTTCCTCTCTTCCTCTATTTCTTAAGAAATATAATATATATACATATATACAAAATATATATACATACATTTTATATATATAAAGATATAAAAGCATAAAGATACAGTGCTGAACATGCTTTTGTTTTCAGTGTATCATTTGCTTACTTCCAAACTTTCCAAGAAGAAAGATTTTTTTTTTTTAAGTTTATGCTGCCATGGTTATATTGTTACGTCTAGGAGAGATAGCTTGTCTAACCTACAGAGTTTTGACAGCAGAATTAGCCAATTCTAGAATTAACAGAAAATTTAGAATTAGAAAAACCTTCACCTTTTCTGTGCAGGGATAAAAAAAGCCTGTGGTTCCAGAAGACTGCAAACCAGAAGGGGATGTTATGACCGTGATCTTTCTTCCTAATGATCTCTCCCTTAACTTTTTTAAGTATCCTTCTTTTTATCAAAAAAAAAAAAAAAGAAGAAAAGAAATAAAGAAAATCAGAAAAGAAAAAGCCTAGCAATAAGCCCAGAAACCCATGGGTTTGTTTTTTTTTTGGGGGAGGGTGGTGTTACCACATATAAACTTTGTTTTTCACCCTGATAACACCGGAAAAGTTTTTGGAATGTTTGAAAACATGACAAGTGTAATTTGTAATTGAAGCTGAAGTTTTCAAGGTGATAAACTTCCAAAGGTTAAACCTAGTCTTTGATCCAAGAACTTTTCAATGCCTTTGATGTCCAAATTCGGGAACTAAAATTAGACTTCTGTACCCTAACTGTGCTAAATACAGTGAAAACTTCAAATTCATGTCAGGAATTCTGCTGGACTTCTTGATTTTTTAGGTAGAAGTTATTTCAAATCTTGCAGTTCTTGTGTTAAAAGTTTTAGCCATTGGAAAGAATTCTTAATGATTTCATTCGGAAGTTATTGTTAGATTTTATGTATTCTAACCTTCATCCCATGGAAAACAGTACTGAGAATTTAACGGAAAATAGTTAGAAAGTAATATTGATAATACAGCAGTTGATTGTACTAAATTACTTTATACAGGGAAAACATAGGCATTTGCAGTTTAATCAGATATGATTAAATTGAATGAGCAATGGCAGAGGCTCCTTGATCTCTTACATCACTAGGTTCTCCTGGATCACCTTCTCTGATTTGAAAACACGTAAAATATTTCCTGTAAAGCTGCAGATCTCTGTATAGTGAATTTGCAAATGATTTTCTTTTGTTCTTTACTACTTTAATATGTATCTGTACTGCTTTTGGCTGGGATAGAATTAATTTCCTTCATAGTAGCCTCTTTGGTGCTGTGTTTTGGATTTGTGACTAAAATAGTGTTGATAACAGGGATATTTTAGTTATTGTTGAACAGTGCTTACACAGAGTCAAGGCCTTTTCTGTTTCTCATGCTGCCGCACCAGCAAGTTGGCTGGGGGTGCAAAAGAAGTTGGAAGGGGACACAGCTGGGACAGCTGACCCCAACTGACCAAAGGGATATCCCATACCATATGATGTCATGCTTAACAATAAAAGCTGGGGGAAGAAGGAGGAAGGAGGGGATGTTTGGAGTTATTGGAGATGATCTTCCCAAGCAACCATTATGCATGATGGAGCCCTGCTGTCCTGGAAATGGCTGAACACCTGCCTGAGGGTGGGAAGTAGTGAATGAATTCCTTGCTTTGCTTTGCTTGCATGCACAGCTTCTGCTTTATCAGTTAAACCCTCTTTATCTCAGCCCATGAGTTTTCTCACCTTTACCTTTCCAATTCTCTCCCCCATCCAGCTCTGGGAGAGTGAGCGAGCAGCTGTGTGGGGCTGAGCTGCCTACTAGGGTTAAACCACAACAGTACTTCAGAAACAGTCCATGGAGCCCCAGACATTTGTAGACCAGAGACCAAAGCCCATTCTTTCAGAACTGATGCTTTATAAAGCATGCCTCTTTTTGTACTCAAGGTATGTTGCCAAGGGTCTGAGACAATTTGGTGTACTTTGATATTTCCACTGACCCCATTCAATAGGGATCCATTAGAATAACAAAGGCACACTGAGTCATTGACAGCAGTGTTGCAAAACACTCTTGATCTATTAAAGATGACATGGATTTGAGCATTTTGAGGGCTAGCATCAAAATCAGCTTCAGAGCTGGCTATTTGTTCCATTCTTGCAGCTAAGAACACACCGCAACATTAAATAGCTCCTTTGAATAGGGCCACTAACAAAAATAGCAAAAATAAACACCAAAAAAAGATGGGAAGAGAGAGCCAGTATTCTTCACAGAAACAATAAATGGTGCACAGGTCTAGTTTAAAATAAAATGGATTTAATGTCCTGAATTTCAAACAAAGGATTATGTCACACCTTCTCTGTTAAATGTCAGGCCTCTAATTGTAGCTTATTCACAGAATCTAATAAGTATTAATTGATGTTGCTATGCAAGTATATCCCACAAGGGCATCCTTTCTTCTCTTTGAGCCAATTTTCCTGATCTGCTCTGGTTAAAAAATTTGGTTTTAATACATCCTTTCAAAAGTCTTTAGGAGTTGTTAGAATTAATTTTATATATTATTGACTTTGATCCAGTGTAACAAATGTTTTCGCATCAACATCCACCTAAATATATATTTTATCAACATTCATTCATCAATATCAACATCCATCTAAATACATATATTATTAACATGTCAGATTTTACATATAAATATATTCATTCATTTTCTTATTAGTTTATTAAAATAAATCTGAAAAATATAATCATTCTCAAGAAAATGTATTAAACCTTGTCATTCTGTGAAACCTTTTATGAAATCCTAGCCTATATAAAGCTATAAGCTATTTAAATCACTGCCAATGTGAAGCAATGCAGTCTGTAAAGGAAGTGACATTGTGTAGCTTGATGACAAAGCAACTTTCAGGAAACTAGACTGTATAAAGTTTTCATACAATTTACATAGATGCAATCAAAAATTCAACTGAATTTTTTTGCATAGATTCAATCATAGTTAGTAGAGGGAACTTTTAAATAGGCACTGATTGTTTCCATTTTATTCACAACTGAAAGTTGAAATCATAAACCCTTCTCTCTTGTATAAACTTAATTGATACAAAAGATAAGACATTCACTATATGACTTAATATATGATGTAGATTCTGCTAATTAGTCAAAAAAACATAAGTCTGTCTGCATTGGGAGAGAAAGAAAGAAGACACAGTGCTATTTTCATCTCAGGGCTCTAGCAAACGCTAATTAATTGGACTGTCTTTCTATTCTGGGTATTTGTTTTCACAAGTTATTACTGGTATTCCTGTAATGATAAGGAGTTTGTAAGTACAAGTTTCATAATGCCAAAGAAAGAGAAACTTTTCTTGAAGGAGATCTGAGGTACCTCACAACTTAATCCTTAATGGCTGCAAGTGTGAAAATTATTTTAACCCTTCATTTTACACTCTTTTGTGCTGTTTATCTGCACAGAACTGCATGTCCCTAAAGCAGGTACAGGGTTGCACTTTAGATTTCTGACCCCCACTGTCAATGCCCATGTCAGCATTAAGCTCCCCCTTGTTCATTCTCTCTTTGGTCAACTAATTTGAATTCCCAGCTTCACAACGGCCCAGCATCAACAGGCAACCCCTTGCTTTCTAAACTCCTTCTCAGAGTGGAGCCTAGGTGTGGCTGGATCCAATCTTAGTCTCAGACTTGGTCAACGTTTTATGTCTAAGGATTATATATGTCTAGCAGCAGTTTTTGGATCGTTTGTAGCAAGGAGAAAATCACAAGAATTTAGCAGTAACTAATCCTTGATTAGTTTGGCATCTACAAAGCGATTAAATGACGTCTAATACAATATTTGAATCAATTCACACACACACACAATATCACACAATAGGCCTAAATACTCATTATATGTGCAGATGAAGGTACCTATTGAAAATCACTCGAGTTTAGTAAAAATGCAATATGCGCAGTTAAAGGCATCTATAAAAATTCCCCTCAGATTTAGTGAAATACTCACTTTAAATGACTGTCTCAACGGGCGAAAGTTGGACCTCAAGGAGAAAAGAGCACTGGAGATCAGCTCAGGTTTTTTGCCAGGCCTCCGTATGCAAACTTAAGAGTTCACAGCTCTGAGAGGTGTCCCACTCAGAGGGAGATTCTGGTGCAGTCTGCTGCGGCCCAGGAGAGCTCAAAGGGTCTCACTTCGTACCACTGTTTATAGGGTCAAAAGATGACTGACTTTAGACGTCAGTAAATTTCCATTGTACTTTCACAGTCTATGTTGGAAATTACTAAAGTTCTCAAAAATTCCAGTGATGCTGGTACAGATCCTCCTGAGTTACAGCCCAGATAAGATAGGCACCAAGGCTGTCAGAAGGCGACTGGTACAGATGAAAAATATATTTCAAGGTTGTCAGGGCTGCCTCCCTGGTACAGACAGGGCTGCTCCCACCTCAGCCATGTAAGAGTTTCTGATACGGTCAAGGGACGCTTAACTGCCAAACTGGTTACACAAAGGCCAAGTTTTGACGGGAGTTACTGAGATTGTAAAGCAGCTTCGTTGCCCATGCTCTGCCAGGTGCACAAGAAGAAAAGGGTGTGGGGGGGATGCACCACCACACCCACCCAACTGCTCTCCCACTCACCCTCCACAACAGGACAGGGGCAGAAAATACAGTGGAAATGCTCCTGAGTCAAGATAAACACAGGGAGATCACTTATCAATTATTGTCACAGGCAAAACAGACTTGACTTAGGGAAGATTAATTTATTGCCAACTAAAAATGGAGTAGGATGGTAAGAAACAAAGACAAAACTTAAAACACCTTCCCTCCTTCTTCCCAGGCTCAACTTCACTCCTTCATTCCCAACTCTTCTACCTTCTCACCCTGCACCCAAGCAGCACAGGACAGGTGGGGAATGAGGGTTGTGGTTTCCCCTGCTCCTACATGGGTCTTTCCCACGGGCCACAGTTCCTGCCAGAAAACCTGCTCCTGTGTGGGGTCTCCAGGGGTGACAGCTCCCTTCACGTCATATCACCTGCTCCAGCATGGGGTCCTCCACAGGCTGCAGGAGGACAACCTGCTTCACCATGGTCTTCTCCACAGGCTGCAGGGGAACCTCTGATCCGGTGCCTGGAGCATCTTCTCTCCCTCCTTCTTCGTTGACCTTGGCATTATCAGGATTTTTCTCACACTATTTTTTTCCTCACTCTTCTCCCTCACAACTGTCACACAGAGTTTTTTACACCTTCTTAAATATGTTATTCCAGAGATGTCACCATCTTGACTGCTGGGGTCAGCTTTGGTCAGTGGTGGGTCCATTTTGGACACAACTAGCACTGACTGTGTCTGGCATGAGGCAGCCCCTGGCCTGTTCTCACAGAAGTCACTCCTGCAGCCCCCCCCCCCCCGCCCCCGACAAAACTTTGCCATCTACACCCAGTACAAAGAGTCTTCAGAAACATGTTGATTTTACATCTTATTCAGCAGCAGTGATTCTTGCCAAATTAGAGGTAGGAAACTTGTAATAAGAGGTCAGCATTGTGGTTTGATACTGATCCTACAGATCCTGACATCTATTCATCTCATAGCCAACAGCAGTGGACTGATATTCTTTGAGGTAAATGGAGCTGACAATTACAGAAAGTTTATGATAACAAACTGCAACAACAACAACGAAGTGTATAATATCAAGAAGATCTGAAAAGAAACCTAGGAAAACACTGTCAGCTAAGAATAATAGAGCAAAACCATCTTAGTAAAATAAACAGGGACTGTACTAGAATTTCAACTATGTGAATCTTTGGCTGACTGGTATAGTAGTTCTGTAATAAAGACATAGTCGGTGTAAGCGAATGTATTCAACAGCGCCTACAAGAACTTCACAAGAACAGGGAACGGCTGTCTCTGGAGAAACAGCTGACCAAGGAGAAGAAACAGCTGACCAAGGAGAAGAAACAACTGAGTAGGTGTATCTTCCCTGTATAGGGATCCTCTGATCACAGTTTTCACTGAACAAGAGAAACCAGTGTTGAATGAAGGAGCAAGCTTGGCACCTTGCTTCTATGAAAGGCAATAGATCTGAGGTTCCCCTGGGTTTTGAACTCAGTAGGAATTAGGAAGCCATAACATCATAAAGAGACCACAATATCAGTGATCAGCTGAATGGCAGCATGTCATTCCTTAAATTAGCATCTCCCTTTTCTTTGAGGATCATGGGGAAAGCTTGTTCAAGAGGCATTGCTTTTAACAGAAGCAAAATACTGTCAGTAAAATAGAATTCAGCAAATGCAGGAACTGCTGCCTCCACAACATAGCAGTTAGCTGATGGACATATTGCCTCTATCTTGGGCAATTGCTTGTAGTTCCCATTATATTCAGAATGATACCCAGCTATATTTATTTGTTTTATTAACATAACTAATGTGCATGAAATACATTATGTAATTTTTACATATTTAGATGCACGTACACATATATGTATGTACATAGGAAACAGGTAAGAAGCCTTAGTGTGAGTGTGTGTTTGTGTATATGTGTTCACATGCAAAGTACTGCTGTAGCCACACATAAACACACTCTCCACAACATACCAAGCAGGATATAGAGATCTGAAGTAGGAATAGTTTGTGGTCTTATTGTTAGAATTTATTTTTTCTCACTTGAACACAGCCTACTATTTGCTTGCTCTGCATCAAAAAAAAAAAATCAGATCAGTCCATCGTGGAGACTATCTTTCTATCTGTCCCACATAGTGCTTAGTCTGCTTTAGGTGCTGCAAAAATACAATTTGCTGGTTCATTGATAGTGTATTCACACTGAACCATGCTGAAATCCCAATGAAAACGGAAGAAAACTAGTGCTTTCAAACCAAACCAGCACTTCATAACAAGAATTGTCATTTCTGAGATCTCAGTGTACAGAAGACCCTCCACTGAAATTTGCAGAAGACGAGCACTCTATTAGACACATGTGCAAATGAATTCATGCCAGAAATGATAAGCTGCCACTGCCAGTGACCTCTACAAAAGATAAGATTGAAATGATGTCTGCAGAAATAAATAACATGGCTGAGGGAATAGAACTGGAACAGTCTACACAGGCTATATAAAGTAAAGGATAGAACCTGTGTTTGTGAAATAAAAAAAAAGAAAAAAAAGATGCTCTCCTAATGTGTAGATTAAAAACTGCTATATATTCTTGTCAGAGACCCAAAGACATGCCTTGTAAAATGGCATTTAGAAGTGTTGGTATTCTTTGATAACAGATATCTTTGAACATTTTCAAACCATTGGATCAATAAATGAAAGCAGAAAAACAAAGACAATTAATTCATATGAGTTTGTGCAACGCACATATTTTATAAAAGTGAGAGAGAGAAGTCAATATAGAGAACGGGCCATCCCAAAGCACACTCAATAGTGCTAGCTAGCCTTGCAGTACAGTATATAAAAATGAGTCCATTTATCAATGTCACCCCCTGCATTTATGTCATATTTGGGTTTTCTGCAGTACTGTATTTCATATCACTAAATGCTCATTCTGACCAAGGGAAGGAGGAATGAACACAAAACTAACCCTTGAGACAGTTACAGAAGATCAGAAATGTGACTTTATAAGTAAGATTTTTTTCCTTAAGTCCCTAAGAGAAGTAAACATCCAGATTGTTTTAATATGGACCGATTTGAAAATCAAGGTTTAAATCCTAGGAAAAATACAACTGTTTTGTTTAAGCATATATGTTTTCTAGGTTTTGATTCTGTGCATAAAGTTAGACTAATAAGAGAATACATAGTTCCAGCTGTTCCTTAACATATTTGGTTTTATTTATATAAAATATTAATAGCTAGGATATGACAAATATTTATTATAAAGATTTTTTTGTGATTAGCTATTGAAAAGACATGAAAATCTCTAATTAAGATATTATTTCTGCTTAAGTAAATGTCATTAACTTGGTATAACAATGCTTTGCATTAATATTTCCATCCTATGACATGCTGTCAAAGAAGAATGGTGGGCCAAAATGTTCCATCCTATGGAATACTGTGTTGTAAGGAAAATAAAACTAAAATCCATACAGAGATCTCCTTATTCTATTCTCTTATTAGCCTCATAATTTTTGTTGTGACAACACATGGAAGACACATCAAAGATGATGTCCTGATATACGATATCTTTAAGAAAGAAAATTAACTTCTAGAAACATCAGTAGATAACACAACTTTAACACGTCATTGGCTTTATGTTTAACGTGAGTGAAGCCTGCCTCCATTGATCAAATTCATGATCTCTTTGACTTCCATTGCTTCACTAGGAGTTGCACATGCTCAGTTCTTGCTCTTAAGCTCACCCGTGGTTCATAAGAATATTAATTCTCCGTTATGCAGTAGGAAACTCCTGCTTACATACAAATGTCTTTTATTTGTAGCTGAAATTCTTCATGAGAAAATACAAAGCACACCAAGTGTTTGGAATTTTTTAAACATTAGCATATTCTATTTACCCAGCTACTGCTTTCCACTGAATATTGAAAAGGTGAACTTTTATCACCTCCTTTTTTCAACTCCTTTTAGTAAGTTTATAACTATGCTCAGCACAATTCTTGTTCATGTGTGTACAAGATACAGCCGCACTTTCATTTGTCTGATGGCAGTCTTGCCCTTTATATTCAGGGTGATAGCTTTTGCTATATAAAGCCTCTGATACATCCACTATGTATTCAGAAGTTTTGCTCAATATATTATTAAAATGGTAATAAAAAGATACATTCATTTAGTCATTGTACTACTGTCAGCAAAATCCATCACGACGTTCTTTCTTGGAGTGTGATGCTTCAATTTACATATAGTAACCAGTTTGAAATAGAATTAATAATCATAAATAACATTCAGGCATAAAGTCAATGCCCTTATTAACTTTTACAAGCAGAATGGGACATTTTGACTGGAGAACTTTTTAAGTAGGTGCAGGGAGGGAAAGATTGCTTAGGTCTCCCTGTCCTTTCTCTTCTGTCCTCCCTTCCTTGCCCCTCCAGCCTTGGAGGGGCTACAATAGGCCTTCATGGTAGTTCCTTAAAGTATCAGGCAAAGTGGGAATCTGGAATGGGCAAGTTTTCTCACTGACACTAAAGGTGAGATTTTCAGAAGCACTCAACCTTGATTAATCTCTGCTCTCATAGATGTCAGTGGTAAAACGAGGTCAGTGGAGTAATTATTTCACAGCTGAATGCTCATAGTAGATGAGAGTTGTCGTCTTTTTTTTTTCTTCTTTTTTTTTAACTTCAGGCTCTCTAGAATTCCTACAGTTTGAAATCTGTCCATTTTCATGCCTCTGAACCATACAGCCCCAGAGGGGCAGTTATCTATAAAATGTGCAAGGTCACCCACATGGAGATTCTTCTCCATTCTGCTTGTCTTTTTTTTTTTTTTTTTTTTTTGTGGGTGTCTCTGAGGAAAAAGATGATATAAGCCAGTGTAATTCACAGTGCTGTTCACAAAGCAACACTGAAAGACAAAGGAGAAACCAAAGAATTGTGACCTTGAAACTACATTTCACATTTCAAGTAAGAAATGTACCTCTTCTGTGGATAAAATGTTAACAGATGCAGAGAAAAAAACAAACACATTTTTCACCCAAATGCACACATTTGACAAAAGAAAAATTAAACACGTGCAGTGCATCATAGCAGAAAGCAAAGGTGAAGGTCAAAGGACAATTGGCTTGAGTGGTAACTTTGCTTGCTGAAATTCACTTTCCAGACCAACAAATGATAAACCACACATCATGATCACACAAATCAAAATGAACAACCTCATAAAATGAATGCTTTAAGAGGAAAGTAGCTTGAATGGCATGAACCCAGGACTGACCCACTCAAAATGTTTAACCTTCACAAGATGTAGTATTCTTTTCAGTCCCATAAAATCATTTTCATTAACATATAATAAGCCAGTAATTCTTGTCACCACAGTAACTACAGAAACATTTAAGAACTAAAGAAACGGAAATATAATATGCTGTTTGTTCATTTCTTGTTCATATTGATTTTAATATTTTATGCTGGAGTGAATAATGGGAGAATACTCCCTATGTAGACTTGTCCAAAGCAGGGTTTTATATGAGTCACTGCATTAAGACCCAAGAAGTTCTTTTCCCACTAAGCTCTCTTTTTATGACTTCATGCAAGTTATTTGAGCTTATTTGTTCCTTTTTTCCTCTCTATAATTAGGACAATAACAGCCACACATAAAAAAGACTGCACTACAGTATCAAGACAGAATTGTTAATAGTAGATGCCTACTATAGAGAGGTGTAGTTCCATGAGACTCAGCTAAGCATCATAAAGTTATACTGTGTATAGTCCCTGTTCTGCAGTGATAATTATTTAGTTCCAAGGCTTTCAGTTAATTAATTCTCTAATTATTGGCTTTAAAAATTAAAATAAGTGAAAAATGGAACAATTTTCTTTTTTCAGAGGGGGCATGCTTCCCTTTTGAAGAATAGAAACTTGTTAGCGAGATAAAATGTTAAACCATCAGACTGATAAGCATTGTATTCTTTTTTAAAACTAAGGTTGCAGCTACATCATTGGAACACTCCTACTTGGTACAAGGAATCCAGTCTTCATACTATCTTGGAACTTGTGCTCCTTTCTGAATTAACTCTATCATGTCCCTTGGCAGCTGTATCTAGGCACTTAGAGAAGAATTTGTGCTAGTGTCCACCCTGCCATGCACAAAGAAAAGCGACTCAAAGTTTGGTTCTGTTGTCCAGGTGTCTGAGGTTATCCCAGTAGGCCCTGAGACCTTACATGCTCCTTCAGTTTTCTTCACTGAAAGGGTTGTCAATCACTGGAACAGGCTGCCCAGGGAAGTGGCTGAGTCACCATTCCTGGAAGTGTTTAAAAGATGTGTAGACATGGCACTTAGGGACATGGTTTAGCAGTGGACTTGGTTGTGTTAATTTAACAGTTGGACTTGATGATCTCAAGGGTCTTTTTTAACCTAAATGAATCTATAATTCTATGATTCATGTTTTTGTTGCATGTCCCATCATTCACATACACCACTTTCAACATTATTTGACAAAAATGTGTCTATGGCAAGCATCAATCTTTTCATTAGTATTTTAAACTGGGAAGAAATGGAATAGGCACAAAGGAATGCAATTCAAATCAGAGGCGACGTGTGTTGACTGGACAGTCAGTATATGTCATGATCATGCACTCATGGCTGGTTCTCTTCTCCACGACCAGGATGCATTCCTCCCCTCCTGAAAAACATAACAGATATGTCATTATTCCATACCACAGAAAGGACAGGGCAGCTCTCTCTCTTGCCAGCTTCTGCTAAACCTTCCTTCTCTCACAGTCCATGTTACCAGATGCAGATAAAGAGCATTCATTGTAAGTCATTTCATGCTTTCCTAGATTCATGAGTGCTTACCAACAGTTGATATGTTCATATCTATTCATATCACCAACAAATGTTTATGGAACACAATCTACTAAGGAATGGGTCAGATCTAGGCATCTGTATACAGGGCTGCAAAATATAGACTCAGAATGCAGGAGTGCCCAGAGTCTGAGTCCGTAGTGCTGAGTGTAATTTCAGACTCCAGCAATGACTGCTAAGTGACATCCTTGCCTTTATGGAAACCTTGAATGAGAAAGCTCTGTTCTTAGGCCATTCCAGCATAAGCCCCAGAACCTTGCAAGTGACACCTGGGAGCCTTTTCTGTTTAAGATTCAGCCTGACTGAAAATCCATAACGGAAGAGCAGTATTTCCTGGTCCAGCTAAAGAAGCTTCCATGAGCAAAGCCCCTAATACTCCAAAATTTGTGCCTGCAATCCCTCTGTGAACCTGAAGGCTTTCCTCTCCCTCATCCCCAGGCTGAGACTTTGTGGAAGCTAACCTCATTGCAATTCCACTGAATTGGTAAGATGTGTAGCAGCATAACGGCAAGAGGACAGTGTGTATGTAGGTCTGCTTATGTGATTAATGCCTTTTGTAGATTTTTTGTAAGAAATATAACTTAGTTCAGGCGTTTTGAGAGCTTTTGTTTAAAAAATGAAAAACATAAATATGTAGAGATTTCTGTAACCCTTCATGTCTATAGGAGTTTACCCAGCTCCAGGAAGGACAGTGTGCAGATAATGTAGATAGCTTCAAGTGAGCACCTCTGGAAAGAAAAGGTCATGCGAGAGATCCACAAGCTAGAATTTATGTTTTCTTAAAAGGGTGGATTTAAGAGAGGTCTTTTTCTAAGCATGTCAGACCCCAAGACTTGGGACATAATACTTCTTTGCTGGAATCTGCCACATAGGAGCTAGGTTTGGTGGAAAGAAGAATTAAATATTGTGTCATCAGGATGGAAAGGGACTATGTTCACTGATGAATGAAGAAGCAGTATTTATAGTTGTCTAGGGTGGGTGTTAAAAGTGCATATAAGCAGATGATTTTCTGAATCTCTCTCCCATCCTGTGAGTCAGGGTCACTGCCTGTGCAGAAAGGGCCACGTCCACAGACAGCCATCCCATATGAAAAACCTCTTCCCAAGCATCCCTTCCCAACTTGTGGGACACTGATATTGAATCAGATCCAGAATGCACTCCATTTTGCAATGAGACTGAGAATTCTTGACCATGTCATGGCAGCATAACAGAAGCCAGCCGAAATTCCAGAAATCCTGCATATCCATGGATAGGGAAGGACTGGTAGTATAGGCACCATTAGCCACAGTGTAAACGGTCAGTTTATCACAGTACTTTTGTCTAGGAGAAAGAGGAGGCTGTTTTACCTCAATGGAAGACAGTCTGATCAAATATACAGCCATCATGGACTTGGTTGTTGTCTGTAAGTCTGTCTCAGAAGTTAAATAAACATAGACAGACTCTGTCTCTTAGCTGGATCTTAAATTGGCACTTGTCGTGTTTAACCCCAGCCAGCAATTAAGCACCACACAGCCACTCGCTCACTCCCCCGCAGTGGGACAGGGGAGAGAATTGGAAGAATAAAAGTGAACAAACTCGTGGGTTGAGATAAAGACAGTTTAATAGGTAAAGCAAAAGCCACGCTCACAAGCAAAGCAAGGAATTCATAGAATCATAGAATCATAGAATGTCCTGAGTTGGAAGGGACCCACAAGGATCATCGAGTCCAACTCCTGTCCCTGCATAGGACAACCCCAAAATTCACACCATATGTCTGAGGGCATTGTCCAAATGCTTCTCAAATGTTATCAGGCTTGGCGCCGTGACTACCTCCTGGGGGAGCTTGTTCCAATGCTCCACCACCCTTTGGGTGAAGAACCTTTTCCTCCAACCTAAACCTCCCCTGGCATATCTTCCTGCCGTTCCCTCGGGTCCTATCATTGGTTGTCAGGGAGAAGAGATCAGCACCTGCCCCTCCTCCTTCCCTTGTGTGGAAGCTGTAGGCAGTGATGAGGTCTCCCCTCAGTCTCCTCTTCTCCAGGCTGAACAGACCAAGTGACTTCAGCCGCTCCTCATACAGCTTCCCCTCTAAACCCTTCACCATCTTTGTGGCTCTCCTCTGGACACTCTCTAGTAGCTTTGTATCCTTTTTGCACTGTGGCATCCAAAACTGCACACAGTACTCAAGATGAGGCCTCACCAGTGCAGAGTAGAGTGGGACAATCACCCCCCTCGACTGGCTAGCAATACAGTGCTTGATGCACCCCAGGACACGGTTGGCCCTCTTGGCTGCCAGGGCACACTGTTGGCTCATGTTCAACTTGCCGTCAACCAGAACCTCCAGATCCCTCTCCAAGGGGCTGCTCTCCAGCCTCTTGTTCCCCAGTCTGTATGGACATCCAGGCTTGCCGTGTCCCAGGTGCAAAATCCGGCACTTACCCTTGTTGAAATTCATACAGTTGGTGATTGCCCAGCTCTCTAATTTGTCCAGATCTCTCTGCAGGGCCTTTCTGCCCTCGAGAGTGTCAATGGCTCCTCCCAATTTTGTGTCATCAGCAAACTTTGACAACAAACTTTGAAGTCCTGCATCCAAGGATTTGCAGATCATCTTGAGTGCCATTACGTAGCACGTGTAGGACAACCAGGGGATCAGGCTCAGCCAGCATGGGTTTATGAAAGGGAGGTCTTGCTTCACTAACCTTCTATGACAAGGTGACCCGCTTAGTGGATGAGGGGAAGGCTGCGGATGTTGTCTGCTTGGACTTTAGTAAGGCCTTTGACACTGTCTCCCACAACATTCTCCTGGAGAAGCTGGCTGCTCACGGCTTGGATAAGTGCACTCTGCGCTGCGTAAAAAACTGGCTGGATGGCTGAGCCCAGAGAGTGGTTGTGAATGGAGCCAAATCCAGTTGGCAGCCGGTCACGAGTGGTGTTCCCCAGGGCTCAGTGTTGGGGCCAGTCCTGTTCAATATCTTCACTGATGATTCGGATGAGCGGATTGAGTGCACCCTCAGTAAGTTTGCAGATGACACCAAGTTGGGTGGAAGTGTCGATCTGCTGGAGGGTAGGAAGGCCCTGCAGAGGGATCTGGACAGGCTGGATCGTTGGGCCGGGGGCCAACTGTATGAGATTCAACAAGGCTAAGTGCTGGGTCCTGTGCTTGGGTCACAACAATCCCATGCAACGCTACAGGCTTGGGGAAGTGAAGGGAATGAGACACAGACTCCGCATATGAGTTCAGGCGAAGACAAGCGAAGACCCTTTATTTTTATAATATGATCTAGTGTTCACGAGCAAGCAAAACCCATTTCATTGGCTACTGTCTTTTGTCCACGTGTCTCTTCAGCGTTACTTACTGGTTCTTCAAGCTGGTGCACGTGAATTCCTCTTTCAGGGATGTATCCAATCTCATCCTTATTTTTCTGCCTCTAAGTTACACAAACTTGTTTGTAACAAGCCTCAAGGCCACAGCTGCATTCCTGTGAACCTGTAACAAGCCTCAAGGGCACAGCTGCATCTCGTCAAAGTAAGACACAATCTCACGTATTCCTACAGTGAAGAATGGCTGGAAAGCTGTCTGACAGAAAAGGACCTGGGGGTGTTGGTCGACAGCCAGCTGAATATGAGCCAGCAGTGTGCTCAGGTGGCCAACAAGGCCAATGGCATCCTGGCTTGTATCAGGAATAGTGTGGCCAGCAGGACCAGGGAGGTGATAGTGCCCCTGTACTCGGCACTGGTGAGGCCACACTTCGAGTACTGTGTTCAGTTTTGGGCCCCTTACTACAAGAAGGACATCGAGGTCCTGGAGTGTGTCCAAAGAAGGGCAACAAAGCTGGTGAAGGGTCTGGGGCACAAGTCTTATGAGGAGAGGCTGAGGGAGCTGGGGTTGTTTAGTCTGGAGAAGAGGAGGCTGAGGGGAGACCTTATTGCTCTCTACAACTACCTGAAAGGAGGTTGTAGTGAGGTAGGGGTCGGTCTCTTCTCCCAAGTAACAAGTGATAGGACAAGAGGAAATGGCCTCAAGCTGCTCCAGAGGAAGTTTAGCTTGGCTATTAGGAAAAGCTTCTTCACCGAAAGGGTAGTCAGGCACTGGAACAGGCTGCCCAGGGAAGTGGTTGAGTCTCCATCTTTGGAGGTAGTTAAATGACGGGTAGACGTGGTGCTTGAGGACATGGTTTAGTGGTGGACTTGGCAGTGCTAGGTTAATGGTTGGACTTTCTGATCTTAAGGGTCTTTTCCAACCTTAACGATTCTATTATTCTATGATTCAAGTAATTTATGAAGATATTGAAGAGCACTGGCCCCAAGATGGATCCCTGTGGAACCCCGCTAGTGCCTGGTTGCCAGCCTAATGTAACCCCGTTTACGATAATCCTTTGAGCCCGACCCGTCAGCCAATTGCTCACCCATTGCATTATGTGTTTATCCAGCTGTATGCTGGACATTTTGTCCAGGAAGATACTGTGAGAGACAGTATCAAAGGCTTTACTGAAGTCCAAAAAGATTACATTGACTGACTTTCCTTGGTCAGCTAGGTGGGTAACCTTGTCATAAAAGGAAATCAAGTTTGTCAAGCAGGACTTTCCCCTTGTGAACCCGTGCTGGCTGGGGCCAATGACTGCGTTGTCTTTCAGGTGTTTTTCAGTAACTCCCAGAATAATCTTCTCCATAATTTTGCCAGCCACAGAGGTGAGACTGACAGGCCTGTAGTTACCATGATCATCCCTGTTGCCCTTCTTGAAGACTGGGACAACATTTGCCAGCTTCCAGTCAACTGGGACATCCCCAGATCCTCAAGAGCATTGAAAAATCAAGAGAGGTCCTGCTATGACATCAGCCAGGTCTTTCAGTACCCTCGGATGAATCCCATTGGGCCCCATTGACTTATAGGGATCCAGCTGGGGCAGAAAATCCTGCAGAAGTTTGGGGTTGGTTGGGAGTTTGTCGTTCTCGCAGTCATGGTTCTCTAGCCCAGGTCTCTGGGGATCCCAGACCCCATCATTGGTGTTGAAGACTGAGGCAAAGAAATCATTAAACATCTCTGCTTTGTCTATGTCCCTGTTTGTGAGGTGACCATGCTTGTCAAGTAATGGGCCAATGTTATTTCTCACCTGCCTTTTGCTATTTACATATTTAAAAAAGCCCTTTTTATTTTCCCTCACAGTACTGGCCAGGTTCAGCTCTAATTGAGCTTTGGCCATGCGAATTTCCTCCCTACAGTGGTGAACAGCATCTCTGTATTTCCTCCCATGTCACCTGACCTTACTTCCACTGGTCATACATTTTCTTTTTTCGTGTAACTTCTAGAAGAAGATCCCTACTCAGTCAAGCCAGCCTTCTACCTCGCCTGCTTGACTTCCGACATTTTGGAATTGCCTGCTCCTGTGTTCTTAGGAGATGGTACTTAAAAACTGACCATCACTGATGGACCCCAGCACCTTCAAAAGCTTTTTCCCATGGGACCTTGCTAAGTAGTTCCCTGAGCAGCCTGAAGTCAGCTCTCCTCATATCCGGAGTTGGGGTCTTGCTGGCAGTTTTCCTCCTGTTACCATAGATTTTAAACTGACTGCTTTGTGGTCGCTGTGGCTAAGGCAGCCACCAATTGCCACTTCACCCACGAGACCCTCTCTGTTAGTAAGTAGCAAGTCAAGAAAGGCACCTTTCCTGGTCGGTTCTCTTAGTACTTGTATCAAGAAGGTATCATCCAGATGCTTTAAGAATCTTCGGGGCCTGCTTGTACCAGCTGTGTGGTATTCCTAGTTGACATCTGGCAAGTTGAAGTCCCCCATAAGGACAAGGGCAGATAACTGGGAAGCATCCCCTAGTTCCTTAAAGAATAACTCATCCATGTCGTCATCCTGGCTGGGTGGCCTATGGTACACTCCCACAACAACATCTGCTTTATTTGTCTGTCCCTTAATCCTTACCCAGAGGGTCTCAACTGTGCCATCACCAACTGCCAGCTCCATGCATTCCAACCTCTCTACTACATACAATGCCACCCTGCTGCCTTGCCTGCCCTGCCTATCCCTTCTGAAGAGCCTGTAACCATCCACCATGGCATACCAGTCACAGGACTCATCCCACCAGGTTTCACTTATGCCTATGACATCATATCTCTGGGACTGGGCCAAGGCATCTAGCTCCTCTTGCTTGTTCCTCAGGCTGTGTGCATTTGTGTAAAAACACTTCAGGTGTGGTTGTGCCCGTTGCCTCGTGGAGCAGCCTGAGGAATTTCACTAGCACACGGGTCCTCGAATTCATTCACTACTTCCCATCGGCAGGCAGGTGTTCAGCCATCTCCAGGAAAGCAGCGCTCCATCACACGTAACTATTACTTGGGAAGACAAACGCCATCACGACAAATGTCCCCCTCCTTCTTCCCTCAGCTTATATACTGAGCATGATGTTATACAATATGGAATAGCCCTTTGGCCAGTCTGGGTCAGCTGTTCTGGCTGTGCTCCCTCCCAGCTTCTTGTGCACCTGGCAGAGCATGGGAAGCTGAAAAGTCCTTGACTAGTGTAAACACTACTTAGCAACAACCAAAACATCAGTGTGTTATCAACATTATTCTCATATCAAATCCAAAACACAGCACTATACCAGCTACTACGAAGAAAATTAATTCTATCCCAGCTGAAACAGGACAGCACTGAAGAATCAAAACCGTGTAAGTATTTTTAAAAATTCAGAGATAACAATAAGAATGTAGATTGTCTGAATAGTGAATCTGAATGCCTGACTGCAGCCTAGATTGACTTATTCCCCCTGGACTGATTCCTCTTTGACCAACTAGGAGTGGCAGCCCTCCATAGCACAGTGATGACTCTTGTCTACAGGCATGAGGGTTCTGAAAGTTGGCTTTCTGGCATTGCAGAATAAGCCCTGGTAACTGGGCCGTCTGGAGAATAGTATCAGTGAACAAGCTGATGTTTCAGCAGAGCCCGTTACATAGTTACAAGGCAGACAGGGCTGAAGCGGTGTAATGGGGTAGATCTCATCCCATTGCAACAATCCTCCTGCTATAACATGTTCTGAACAGCCATGAGGCATTAACCAGAATGACTACTTGTTTTTATAGATCCTTAATTGAAAAATAAAGTAATTAAAAAGCTCAAAGGACAGAGCATTGTGGTAGTATAAAAAATAAACAGAGAAGATTTAGTAGTATAAAAAATAAAGAGAAGACTTAAAGAGCAGTTCATTCTATGTCTGAAGCAGGTATGTCCCACAAAAAAAGTAAAACTCAGCATGTAATATTATATCTCGCAATAGCTAGCCCTGAAACACTTGATGCGTTTAATAGTTTCTAGTCAACTCAAACAGATGAAGCTAAACTGCAAAAGCATGTTACAGAAATTAGAACATTACTGCACTCCATTAGAAAATGAAATGCATGCAAGAGAAACATTTTTTATCAGAGAATACAGAAGGAAGGTGATATCATCAAAGTGCTTCTAACTGATCTAAAGCTGAAGAGCAACAAAGGAATAAGGAGAGGGAAGGAGAGAGGAAAGGAGACAGCTTGAATGTCTGATAAGAAATGGAATCACATCAAAGATGAGAGGAGGGAGTGAAACTCAAGAGAAACTAAAAATTGACAGTGAAAGATACTCAAATCTGACAAACTGCTAGATCTTATTAGACAAGGAAATCATCAAGTCCAGACTGAAGTTTTGCTATTTACAATAAATGCTTGAAAAGTATTAAATATTATAAGGTTTTTGCAGCTTTTAAGAATTTTTTTTTTTTTTAACAAAGATATCGGGGAGCATAACTGAATGAAGAAAATATTCAATATGAATTTATTTACTCGCCTTCATTTTTTATTTCCTAAAACGACACTTCTTTTTTTCTATTTAAATAATTTTCTATGGTTGTTCGGAGATATAAGTGAGGATATTTACTTTTTCTTATTTTGGAGTAAAACTTATTTTCCTTAGAGCAAAAATGGAAGATCAGAAACAGTATTATTAAGAAAATAAGTACTGAAGAAGTAGGTCTATATTAATCTTTTTTTTTTTTTAATTAAGACAATATTATCCTACATAAGGGAAGAGCTAGCATTTCTTAATGTCATTAAAAATCAGTGACAACTCAGTTCTTAAATGAAATTGGGGTAGATTTGAAAATCTATTCTTGTATCAAAAGAAACATTTACTGGACTTTTCAAGAAGTCATTTTCATCAAATTCTCATTATGTTAGTGACAGTTAACTACTTAGATTATTTGGAATAGGACACAAGGCAAAAAACTGTGTAGCTTATTGTTTAAATATAGTTAAGAAGCTGATCCAAAGACTTTTGAAAATATGATACAGAAAATCCTACACTGCTATACTTGCCTCAAAAAAGGAAACTCAGGTATTTTTGAAACCCATATTACAGTACAAAACTAACAAGAACCTGGGAAAATATGTAATATGTACGAAATTTCATAAATGTTTGCAAGAAGCCGGTCAATGTTCCTCTATTAAATACCTTGTCTGAGTCATCCATGGATGGGTAGTAGTTCTCTGAGAACTTTTACAGAGGATGATTTCAGATTCTTATCAGAGGTCTGTAATTAGTTAAGATGGTCTCTTTATTTGTATTGCTTTATTTTTCCATAAAATATTATTACTGAATTTTGCATTTAAAAAAATGCTCAGTAAGGCAACCTGGATCTAAGATGAAACTTATATCTACTAGGTAAAAGCAACATCCTCTGTTTCATGATCTGAACGCATTTATTCACTTGGATAACACAGCTGAGATGAATGGGTAAATGAATATTTTGTGAACTCCAAACAAGCTCAGATGTGAGGTAGGTACTTGCCTAACTTGATTTTACAGCATTTAGATTTTTGTGCCTATGGCTGAAAGAGGGAAGCTGGACACTTCAGTATTTGACTGGCAAAAACCTAATTGTTGTGAGACTTCTGTATCTTCAGGGTAACTTACAGCCTTCTGAATGACATAGATACCTGACACAGGATTTAGATATGTAAGTTCACCTGTGAATCTATTTTGAGGACAGTATAAAGAAAATAATAAATTAGAGAGTAAAATGGGAAAGAAACAGTTACCAGTTTTGTTGTATTCAGCATCTCCAGGACCTTTTCATTTTGTATTTGCTGCCACACAACAGCCCATCTAATTTTATTCTTACCTAGCCATTAGTTCTTAAACAGTGTCAGACATACAGTCGCATAGACATATAGCAAAAGTGTCTACCCCAAACTACATTCTGGGTCTTAGACCATGAAGCAAGCCTTTAAGATGCAGAACAGGGATATAGATCAGAAACGTCCTATGCCTGGAACATCTTAACCCTCAGTTGTGTGCATTTTCACTCATGGATGGGCCTTTCAGCTCATGCAATGTGAATGGAGCTGATGTGCTTGGCTCTGAGACTGGAAGTTTCAGTTGGAGACATACAATACAAGTATTAAATGCTACATTTAGAACTCACTTTACTGTGGCAAGCTACAGGATAAAAAAGGAATGGGGGATGTGATTTGATGAGGGAACGCAGACCACAGAACAAACTGATAAATACTGTCTGTGAAAATAAAAGATCTCAGCACTGTTGAATACATTTTTGAATACCCTGTAGCTTCTGTATTTTCTGAAAGTCATTATATTAGTGCCACGGCATACTCATTGCATGGATTTCTCTTTGCTTTTATGACTATAAGCTACAAGTGCTGTTTTCCAGTAGAATGTGGATGACAAAGTTCTTGCTCACAAATAAACTAAAAAGTATATGGTGAGAGGAGATGACTAATATAGTTCAGTAAATAATTTGTATATAACAATTTCTCTATAACACTCAGGAATTAATTTTACCTCATTTACATTTAGTTTCAAGATTGATTCAATAACACAGTCACAAAGCACAGCGGAAAAGTCATATAATTCATGCAAAATAGCAGGAAAAGATATACCATTTGCAGGAGCAGAAGGAACAGGTGTATTGTAAAGGAAAATAAATTTGCTCATGCAAAGGTGTGGGCTTTTTTCTCCATTTAAATTACAAATCCCTTTTTATATATAGTTATGTGTGTCAGATTTCTCTACCGCACAAACGGTGAATGTCTTAACATAGTTCTGTGTCCTCAATAGAATACAAAGGAAAATAAAATAAGATAACTAACAGATTCTTCAGTTATTTCAGATAAATCTGTTTCTCTTACTATAAGTGCTGTTATTCTGACTGCATTTCTTTCATCTGAGAGCAGGCCAAACAGCTAGCTGTGACAGTTGCAAATCCCCACCAAAGCACGAAATGCAATCAAAGCAGTGTGGCTAATAGCAAAAGTAAGCAAAAAGCATTTGAAATTAATTTTAAGTACAAAAATATATTTAAATACAGAGGAGCCTTAGTAAAGGATACCCATTCAAATGTCACCAACATTGGCATCATCATGTAGCTTAAACTTCAGACATACTGTGACAGTTCCTTCACAGTCTGTATGGCTAGAATGGTCACATTCTCTAGAAAACATATCCAGTGTAAGGTTCACAGAGGAGGAAAGTCTGTCTTTAGTTCTTCTCCATGAACCTACGTTTAGATCTGTTATATCTATTACAAACTGACTTAGTGCATGTTGCTGGAAGATGCAATGAAAATCATTTTAAAGAATCCCATACTGGATTAAAAATGTTCATATATACTAAAAATGTCTTGACAAGTAAACTTCATATTATCAAACTTCATGCTGCATAAGATATTGTCTGTTGTTCTTCACAGTAAATGCCATACTGCATTGCATATAAGTTGGCAGAAAAAGAATGAAGAGAGAACTTTGAGCTTCACTCTGGTCTTCCTATAGACAGTCCCCACTGCTCTGGCCAGCATTTATTGTCATAAACAACAGAATATTTGGTAGGATTCAAGGCAAAAAGAAATTTGCCTGGGGAGTAACAAACCACCTTTTCTTCCTGCGTGACAAGAAAAGGTGTTCTCCAAGGCTGTAGATTAATGCAATTTTCTTCAGCTTAAATTTGTCAGCAGCGTACTTCTGAAATATCTCACATTGTAAACAGATTTGTCTTCATTTTCTTGTTTTCAAATTGTGTTCCAATAAGCCTAAACATATGGAAAGAATATAACTATATCGTCACTGAAACTTGAAGTAGCAATCTAATATGGATAATAACAATCACAAGAGTCAATATACAGTTTTGTTAGTCATCCTTTTGTGAATACCTCATACTTTTAAAGTCAAGGAAAGCCAATAAGAAAGAAAGATTCATTCTATTGATCAGTTTATATATTAGGACAAATTTCATTTGAATTTGGTTGTAGAATCATTAACAATTTATCACATATCTCATAGTGGTCAGAACTTTTTAGAGTTTAGGAAGGAGATTCCAGACAATGCTGTTTGAGAAACATTTGAATCTGGTGGTAAGTATGCTTAATGTGCATTATACATACCAGATTTTAATAAGGAAAAAAGTCAGTAGAATGTCTTTGAGTATTTTTTAATTAATTTAAGCAGGTAAAATAATAGACTAGTGTCTCCAAAACCAGAAAAAAAAAATAAAACCAAACAAAAAAAAACCCCAACAAACAAAAAACCCTACTTGAGTCTGGTCATCTTCATAGAATCATAGAATCATAGAATCATAGAATAGTTTGGGTTGGAAGGAACCTTTAAAGGTCATCTATTCCAACCCCCCTGCAATGAGCAGGGACATTTCAACTAGATCAGGTAGCTCAGAGCCCCGTCCAGTCTGACCTTGAATGTTTCCAAGGATGGAGCATCTACCAGCGTTCTGGGCAACCTGTTCCAGTGTTTTACCACCCTCACTGTAAAAAATTTCTTCCTCATATCTAGTCTGACTCTACCTTCTTTTAGTTTAAAACCATGACCCCTTGTCCTATTGCTAGAGGCCCTACTAAAAACTCTGCCCCCATCTTTCTTATAAGCCCCCTTTAGGTATTGAAAGGTCGCAATAAATTCTTCCCCGAGCCTTCTCTTCTTCAGGCTGAACAACCCCAACTGTCTCAGCCTTTTCTCATCGGAGAGGTGTTCCATCCCTCTGATCATTTTTGTGGCCCTCCTCTGGGCCTGCTCCAACAGGTCCATGTCTTTCTTGTACTGAAGACTCCAGAACTTATTCTACTTATTCAATCATAGCTGAAGAGGTCTTCATGAGACATTTAACAAGGGTTTCTTCAGCACCTCCATTTTTGATTCCTCAGTGTTATCATCTTAATCACTAATACTGTTTTCTTAAAAGATGTCACTTTAAAGAGTAGGTCTGGATATTGGGGGATGTGTCTTTTGTTTGAATTATTCATATTCAGCAATCAAAACAAAAAGAGAATCAAGAGTACAGCAGAAACTTTAAAGAGTTATATAGGAATAAACCCCTTCTTTCTTTTTTTACAAAGTAAAGTCATATATTGTTCTGTAAAGCTGTTGAAAAAACTCTCTGAATAGCCAATTTCCTGAAGCTAAATGAGATTGTTCGTTCTGATTCTGTTGTTCACAAAGCAGTGTGGGATTTTCTAGATATTTGTCATGTAAATACTCTCACCATCTTCACATTTGAGATAATATTTTAACACTCTGTAATTGAAAGGGATCGCTCCATAGTTTATACAGATCACTTGTTTTTTATTAATACTGATTTAGCAAATGAAATGTTTGTTTTGATAGGTCCAAACACAGAATAGCTATGGGGTGTAATTCAGATTTCTGCCACTTGGTGCATTCACTGTACGGAGGAAGAGATTTCAGATAAAAGGATCTTTAGTATAGCAGAAAGAAGTATTAAAAGATCCAGTAACTGGGAGGAGAAGCATGATGATTTCCAACAATAAAAAAGGATGTACTTTTTAGAAATGTTACTGGAACAATCAATTACTGAAACTGTTACAGGAACAATTAATGCAGGGGTATGCGTGTGGTCAGAGATGTACTGGGAGCTAAAGCCTATATAGAAAGCATGTGACCAGAAAGATGACTCAGAAGGCATGTTCTGCTAACAATAAAAAGTTGAGATCTAATTCTTAGATAGCTGCTATTAATTATTGTCATTTTTGGAAGTGCCATGCTGTCACAGTGGTAGAGCCGGTCTTTATATTACTCTTTTAGACTTTTTAGAAAACACAGAAAAAGGCTATTTAAGCTAGAATAATGAAATCTGGAAAATGAATACATAAATGAAATAGTGTAGAAAAGTTAAAATCAATGCAGACAAAACCATTCGAAGTCCTCTGTGTAGGGAAATCAGAATATATGAGACTTAAATACAACCTCCCATCTCATATATTAGTTGGGGATGTGCTTGGCTGGGAGCATAGCACAACAAATACAGAAAGAACACCATAAAAGAAAGTAGATTCCAGTGCCTTAAATTGTTTTATGGAAGGTACCAACTCCCAAAACAATCTGTAGTCTTATGGTCAAATTTTAGCTTAAAAATTACCATTTCCTGCCATACCCATGGCCTCTTCCTTCGTGTGTCGTTTGTACCTCTGAGGGTCATAGTGAACAAATGCAATGAAAGTCTACAATACTGCTCATAAGGCTTTATGATCAATTAAGATGTTGCCACTGCAATTGTAAAATGGCCAGCTGTCTAAGCTGTTGTTGCAAGTTAATGTCTGAGATTGCTTTTCATTTTAGATCTAGTGAAACATCTCTTTTTTTTTCCTGAGGTTTTTCATTCTTTGCCAGAAGATATAGTTTAATCAAAGTCACAAGAATATATTAAAAAAAATATTGTTGCTGCACAGATATTTCTCTCTTTGCAGATTACGCAAGGCAAGAACGCTTGGTTTATCTGTAAAATCATGTACATAGCTATTTTTTCAAATATGTCAAGTTTGAAGTCAAATTGGAAATGGATGTAAGCACTAATGACATACGTGTACTCCTCTTAGCACGTAATGACAGTAACAAGGAAAAGTCAAGGCTCCATCTAAATTATGGAGAACAATGAAGTAAAGTTAGGGTATAAATGTATATTGTTCTGGCACTAGAAATGTATGGAAGATTGATCTGTTGATTAAGCTGAGGAAATTGTTCAAGCAGCAATTCTTCCATTATAGAGAATAGGAAGGAATAATATATGCTTCATTGAGGAGTCTAGACCCTGGTTAAACTTCAAAGTCATTTGTTGCTTCTCAAAACCAGACAAGTATTCACCCTGCCAAGAACATTACTTAGATGAAAAGTACTCAAGGACTTGTGAATCATCCTTTACTCACCAGGGTTGCTAACATCTCTCAGAAGTTAAGATACTTTTTTTGCGGACTTTCCCTCTATAAGAGCTTGTATTCTTCAGGTGGATTATAGATCCACCTGATCTATAGATATTAGATCAAGTTCAGCTCCAGCATAAATATGCAGCAGCATCTGAACATGAATGAAAAACTTCATTTTTATGTCAAATAATGTTTTAATTCATGTAATCAATTGATAAATTAATAATGATAATGATATATATATGATATATATATATGATATATTTGATTAAGGAGAAACTCATAATATACACAGTTCTATTCAATATGATATGCTGTGATCCTTAAAACAGCTCTTTAAATGTAAAATAATTGTTTAATTTCATTTTTTCTGGAACTAGTACAAGACAATAAATTCACATTAATAAGCATATTATTTTAAAAACATTGAGCTGGTTACTGAAAAAAACTGATCTGTATGATACTCTGAGAAGCAAAATATATTAGTTTCAAACATATTCACAACAGTGACAAGCTTATTTGCATTTCTGGATATCCACTATTGTTCTGAAGAATAAATGTCTTTAATAGTTGCTACACGTACAATAGTAAGGAACTTAGCATTTGTAAATACCTAGACATAGTAGTGTATAGAAAATAACATAATGTTTGGCAGGAAAGAACTTAGAAAAGTAGGTTAAAAAAAAACCCTACTTTTTTCTGATCCAATATCAAATTTCATTGCAGCTTCTGATAACAATTACATGACATAATTGTTTTTTGCATCAATTTACAATTTTATATACCACTGTATTTTTCTTTATTTTACTTTGTGTATTTTTGTTAGCATATCTAAGGCTTCTCTTTATATAAAAAATAAAAAATTACAACCTATACTACAAGGAACCACCTTGGGTAGATAAGCAGAGTGATAATAAAAAGTAGCAGGAGTAATATTTCAAAAGGTAAATTTCATTACACTATTACAAAAATGGGGTGCTACTATGAAAATGAGTAAAACAGAGGAAGCATATTAAGAACATGCTAAGGCAATACTATGAAGGTTTTATCTTGCACTCCTGGTAAACAAGCAGCAGCCCAAATTAAGAAACTCGATTATGTTTTCTCCAATCTTCTCTTCATCAATACAAAGAGATGCTAACAAGACACTATGCTTGCTAACAAGAAACTCGAATTATCAGATAATCCAATCACTTAAAGAGTGAAAGAGAGGGGGAAGGGGGAAGAGGAAGGAGGGGAAGGAGAACAAGGGTGGAATGGGAAAGGTTAAAACAGTGTCTACAGAAACTTTCTTCCAGTTGTGATTTTTAAAGATTTAAGGTCCATGTGCTACTGCAGATGCAACACAAAATTATTTTATTAAACAAAATACAAAATTAAATAAGTGCACAAAGAATGAAAAAAGGACATGGACTTCTTACTTTGAGGATTGGTATCAATTACTGACAAGGAAACTTCAGAAGAGCAGGAATATCAGTTCAGATGAGGATTAAAAAAAAGAATGGTCTTACGATCAACTGAACCATTGGGTTCACAAAGTTAAGCAGGAGATTTCTTAACAAGAGGTTTTCCTGCAATATTTTGCTATTTGTTTTTACCATGTTGGAGAGAAATATGAAGAAAAAAGCATTTTCTGAAACTGAGCTAATCCAGTTTCTAGTAGAGATAAAAAGTACCATGGGAATCAGAAGACTTATTTCCATCAAAACTTCTGTAGCAATCCTCTTTAACTTGTTAAAGGAGAAAGAGACATTTGATGGTAAGTAGCTTTCCAAATCTTATGTACTTCTTATTTTAGTGTCAACAGGAGAGAAAAATGTGTATTTTTATATGACATATTCCAAAGTTAATTTTGTATCTACTTCATAGCAGAATTCAAATAGCCAGCAAGCAGAATAAGAGGCTTGGGAGCCAAGTACTGGGGAGGCCATAGGCCTGGGCTGGATAATGGAGAGACCAACAGGTCTGAGAGTTGGCTACTGGAGGGACCAGGGGGTCCAAGCCAGTTTCTGAAGAGATCGCGGGGTCTGGGGGGTCAGCTACTGATAAGGCCATAGGTGTGGACCAGCTACCAGAGAGACCCATTTGCATGTGTGTGTTTGGAGGCAACTGGAAATCTAAGGGACATCTACTGGGTAGACTGACTGTCTAAGGCCAGTTACTGAAGGGGATCCGTGGCTTGTGTGTAGGTCTGAGCACCAGCAAGAAGAATGGGGCTGTGGTCTTGGTGGTTGGTATGCCCAGGTGCCAGAAACAGTATCTGAGCCCAGCTGTGGGAGGGATCCACATTGTACATCTTGATGAATGGGTTTTCACCCTGATCAACCAGACAGGAACAGGATGAGGCTGTTGGTGGCTTTCATGTCTGTGTGAGTGATATGTCTTCTGTCAGTGTTCATCTGTACAGCTGACCATATGTAGATGTATATATGTATTGTGTTCATGCTCAGCCTCGCTACTGGCTGTCCCTGAAACGTGGTGCTGTAGTAGCCTCATGGCTATTGAGCTATCAGATTCAGCAATTCCCAATGTAGTCTTTTCTTTCAAATGAATAAACTAGACCTCTTTCCCAAGGCATTATAATCACTGCTTATACAGAACCTCAGTCAGATGTTTGCAAACTACATAAATTCTTGCCTGTTCTATGTTGTTATATTTAGTTTTTAATATATAGATCTAAGTTTTGGAATGAGAGATATCTTTTTGTTGTTAGTGTCTTTTACCTTTAAGAAGTCAAACCAGTACAGATAAAGAATCTTATCCAATATCTAGTTATTAATCAGCTAATACAGATTTTATACTCCTATCCCTTAATAACCTTAATATATTAGAACAGTATTTTCATGTAGCAAGATTGTATGGGAAGTTGTCATTTTTTAAGCTCATAAATATATCCCCTGAAAAAGTGGTTCAGGTTTGTCTTGGTGTTTAGGAGTCTATGTGCAACATACCTCTGCAAAAGCAGTCATTACCTGACAAACTTCAGCTGTTCTCCAGCTGCACAACGAAACTATTCACACCTCATCTCAATTTACTTTTCTTTTGAGTGTCTGATATTCTGGACAGTTTTTATCATTGTTTTCCATGCATTTGAATTTTCTGCAGATCTGAACCTTGACTCTAGAACAGGCAGAGTAAAATGTGCTTAATCTATTCATGTTCTGTTTTTTTTAAATTAGTACAATTAATCAATATGCCAATAAGCATTACATAATACAAATGTAATTTTAAAATATTTAGTTAGCTATATAAAGTAACATTCAAATACAACAGATAATAGCATACAATACTGTGGGGGTACAGTCACTGATATTTAGTGCTCTGATAAACAGGTGAAAGGTTATGCATAGATCATGATAAAGATCAAGGAGGAGATTCAGATATTTTTTTTAAATATAGATCACTCAGATTTTAGTCACAGTGATCATTTATTTGACCATGTAAGCCTAAGGAGAACATGCTTAATTAAACCAAATGACAGCTGGGGATGTGGGTGGTTAGGTAAAAAGCACCTAGTAGTAGTTAGATAAAAAGCACCAGAACTTTTGTCATGCAAGCCAATCAAATACATTTTTTTTTTAAACAGAAAACAAAGGTTGGCCTTCAGAGTTTTGCTCCAAGGAAAAATCTCAGAAATTATCTTCTGCCTTTCAAATGACAAAACCAACATTATTTCATCTTGAAAGAATGTAGTAACATTTCACAGATTCACTCTATTGTGCTGTTGTGTTATTTAAATATCACCGTAAGTAGCACCCTTTGTCCTTTAAGTACTTCTTTATTCTCCATATTAAACTGCATGGAAAAAATATTCAGCAGTCCAACCTCTGGCACAGCAAACAAAAAAGGATCAGGCAGTATTATCAGCACATACATAATAAGGCATTAAATTATCATCCTTAGTGATAACAATCACAGTCATATTTTATATAACATAATTATTGTACCATTGTATGGTAATTATTAGCGTAAAAAATTATTAGGACAGTTTTTCTGTTAATTAATGTAACAAAAAATATATTTGCTTTGCATCAAGATGTATTTCATGCCGTCTTCCTGTCTGATAGGTGTTAGGGAAAAACCTTTTGTTACCCTCTGGCAGTGCTTCATTCATATGCAGGGAGAAGCACAGCCTGCTCTTGAAGTTGTTATCTTCTGAATCCCAATGGGATGGGCTCAGCAACAGTATAGCTCCGGTTTCATTTAACTGGCTCCGCTTAAAGAAAATGCAACCTGCTCCTTAAGAACGTCTGGAGCACAGCCTAAGTCTATGGCTAAATCACTTGCCTGCATTTCAACATTGTGAATGTTAGGCAAGTCTGTACTAAGAAACAGATAGGGACTTAAAAGTGCTATAAGAGTCTAGGGCTTATAATCTTCAAAAAATTGGGGTGTATCATTGATTACTGGATTTTTTTTTTAATCAGGATCCTGAAGACTATGTCTCTGCTGTTCTGAAAGAGCAGTACCCGAAAGCATGGTTATCACTGCATGCCCTGCATCCTGCCTGCCTTCCATCCACAAGGCTGCTGTGCTGATAATGTGGGAATAGATAGTGGCTGCCTGTAGAAGGATGCAAAGCAAATATTCAGCAAATATATTTGTCTCAGGTTTTTAAATCTGTGTCAAATTAAGACATAATTTTAAATCATATAGGAATAAAATTAAGGTTTATATATAGTGGGTTCTGTCATAAACATTTTAACTTGAAATATAGCCTGATTTTTATTGGTTTCAGGAATGGCTAAAGAGACATTATCTGAAAAATAATTAAAATAGAAATGTTAAGTATCAATGTCTAATTTTGTCAAAGTATTAAGTTATGACAAGCATGCAATAATTTCATATTACTTTATTAAGTACAATATTTTCTGAGGATATTAATGCTATAAATCCTAAGGGTCCTTTTCATGTATTCCCTGTATTTTTTTTATAAGTTAGCCAAAGTGCCTGTCAGTGCTTAAAGCAGTTTCTGCTGTATTTCTCCAGTCAGGTGTACAGCACAAAGATGCAGTATGGTAATGGCTGACCTCAAAAGTCCTTCTTATAAAACATCATTGGGTCTTTGCTACTTTGTTGCATACATTCTGACAAACTCTAATCAATCTGCTTTAATATCAAAGAAAACTTCCTTCCAGGTATGCTCATTTAAGTGAGAATGTCAGAACTTTTGACCTTTTCTTACCTCACACTGGTGCTTCTTCTTTGTGACTTTGCCCTTGTTGGCTTTGCTTTCTTTAGGAACTGTCAGTGTTTCCAGCATGCTTCTACCTCTCCCTAAAACACTGAATGTTCTTTTCAAGAGAGTTATACTGTAACTGTCTAGCCTTATTTGCTCTTCCTTTAAATTTATTCTGAGTCAAGTTTTCTTTTTGTACAAGGCTGTCAGGTTAGTGGAAAAAAAAAGAAGTTTTTCTGTTCTTTTCAAAAACATGACTTGAATGATGCTTTCTCTAATTTGGCAGGCAGTGCCAAAATAAATATCATTAGCTTAGCTTCCTCCTATTAAAAATGTACCTGTCTCTATTTTGTTCACACAGGCATTCCCAATAAACATAAGACTTTCAGAGCATCTGCAGTAGATGTAGCATGGAGAAAACTTATTTTGCATCAGTCTTCCTTTATAATTCTGAGTTCACACATAGGAGTAGATTCCTCCTGCTCTAGTTCTGTTCCTACAAATATACCTTTACTGGTCTGATGACATTGACAGTGAGAGTCAGAGGGCTCATTAGAAAAAAGTCAGCCCCAAATGTGATCTGAGACCATATCACCTTCCTCAATATTTCCATCTAAAAGTTCAAATCACCACTAAAAGTCTGTAACAATGGCCTGTTAGAGGAAGTATCAAGCTAACAGTACCAGGATAATAAAACATCTTCCATCTCACATGTTGATAGTTTTACCTTTTCATCATGTTTATCGTATTGACAGTTGTTTACTTTGAGCTAACTAGACATCATTGCTTATGGTCAGCCAGGAGAATGAGCAATGTGATTACAGTTCTGTTTGCAGTTACTTTAGAAATATATCCTAAATTTTGCCTTGTTTAATATCTGCTAAAATAATCGAAGATAGTGACATGGATGTGTGTAAATATAGCAAGGGATAAATAGAAGCTCAGACATATGATTTGTACGGCTTTCCCAGAGAATGTCTAGGAAAACCAGAGTTTATGGGTCTGCTGTAAATACTTAGGTGTGTGTAAGCAGAGAAAGAAAGAAAAAAAAAAAAAAAGAAGTGAAAACCCAGCTGTTAGTGGAGCGAGGAGAGATCAGTGTGATGAAATCCTTACTAGTAGGAAATTTTCAAATGGCAAAACTATTCCCAGTTGTACTGCACTTAAAGTCCTCTAGTTCGATCTGTATGTATATCTTTGTACGTAAATGGGTTTCTATTAATGAAATACAAATCTTGCCCTATGCATATAACCATTAGGTAAAAAGTAATAAGCAAGATAAGGAGCTCAAGGGTAACTGATCCTGCATTAATGAGGGTGTTTGTTGTGAGGTCACTAAATTAGTACTAATTAATAGCAGAATTAAGGTTGGAGCTGAAAATGCATAGCTAAATGCTTCATTTGATTCATGAATGTCTCACTTAAACCAAGATCCTTTAGATCAAGTAGAATGGTGTTCATTTCTATATATTGAGGAATGCATTATTTTGGTGGTACTTCCTTCAGGGAGAGAAAAGAGAAAGGGGAATAGATGGGAAAGGAGAAAAGGAAGGGCAAGGAAAAAAAGGAAGGGGAAAAAATTCTCCAATATCAGTGGTGTTTTCAGTTACAGGATAAAAGCCAGTATTTCTGAAGTTTTCTACAGGGGTTTTAAGCTCTGGCTAACTTTGGAATACTTTGGAGGTTATTCACAAATGTTGACAATTTATTGCTCTTATCTGAATCTTCCTGTTCTGCAAATATATTTTTCTAGAATGCATCACATGCTTCAAAAGGTTATTTAATGTCTTCATGCATTTTGAATGTTTTATTTTCATTACAGCTATGTCTGCCTATTTCTCCCTGAATTGGTAGCTGGGAGTCATCTGCTTTCTTACAATATTCAGATTTTTTTTTGCTCAGCATATCTGAACTGTTTAATTCTCCTACTTGCTAAAGTAGAAACTCATTTCTTGGGGACCTGTAATTCACACTTGTGCAATTCTTCTGATATTATGTTATTCCTGGTCAACAATGTTAAATTTACATTTGTAAGTCAAATGAACCATTCATGCTTCTGTACATTTTATCTGTTTTTTAATTCACTTATTTGTTGGTGCCTCTTTTTCTTATTTTGTCCAAAATAATTTTTTCCTATTACCAATTTTTAAAAATTTATTTTTATCACGTGAATACTGCTACTGATTTAGGATTCATCTGTGTTTTAATGTTCAGAAGTAGTTTGCTCTTTTTTTTTTTTCTAAAAAAGAGACCATAAGTACTTACCTTGAAGTATGAATCTTAAATAGTATTTATCGAGACTCTAACAGATACTGAGATTTTATCTCAAAAAAGTTGATAAAAATATTCAAAGTATACAAATTCAAAAGGAAAACCAAATGAATACCACTTGACACTGAAAGCACTTTGCTAGTTAATTGATCTCATGTTTGAGCATAACCTGTTTCTATGGACTATTATCTTGACTGTCAGGGCCCTGAGGGCACCCTCCCCACCACCCGGCCCACAACCCAGGACCCATTTCAGCCCCTGGGGCCAACAGCCCTGCCCCAGTGGCACCTCAGCGCACCGGTCTCAGGCTCACCACAGCTTGGCCCTGCCCAGCCAGGCCCACCCACAGGCCCATGTCCAGACCTGGCCTCAGACTGTCCCCATCCACACGGCCCTGCCCGGCCTTCCCAGGGGTGGACCGTGGTTACTCTCACAAGGCCTGATCCTGACCTCACCCACAGGCTGATGTCCCAGCCCAGTCTCTGCCCATCATTGTTGTCATCGTCATCTGGCAGTCTGGGCTTTTAACTGAGCCTGGCTTGGAAGTCAGGGCCTGCCAGTCCTGGGACTGCCTCCTCCCCTGGCTCAGATACCTGCTCTGTCTGGCCATGGAGGTGACTTCCTCAGCTCCCTGTCCCTTAAGGAGCAGCCAGCCATCACCACTCCCCGACATTGGATACTAATAAAAGGTAGAAGGCTAATTAGTCACAACTCCATTTGTTTGTTGATGAGGAATTAGATGACTGTAATCAGTCAAGAACATTAACACACCGTGTACTACAGCCTTGTTTTCTAAACTGTTGTGTTCCGCCCCCCCCACTCCTCCCAGCATGGGGGCTAGTTCAGTATGTTGTTCCACTGGAGGCACTCTAGTCGATTCAATCAGTTTGTGATATACAATTTTATAGTTACCTTATCTCCATCTGCTCACAAGAAAAGCCCAAAAGCAAAATTAACAACATTCTGGAAATACAGACCAAAATTTGCCTTTATTTGTGTGGGATTTTAAAGGGTATATAAAGAAGTGAAATGCTTACAAACCTTTAGGCTGCAACAGAAGAGGACCCTCCTTCTCAACTGATTTAGTAAACAAAAGAGTTGACAAGGTACCAGAACTTGTAAAAGTTCAGATGGGTGTCTGTGAAAAGAAAAAATCAGGATAATGGGATTTAGGTTCACAGCTCCTCACCTTAAAAATATATACACTGTTAACAGCCAAAATAATAGCAAATGTCAAATAACAGATTAAAAATTTTAAATTTGACTGGATTAGTAAATGTAATATTAATAACTTCCTTGAACTACTGATAAAAAAAGAAACAAATACAAAACTTTTGGATGCCTGCTTGCTCTTTCATCAAGGACCTCTGGCAGCCAGTCCTGAGAATATTTTCAGAAAAAGTGCAGACAATACTAAATTTTATGCAAACTATTTTCTTGTCCATTTTAAGCTACTCAAAGTCAACCTCAGAGCAACAACAAAGAGGAAAATGATTGATTTATTCTGTTTTTCTTTTGTGGGGTCTTCCCAATAGCTGTGACAGTATCAGTTCTAGGTCAAAAGTAGCTCAGTAAGACTGCACCAGCTGAAGCAGTAGCTGCATTTTGATAGCATGATAACCATGAGTCAGAGGGATTTTTAAAGGAAGGCTTTTGCAACAGTGGGATACAGTCTAAAATTGCTGTTAGATTGCAAACGAAAAAATGACACTATAGGTCAGTGTCTCATATGTGCTGGAGCTATTTGTGTAAGATGAGATGTCATAGGAGATGTTATCTCAATAAAAATGGTGATTTAAAACCATACTTTTTATACAAGAGAAATGACACAGAGCTATGGCCAGGACGCAGCACAAAGACTTGCATAGGTAGGCTAGCTTAATGAAATTAGCTTATTACTTCAGTCATAGTTGGACTATCACAACACATCATTATTTCCTGTACTACCTGTTCTATAGAAAAGATAGAGGACATTACGTTTCCTGTATATCTGGCAAGAAAGTAATAATCACAGTATCTGGAAAATACTGTATGCTAGATACTGCAATGGCATGTAAAATTTCCCTTCACTGTGTTTTCGATTTTTAATTTAATATTTCTCTCTGATGCTAGTAAATAAACTCTTTGTCTTTTAACTATACTATTGGTTGGGGTTTTTTGAAGAAAACATAGCTAATAAAGAGTCAGAAAAGCTTGACCTTAAATATTCTTTTGTTTAACTACATTGTCTGTAGCTATGCCACAGTTTATCACAATAAACCAAAAATACCATGGAATATCCTAGAGCACTGGAACCAATCACCTAACTTGTTATACTGTTAGGATGGCCTGGATTTGGTGTTGGCCAGATAGCACTCACCCAAAGAATTACAAGGCACAGTCAAGGTAGCATGGCTCAGAGACTACTCTTAATACGCAGTTTGTATACAGCTTTGATTCAGATGACAGGAGAATTTAGTAGCATGCACATGCACCTTTCCATATGTTTTGGACCTCAGTGCCAGACAATGGTGGTCCTGCGTACTTATATTTGTTACTATAATGTAGCTGCTCATTCCTTTTATTTTCCACATTTGTTTGATATTTAGATACCTGACTGTTCCTAACTCTTTTAACCTGTTCCTTTGGATATTGCTATGACCATATTTTAGTTTATTTTGTAACAAAACATTTAAAACCTGTATTAAATATTTTAAGAATACCTTGCAGATATTTGAGAGCGTGTGTAAGCTTGACAAAACAAAACACACAAACACACACACACATACAAACACATGCATCCAATGTATTATTCTGAGCTCTGCAAGCAAGGAGTCACACTGTGTTAGCAAAGCTATGAGATGAATCGGATATTACATTGATGAGAATCAGAACAAACTTTGCTGTCTGCAGCTAAAGCTGCGTGACAGTAAGAAGTCATGGTGTTGTAATAAGTCAGACCTGAAGTCACTGTACTGTGATGTAGATCAGGAGTCAGGCCTCTGAAATTTGAAAAAGAATGCATGCAGCACAGCAAAGCAGGAATGCAACATGAGGCTACTCAAGTGCAGAGATCCAGGGTTAGGCTTAAGTGAAGCCTAAAAGATTACAGAGCGTTACACTGTTATTATGGTTCTTCATTTGTGGTTCTTGGTTTGAACGCTCTTCTGAATTTGTTCACTACACTTTTTTCTTCCTTTATCCCTTGAAACACAATAGAAGATGTTCACTCCAAGGCTTCAGTTTTCTTCTGGTATTTTCTGTGCTGCATAAGAATTCTCTAAGTCCTCAGTGCAAACAATGTGCATTATGACTAGATGATAAAGCACATTACTTTCAAAGACAAGGATTACATTTTTACTTGGGTGATAAAGGAGTTAAAGTTTATTGGGCAGAAAATATTTTATCAGATATCCAAAAGAAATGTTTGGATGTCATGGAATAACTGCTAACAGAGCAAAATGTAAACATTCACCTCGATATCACAAAAGCAAGACTCCTAAATATGGATCTATAATTTTTTCACTCTGATTAAAACATTATGGTCCCAGTTAACTTGTGTGTGTATGTGTGTGAGTGAATATACTGTGCAGATATCTACTATGTTCTGAAGAACAGTTTCTTCTTAGAGACTGAGAGTGACATGCTCAGTTATGCTTTGCAGCTGAGAAAAATAAGCAGGATGCTTATATATGATAACTTAGGAAAAACACCTTTCTTGAGGTTTATTTTTTTCTTTTTTCAGAGACAAGAGACAGCAAATTTCTAATTAATGTGCTATCCATTTCTAACAGTTATTCCCCTTTAATTTTCTTAGCTGTTTTTTTACTTTCCTAATTTGTGGCACTTGAGTATACTAAAGAACGTTATTCAAAAAAAGGCTCTTCTGTGTGTTTTGTTTCCAGAGGTATGAAGTCAACTTACTGCATGCACTGGAGATTTTTTACTTAACAGCTTAAAGGCAGTTGATCATTTACCAATGATTAAATTATCTTTTTTTTTTTTAGCTTTTCTCAGCTCTAGTCAGAAATTTTCTTTCAAACTTCTTCCAAACGAAACAATGCACATGGTAGGAAATACTAGCACAGCACTGACTAAAAATTGTGAAGTGAAAATGAACTTACAGTAGCCATCATTAACTGTATGCAATATTCAAGCTTCAGAAAAACCCTTGTGACGGATACTAGATGAGCTTATGTGTTTCAATGTGTCTTTTGAACTGGAGAGTAGTACCATGCTGAATTTCAGCTTTTATATCTGAGGTATACTTCTACCCTGAAAAAAGCAACTATGTAAAAGTTGTCCCTTGGTACCTGAAGTTGTATTTCTTCTGTACAATTGATCAGAAGCTTATCAGCTGACTATTTTAGTGAAAAAAATTGTTCATTTTCATTACCCTTCCCTTTTTGTTGATAAGCCTATTAGAGTAAGGATTATGATTTGTTTTGTGCTGATAGAATCAGGCCCATCCCAATCATGCTTTGCATGTGCTACTGAGATATTAAAATAGAAAATAGCTAGAAACAATTATCTCAGTCATTTAAAAGTGCTATCAAATGCCAATTGCAAGACCAAACTGTTCACAGTTATCACAGTTATACATGTACAGTCCACAGTGTCTGCTTTTATTCACAACTCAGAAGGCACATTGAATTAAATAAGCAAACTTTCACCCGGGGTTTTACTGAAGGTAATAAGCCAGATACCTGAACCAGAAGGAAATACGCTCTGATTTTCAGACAACAAATGAATATTCAGATATTATGTATAACAGTTTTCAAGGAACCTCCATAGGAATCCCCATGAAAAAAAAAATGTAGTTTAAAAAAAATTGGTCCAAATTGACTTTAATATTATTTTTATTTCTTGTTTTTATCACCTGCATTTACGAAAAGTAATTGATTTAAACAAGAATATATGAGTGTAATTTGGGGTGGATTTTTTCGTTTTGTATTTTACTCATGGTATTTTGGCCAGATTTACTGTCAAAGGTTAATCAAGGTAAAGACACACAGAGTAACACTCTGGAAGTTCAGCTGTAAGGTGTTTATGAATGAAATTAGGAATCATGTGTCTAAGTACAATCTCTCTTAGAGACAGATAGTACCTTTACACATAGCTCATGAAATTCCATTAACTTCAGAGTGGTTTCATAAGAACTAAGGACAAGATGAGGGCTACCCTTACTTCTGAGTTACATCTCAATCTAGATCACAGTTAAATTTAGCTTAGATCTTGTCAGTGCCCAAGATGTGAAATATGCATGATCTCATCTTTTTCATTGTTCCTTCAGTCTCTCTGGTAACAGTTGCTCTCTAGCATTCAACTATTGACCTCTACAATATCTAGTGTCAGAAAACTATGGCTGCAAACTGCTTGCTCAGTGGAACTCTGTAGAAATAAATTTAGTGGAAATTTACCCACCATGAAGTTACCCAAAATTAATTTACTAGCTTTCAGCTAGATTTTGCACTATTGAATATGTAGACAACTCCTGTAAAATGTCTGAGGAGAAGCTAGTGACTAAAAATATGATCTGAAAAAGCGAAGAAATTAATAATGGAAAGAATCTGCCTTAGCTAATAGAAAATTCTGAGTACCATCTCAAACTTAATCCTCCTTGTTAGTGCTAAGTTTTGATGGAATTATTGTTTATGCATTCCTTCTGTGTAAGGATTCTCTTCAGTTTTTAGGTACCGTTCAGTGCTTGTATGGGCAAATGGACTTTGATTTTCTCTTTTCCCTGAGAGGTCTTGAACCTACTCCCTGATTTCTCCTGTTCTTTCTGCTATAGCTGAACTTCAACACTTGAACTAGAGGGCTCTTCTATCCAACCTTCTATTACCTGATAGCTGCAGATATGACAGCTTCAGATTAAAGCCTCTCAGGATGAAGAGGATTTAAATCCTTCCTTCTCCTAGTTCTGAGCATGCTGTCTACCACTAGGACTAACTTGTATGCACATAAGTGTATATACAAGTATGGATGACCAACTTCTATTTTTTAGGCACTGTCTGTTCTTAACCATATATGTCTACAAACTAGTTTGGGACAACAAATAAAAGTTTCATGTAGATATTTATGCAGAGGTAAAATTTCAGAGAAAGTTTCTTCACTATATGTTATCCCACAGTTTAAGTAATCCCTCCTTCAGACTTTCTTTCATTGTGAAGTTAGGTACTAAACTCAAACTGTAAATACAATTTCTCAGTTCAGGCATATAAAATTGTCCTGGTTTCAGCTGGGGTAGAGTTAGTTTTCTTTTTAGTAGCTGGTAGAGCACTGTGTTTTGGATTTAGGATGAGAATAATGTTGATAACGCACTGATGTTTTGGTTTTTGCTGAGCAGAGTTTACACTAGTCAAGGACTTTTCAGCTTCCTGTGCTCTGCCAGGTGCATAAGAAGCTGGGAGGGAGCATAGCTAGGACAGCTGACCCAGACTGGCCAAAGGGCTATTCCATACCATATGACATCATGCTCAGTATATAAGCTGGGGGAAGAAGAAGGAAGGGGGGGACATTGGGCGTGATGGCGTTTGTCTTCCCAAGTAACCGTTATGCGTGATGGAGCCCTGCTTTCCTGAGGATGTCTGAACACCTGCCTGCCAACGGGAAGTAGTGAATGAATTCCTTGCTTTGCTTTGCTTGTGCACGCGGCTTTTGCTTTACCCATTAAACTGTCTTTATCTCAACCCGTGAGTTTTCTCACTTTTACTCTTCCGATTCTCTCCCCCATCCCACCTGGGGGGAGTGAGCGAGCGGCTGTGTGGTGCTTAGTTGCTGGCTGGGGTTAAACCACGACAAAAATATAGGAATAATAGACATAATTGTCATTGATTTTGACAGATAAGCACTTCCAGGAGAGTTGTACTTCAGTGGCACATTTAGAACAGATTTCCACTATTAAAAAAATAGTTAAACCATAGAGCTTAATTGGAGTAGGCATGCTACTGAAGAGTTCTACTCCTCTGTCTGCCTGACAAGACCTTCTGCCAGTAATGCACCTTCATTGTGCTTCATAGTGTCCCATCTTTTAACATTTAATTTGTGATTTTTGCTGACAATTTCCTTTGAATCACATTCCTAAGTTACTCTGTGTTTATAGACAGAAAGGAACAGCATATTATTGTTCCTTCTGTAATTCCAAGCATTATTTTAGTTTGGTCTCTTTTTTAGCACACCGTGTTTATATTCAGTTTATATTCATAGCCAAAGCTTGCTCATATTTGTATCAGCTGCATCTGTTTTTCACAATAGTCTTCTGTCCTGGTTTCAGCCGGGATAGAGTTTTCTTCCTAGTAGCTGGTATAGTGCTGTGTTTTGGGTTTAGGATGAGAATAATGTTGATAAGACACTGATGTTTTAGTTGTTGCTAAGTAGTGCTTACACTAAGTCAAGGACTTTTCAGCTTCCCATGCTCTGCCAGGTGCACAAGAAGCTGGGAGGGAGCACAGCCAGGACAGCTGACCCAGACTGGCCAAAGGGCTATTCCATACCATATGCTGTCATGCTCAGTATATAAACTGGGGGGAACTGGCTGGGGGGCAGCAATCACTCCTTGGGGACGGGCTGGGCATTGGTTGGCATGTGGTGAGTGGTTACATCACTTGTTTTTCCTGGGTTTTGTTCCTCTCTCTCTCTCGCATTGTTTTCCTTTTCATTACATCATTATTATTATTATTATTATTATTATTATTATTATTATTAGTATTAGTATTAGTATTAGTATTAGTATTAGTATTATTATATTTTATTTCAATTATTAAATTGTTCTTATCTCAACCCTTGAGTTTTCTTACTTTTGCACTTCAGATTCTCTCCCCTGTCCCACCAGGGTAGGGGACAGGATGAGCTAGTGGCTGTGTAATGCTTGGTTGCCAACTGGGTTTAAAGCACAACATCTTCTAAAAGGAAAAAAAAGTAAGCAACATGGATTAATGTGAAAAGGAGTACTGATGACCAGCACAGAAAATATTATCTCGGATGTAGTCAGAGCTTCATGTATCACTACTTCTACTTTTTGTGATTTATTTTGTGCTTCTTGAACAATGCAACTTAGTGTCTCTTATGTTTTACTTGGTGCAGTGGCAAGTTGAGATGAAGACTTTAGGGATTTCGCAGGTCTTTAAGCAAATCAGTTTCTGAGTTTCTCTGGCTTCCTAAAGCTCTCCATCTTTGCACATCCAGGAACAGTTCCGTCTTGGTTGCAGCACTTGGAGCTTTCCTTTAGTTGTGACCTTGGACAGCACTGCACATGTAATTTTCTTCCGAAGATACCTATTACTGTCCCTTTCTTTAATGATATTTAATGATATTTCAATTGACTGAGCATGCCCTAGAATATTTCTGTGCATACTTCTGTACAATCCTATGAATTACATGTGTATATGCATGTGCATTTGCAGGAAATGTTCAGGGAAAAGCACTAACCCTACTAAAGGTACTGAAAATATGAGTTAGCTAGTGGATTTCTCAACCTGGGTAAGTTTTAAAGCTATATATATCACAAGTATAATAAATTGTCTACTCTTAGCGCAGAAGATGACAATTAAATCTCCCAATAATGGCGAAGTCACATCCTAGGATGACAGCCTTTCCTTTTAGCTAACTTATTCTGCTTTCTAGTTGTCAAGCAGAATCTTTAGATTCCACTGAGACATACAAAATTACTCCTAGAGAACACTGCAAACCAGCATAGGGAATGTCCACTACACAGAATACAGGAACCTGAACTTTAGAAATGCAGTGCTATTAAGAAGTCAAAAGCCAGTTTGAAAATGCATCATGTAAATCATCTTTTTATAGGCAAAGAACTTCTCCCTAGGACTTTGTCCACAAAGCTAAGAGTCAAAAAGCACCTGCTACCAGAAAATAACAGGCGATTATTTAGGCATGGTTTTGCTAGCAGTGGATGGCATATGAGGAGACTCAGTTAATGCCTATTTCTCCCTTTTAATGACTAAAATATTTTTTTAATACTATTTTTGAACCTGTTATCAGCCTAACGTATTACCCTTTACTGTTAACTTGATAATTGTCAATTGCTGTCTGAAAATCCAGTAATTCTGGTTTTCATTTGGTCAATTAATACAATAGTGGTTTTTGTCCTTAATTGTAATAACAGATAAACCCATTTATCAACAACAATAAACTGTTCATCATTGTATAGAGAAATGGGTTCCCAATGGCTAGACCAATAAAATTTTGATTAAAAAATTCAATCAAATAGATATTGAATTAAACAAGTTCTCAAATTTCTTATTGAATAGAAAAAAAAAAACAAACAATACATTATTTTATTTCTGTAAAAGAAAATGTTCACATTTCAGCATATCAGTTACAGTTATCGGTTACAGTTATTCCAGAAAGGAACTGTCTTTGAAAAAACATTTCAAACTGAAATGCTTAAATAGATCATTTCATGAAATCTGTTTCACTTGAAAAATCATTCCAACTACAGGCAGTGCATTTAAAAAGAGAAAACCATTTAAAAAATTTAGTTTTTTCTCTTTTTATTTCACTTTACTTTTTCCTGGAATAAGATATAGCAAGGGAAAGAAATGAAAAGGTAAGTATAAGATTTACTTAAACAAAAAAAAAAAATTCACTGGTGGCTATCAAGCCTCTCTGAACAAATCACATACCTAAGTAAAGCAAAAAGTGGTGTCCCTCAGAGCTGAATAAAAAAAAGCAAGTACAAGAGGAGAAGAATCACATAGATATACCAATAGAAAATGAATAGAAACTGCTGAAGAGAGGGGTAGCTTTTTGTGGGAGAATGGAAGACTTTACTTCACCTGGGAGTTTGAGCCCATAGTTGTCTCCATTAAAGCATAAGACTTTTTTTTTTTTTTTTTGTAAATGTGTAACAGAAGTTACTCTCTGCTCCCAGAAGTTTAAGATCTAAAAATAAAATTTCGTAGGCCAAATCAGATAGCAAGTTGCTTCTGAAGTCTAACTTGGACTCCTCTTTCTTTGCAGCAAAATCAAGTCCCCACTTGCTTCCCCCAAATGAAAGGTTTTCTAAAAGAAGTAAAGTGAAAGAGCAATTCTCTGCAAGTGTTCTTTATTCTGGAACTTACTCACTTTATAACTTAGCTCACCAAAGGCTGCGTATGTTAACCTCTGGAAATGTTATTAAACTTATTTTCTGTCTTTTCTACTGAGGAAACTAAGGTGAAGGTTGGATTTACTAGCTGTCTAAATATATGGGTAAAGTATATATTTGTGCATTTTTATTTTGGGGCTAGGGTTCAAAAAATTACATAGTCTGTAAATATACAATACAACGTGCCATCATGAAGTGGAATCTCATTTCTTGACATACTTACCACAATTTTAAACTTGCAAGGGAGAAAAATGTGAGCAAATTGTAGTTGTTTGGGCTATTTTTCTAATGATGAACATAGAATTTACACATATCTATGATGAGTTTACTGTCTTGCCTTTTTCCTGGTTCTACATAAAGTGCGTAAGATAAAAGAAATCGTAACTGTCTGTTGTGGAAATCAAACTATTCTATTATCTTATTGAAAATGTGTGTCTTATCAAAGAGAGGTAATAGTTAAGATTTGAAAAATTGCTCCTTAAAATATTTATATTATTGTATAAAATTAGACTACATTTCCTTTAGAAGTGCATATCACTACAAATGACTGGATTAAATTTTATTTTTAACTGTTTTTCACTTGTATAGTCCCTACATGTCAAGTCATGATATTTGAGGATACTGTGCATTTTCATTATAGGGTAACAGTTCTGAAAATTCCAAATTTAAAAACGAGCTTTGTGTAAGCGACAGAACAAGATTTAAAAATTAAAACCAGAGATTCAGCAGTCTCCAAAGTCTCTCAGTAGGAATTTCTAGAAGATGTTACTTTTTTTTTTTGTTACATCATGACAAATATCATGACAGAACCTAATGACCAGCTACCTAATTTTTATCCATATGGATTACGGATTACTATAGACACTCCTTGCCCAGCTGTATTTTTTGTGTGTTTGAAATGAAAAAAAAAAAAAAAAGTATACTGGAATTTGATTATATTTGTTTACCTATCAGTCCATTTATATGCGAAATGATGACTTAGACGTTGACTTAGAATATATAGAATCATCAAATCATAGAATGATTTGGGTTGGAAGGGACCTTTAAAGGTCATCTTGTTCCACCCCCCCCGCCACGGTCAGGGACATTTTTTCACTAGATCAGGTTGCTGATCTAGTGCTGAATGCAAAACTATTCAGCTCAGTTTTCATACATTGTTTAAACAACTTAGCAAACTTTTTTATACTCTTCATTTATTCTACTTTATACAGTAACAGTATGGCAAAAGATTTTGTTTCTGTAAGTTTGAATTGATGGTGCACCCCAAAGGACCTTGCTTTTGACTGAGGAGTAGTATGGAAATCTTATGACGATTTGAACTATTACCCATCAGCTTTCTGTGAACAGTAATAGGTATTGCAAAGGAATGGAAAACCAGAAGCAGTAGAGCTAAGAAAGGCCACATTTCAACAATGTTGTCAATTATATGCATGTACTGTGTATAGTGGTTCATTAAAACAACACAATTTGGCAAAAGGAAAGATAACTGCCAATTTTGCCATTTAGGTTAAGTTAAATGGAAGTGTCAGTAGGAAGTCAAAGACTAAGGCTTTCTCAAGAGCAGTGGAATATGTATAATTCAGAGAAATATCTGATGCTGGGCAGAAGGAAATAGAAAAACAAGCAAGGATCCAGTAGCTTGAGGGCATACTGTGTGATGTCTCCAAGAGTTTGCAGCAATGACCAGACCCAGAACATTCTCAGACTGGAGAGCAGGACTGAAACAGGGAACCACAATCAGCAGGACACTGGCAGCAGACTTGTTCTCAGATATGTTCTTATAGTTACTGTATTCCACTTTGTAATTTTGTGTTTAAAAAAACCAAACCCACAGCTTTAGAAATGGGAAGACGTTATACATATTTATCATGCAAGTAAACCAGTTGTGTCTCAAGGCTCTGTCTGACCCAGCTTTCTATCACACCCTCCTACTGTGATAACTTGAGCTCTGCTGCATGTTCCTAAAAGCCCCTGACACTAAGATACGTTCTTTCCCTTGTCTTGCTTTGCCTACCATTGGCCTGTCTTGCCGTCCCTTGTTTTGTCTTCTTCTCCCTTCAAATGCCCCAGTTCCTTTTCCCTCTCTCCCACTGTAATCCCGCAGCAAAAATATTACACAATTTGGCTATTTGGGATATTAACAAGCCATATATTTTCAACAGGGAAAAAGAGAGGCTTAGTTATCATAATAAGATTACTTACAGTGGCTTTTCCCTCAACCAGCACCAGCTACTCATGTTCACAAAACCTGAAGAAATTTAACTATTTTGAGATCTACCTTCTTGCCAGATCAGATTGAGAATGGTGGAAAAAGGGAACAGACAGGCACTGACACATCAGTGTAAAATTTTAGGAGAAGAACTATTTCCTTGGGAAATTGGTCTAGACTAGGAATTGTTCCATGAATGAATGAATGAATGAAAAAAAACCCCAAATTAATTAATTATTTTTTTTGCTTTTAAAAGATAGTTTTTGATTCCTGTGAGCTAACATTTAAATATCTTACTATAGAACAGTGCGTACAAATAAAATAACAAGAAAGATTGTAAATAATGGAAAAGTTTAGGAGATATTTGGAAATGTATAACAAAGAAAAGGAAATGTTTAATTAATGAAGGGACACCTGTCATCAAAATCATTCTCATTAGTTAATGAAATATGATGTCTTATAAGCCAATTATACTTGTGATGTACAAAACTACATTATGCTAGGAAACACAAGATAATCCATCTCATCTATTCCCCTGGGAAATGCATTACAACATAATAGATATCCCATAAATCATTCAGTGAAATAATGCATGTGCTATAGTACATTATGAACCAGACAGATTATACTAATGTCACAAATGCAGCTCATTAACTGTATTATACAATGAATAAGCAGTCACCTGGCTGTACAACCTTCATATCCCTATTACCATCAGAACAAAATGAAGGAAAAGCTATCACAGTCATTTGTCATACAGTCATGTAACCAACATTTTCTCTTGTTTTCTGTTATTGATGTAAGTGCCCTTGTACTCTATATTTTGTGCCGTTCTGACAGTTTTGCAAATCCTGGTTATAAACTTTTGCTAGAAAGTCTGTTACATGTCCTTTGAAAGTGACACATCATAATCAGAGGTGCCACAGCCTATCATGAAAGCACAGAAGTAAGAATTACAGTGCTGCCTTTCAAATAATGATGGCAAGAATCCTTGTAAACTCAATGCCTTGACAAGGAATTGGGACAAAACTATAATGAATATAAAATGACACCATAAGTGTTTATTATATTCACAAATATAATAACCAAACTATATTTTTTTTTCTTTTTTATGTAGACACTATTTTAAAAGTAGGGTACCTCTGGATTTACAGAACAGATAATTATGTATATTCAAGGAAAATAATGGCATGTTATCTTCAGTCTTGGGTAATAATCTGTTACTTTTATCCAGGTATTACTTAAGGCACTCATGTACCCAATAATAGTGTCTGTCTTTCAAAGGTATAACTAAGGTTCAGATCCTCAAATATACGTAGGTGCCTATTTGTCTCTTTAGGAATGTATGCCCATAATTTAGGAAACATTAACACTATTGAAGTCATTGCTCAGTTCCTATCTAGTCCTGTACAAATTTTGAGTCCCCTCAAAATTATATAAATACTGATGCCATCCTCCAGTGAAGTTGATCAAGGAACCAGCTCACATCAAATATAAATAAAATATAGCCTTCTGGGATAGAGACCCTTACACCAGCAAAATAAGACTAGGTTCAGCCACAGTATAAAATGTAGTGTGGAGGGAGTAGCAAAGTGAAACTTCTTGCTTGCCAGATAGGACTGTGCTGTGTCCCCACATTAAATTCATCCTTGCATAATATAGTTCAGTGACAAATTGAGAACAAGTCGATGCTTTGAGGTACAAATCTGAAATTCACTAATACCATCTGAATGAGGCAGGCTTTTGTTTGACACTGTAGCTAGGTATATGTGGAACACATGATGGAGCAAGGTCTGTTTCTGAGAAATTGCGTATATCTGGCCTAAATCTTCTGGAACTATGAAGCTGGAGAGGTGACTGCCCAATTTACTTACTAAGAGATATGTATTTCTGCAGATAGGTGAAAAATAAAAAGAAAACCATTACATTGTACAGAAGAACATACAGAGGCTGACCCAACAGAAAAATATAAGTGTATTAAATATACTAGCTATATTAAGTACATATATTAATTGATATTAGCCAAAGAGGATCTTTATTGTCCTTCTTTTGCCCTGGGTTCTCTGAAGTCAGAAATGAAAACAGGAGGAAAATGTTTTCCATTTCACATTGCAGCTCTGCAAGCAAAGTATGTTCCTCACTGAGGCAGAAGAGCTGGGTAACCAATATTTTCAAACTGTAAGGTGAAAACTTTTAAAGTCACATACTAAACAAGCAATTTATGTTTTACATAAGCATCCAAATTTATTTTCTTCTTCACAACTCAAAGGAGAGATTTATGTGCGTGTATATATTCATAGATATTAGTGAGGGAAGACCACATGCAACATCTGTGCTTCACACTCATTCTGGTCTCATTGATCTTTTGAAAGAGAAATAACACAGTTGAGCTCCAACCTCTCTGATGTTTCTTTATGTTACATTCACAAACTTTGCACTGTTGATTGGTAGATTATATTTTTTAGTGGAGGCATATGGGAAGATAAAAGTAACCTCTTTGGTTGCTTCAGTTTGATTATTCTAACTTTGAATAATATGACAAAAATTAGGACTCTGTAGGCTAACAGAAGCATACACTTATTTATATTTTACAAACATTTGGGAATTCAGTGTGATTAAAGAAAGGGGATTTTTTTAATAGATTTCTAAGGTAGATTGTAAGAAAACATTCTAATATTCTCAATGTGTTAAATTAATATATTAATTCCTTGTATTTCATATAGTGGAAATGTGTTTTAGAATCACAGTAAAGGTGTTCAGGTGTTACAGAGTAATGATGCACCTACTGTAGGTGTGAATGGGCTTTCATTGCTATGATTTACAGTCTTACTGGGCATGTTATTATCACACAATAACACTTTGTTCAATGACTGTATAGAGCTTTCATTAATGTTAATGTGGAAAATTGACCCCTAATATTTTATAATTAGTGGTTTGACAGTGACAGTCTTGTGTAATATGTTTCCGTGAATGTGTTTATCCATGATAAACAGAAGTGTGACTTCGGAAACTTATTTTCTATCTGAGCACAAATACAGGCTGGGCAGAGAATGGATTGAGAGCAGCCCTGAGGAGAAGGACTTGGGCGTGTTGGTTGATGAGAAGCTCAATATGACCCGGCAATGTGTGCTTGCAGCACAGAAAGCCAACTGTATCCTGGGCTGCATCAAAAGAAGCATGGCCAGCAGGTTGAGGGAGGTGATTCTGGTGAGACCCCATCTGGAGTACTGCGTCCAGCTCTGGAGCCTCCAGCACAAGAAAGGCATGGACCTGTTAGGGCAGGTCAAGAGGAGGCCCATGAAATGATCGGAGGGCTGGAACACCTCTCCTCTGAAGAAAGGCTGAGAGAGTTCAGGTTGTTCAACCTGGAGAAGAGAACGTTCCAGGGAAACCTTATCATGGCTTTTCAATATACAAAAGGGGGCTTATAAGAAAAACTGAGAAAGGCTTTTCAGGAAGGCCTGTAGTGACAACACAAGGGACAAAGGTTTTAAACTAAAAGAGGGTAGATTTAGTTTGGACATAAGGAAGAAATTTTTTATGATGAGGGTGGTGAGACACTGGAACAGTTTGCCCAGAGAAGTTGTGGATGCCCCATCATTGGAAGTGTTGAAGGCCAGGTTGGATGGGGCTTTGAGTAACCTGATCTAGTGGAAGATGTCCTTGCCCATGACAGGGGGTTTGGAACTAGATGATCTTTAAGGTCCTTTCCAACCCAACCCATTCTATGATTCTATGATTCTATGATACAGTAAGCCTTGAACTTCAGTACTGCAATACTGACTGAATATTAAAGAAAACCTGAAGTCGCGACTTTGCTCTCTGGGAAACTTCAATGTTTTCTTCCTTTCATTTATAATTTTTAAAGTACATCTCTATTTTTTAAATCAATATCTGTAGTACAGGTTTCTAAAGGTAATCTTTGTCTTAGTACCATGTATTTCAAAACACTCTTTAAAATGGGTAGTCTCTCTCTATAAATCTTATTTATGATTCTTCTTGTAAGCTAGAACTGAGATAGGCAGTAGTAAAACCTGTGCTAGGATAATTCTTTCTTTCTATATGAGTAAAATACTAGTTATAACCATGCTGATAGATTTTTTTTTTTCTTCTGAAGGAATATCAAATAAGATGAATTAAACACATCTTAGAGAAGTAAATAAAAAGTGGCATTTTCATGTTTTCTCTTCTTTATTAAACACTCTTCAAAGACAACAAACCCCACAGTTTTATTGGTACAGGTCAGTTAGTTACAGAATTTGTTTCTATTTTCTTTGTTCTTCAAAGAAAATATTTTATAAGTGAAAAAATTCTACAATAAAACCTTTTTCCCATTCCCCTGTTTTGCGAACCCTACCTACAAATATAAATGTTAATCTGCATATTAGTAATGATAAGCATGTTTTGTTTTTTAATGTAGTAAAATATATATTATTTGTATACATTCATTATTCTTTGCACCTTCTTTATACTGTGTTCTGAAACAGAACTGATAATGAAAATTAGTAGATGATACTTGGGGAAAGACTGGAGACCTATGAGGAGAAGAAATTTTGAAAATTTGTAATTTGCCTATTGACGACACATTAAACCACTGGGGACATGCCTTGTAATCCTAACTAATATAAAAGCTAATGATATCATTATGGAAAACTCTTCCGTAAACACAGCACATTAGTTCATGACTGCTTTCTGTAAATGTCTAAACTTCAAAAACAAACACTCCCCACCCCCCACCCCCAAAAAAAAGAGAATACAGGTGTCATTCTGTAGTATACTAGTACAGAAATGCTGATATTCACCTCCTGCCAGAACACTAGATCTCTTTCATTTTTCTGCCTAACATAATAATAGCCTTGTACTGGCTGTTAAAAAAAAAAAAAAAAAAAAGAAAAAAAAAAGAAAAAAAATTGTCCCAAAAGGTGATGCACTTTATAAAGGAGATATGCTCTCATTTGCCTATATATGCAGTGAGGATTTGGATACTAAGCATAATGCTTCTGCATCTTGTGATTAAGTACTAAAAAAAGCATCCTCCATTCAAACATATTTGGTAGCAAAAATAATTTCAAGTTTTCCTGTGTCTTTACTTAAGGAATGCTAATAACACCAGTGGACAAACTGTCAGTCATGTTACAAGCAATGGGACTGTATATGCGTACAGTATCAAGAGTATATTGACATGGACTTGGTTGGCCCCTATCTCAAATGAGCTAGATTGGTAGATGGGCAATAGATCTTTCCTTCCCACTCTTGTACTTGCAAGTATATATGAGGACAGGCCCAATTTACTGGAAATGTCTCACAAATAAAAGGGTAGAATAGAAAAAAAGAAAATGTGTGTTATTTCCTTTTCTTAGGAGGAAAGGGAGCATGCTTGGCAAATCACACCTGGGAAGGAATCATAGCTTGAAACTGTTTGAGATTATTCAAATAAATGTACTACTCACTCAGATAAATGGACTGAGAGTTGCTATACCAAGTTTAGGTCTGTTTTAATTTTTCAACTTGAGTATGATGTAGTTAATGCATAGAAGATTTTATGTTTAAAAGTATCTTAATATAGGCTGTATGCAAAGGTGATCTGGTATGAGATGCAATAGCAATTTGTTCTTTTAAGACTATCTTTAATGGCATTCTTCCTTACACTTGTGTGTTAATTGTTAATTGATTTGTATAGCAGCATTAACCAGTATAAACCTTTGCTTTTAATTAAAGAAGTCACACATATCTTCTGTAATTTCCTCTAAACTTTATTTTACTCTTTATTCAAAATAATTTATAAACAGCATCTGGGAGTGTGATCTGTGATAATACCTATAATACCAAGGGATGAGGAGACAAACAAATCTTAGAATTACATGGAAATCACATAAGGTAAACATAATTCATCATACAGTAAACGTCATGAAAAAGTAAATTATTTCCAGGTAAACTAGTTAGAGCAAAGACATGACTATAGTTTTAGGCATATCAACAAAAGAAAATGAAATCATGTTTGTTTTAAATTATCAATCTAGGGATTTAAAAAATCCTGAAAGACTCATTTACTGTAAAGTGACATTTCTCCATTACATTAAATGATGTAATCCTGTTTTATTTTAATGGAAAATTGGAGTTGAAGAACTATGAGTTATTGCCAAAATAAAATGATCTTTTGACTCTATCTGCATAAAATTATCATTGTTTTCTGTTTCTCTGCATTATAATAGCTTGGAATGATTTTAGAAATGGGGAAAAGCTGCAAATAAAACAAGAAACAGAAATTTACTTCCTCCTAGTTTTTCTCCCTCAGGTTCATGCATTCCAGTCCACATTTTTTGTTTAGTTCTTATCTGCCAGGAGGTGGAGACAGAGCATTTGAATCTCTGTCACTTATTTGAGAAAACACAAGAAAAAACTATCAGAAAGATAAACGTAAGTAGTACATAAACCCCACTGAACTTGGTAAATTAGTTCAAAAGGAACGTTTTATAAGTTGTTGTTTCTTGGTCTTTTATTGCCCTTGTTAAACATATTTGCTATCACCAATTGCTCTTCTATAAATCAATACAAGAAAACAAAAGGAATTAGATGAGTTTTTGTTAAAATTATTCTTTCTGTGAGTTTGCTTCAAAGTGTACACAACTTGAAGAGAATGTATTGCAGCTGCTCCCAGTTAGTTTTTGATCTTGACCATTGTTATTCCATCTCAGCTAAAAATTCTGAAGAGTTCAAAGAAGCATGAACAGAGTGGAAGTATCATTGTATAAGTCTCTGAACATCTGATGTTAGAAGTCATTGATTAATTTAAATTGTATTACTATTCAGACTTACAGACCTAAAATATAATTGTCTAAAAAAAAATGGCATTGTTAAAAATTGATATGGGAAAATCAGGTTTTTTTCATTTCCTGAACACTTTAGGATCCTGACTTTTGTTTCAAGTTTATATAAACTGATTTTTATTTTGTTTTAACTTTATTAATTTTAAGTTTATGGGCATCCCATCATCCTTGAAAAAAACTGGTGATTAATGTGTTTGTGCCATGTCATATTAAATTACTTTATTTTTGAAATTGATATATAAATTATTAATTATTGGCTTGTTCCAGATAGGATTTTAATTAAAGTATTTCTTTGAAAACCTACAAAACCCATATGTTTCCTTCAAAAAGATTAATGGGCTCTATTTAAGGAGCTGGACCACTGGTAACAACTAGAAATGGTTACTCTGACAAAATTCTGGAAAAAACTGACCAAAGAAAATGTTTTCATTTTCAAATCCAGCTATATCAACAGATTCATTTTAATAGTTCTTTGAGAATATATATTTTTTTCTCATATCAGTATATAATAAACATTTCAATAAAAATAAATTTCCTTTGTGGCTACACTTTTTCTGAAATAAAAATAGAATTTTAAAATATTCAGTAAGTAAAAAATCTAGACAATGTTTTTCAATATCTTGTGTTCAGCATTATGTACAAAACCCCCACACATCCAGAAAAGCTCTATAAGCATAAGCCAAAAGATAACTTTCTTACAGTTTCAATCTCTATTTTAAAAGACATTTTTCCCTTTCTTTTCCTGGCCTATGTCTTCACTTTTTAACTCTCTTCATGCCACATTTGGATTTCCCTCCACCATTAACAATATCCATAATCACTGAATCAACTTTTTCTATCATTTCCTACTTCAAAAGTATGTCACAAAATCAGTGAAGATTGAAATTTCAAAACAATTTCATTCAGTGAATACCTGCTCGTTTTCTTGGGAGAAAAATTTCTAATTAAAATAAGAGAAGTGCAGAGTAACATTTAGAAAATAGTTATTTACAATGTATTGAAAAATAAATATATAAACCAGGATGTTCTCATGAACCACAATAACTGTATCTGCAACATCTAACTTGAAATGTTACATATGGTAGCAACCATTGTTAAATTATCCATAACTAATTGGCATTGTAATTGTCTTTAATCTGAAATAGACAATTAAACATGTTCTGGACTGTTAACTGGTTCATATTTTAGGTATTCAGCTAATTAGACATTTCCTAAACTATTCATTTTGCATGTGAATAATTTGTGCACTAAAGTCATACTGTGATAGAATGTTTTCAGTTTTTCTGATCACTTAATGTTATTGAAAAATTCCCCCAAGAAAGGAAATAGAGATACCTCATTCATATATAGTAATTAAATTGTTGTCACCATATATATAGAGAAAAGATAAATAAAATTAATAACATTTTCTGCTGTGAATAGTCTTAAATGGAATTGAATTTCCTCTGCTGTCATTTACATCAGTGTCTTTCTTCAGACTTCAAAATACTTGACAAAAAGTCTATATTTTGGAACAAAGAATTTTATTTTGTTATAAAAAACTCTAGCATCAGGACTTTTGGGACAGAGAGAGAATAAAAATATTAAAAGCACCATTTAATCATTTGTACATGTGGGTTTGGGGGTTTTTTTGTTTGTTTTCTTTCTTTCTTTCCCTTCATTTTTCTTTTCCCATCTTCATTATAAACTGTATAAGAAGTAGATAGTGTTATGCAAGTTATACAAGAATTTAGGACTGAAATCATGTTGAAAATGTGTATGTATTTTTGTGAGAGAATAAACATGTCAAATCTGGCCAAGTCTCAGTGAAAGCACAGTTCTTCCATTGTCTTAAATCCCCATAAATGACACAATTTCGACCTTGAGGATCAGAAGTGGTGTGGAGCAGTCTGCTCAAAGAATAATATTTGAAGTCTCAAATCAATTTACTTTATAACTTATTTTTGACACTTACTTGGAAATACTTAAAGGTACTTCAAGCAGGTTTTACCATTGATGAAGTGAAACCCAAATGTCTCTCCAAAGCTAGAGCTGAGTTTTGGAGAATTGGTTACTCCCTTGCACGCAGCTCTTACAAATTAGCTCTCGTAAAGATTTGGAAAGCTCTGAGGTTTTCTGCAATGCCTTCACAATCACTCGTCAACAATATAGGCAACCTGGTTGCTTTATATAAACAGTGTAGGTTGTGCTGCTAGAATAGGTTCCTATTTTATAGGGAGTTATGGCATTGTTGTGAGTTAACCCTGGTAGGCAGCTGAGCTCCACACAGCTGTTCACTCACTCACCCCAGTGGGATGGAGAAGCGAATTCAAAGGGCAAAAGTGAGAAAACCTGTGGGTTGAGATAATGCAACAAAGCAATAATCAATGTTTAATAAATGAAGCAAAGCTGTGCACACAAGCAAAGGAAAATAAAGAATTCATTCACTGCTTCATAACCACAGGCAGATGTTTAGCCATTTCCTGGAAAACAGGACTTCATCAAAGGTAACGGTTACTTGGGAAGACAAATGCCATAACTCTGAACAACTCCTTGCCCTAAGCTCTTATTGTTGAGCATGACTTCATATGGTATGGTATATCCATTTGGCTGGTTTGGGTCTGCTGTCCCAGCTGTGTCCCCTCCCAACTTCTTGTGCACCCCCCACCTACTCACTGGGGTGGGCAGTATGAGAAACAGAGATGTTCTTGACACCGTGTAAGCACTGTTCAGCAATAAATAAAACATCCCTGTGTTACCAAAACTGTTTTAATCACAAATCCAAAGCATAACAACATACAAGCTACTATGAAGAAAATTAACTCTATCCCAGCTGAAACCAGTCCATAACTTAACCAGACAATATTTTTACATCCCTCTTGGAATTACTTCTAATGTTGTGAGAACATAATTTTCAAAGTGTTCAAGAAATTTAGGAGCCCCAGTTCCACTGACATTTGTCACAGTGAGTTTTCTGTTGTCATAGAAAGTCACAGGCAGAATGTAAAACTGAATAAACATTGCATCTTGACGTGTAGGCAGTGAGAATACTTTTCATGAGGTTTCTCCTAACATATTTTAACATGCAGGTGCTGTTGCATTTAAGGTCCATTTGCTAAGGGATCATGATGGTGTCAGTTTGCCTCCATTAAGTATCACTGATCATTTTTCTCCTGATTTGACTACCAAATCCCTTCTTCACTTGCTACTGTGTTGTCATCCCTAAGCAACTTGTGAATTGAACCACTTAATATGGACCATTTGCTAAGCAGTTCAGCTAATGATTAGATTTCCTGAGCTTTTGCAGATAACCGTGTTAATTGCTTTCGTTCCTGATGAGATATATTACAACAAAAATTCTCATGCCTTATTGTAGGACAGTCTTTACATTCTTCAGGGATTTATGTTCAGGGTAAAAGGTTAACTAATCTGCTCTTATTTTCACTTTCTCCTTTTCTGGTTGTTTTATATAGAATCAGAAAGAAATCAATCTTCTTTGGAAGTGTCAGTATCCCAGACATTGAATTATAAACTCATATTCCCAAGCCAGTGAGATTCTACTCACTAATACATGAAAATCATCTCCACTATGACCCCACCTGTTACACGCAGGTTTGTTTTTATTCTTTTAACACAAGAGTAGTAAGCTTTGGATATACATTTGAGTTAATACCTTGTACAGAAATGTCCCTTCTCAGTACTACAGTTTAGCCTTTGATTTTCTTATTGCCATCAATTGTATATTAAGTTTGACTATTGTAAAACTCTTTCTGCCAGAATCATTGATGACACCAGCTTCAAAGTGCACTACTTCAGCAGTGCCACTACTACAGGACACTGTAACATACATACTTCTGCTCCGTCCCCCCCCCCCAAAAAAAAAAAAAAGGCATTTATGCCAGTCTAAACTGTGCAATTCTAAAACCCCCATGCAGTCTGCTCTCAGCTATGGTACAGTACTGTCATGGTACCTGGGGACAGGATCAGTACAGGTACCTGATGGACCTTCCCAGCTGCCCACCATACTTAAGGATTGGGATTTCTGCGCACCACTGTTACAGACTTCAGTGGTAGCAGAAACAGATGTAAAGTGGGAGATTTAAAGAGAACAGTCAGACACAACTAAAGACTCCTCAGTTTTCCAGACAAAATTAAGTCCCACCGTCTCAAAGGTAGGAAGAAAATACTTCTATATGGCAGGCTATCAATCTGATTCTCCTCTCCTTTTTCCTCCTGAACCAGGTGAAGCCCTTTTTCCACTTCTGGAAACAGAAAAGCCACTGATATTGCTCCTTCCTTGTCAAATGACTAAACACAGTGTTTCCCCTGGAAGTGGCTTCTCCGTTTCTTTGAGGAAGAGCATCCTGTGCAGTGTTGTTGCATTCACTGCAGTGAAAGCTATTTCTGTCTTTGTTGCACTCCCACATCCTAGGAATTGGGAAGTGGCTGGCCAGTTCTGCTTCATATTTTTATCAATGATCTGGACGAGGGGATCGAGTGCACCCTCAGTAAGTTTGCAGATGACACCAAGTTGGGTGGGAGGGTTGATCTGCTGGAGGATAAGAAGGCTCTACAGAGGGATCTGGACACGCTGGATCATTGGGCTGAGGCCAACTGTATGAGGTTCAACAAGGCTAAGTGCTGGGTCCCGCACTTGGGTCAAAATAACCCCATGAAACGCTACAGGCTTGGGGAAGAATGGCTGGAAAGCTGTCCGACAGAAAAGGACCTGGGGGTGTTGGTCGACAGCCAGCTGAATATGAGCCAGCAGTGTGCCCAGGTGGCCAAGAGGGCCAATGGCATCCTGGCTTGTATCAGGAATAGTGTGGCCAGCAGGACCAGGGAGGTGATATTGCCCCTCTACTGAGCATTGGTGAGGCTGCACCTTGAGTACTGTGTTCAGTTTTAGGCCCCTCGCTACAAGAAGGACATTGAGGTGCTGTAGCGTGTCCAAAGAAGGGCATCGAAGCTGGTGAAGGGTCTAGAGCATAAGTCTTATGAGGAGAGGCTGAGGGAGCTGAGGTTGTTTAGCATGGAGAAAAGGAGGCTGAGGGGAGACCTTATTGCTCTCTACAACTACCTGAAAGGAGGGTGTAGCAAGGTGGGTGTCTGTCTCTTCTCCCAAGCAACACGCGATAGGACAAGAGGAAATGGCCTCAAGTTGCACCAGGGGAGGTTTAGACTGGATATTAGGAGCAATTTCTTCACCAAAAGGGTAGTCAGGCACGAGAACAGGCTGCCCAGGGAAGTGGTTGAGTCTCCATCCCTGGCGGTATTTAAAAGATGTGTAGATGTGGTGCTTAGGGGCATGGTGTTGAGGTGGACTTGGCAGTGTTAGTTTTATGGTTGGACTTTCTGATCTTAAAGGTCTTTTCCAACCTAAACGATTCTATGATTCTATGAGGGAAGAAATAAAAGGGACAAGAGATACCTATCAGCCAAGATCCTTTTCTGCCACCGGACCCAGACATCCTAATCAGCTTCCTGGAGGAATTCAATGAAACACTGAGAACTCCTAAAGCACTAACACATGAAGAAATCTTCATGAGCACGTTGTGAATGGTGAAAACCCACTATTAAAATCTGCCAAGTACTTATGTGAGTGTTGACTGCAGGATCAGTCCAGATTTGTCATAAAAACTGTTTAATCTTTTTGAACTTCACATAGGAAGCAGCAAGGAGTTCCTATTGATAGCTTCGCAGTGGCACAGATATTAAAAGCCAACCAACCAACCAACCAAACAAAACAAAAGCAAAAGAAAAGAAAGAAAAAAAACTCTTCTGAAGAGCAGCAGAAAGTGGAGGAATCAGGAGGTTTTTATTATGGTATTCTCACACCATAATTCTCAGACACAAGTTCATTTTTCACATAATGCTTATATACAAGTAAAATAGTTTAGAAATCAAAGTGAGAGGTGATGAATGAGCATGTCTGTGTTCTCTCACAGCTTTGCTCATTACCACTTCATAAGAGCTTTACCATAAAGTGTTGTGCCTTCAAACTCTAGCAGACCTACCAAAATAAGGAAAGAGACAGAAATGGAAGATGCCACATCTTACTTGAATGGTTCCTAACTAGCCAGAAAATTTATTCCTCTTGTCACTGAGGTTTTTAAGTCTTCAGCACAGTGAACAGAATCAAAGTACAATTTTTAACAAATTATGCGATAGTGCAAAAATTATATTTTGGTTAATAAGTCAGTTTATTTAATTCAGCACAAATTTCTATGGACTTCAATAGAGGTAAGGTCTAACTCATTGCCTTCTGAACATTCAATTGATTGAAATCCTTAGAAATCAAGGACTCAAATTTTGCCATTGTTTTTACACTGCCAAGACATACCTCTATCTTTTGTTACATTAATTCTCCTGAAAATTAATTAATGTAATTTTCTGCTCATTTCAAACTTTAAGAAGAATTATCATAGAATTTTAGTATCTAGTGTAGACAGTGAAAAATTATTAACTTTTGAAATGCTTATTGTGCAAACAAGGACATTAACTCTGAAAATGTCAAAGATTTTATCTGCTAACCATTACTCGACATCTTCCTCATGTTACTGTAGCTGTAAACATTTTCATTACAGTTTTAAATTGTGATCAACTTGTTCTGATGCTTTAAAAGGATTGTTTCGTGGAAACAAATCCTGTGGAAAGAGATCTCCGAGGAGAAATAGGCCATAAAAAGGGAAGAGAAAAAAAGATAAGTAAAATGTCAGTTTGGACAAATGGGATTTTTTAATTGTCTTTCATTAAGTATCATTTTTTATCAAAAATGCAATATTATAGCTTTTAGATATAGTCTTTGCAGTAAACATATACATGCATCCAATTGCTTCTATCCCATAAGAATCAAAAGAATTTGTATAACGTAACAATTGCGTAGCATATGGACTTCTCAATCCAGTAGTCAATTTCTCCAATTTTAGTAAAAATGCAAAAGACTGAAAGAGCAAAAGCAAGGGACCACCTTTCTGTGTCACACAATGGGCAAGTTCAAAGATGCTAATATTTTCAGCATTTGAGGATGTCACTCTCCAGTTGAGGATGTCACTCAATAGATCCTGTCCCATTCCTCAGTAGGCAGGAGGTGTTTTGACAGAACAGTGTCTGCAATCCTGTACTATCAATTCTGAGGTCAAAGGAGTAACTTAGTTCCTAAAATATCAGTCTAGAGGGTTTCATACTAATGAAGCAATCTAAACGCAGAAAAGAAATATTGCATTTTTTTTTTCTGTCTTACTGAGACTATAGCTATAACTGTAACCCAAACCTTCAAATTAAAAAACCCTTTTTCAGTGAAGAATTTCTTTTTTTTTCTCTGTCAGGTATAAAAATCCTAATTTACCCAGGGCATGTGATGAAAATATAATGGATCTTTGATACCTACTGCAAATTGAAGTGTGAAGGTCTTCTATCTCCAATATCAGATTGAAAGTAAAGTACCCAGGTTCCCTGGTAAATATTTTAAATAGGAATAATTCTGCTGTCCAGATGAGCAGAAAGCATTGATTACTTCTGTGCTTAAGTTGATTTATCTTCATTCAGACAGAAAAATAAGGGCATTTAGAATGACAAAGGTTGATGGCTTCAGCATTCACCTTGGTAAGAATTCTTCAGAGTCACTTAGCCTGATGACTGTCACAGATTGCTTTATTCCCAAAGACAGCATCTGGCCACAGGCTTTATTTGGTGTTTTGCTCAGGTCAATTTGTGGGTTTTATTCAGGCTATTGACTGGTTCTCTGTATATGGAGCCTACCCTTCTCCAGTCCTCGTATCAGGATGGTGTCTCTAAAACACAGTATGTCATGGCGTGCAAGAGACATACAAGACACATGCAATTTTCAGTAGTGGTGCAAACCAGTAGGTTGTTGTTTCATCCCAGGTAGCTAGCCTGTGTTACAGGAATAGCTACTTCCTTGTGAGCTGTTGAGCAAAAGCTCTTTCTATAAGCCTTTTATTGCCAATTAATTGTCGACACTTCTTGCCTTCATTCTTCTTGTTCAAAATGAACATTTATAGCAGTCCAGCCTCCCTGATTTTTTTTTCTTTCTTTTTTTTTTTTTTTTGGCAGGGATTTCAGCCTCTCTTGCTTGTCATTGGGCCAGTGTTTCCTTCTACATTTATATCCCATGAGATATATTTATAAGAGCCTGTCATATTTTCCATCACTTCTTTGACTAATATATATTCATTCTGCTTTTTGTTGCCCTTTTGTTGGCAGAAGTAAAGGCTGACAAAGCAATGAGAAAAATATTGTATGTCAAGCACCGTGTGGCACACTTTTTCATTTAGTGCAACAAGTACTGCTTTTGTTTGAATGCTTTTGCAAAAGTTGTTGCGTACATAGACTGAATATTTGAGACTTCCATGAATCTTTTACTTCACTGATCATTCTTGGGTCTTAATTTTTTTCTTTTATTTCCACATCTGTGGCCAATACTGTCATGGAAGGCAGAGGTCCTATGGCAGGGAGGCTATGTCATTTTCCAAGGATGCAGGATTTGGGGATTCAGTATTGCTTAGCCTGTGGAGAAAGTAGGTAGAACTAAGGATCCCACTTTCTGAGCAAATATTCTAGGCACTAAGCTAAGCACTAGACAGTAAGCTGCTCGTGGAAGATGTCGATTCCTGTGTTTCCATGACTGCGTGAGATTTTTACACAAAGATGGCCTAAAAGAAAACGCACATGTACTGTGAAAAGTTCTACCCTCCCTAGGGAGGAGTCATGTTTATACCTTGGTCAGTGTCCTGGTGCCAGCTTTGACCAGAAAGGGTTGATGAGCCTCACTTCCTTCTCATTATGTCTTAGCGCATGATGAAACAATGTTATCTTATTCTTGAAATATACCATTTCAATATTCATAGTATAAAAATTAAGGGAAACCAACCCAGTAAATAAAACATGTACAACATCATAATTTTCATCTGCAGATACTAAAAAACCCTAGAGAAATACATGGAAAATCTTACCAGGTTTAAAATTAATATATCTATTTCATCTCACACTCATGAACAGAGCCATGTTGTTTAGATAAATAAACATAAACATTCAGCTGTGAAAGTTTAGACATATTGTGCCTATGCGTGCACTCATATACATCTTCATTTTTGACATATGTAAGCAGGCATTTGTATACAACACCCCTTTGAAAATGAGCAGCTACATGATAATTTTCCCATTAATTTCAACAGGACCAAGTTAAAGCACCTAAGGAAGATTCATATCTAAATTACACAGAGAAGCTTCACTTACTAATAGACTATTCCAAGATAACAAAAATGAAATTGAGTTCAGCATGAGAACAGAGGTCGAGCCTGCTCTTCACTTCTTTGGTGATTATCAGGAAAGAGGAACCTACAAAAGAAGAAAAGTCAGTGACTCTTATTAGTCAACACTGATTGACAGGGACCTGCTGACCTAACCAGATGAAGTGGACACTAACAAAATCTTTATATTTTTGCAATAGGAAATAGTTTCTCTTTAGAGGTCTGGCAAGAATATAAAAATCTGAAGAAAAAGGATTTTATATTTGACCAGAGTAAGGTCTTTGTCAGTAAAGTAGCTCAGGTCAAAATAGTTGTTAAAAAGGCTAAGAGAGTGGAGAGAAGCACTGCTACTAAGAAATTACAGAAAGATGGTGGAATAGCACTTGAGCAGATGATGAAAGGCAACAATCAGAAATAAAGAAAAAGCAAAGAAATAACTACTCTGTACGGCTAAATGATGGCATGGGTACATTGTCATGAGATCAAATAGCAGAAGGAGAATGACAGCTGGCAAAAATCGTTATTGAGATATGTCCTCAAAGCTAACAGACTTCTGAAAACTACCTGATGAGACAGAAAAGGAAACATTTACTTATGAATAGATAGAGTGTCTTGTCTTTCATTTTGAGTTCAACCACTGAGGCCTGTAATTTATTCTGTGCTTAAAGCAGGAAGGCTCACTTTGACAACATGTATAAATGATAGTGTTGCCAACCTACTTATAATTCACAGCTTTTTGTGAAGTCCCAGAGGATAAAGTTTTGAAAGAACAAGAAGCCAGTAGCTGGGAGGGGAAGTATCTTCTAATACAGCTTCATCATTTGCAAAAGGCGCCTGCTTTTGTTCATATTGAGTAGAAGTAGACTGAAGAGCACAAAGGCAAATCTGCTTTCTTTTCCATCTAACCATTCATAAAATTAGCAAAGGTAATGGAAAGGAAGGAGAAGGAGCTACTCTACTGGACTGTGAAGCTGAGGGAAAGTCTGCAGGGTCTTATTATTAAACACCAGAAGTTTGGAGCTCATAACAAACCATAAGATTCCTATTTGTAGGACAGCAGCCTTTTTCAGTCCAATACATACAAAGATACTTGATTTAATAAGTCAGCAGTCCATGTAAAATACCAAATAAAACTCAGAAAAAACATGTTTGTAGGGAGCATCTGTCAGGATATTTACAATAAATTCTTTAAAATGTTTTGCCCTGTGTGATTCCCTTTTTGTTACTGGTTGAATTCTGAGGCACTTTCTAATGAAAGGCAAACACCATGTAAGCAACGTGTAAAAATAAACAAGGTAATAGCAAAAAATGTGACTCAGATTCAATGGTAGAGGAGAAAAGCCTTAGCAGCATAGTCTGATGATATATTGGAATTTCTGCCACCCACAAGCAAAGAAGTTGTACCTAAACTAAAAGATTTAATTGATTTCTTTTGGACAAATGCTTGTTAAGATCAGTGATAAACCAAAAGTCTTCCAGAAGTCATTTCTGGGGTGTGCCTACACTGCAAATCAAACTGCCCACTTTGATATATATTGACCTGTGATAAAGTACTTGAACTTTATTTTACATGTAGCATATATTGAGTTCAGAACTGCTTATGGTAGCTGTCTTTATGTGCACCAGGGACTTAATTTATTTGGCTAAACTTAGTTTTAAATCTCTGCCATTTGAGATGTCCTGTGGTGTCCAAGGCATCTGCACAGGGCTTCCAGAGAGAATAACAGACTTCTGGGAGACTTCCATTATTCTGGAGCAGCAGCTAGGTGTCTGAAGTGGCAACCAATGCCTATTAAAGCAACTGAATCCCTTCTTTATGTCTAAGGTCCCTTTTTAGACAAAGTAAAGTCAGCAAAGTTAATGGAACTCAGGAACTGATCCAACTGGAAAGCCTCTGGGAGCAGAAGTCAGTTGCCTCAGTGTAGAAGTAGAGCATCATTTAAGACATCCTATTCTACCTAAGACATCCGCATGAGATTTTCAGTCATGGCCCAAGGTTTACAGGCAAACTGTGCCCTATTGGAACCACAGCTGGAAGCTAGCTGGGATAACCTTGGCTATCTCAAATAATGCTAGACATCTCTGTGTGGGCAACTCAGTGAAACTCTGATTGTTTATCTTAGGTCAGCAGAATTGATCTCTAGGTTCTGCTCATGTATTCACTACATACTCACTGGCTATAGTGGAAACTTTGATACTGCCACGCTTGTAGACTCTTATATGTAGGTATCAAAATTCAGGTGTCTTTGTCACGAATTGTATCCCAAACCAAAATTAGGATAGAGGAGTCTCATCAAGCAGAGATGACCTTTTCTTTTTACCATGAGCCTAAAAAATCATGAGAAGCTTACCTGAAATAGTTTGATATAATATGGACAATGTTGTCTTTAGGGATAAGTCAGTTGTAAGAAAATATATTTCCTAGGTGAGACCTTTCTGTATATATTATTAACTAATTAATGTAGTTTAATAATATTAACTCACAGTCTTCACATACAAACATTGAAATTAACTCTGAAGAGTGTAAAGTTAGGTCAGGGTATCTCAGCATTATTCAAGTAAGAGATAAAGTGGACAAAACAGTCAGTTTTTGTTTTGTTTTGTTTTGTTTTTTTGTGAAATGAACATATCTTAGAATGAGTTTTGAAGGATGAGGATGTAATGAAGGAGACATGGAAGCCTGTTCTATAAACAAGCTGTTTACTTGGCAATTGGTACATAGATGCAAAGAGAAGAAGGAAGAATTAGATGCATTAAACAACTGGTCACCTAAAACTGATTCTTGCCTATTACATATTGGAAGATCTGTAACTCACCTTGGCAAAGAGAAACAGGCTTAACCCCATTAACAATTGAATGCCAGACACAGATTCTGAATTCCCTTTTGTGAGTATTTTCTTCTTTCCCTTGATGAGGTAAGAAAACATAAATTCTTTCATAGACTTTGTGCTTCAAACATTGTAGGGAGTGCACTGTACTGTTAAAAATAACTCTCATCTAGAAATCAGATGTGCTTTTGCTTGACATCCTGAGGTGACCAGTCTTTTAGGCATGATGAGAAAAACACAGAAAAACAAATATCCTCTTTTACTTCCTTCTGCACACATGCAAAAAACATTAAGTGATATTTTCTTGTCAAATGTAGTAGGAAGGGCTTGACTATACAATGGCCTTGTGGGAAGAGAATTTGTGCAAATTCAGAAGATTCCTATTGTGAGGAGGTTCAGGAACCCATCTACCACCTAAAAGAGTTAACTGACAGGCTGTGTGTAAGCTGCTTCTCTTTCCAAATCTGCAACTATCTGGCAGAAAAATACAATATTTATTATTCCTATGACCATGGTGAGGCAGCAGGGTAAGGGAGAAGAAGCACTTGTGGAAAGTGTGACACTATATCTTATGGGTGGTTGAGATATTTAACTAAGTAAAGGGAGCCTAAGGTTTGATCTGCTGCTCCTAAGAAATTACACTTTTGACTTAGAAGTAATTGGCTCAAGAACAGAATGTGTATCAAGGAAGATGACTTTAAAGATGCTAAAGTTTGAGATGACAGCAGGAATACAGAGAAGTGTTAAGTGTAGAGGAGGATCACTGCACACATTCCTGAAGAGAAAATATGTTGAAAATATAGCAGTCATGGGAGAAACCCTCTGATTTACCATAAGTTGTGAGCTAATACTGTTACTATCTGTTTCAGGAATAATGAACAAATTTCTTGTACTGCTAGTAAAAGAAGTACTAGTAGTAAAAGTTATGTGGAAGACATTATTCTGGCAAAATTTAACTTACTTTTTAATGTTGATTTCCTGTGTGAATGCACTCATGGAAGTGTTAATCATCTCTTTACACTTTTATAAATATTTACTTGCCTGCATCCGGTAGCTAGCTTCCAATTATTCATAACCTCGTTATTGTCTAACAAAGTCTTCCCTAGATATGTAGACACACTTCAGCGATAACTGGTTACACACAACAAAGTGTTGAGGCCAGCTGTTTTGGCTTATCATCACGTCAAATGTTGGGGCCTGCCTTCTTTTCAGTCAAGAAAATGAACTGTTTTTCCTCTGGGTGTATCTTATGTGAGTAAAGATACTATGTTTAAACTAAAAAGAAAGCAATGGAAGATGAAGGGAACTAATTTCAATTTAAAAGTTCTTTTCTGTAGCATTGCAGATATTGCACCTACTTTACTGCAGAACCTAGCACTTCAGTTGCCCTAGCCCAAGCTTTTTAAGTCACTAATCTCTCTGCTAACATATGATGCTTTTGCACAAGCCCTGAAGGAAAGTGCAATGCTACATGAAGCCCAAACAGGCCCCCAGCACCAAAGGTAAATTAGAGTTGTGATAAGTCTAGATCACATATCCTTTCCTTATATGCAGAAACTATATCCCAAAAGAGAGAAAATACCTTTACATATTTTCCTGGGATTTTCAAACATTCACAGTTCCAGCTCTGAGCAGCTGTTATAAGCATGCAGCTAGAAGTCCAAAAGCCCTAGGTAAACAGCCTTCACACAGAGCATCTGCAAATAACGTGCCTAGTAAGTCTGCTCTTGCCATAATGCATCAGGCTGACTGTCACAAGTGCCTGAACCTATAAGACTTGTGTAAGCACTGAAGCATCCAAAATTTTTCTGTTTACAAAATCATATGAAAATATGTGAGATACATTCTGATATGTCAAAATAGCCAATATTTTGACATGTCAAATATCAATGTCACTTTTAAACAGCCAGTTTTTAAAGTGGCATAAATTAGTGAGCATCCATTTAAACTGATATATTACGGTTAGACCTGGATTCCTCTCATTTAACTGTAGTTGTATGAAAACCGGTCATCCTGTCTGGGTTAGCTGCTCCATATAAAGCACCTCTGGATAGGCACCTTCAGCAGGCACTTTATTCTACTTTTCTCTGGCACATGTCTTCTGGTGGAATTAATTATTCTCTGTCTCACCACTGATTTTTGGGAGGCCTGGGGAAATAGGTTTAGACTAAAAACCTATTTTTTATAGGAGAATCTAATCAAGGATCAGATTGTATGTTGGATAAAGTATAGACACTTGCTGGATGACATGTAGCATGCAAATCTATTCAATCATCTCATGCATTCGCTTATTCGTTAAAAACACAGTAGTGTCAAACCCAGCTATTTTTTATTGGTGAAGGGACTTAGAAACTACATTACTTGCTTAGAACATTGTTGCTGTGACTTCTGTGGCTTAAATCTCTTCCTATCTGACCTTTACAAGCACCTTTGACATTCTCATACCTGTAGCAGTAAAAACATTTTGAGTGCTGGAAATAATAAAAGTGTCTCCCATCACAATATATCTACATTTTCAGAAATAAGTGATCACCTTAGAGTGTTTATTGAAATCACAACTTACTTAGAAATAAAAATAATTGTTAGTATTTTAAGCAATTTTTCTCCAAAATATGTTTTAAATGTACTGGAGTTAATCTTTGCTCAATAGGTGTTTCCCATAGTTCATTATGGTGTTTCAGAAATTTGCATTTCCTTGGTTGGAAAATGCTATTCCTGTTTCAGGAATTTACAGCCCCTGTTTCTTGGGGGTTTTTGTGTTTGCTTTTGTTTGTTTATTTGTTTGGTTTTTAATTCTGCTTATTTGAACAGGTTTATGTGATGCTGAGAAAAAGATGAAAAACAAATTTTAATCTTCATGTGTACTACCTTCTATAAGTATATGATTTGGTAACTTCTAGTTGATGTCCCACTTTTTATTAGGAACACCAATCTCAGAATAAATACAGGAATTCATTATTTCTCTACTTTAAGGTATTCTGTGACAGTTCTAGGGATACAAGGGGAAAAAAAAAAAGTATCTTTCAATACATAGACAACATGCATTCTATTTAATTTTGCTTATTCCAATTATTTCACAGTAAGCATGGCATCAATCACTTAATTTAAAGCCTGTGAAATGTCCCAGATGGGTTTTTGTTGGAGGGAATAAGGGGGGAGAAACCAGCAGTATTCACCAGATCAAACAGCTAGTTTTATTGTCTTGTCAGTACCAATAGAAGTGAAGATCAATGGATGATGTGAGCCACTGAATCAAAAGACCAAGGACTAGCATGTGGTATAAAAGACTGTGAGCTCACAGTAAACTATTTTAGAAGGAAGCAGTATGCAATGAATTCCAAAAAAAAAGACAACTGTTTCATACCTTTCGTTCTCTATAACTGGCTCACGGGTGTTTATATAACCACTCTGAATTGCTCTGACCGCTGAGACAATCTGAAAAGATATTGTTTCTAATTTGAGATGTCAGTTATAAATAAATGTATATACACATATATATATGCGCGTATTTTCTTTCAACTGCAGCATAGCGTAAGTAATATGCAACAGCAACCAGCACAAACAGAATGCTGATCCTATATCTGTCATAGAACTGATAAATACAAAAGTTGAACTGGTCACGAAGACATCCATCTTGGGCAGATTTTTTTCAAAACTATATATATCCCATAAAACTCTAGAACCTACTTTTGTAGGTGCTGGGTGGCATACCAATTAACTATAGGCATCTATTGGAGCAACATGAGTCTATAAATATATTGAGAGGAAGATGTGGCTCTTCAGAGTGCCTTCCAGCCCTGCTCCCTGCAGGGGCATCTGACATATCACAGAATTCTAGACTCACAGAATGACTGGGGTTGGAAAGCACCTCTGGAGGTCATGTAGGCCACACCACTGCTTAGAGCATGAACAACTGCAGCAGTCTGCCCAGGACAGTGTCCAGTCAGGTTTTTAATATTTCCAAGGATGGAGACTCCACAGACTCCTTGGGCAACCTGTTCCAGTGTTCAAACACCAGTTTGTGTCCATTACCTGTTGTCCTGAATCACTGTATAGCAGTGAGAAGACTATGTCTCTGTCTTCTTTAGTCCTTCTCATCAGGTACTTATACACATCGATAAGACCACCTCAAGCCTTCTTTCCTCCAGGCTAAACATTCCCAGCTCTCTCAGCATCTCTTTGTATGAGAGATGCTCCAGTCCCTTCATCATTTTTGTGGCCCTTAGGTGGACTCTCTTCAGTAAGTCCATGTCCCTCTTGTGCGGAACCCAGAACTGGTCCCATCACTCCAGAAGTTTTTCAGTAGTGCTGAGTAGAGATGAAGGATTACCTTCCTCAAACTGCTGGTGATGCTTTTCCTAATGCAGTCCAGTATTGGAACATCCCCTAATGGACACTGGGATTTTGCAGTCAGTGTGTCATCAGAGCATGCCCCTCTGGTGATGCCAGGGAATGGGAAGTGTTCCAGAGTTCCCCAACTGAGACACATTCTCTAAGGAAAGAATGTCTGTCCTAAACTTAGGTTAATTGATTTGCAGCTAAACAATGCCTAAATAGACTGTGTCAATAGTTCTCTGACTCATTTCAGACAGCTCATATTAGAAAAATTAAAATCACACATGTAAAATTTTTCTAATAAATTAATTTCTATTATTATTTTTGAATGAATAATGTTTTTGTAATAAAGCTGTATCCAGTGTATTCCTTTCAATGCTTTTGTATCCTTTTTAGAAATACACTTTAAAGCAATTATGTGTGAATATTTATGATTCTATGCCACCTGCATAGTTTTGAATTCTCGGTTGAATATGCCTGGCAATTTTTAAGAAAAAAAAGCAAGAAAAAAAAGGTACTACAGTTACATCTGACTTAAATTTGGTTACTTTGTAAAGAACAGTTTGCAATTTAAGCTCAATTTACATAACTGTTCTTAGTGATGAGAGATAATTTGCTTAAAATCTGTAGATTACATCAAAATTATGTTATTTGGATTGGGTTTGGTTTGTTTGGTACAGAAATACACAAAACAGAAATGTCCACTCATGCGCAGGATTCAAAGGCAGAAAAGCTATGTTTACATTAGCTACAACTCACACCTAAAGTTATTAGGTTACAAAGCATTTAAGTCCAAGGGTTTAGACTACTTGTATTTCAAAGTTATGAGCTTGAATACTATGCATGAGTCAGAATTACGAGATTTAGAGGTAGCATTCACCCACCTGTAACCACAAGTTCAAATTGTACTCCTTACAGCGCAGGGAAGGTAAGACATAACTGCTTCTGAAGCTGACATATTGACAGAAACAGCAACAGAAAGTTTGATATTTCCATTAGGTCTTAAATTACGCTTCCAGTAATGAAAGCAATGTGTCAGCACTTTTAAATCTTTACAAAGACATGCACCATTAATGCTTTCCCTAGCACAACTGCTTCAAAAACTTTTCAAATTTTACACACACACCCTTGGAGGAATACAAGACTCCTGCCTTCAAAACAATTTGACCAATGTTGTCTAATAAACAACCCCAAAATAAGTCTAAGAAGTAAGCCTTTTTGAGGATACACCAGTGATATTTTCTTCTCTGTTGCAGGTGGCAACAGCATTCCTACATTTTTGGGGAATTAAAATTTTGTCTGAAAAACTGTGAAATCATACATACAGCTACCCCAAGTTTCTGAGATAATTACACACAAAATAACTATTGATGTTGTTTCACATAAATTTTTGACCCTCATCATGCCACAACTAGAACAAGTTCTGCTTCCTAATATTAGGCTAGAATAAGCTTCCCAGACCAACTCTCTATGATGAAATGAAGTGAAACACAAATAAAATTTTAATAGGGATTACTTCTGCTTCTATAACCACATGACATGCAAGAATCATGGAAATGACTATAAAATATGAAAAACAGAAAATTCTCCACCATGTTTTAAAAATCTTCTAAACTCAATGGGAAACTAAAGACAAGCAGAAAAAGTCACCATGTTATGTTCATAAGTTCATGAATCCTTAAATTTAAATAAGGTAGTAGTTTATAAATATTCCATATGAATTCTTTCATTTAAACATGGCTGGATATTTGCTCAAGTATCAGCTATGTACAAAATAAAGGAAGAAGTGTGATGGAGAGGAAACTATTACAGACATTGGACAGCAAAATTGTTTCAACTAAAGATCCAGCTCTGCAAAAACAAAATGTAGTGCAAATAACTGGTCTCATTTAAAAACTTGAGGCTTGGTTCTTCTTTGCCCTCTATTTTAGGAAAGCATATATTTTGCACAAAACAGGAGAAAATTGAGGTTGCTGCGCCTTTTATATGTGCTGTAGACAAGCATAATGGATTTTAGCTGTTGGTTAACGGTGATGAGGCATGTTAATGCCACCTGAAATCTGCAAAGGTGCATATTTCCATGCTAGCGGATTTTGACAAAATGCATGCGATGCAATAATTCTATTATTTTGCCTACATAGTAATTTTTAACAATGACATCAAAATCCAATTAGGGCCTTGACACTGTCTCTATAAGAAAAAGTATTTACCTTGTTTAAAAAATAAGTTCTAGCCTCTTGGTCTTAGTAGGCCAAGTCTCAAAACCAGAGTACAGTTAGGTTGTATGGACACAAAAAGTTGATGGGACTAAAACTTGTAAGAAAACAATGCTAGTTAAGCATATTAATTTTGAAATCTGTTATGGATGAGTTCTGTCTAAATCTAGTTTTATCTCTCTTGACAACAAGTTTCTACCATATTTTCAAACTGACACTTCAAAATTTTTCCAGTTCCAAAATATTACTTTCATAGACAGATCAGTAAGTTTTTTGAAGATGAAAAACAGCTTGTGGGTCATTCTTATGACATTGGCATATAAATCTTATGAATAGGGTAGGAAAAGCAAAGACTTGCTTTAGTCATAAACTGCATAGAAGGCCTGTCAGCAGTAAATCAAGTTGCCTGATATTTCTACATTGCAAGGCATGTCTCAAAAGGTGACATAAAAATAAATGAATGTGTATTACAGAGAAAAATAGGAAGGATTAACTTCAGATAAACATAGTCAAAAAGTTCTCGAAATGAATTGCTTGAAGTGGCTGGGAAGCTGAGAGTATAATAATCATGGAGGCTTTTTTGTGTCTTGTCAGGGATGCCTGGCTTGGCTTAGGATGTCAGCTAGGTGCAAAGCTGTTGCTAGTAACAGAAAATAGTCTGTTTGATGGAAAAGCTTAACACATAATAAACTGTCTTGTGAGGACAAAACTTAGTATTCTTAAAAAAACTTAGTATTCTTAAAAGTAAGATCTCCAGATATATGGCTTAGCCACTTCAACTTAAATAAAAAAACAGAAAGGTATAAGTATATATTAAGTATTTTACACTAACTCCTTTCTTTTAAAACTTCCCCAAAATAGACTGAAGATTTACTCCTTATTACTGAAAGATAGAATAAATTTGAAGGTGAAATAGTTCTGCGACCAAATTTCATAACTTTATATAGAGTCTATATAACAAAGCAGAGAGCACATGAAGATCTGAAAGAACCAGAAATTGAAACTTATGGAGTGTGAGTAAAAATAATTAAAAGTAAAGAGAGCGTAAAGAGAGCTGTGCTCTAAAGATTTCTACAATGGAAAGGGTTTTCTATACTGTCTGTGGTGATTAATGTATGTTGCAAAATTTGTACAGTACATACAGTAGCTCCTCTCCTTCATCAGCTGCAGTATTTAATGAAAATGTCATTCTGTGCAATGCCAGTTTGTTAGTGTAGGTAGTTATGGAAAACCTGAAAGCAAACACAGCAGGTGTATTAAATATTTCTGGGTTTGTGCTGATTAATGGTTCAGTTTAACATGACCTTTAAAATCATCTTTGCTTGTGAGTACAAAAATAATACTTGAAGAGATCTGTGAGAAATGAAGCAATGGATTGAACAGACTACCATTTAATGTGCCTGGAAAAAAAAGGCACTATAACTAAAGACCTGAAATGTTTTTGAACAAGGAATAGTCTTTTAAAGTCTTATTAGTTCTGAATGACCCCTACTTTACAAGTAGGTTTGTGTTAACACTAAATTAGCTTAATATTTTTGAAAGGAATTCTTAAGACACTGCTATATATCTGTCTTTTCCCCTCTTAGACTCAGATTTGAATTTTCTTGTCTGATTTTCAGCTATACAGGTACAATCCCTCCTACAACAGTTTGTCCTCAGGATCAGAGAGTGCTTTTTGGTAGTTCTATTTATTAGCATAGGTGAAGACTTTTGCTTTCACTTTCAGTAACTATCTATCTGGAACATATTACACATGAGGAGAGGCTAGGAGAACTTAAGAGCCTTAAAAGAAGTCTAAAGGGCAATCTCTCTGCTATCTACAATCAGCTAATGGAAGGATGTAGAGAAGACAGAACCAGACTCTTCTCACAATGGTAGGATGAGAGACAACAGACATAAGCTGAAATATGGGAAATTCTGACCCAATGTGAGGACCAGCATGACCCTGGAACCAGTTTCCCAGAAAGGCTATGAAATCTCCGTTCTTGCAGATATTCAAAACCCGACTGGACATGGCCCTAAACATGCTCTAACTGGCCTTGCTTTAAGCTGGAGGTTGGATTGAATGGCCTCTGGGGTCTCCTCCCACCTACATGAGTCTGTCATTCTGTGGATTTGACATACGTACGTCAGCAGGGCTGGAGATATTATCCTCCATACATCCTGTATGGATATGGACATATTTTCACTGGCTTCACATGAAAGTAGAACTTAATTAATTTTTAAAGAAATTAAGTAAGTAAAAGCACAATGATAACTTGCTCAGGAAAGGTTTGAATCTTTATCAAATTATGCTCATTTCTTAAGTCTTGCATAAGCCTTTTGCCAACAGTTGGAGTATAAGCAACAGCAGTATCATAAAAATTTCCTGAAAAGAAATGTTTCATTGAAGAAAAAACATGACTGGAAGAAAAGTAAGCAAGAGTATGGGGAAGCAGATTTTCTTTGCATACAATTTCTCATCTCATTCCTGGCATTAGGAATAAACTTTAAAAACAGTTATAATTTAGACACTCAGAAAAAGGATTCCAGAATGAGCAAATGGGACAATAAGCTATTTACTATAGACTGCTTGATGGCCCTCCTCCAAGGATAAAAAAATTATTTTTTTTTTTAGGGCAAATAGAAGAAGTTGTCATTTAATGAAATTTATTAAAAACAAAAAATATTGCTGAGAGGAGCAAAACTTTATCTGCTTTGTAGTGGATAGTTTTTAGAGCTGTAAAAAAAATTGCTTTACTTCCTTGCAGCCAGCATCTATGTTTTCCAGCTGCTATGTGAGTTCACAAGTTCAGTCTCCTCTTCTTCAAGCTAAACAGACCCAGCTCTCTCAGCCTTTCCTCATAAAAGAGATGCTCTAGTTCCCTAATCATCTTCATATTATCTTCAAACAATGTTTGGATTTTTTCTGTAAAGAAAATGCAGAGTAAATGTGCATATGTGTGTGTGTTTGTGTGTGAGGGAGAGACAGCAAGAGATAATGAGTGCTTCCTTTAAGTGAAAGTTAATAAGTGAATGTCACTTAACTTGAGCAGGTTATTGATACGAAAAAAAAGATACAGTAGAGACAGTGAACCTTAGGCAAATCTGACTGAGAAGACAGTACTGAGCTACTTGGGAAATGAAGGGCTGTAATTTTCTCATTATCTTTTACACATCAAAGAAAGTAGAAATAAGAAAGACAAAGCTTAAGGCCTTGAGAGGCCAAAGGGAAGATTACTAATACATTTTTTGCTAAGACAGCATTAAAACAGAATGATGGAACAACTAGATGGATGGAGCAACTAACAGATGGAACAACTAACCCCAGAATATATTCCCAGGCACATGAAGGACAGGAAAGTGATCAGTAGTAGTCAGTATGGAGTCATAACAGGGAAGTCATGCTTGACCAACCTGATAAGCTTCTGTGATGAAGTTACTGGCTTGGCAGACGAGAGGAGAGCAGTGGATACTGTCTACCTTGAATTCAGTAAGGCTTTTGAGACTGTCTCCCATAAGATCCCCTAGAGAAGCTACAGAGAGAACAAGAGGCAATGGGCACAAACTAAAACACGGGAGGTGCCATCTGAACATCAGGAAAGGCTGGTTAAGCGTGACCAAGCACTGGAACAGGTTGCCCATAGAGGTTGTGGATTCTCCACAGGGGACATGTTACTGGCAGGTTGAGGGATGTGGTTCTTCCTCTCTATTCAGCACTGGTGAGGCCACAACGGGAGTACTGCATCCAGTTATGGGCTCCTCAATACAGGAAGACATGGATATACTGCAGAGAATCTAGTGAAGGGACACAAAGATGATGAAGGGACTGAAGTATCTCTCTTATGAGTGAAGGCTGAGAGAGCTGGGACTGTTTAGCCTGGGAAAGAGAAGGCTCGGGGGGGGATCTCATCAATACATTGGAGGGTGCAAAGAAGATGAAACCAGGCTCCTCTCAGTGGTGCCCAGTGACAGGACCAGAGGCAATGGGCACAAACTGAAACACAGGAGGTGGTGTCTGAACATTAGGAAACACTTGTTCATTGTGAGGGTGACGGAGCACTGGAACAGGTCGCTCAGAGTGGTTGTGGAGTCTTCATCCTTGGCGATATTCAAAAGCCATCTGGACATGGTCCTGGGTAACTAGCTTTAGGTGACCCTGCTTGAGCAGGAAGATTGGACCAGATGACCTCCAGAGCTCCCTTCCAAACTCAAGCATTCTGTGATTCTGTGATATGCCATCCACCCATCTTTCCTATGCATTGCACTGCATGTCATCATGATATAAAAGAAGTTTTATGCTTCATTTTCTTCAAATGTCTTCTTCAACAGTCTCTGTTGCATTGTTATGCTATCAATGGTACAACTCAGGCACATGAAGCCTATTTTTTTTTCCACTTGTGTGTATGTCAGACAGCCTTTGATACCTTCTCTCCAATACCTTCTTGTGAGTACTATGAATTGTTCTTGTCCTTAAAGATGGGCAGATCAGCAGAACCACCACTCCCTACCACACTGCACTCCACAGATTCTGGAAATCAGACAGGAAGTACTGGAAGAGAAAAGGACCTCTGCCAGGCACCACACCCTGAGTCAACAGCACCAGGTGCTGCAAACCTTGGGCTTTAGCCCAAAGTAACTGGTTCGTACTGACAGTAACAACAGTCACTGTGGGACTTCTGTATTTGAAGACACACTGCACTGCTTTCCTAAGGGAGGTTGTGTGGGTCATCCACTTTCAGAATACCACAGGCAAGCAACCAGGTGAAGAAGAGACTTGCCATCACATTCTGTACCTGTGCTGCCTCTGACAGTGACTGGTCACTGTGCAAGCACATAGGAAATAGCAATCAGAATAGCAGTGAGAGTGCAGAAATCATCAATCACTTTGTCGATCCATATCTTATGCAAGGCTGTGGGTGCTGTGCAGCTACCCAGACTGCGCAGGGCCTGGGATGGAGGAGGTAAGGCAGGTGGAAAGCTGTTTAAGGGGATTCACCCTGTCATAGACTGGAATTCCCTCCGTTCATTGCCCCCCATGCAGGACTCCTGGCAATATTTCCACTGTAAGGACTACATTTCTCCCATTTCACAGGCCTTTGTGTAGCACTAGGGAAGACTCATGGACAAGATATCCTGCTATACTCACTCAGACATTATGTAAGATCCAGCATGGTAGATGCTTCTTATCCTCTCCAGTCTCAGATTATACAGCTAGTTCAGTCACAGCCCTCACAAGCACAATAGCTGCAGTCCACCAAGTCTGCTACATTACAACAGTACTTAAAAGCAACAAACACAGCCCCCAAATAGATGAAACTGTTCATCTTCCCTTTACTTTCCTCATACACACAGCCTTTTGCCAACCTACTTGACCCATCTTTTTGCTTATTCTTCACCTTCGCCTAACCACATCAAGCTCTGAAACCCCCCTCCCAACCACTCAGATACACCTCCCATCTTCACCAGATTTTGCTATTCCCTGAAATGAAAAGTCACAAGCAAAATCCCTATGAATCGTGGTTTTTATTTATAAAGTCATAGCAAACTAGAAGGTGAGTTACAGGGAAAGGAAGGGAAGAAAAGAAAAAAAGAAAGATCAAGGGAGTGTGTATGGATAACAAGAAAGTCTAATACTCAGAAAACAAACAAACCCCAAATATCATGCACCAGAAAAGGATAGTGGTGGTGGGGAGAAGGGGAAGTGAACTCCTATTTGTCCATTTCATTTTCTCACCAATGTCAAGATGAACAGCATAAACCTGGCAGTTTTGAGGGTTCTCAAGCTATCTCTCTGAGGGATTCAGGAGTTCCTGGAATTTTTTCATCCAGCCCTTCCAAACCAAAGGGTTCCTGAAGACTCTTGTTGTCCTCACACTTCTTGGTTCACTCCTCCACCTTGGTTTCCATATGACTCTGTCAACAATGACCATCAGGACTGGCAGTCGATCCCTTTCCACTTCTCCTGAGTATTGTTCCACTTCCAGAGGGCTCTAAACAGGACCTGATCCTTCTGTCCCTTCATAAGCCTTTTTAGTTATATGACTAGTTGTCGTGGTTTAACCCCAGGCAGCAACTAAGCACCACACAACAGCTCACTCACTCCACCTCCCTGGCAGGATGGGGGGAAGAGATTTGGAAGGGTAAAAGTGAGAAAACTCATGGGTTGAGATAAGAACAGTTTAATAATTGAAATATTAATAATATTAATATTATTAATAATAATAAGTAATAGTAATAATAATAATAAATTTTAATGAAAAGGAAAATAACAAAGAGAGAGATAAAACCAAAGTCAGACAAGTGAAGCAAATGAAAACAATTGCTCACCATCAACCAACCAATGCCCAGCCAGTTCCTGAGCAGCGGCCCCCCAGCCAAGCTTCCCCCTAGTTTTATTGCTGAGCATGACATCATATGGTTTGGGATATCCTTTTGGTCAGTTGGGCTCAGCTGTCCCAGCTGTGTCCCCTCCCAGCTTCTTGTGTACCCCCAGCCTACTCACTGGTGGGGTGGTACGAGGAGCAGAAAAGGCCTTGACTCTGTGTAAGCACTGCTCAGCAATAACTAAAATATCCCTGTATTATCAACACAGTTTCCAGTACAAATCCAAAACAGCCCCATACTAGCTACTATGAAGAAAACTAACTCTATCCCAGTCAAAGCCAGCACACCAGTGGCTAACAACCCAACCTGTCTCTGCATAGTTCCTCAGGTCAACCCCTTCTTGTGACCAAGACCTCCTCTTCAGATTTCTCTGTGAAAGAAGCATATCAGACAAAACATGTTAATCCCTGTTAGCATCTTTTCTTTGTTATTGCAAGCCAGTTTGTATAAGCAGAGATCCAGCATCTTATGTTACCTCAAGTGCACCTTGGAAAGAGCTGAATACCCTTCAGGTGAGTGGAGGGAGCTCTACGTCAGGTTGCCATACTACTGCCATGCTGTTGCCTATGAATAATTCAGCCAGGTCTGCTGGCTGTGAATTACCCATATTAGTATGCTTACATATGGATTACTGCTGTAGAAGTATATCTACATGGGGTACACCCTGAAGTCCATAACCACTGTGTCCCGGTAAAAGTGCTGTGTCCTGTGGAAACCGTGAGGTAAATAATAGAAGACTCTCACTCTATGCACACCTCTTCTGATTCACATTTCCTTGCTTCCTTCCCTGAACCTATTTTCCCTACCTAATGACCTAGATCAACACCTAGCTTCCTCCAGAATGCCAGATGGAGCACATATTCTTCTTCATCAGCCTGCTAAACCACATGTAGATTGAGCCTAGGGGACAATGACAGAGATCCTTCCCAACAGACTATTAGATATGTCTAGCTTTTTTTGGGAGGGTGGGAAATTTAACCTTACAGATACAAGATGCAATTTGTATTGTACCACTTTTCCTTCAGGCTAGATTCCTGAACTATTTAACTTATTTATGTGGCTATTGTAGGAATAGTCAGGATGTATAGTGGGAAAGTGCTACTAAAGGACTTCAGTAGAACTGTGCTAAGTCCAAGATTGTCTCCCCACTGCCCCAACAGCCTCTACTCAGATACCATATATATGGAGATACAGACTTACTACATCTCCCGTCAACACTCCCTTAGAGTGCCTCAGCTGATAATGTTTGGGTTTTGGACTTACCTAGAGCTATATTAGAAGGAGCAACTTCTCACCTAGCTTATACCTAAGCTTGGTTAGCTTTCTAAAATGAGTGCATGATCTTCTGCTAAATATTTAAAAAACTTCAGTCTGTTGGGCATATTCTGCCCATGTTTATTACACACTGAAAGGAAAGAATTCCTCATCGAATGTGCAGCACCTATTCTATTTTAGCCACAGTTCCCAAATAAAATAGTTATTAGCCTTTACAATAGGATAATACTAGAGCTCCTTTTGATGAACATTCTTGATGAACAATTCAGCATTTAGAACCTCTGAAGTCTGTAAGACTGTATTTATACTAGAAAAGATAGCAGTGACAGAGAATGTTCCTGAGCACCGGAGTTTGTTTGTTTATGCTGACAAACAGTAAGATTGGTCTCTGTTATGCTTTGGCCTAGGTCAACTAGTACTCTCCCAAATATTTCACAGGTATAAGCCAGTGGTCCTTTCCAGTTTTTAGTGTTAATATGGTCACGTTGTTTTGGAACCCAAAAAGAGATTTGTAGTGTAGATGTGGGCTGATATGTGATAACTGCCCTCAATGCCAGGGTGTTTAATTTACTGGTATTGACAAAACTCAATAGAGTGAGGTGGCAGATGCATTATTTAGATTCTTGGAATGAGGATTCTAAAAGCTAGATTAAGTACCTTATGTTTTATGGATCCCAGGTTGAGTTAATTTTTCTTTTACTTTTTATTTATTGATTCATTTTTATTCAGAGAGCTGAAACATGAAAGAACCACTAGATCTGTAATGTAGAACTAATGTCTATCTTACATGAAAACATCGAGGGTTAAGTTGATGGAATGAAGAGACAGCAAACACATAATTGCTTCTGGTAAATTAATTCACAGGTTTATTTTCTCCATTCATAAATGTGTGTGCCTAATTTTCCCTTTTAATTTGTCTGGCTACAATTGCAAGACTACTAAGGTTTCTGTCACGCCTTTTTTCATTAAATGAAAGGGCAGTTTAGTAATCCCATGAATGTAATGTAGTACGCTGTAATCAGGTTCCACTGTCTATCTTCTTTCTGATTAAAAAGATTTAAATTTCTTGCTGAAAGTATTTCTTCTAGACCTTAAATCACATTTGTATGTGGTTGTACACCCTCTCAATTTTTTTCTGACATCCTGTTTCCAAAGTGAACTGCAGAAATATATGCAGAATCTAATGCAGTTTCATATGCAGTGAGACTAAAAATCTCTTCTCTATTCCTGTTCAGTACTCCTGGTTTATATCCAGTGATCCAATAACTCGTATTTTGCCACAGCATCACAGTTAACATGCTTGTAAATCCTTTTCAGAGATACTACTTTTTAGGATCTAATATCCATTTTATAAAGACGGCCTCAATGTCCTTATTTCTTATTTTCAACTATTCTTGAGATTACACTAAAAGCACTTTGTTTAAACAGACTTAATTTACTGACCAGACCACAATGTTCCACATGACTTTTTTCATTATAATTTATCATCCTGCAATCACTTGTATTATCTACATTTTTTTCAACAAGTGTTATCCTTATTTACATGTCACTGTTGAGCAGCATCAGGCCTAGCAGCAGACCTATGGACTTTTTCCAGCATCGCCTTTTTCAGTGATAATTCCCTATTGTCTACTTGAGAGCTATTTCTTAATCAACTTCTTGTGTAATTACTGATGTTCTCTATTTCTATTTGTTAATTACTGTGTGCTACTAAATCAGTTGTCTCTTTTTTAATTTAATACATAAGTAGTTATGTTATCAGTCAGGCTTTCAAGAATTAAATGAGATTTGGGTGACAAGAGCCATTCCCTCTACAATCTGTTGACAAGATTTTAACTCTATCCTGTCATTTTATTTTCTATCAAAAGGATTTCAATCAATTTCCTTTTTTTTCCCCCTCAAATTTTAATATTAGGATAAATAGTCATTTGTTTGGTCTTTTTTTTTTTTTTTTTTTTTTTAATTTTTAGCACTTCTCCAGGCTTCTGGCATTTCCTTTATTTTCCAAGACAGACTCAAAATTGTTTCATAGTCAAGGGCTACTCAGATAATTTCTTCAAAACTACCAGGTACAAGTTCTGTGTTGTTTCTGATTTTTTTAAAATGTTTATGTCTATCAGTTGTTGCTTAAATCCTTCCTATTTACAAATAGTCTGGCTAGTACTATGTAATCTCTAAGTGAAGTAAATATCTAACATTACCTCTTTCCAGTTACAAAATCCAAGGTGAAAAATTCTAATAAATATTAAATACTTACGTTATTCTTGTTTGCAAACTCTATCCCCATTCACTGCACTTAATAAGTATTTCCTTACTCAAATTTGTTTCATTCCTCACATTCTTTAAAAAATTCCCTTATCATTCCAAGAACCAGAAGCTATGGATCTTTTTTTCTGATATCTTTAGTTTCCTTTAATAAATTTCTGTCTATAATCTTATTTTTGTTTTCACCTATGTCCATCTTTTCAGCTGATACTTATATTTTTCCAATCTTGAATTACTTAGAATGTACTTCTAATGTTATTTACAATATCATTTCATTGCTAAGCCAGTCTGGTGTCTGAACTGTTGATTTAAGGGGTCCTTAATAGTTTTCACACTTTAGAAAATACTAAATTATTCTTAAAGAGATTTGATTCAGGCATTTTGGATTTTTGTTGGTTTGCATTTCTGTCTAATATTTTCCTTTGAGCAAACTTTATTTGTGTTCTTTCACAGCATGGGTAAACCCAAACTTTTGGTACACCAAGATACAAAGAGGTCTTTGGTTTCTATTTGACATTTGTTTCCTGAGTTCAAAATTTATACCCCCCCCAAACCCTCCTCCACCTGCTGTTTATCTTCAACCCAATTAAAGTACCAGTGTTTTTTCCTGTCATGACCACCAGGCACATAAGTTTCTTCTTTGTGGCATGTTACCTACACCATGATTAAAAGGATTCTCAAACTAGGAATTCTCCCTACATATTTTGTCTGCAAGGTATGACCCAAAAGGAATTCTTGGAAATTTTCACTAGGTCAAATACTGCACTCCAAGGAGAAAGAGGTAATGATAATTCCCCAGTACCTGCTTTCAACAGCTGAGTGCTTGTAGCAACCTTCTTTATGGTTAACAACCTGGCGGTTCTCCTTAGGCTAAAGAAGCTATCTGAACTCTGATCTTCCACGTCTAATTTGACCACTTTAACCAGCACAATATTGGGTGTAAGAGGGAAATATCCACTGTGTTTTAGGGCTTCCTGGCAAAAAAAAATTATGACTAATCTGCAGAACTTTGATTTCTGTTATGAATCCTAGTGGAAAGATTTGTGTTCTTCAGGACAAAAGTGAGACACTTAAGCATTCCTCTTGCCTTAGTATTTCTTACTGATTAGTACAGTTGGCTCCACTCAGCTTGCTGGCCTCTGTGGATCTTACATGCAAATTCTTACCTCTCTCATCATTTCTTCATGGACTGTAGGCACACAACTTGATGCTGAAGCTTCTACTAAGCAACAAACACACCTGAAAGGTAAACACTGCAAAACTGAGCCCAAGGTCCCCTGTGGATTAGGCTCCAAGCATATTCACATTCCTATATATTTACTACATATGTCTGTAATTTAAAATAATTATAATTTTATATTAAAATATATAACTGTTTAGGAGGAATTTCTACTTCCTTATATCATATGTAATCAAGACCTGATAACTAATCACTAGGCATATGTCAGCCATTGTTTGATTTTTTTTTTATCTGCCATAGTAAGGTCCAGACTCCAACCCTGTGCTCTTTGGTGGAAAGCATTTTGTGTTAGAAGACTCTCATTGACAAGGTTTTGAAACTGTAATACTGCTTTACTGTTGACTAGAAAAAGAAAGGCCTCTGGGATGAATCCATAAAGCATTACTTTCTCTTTTCTTTTTGTGCATTACAGACACGTGCTTAAAAGTAATTTATTCTACTTGTTTAAAGGCAGTATTCTGCAGAAGACCTCTTCCTCTTCCACGCTCTGACTTCTGTTCTCTCAAGCACTGAGCCATATTCATTTAAGCTCCTGTGGTTTCAAGTTAGTAATCATGCTAAAGCAGGTAGCAGTGTATTTAATGTAGTTTATTAGAATCTGAAGTTAAAAGCAGCTTTAAAAAAAAAGCATTTTCCATTTTGAGTAAATCATACTGATAGGTACACTATCCCTTTGATACTGGTTATGACCTCGTTACTGTTAAAAAGCCAGTAGATGCCAGCTGAAAAACAAATATTTTTGTTCTTTACAGATTCAACTGAGAGTGGCTCTTACATAACTGTATCCTCAACACACAGAAAATATTTGTTTTCCATAAATGGTTTGTCTAGAATCTGAAATTAAATATACCATGTTACATTTCTCAATAGATCATAAGGCAAAATAATTTTTAAAAGCTGGTATTGCAGTTTGGCAGTAGTGAAAAGAACAATAGTTCACTTGTTTAGTGTATGTTAGACTATTGTTTGTGATAAGAGGTAAAAATCATGACCCCCTGTCTTGTAATGCCTCGATATCTGCATTAAGTTAGTGATTATAACTTATACCTTAGTGTCAGAAGGAAAGTCAGATCATTCTGAAAGATGACAACTTTTAACACCTGTCTATAAAATATCATATTATCAGAAGGACAGATTGTGAAGATAAGAAAGGAAGCAAGGACATGCACATATCTTAGGTTTTTTCTAAAAGTCAACCACAGTCATATACTACCACTGATTCCCAAAGGAATAATGGGTAGAATATTCTTGAAGCCTGGCTTATTCTTTCTTAAACTGTCAACAAGTAAATCAAATACATAAATCTTTGACATGAATACAGAGTAAAATAATTTTTAAAAAAGATGTTTAGAATTTCAGGTCTTAATCCTGAAAACACTAACATATGTGGCTATCTTTGTGTATGTAAGCATTTTCATTTCAGTAGAAGTGTGTACATCTAAGTGACTGCGGACCCATCTCTCAGATGTTAGAATTGGAAATACCTCTGGCTTCATGTGATCCATCACTTCCACAGGTAGGACACAGGCTTGTGGAAGAATAAACAGGTTATTTTTTATAAAACAACCAAATGATCTGGGAGCCAAGGTCCCATTTTAAAATCTGAATGCTAAGTGTAAGATAACAGGGGGTAGATCCCATCTCACTAAACTGCACCTGAAAATTTTTACCAAGTTACATAATGCTTGGGAACTTAAAATGACAAGATTAAGATTTTACTGAACAATTTAATATAATGAAAAATCAACATCTGAGATTTAGAAGCATAAGGGTAAATAGAAAAAAAGTTGATAAGAATAGGTCACACAAAAACTGAAAATCTAAAATTAAATATTTAATTAGAACTCTCATTTTGCTTTCAAGGTGGGTGGCATTGCACAGGCTATATTACAATCTTTTATAGTATTTATTTTTTTTGCCAAAGAGAGTACTGTTCATTTTTAACAGGCCACTTTAATATTAATACATGTGTAATAGGACCAGAACTGAAAATCAGCTAAAGATGGTAAATTTTACATTATTGGGAAAATTACAATTTTTTGTATTGTAAAAACATTTATTTTTAACAATTTACCTACATTAATCAAAAAAGTACAGCATATTTAATAATTTTACAAATTCTTCATAAAAAATATATCTCTGTACAAAAAGTTCTTTTGCACCTACTTCATGTCACAGCAGCATGTAGTGAAATGGCAGAATGAAATACTGGGAATGAAAATTAGATTGACTTGATCATAATGCCGGCGTTCTTCCCCAACCCCCCCACCCTCACCCTCCCACCTTTTTTTTTTTTTTAATAACAGCTTTTCTTTGTTTACAAAATATTTTACACAAGAAAAAAAATTATTGCAGCTAGCCTGGAGAAAGGCAAAATGTGTGATACAAGCAGCAGTTTTTAACAGCTTTGAAGCACATAACCTGTTTTTTAAAAAAAATATATAGCATGTATTATTAGCCCATCATAATGATCTGGTCAACACTGGGGGAAAAGTCTTCTGCATATATCTCAGAAAGCAGGTTTCCTGGCTGCCATTACCCGGCCACTGCACAACATTTTAAGAGTTTTATTCTGATGAAGCACCATATACAAGTGCATGCATACACAGCCCTCTGTAAAATAACTTCAGGAGAAAGAGATCCAACCTGAAGAGAAGACTTAAACATAGCAGAGAAGGAGAGGCATTTGAAGGATGTGGATAGAACTGATGAAACTATGAGAGCTTTCCTTTACTTGGGTTCCAGTCTGAAGCTCCTGTTTAATCAATACTCCAAACAAACATCTTAGGATAATTTGTCAGTGTGCCCCAATTTTGAGTGCCCCTGTTCACAGAACACTCACTCCGGATAAACACTCCTTACATAACCTCCCCAAAATGAACCACTGGATAAAGGATCCACAGGGTCTGGGCTCTCTAACACAAAAGATCAAATAATTTAACTGTTCTCTTTTCTGGAATCTTTCCTCCAACACATTCCTTGGTGGTCATAGTGAGACAGGTCACTGAAGAATACACTGTAAGGGCAGGAGTAGAAAACATCAATAATAGCTACTTAGCTAGAATTTTGCACTTGTTTTCAGTACTCCATTTTTTTCCTGCCATTGCCACTGCAGAAAGACTTCAAAAACAGTAATGTCGATTTTGAACACCTGTCAAAAACTTTAATCACAGAACAGCTTCCCGCCCTGGCCCACTGTTCCTATGGAAGCTCTTCATTTGCAGAGCAACTTCCTCTACATGGGGGAGGATCAGGACAACAACTTTGATCTGATGACTTTGTTCTTTCTCAGGAAATGTGAAGGGCTCTGAGATGTGACAGATAAATGAACTTACTGCACAATAACCTCAGAAACAAACAAACAAAAAAGCCAAAAACTACTAACAAAATGAACAAGGAACTGACTGGAAAGGATTATTTATTAAATTTTCTTCAGAGTTTCTTGCTTATATGAAGAATATAACAGCTGGAGGCCCTACAATACTGTATTATATTGCTGGTATTTTTCATCTAACAGATGTAGAGTTGTTAAGCTGACCAGGGGTTACCTTTGAAATTTTCTTTGCGTTCTGCAACATTAGCTGAAAAACCTGTTATTGGGCTTACATTACCTTTTTCGTTTGTGTATAACAGCCACACCTACACACATATGGAGTTTGGAAACGTTTTTCTACATTTTTTGATAGCAACTGGACATTAGGACAGTTTGAAATTCAGGAAACTAAAACAAAACAACAACAACAAAAACAACCCTGCATTTTAAAGCAAAGTAACTTGCCTGGTTTCTGAGCTCAACGTGTATGACTAAAATCAGATTTTGCTTCATTATTTCCTGTAATTTCCTAATTTTAAAACCCAATTTAATTAATCTGCCCAATGGCATCTTTGTTTGTTTGTTTGTTTGTTTTTCATTCAATAAAACCTCTAATTCTAAGCAAATGTTAATGATTTACTCAACCATTCATATTTACAAATGTCAAACTTTCTCTGTCAAACTGTGTAAGTACAAAAGCAGTAAGCAGTGTGTTTAAAAAGTCTGAAAAGAAACAGAAAGCAAAGACAGTTGAATATTTCTCTTTGTTCAAAGTAGAAACTGAATGACAGCTGGTTATAAACAATTTGCACTGGGTTTACATATGCTACTGTAATGTGTTTTAGTTCCATGTAACATCAGAAAATGATGTCATATTACAGGAAAAAAATGGAAAATAATGCAAAAGGGAAGACTGTATTATGAGCACAGGCTCACAGGCTTTATGAGCTATCTAAAATAAATTACTATTCACATTTGTACATGGCAAGCAGCAATAGCTGCTAACCCCCCTGCTGTTAAATAGTATGATACTGACAATGGTGATTGATGACTGATTTCCGAAGAAAACAATATTGGGAATGAAAATTTCTTAGAAATGGGCTCTTGTTCTGGCTGAAAGTCTCCAATGACTTGTAATCATGTTTACAAAGAAATTTAGTCAAAAATTGACAAAAGAAATGTTGTCCTCTGTTGCACAAGATTTTAACTGGTGCTAAGCACGGGGCTCATAATTTAATATTCCAAGTAAATTTATTGTGGAATGTTTTTCTTGGCAAAGAATGAGTGAATGTGTATATACAATGGACAGTGTGTAGAAACCCTGTATATTTTTACCAGTATCTTACTCAGTCATCCATAACACTCTAGTGCAAAAAAATTGTGCATTAACATTTTGCAATATAATGGCTGATTGGGAAATTGGCAAACTACCCTATGTATGAGATGCACTGAAAGTTTCTTTAATTTTAGCAAGATTTCAATGGTAAAGCATTTGCAGGTGTATGCAACCTCACGGAAGGTTGTCTTCTCCTTCAAGAGAGCTTTATTTCTTCGGAATATTCCCGGGGATAATCTGTGGTGCTATCATTTGTCATAGTACTCAAAGGATTTATCCAAGTGCCCAGAAGAACGCATTGAAAGGCATCCAGCCACATACAAATATGAAAGTCTGAGGCATTAAATATGACAAATTGGCATGACTTGGCAGTCTTCCTTAAGGTGTGCCTTGATTTGAAGCAGATGCAGCCAGGCATTTTGATCCAACTTTAAGATGAAAAAATATTCTTTGTCTGATCCCCAGAAGACTGACACATTTTTACCAGAAAATTTAGCTGCATGTAGGCTGACAGAAGATGTTAAAGATTACAGCAGCAAAGCCAAGAGAAGAAGGGAAACTGGTATATGGCACCAAAGGAATTACTGCTTGTCCATCAGAGGTATGGCTATGAATCAGTCATATTGGGCACTGAAGGCTATACCACTGTACAAACTGTGTTCAGAGTCGTATCAAACCTCACAGCCTTTGCCTCTGTGGGTTTTAAGTTTGTGTCATACATGGGATTTTCAAATGAAGCCTGTCCATTACTGTTTTCATGTCCAGCATATCCATTGTACTGTACTTTTGGTCTTGTTCTGGGAAAAAAAAAGACAGGAAATTATCATTAGTAACCCTTAAAAATAAACATTCTACAATTATTGCAATTTTTATCTATAATGCAACAAAAGTTCCACAACTTTTAAGTGATAAAAGGAGACCCATAAAGGAGGTTGCAGGAACTTAAAAAGTAAGAGAAATCTGTCTGGAAGTTATTGTTCATAGCATGAAGAGAAGAAAACAAATTTCTGATGGGCTAACTGATGCTGAAAAGCACAGAGACAATGTGGGCAAAATATAGGTATGCGTTTTCCATTATAAAAATGTCAAAAGAATGACAACTTCATAGCTTGTTGTTAGTGCCAAAACTGGTAGCCAAAACTAAAGCAACATACAACAAAAGTACAAACAAAAGTAAAGTTGGAACTGACAACATTTATAATAATTTCTGTCAGTAGTAACAATTATGATCTTTTCTGGTGACATTTTCAGTTTCAGATTGCTAGTCTGACCATAAAAGAATCCTTACACAGAATGGAAACACTTATTCCAGCTTTACTAAATTAACACCTTACCAATTTCCAAATATATACCCTTGTCTTTCTAAAGTATTGATATTAATATCAAAAATACAGTAGCATCTTTAATTGATGAATTTAATTTTATCACAATCAAGCATATTCTAACTGACTTTCCTGGAGATTTGGGATTTTACCCACACTAATTTTTACAGTATACCTAGGAAAGCAACTGAACCATCTGTGCAAATGGTCTGATGAAGTTCAATACAAATTGTGAATTTAAAAGAATTGAATGGAGTAGATGACTTAAGTGTACATAGATGAGAGTGGCTCCTAATTCATCCTTTGGATAGCATCTTGGGGTTTAGATGAGATAAACACCTGCAGACTTTACTGACTTTGATGTTTTTGAGCAGAGGTAGAGAGAATGGTTTAGTAATTTGCTGCTATCGGCTGTTTATTACCATTCCAGAGAAGGAAGTTAGCACTGCACCATTGAAGTGCTGTAACAAGTCTCCTGGGTACTACTAAATCTAAGTCAGTGGAAAGTCAGCCAGTATAGCTTCAACCAGGCAACGCTTGCACTGACATAACAAGTGTCCAGAATATGTTGCACTGCTAGTGGTAGTAACCTTCAGATAAGGGTCAGTAATTTCAGTTATTCAGGATAGATCTTCCATAGCACGCCTGCTTACCTCCATAAATAATTCCAGCAATAAACACTACTAAATACCTTGACAGAGATTCTATATGTCCAAACATATGTAATTAGATTGAGAAAATCCTAACTAATATTCACATAAATTTTGACATGAATATCAAAGGATACAAAGAATTCTCTTTCAGTAACCACTCTTCTGTTTTGGATAGTGTTTTACCACCATGAAACTATCAAAACTTCAAGATGCTCACGTTTTTATGCAAAGTTCTGTTAGAACATATTAAGCCAATAATTAAATGAAAAATAAAACAGAATTGTGCAGACTTTCTGATATATCCAGTAAAATGATACCCTATTAGATTATATTTTACTACTTTATCCTTAAATCTCTTAGCATCTGAAAGCATCTGAACAAATACATAAAGGAGGTTCAGTATATAATTTTATACATGTAAGTGAAATAGGGCAAGAAAGTCAATGAAGAAGTGCAAAATATAGATGCTTGGTGGAATCTCATGATAAAATTTCAGAAAAGGATTGGAAAATCAAACTCTTTTTTAGAAAATTATTCTATTTTGGATAGCAGGCAGGGAAAACTATCACTGGAAAGATGTCAGTAATGGAAACTGACAATTGACAAATAATTCCATTACTCATAAATAGATCTTTTTCTGCATATTTTCATTTTAGAAGTAACAACACATGCTTAGAAATCTTAACGAGGAGCTTTTCTAAGTGCAAGTAATTAATATATTTTAATTTTGTTCAGAAAGGCTGAGATGCTGTCTTCATTCCTGAAGCAATCCCTGTCTGTCAGATAAAAGGTACAGAAACTGTGTAAAAAAAAAGGTTTAACAACCCTGGTTCTAATTAGATTATATTAATCTGACATAGGCACAGTAGAAACATCCATAAAATCATCCCCTAAGACAACCTTCAAATTCTCTGATATAGAGAGCCTCTAGGGGCATAACTACTATTGCATCATTGTGAAAATTTCATGTTGTTATTCTGGTCATTAAAGAAATTTCGAGAAAGTCCCTTCAAAAGTCATGGATTCTGTTCTCTTTCCTTTGGAACATCCTTTGTTTTGAACAGAATAAAGGTGACCTAGAGTTACTTTACATCAGTAATCAACTTGTTAATTTCCTGATGACAATATGACACTGTTAACCTCTCTAAAAACTGTGGCTTAAAGGAAGAAATTGTTTGAAAATATAAAAAGGGAAGAATATTCTTTGAAAGATTAAGTTATAAGTAACATCTCCTTTTTCAAGTATCTAATGCATTTAAAGTAGATTAAGGTAGGCAGAACTGCAATGCTGCACCAGCAGTACCATAAACATTGGGATTACAGCTGCTCATCTGAAGACTAAGTTTTCTCTCTCTTAAATATATATATATATATTTCTACTAAACAGATAACAGTCTCCACTGCTCAGGTAGGACATAACAAACTTCACAGAATAAACCACAAAATGTACCCCTACGTCAGAATACAGTTTTAGTAAATTTTTCTTAGAGTTTGTCTCCTTTACGTGCCATGTCTTCACCCAGTCTGAATGCCTGTGCTTTCACGCTGCTGTTTACATTCCCCTCATTGCAGAACAGGAGCTATACGAGAATGCAGATCTGCAGGCATCAGAAAGGCATCTTACAATAACACATTCTGAGACAGAGTTCACAGCTATTCCTGAGTATTTTTTTCAACAAAAGGCTATATTACATTTCAGGACATATATCATTTTAACTGGAGTTCACAAGTTCAAGCCCCACTGCAATTTCTTTTTCCCAAATCGTCTAATGCTGAGGTAGGTAGACAGTCCAGTCCATCATACAGCAGTGGTGGACTTCAGTTTGTCTATGTGATTTCTTACAATCACAAAATACTCTTAGTATCATGGTTATAGAACAAAAGTTTTAAGAGCATGTTATTAAAAATCAGCATTTCTGTTAAACACCATTTTGCAAACTGCAAATAACACAAGGAGGTCAGAGAGTATTGTAGCTCAATACAAAAAAAAAAAAAAAAAGAATTGTTCCAGAAAGCTCTAGCCAAATAGCACTCAGAATGAACAAATATTCAAAAGATACATAGATATCAGCTTTTAAACCAAATTTCAGACAACATGGTTGGATTTATTCTATTATTTAATGACATATAAAAGTTTCATATGAGCTGAAGTGATGCCAATTCTAGTAGCATCCACTAGCTTATTCAGCATGTACTGTAAGTAGTCTCATTATGGGCTGTTCCCTCGTGGGATTTATGGATTTTTCAGCTTGTATAATTAATACTCATAAGCATTTTGAAAGAAGCAGCATACATTCAATTTAATAAAGCATTAAAATGAAAGAATAAAACATGTGACCTGAGATTTCAATCTGATTCAGCCTAACGAACCAAGAAACTTTATAGGTCTTTGCTCCTTACACAGTGACTCATTTTTTAAATTGTTCACCATTACAAGCTGCCCTGCCCGGAACCCCTTTGTGGGAATATTTAGAAATATTTGTCTCTCTAGGGTAAAGATATTATTGAAAGCTTTAGCATTGTGTTCTCTAGTTACACTTACTTATCAAAATTAAAAAAAAAAAGATAATTAAGTTACTGAATGAACAACATTTACAATACCTGTGTTTGTAGAGGTAAAATGCAAACCCTGATAATATTAGAGCAAAGAATGGTACCAGGATGGCAGCTGCAACAGAACTGCTGTTTGTACCATAATAGTGATTTGAAAGGTCTGTGTCTGCACTTAAAGGACCTGAAATGAAACAAAAAGAGCAGAAATAAAATTCCCAGGTTTTCTATCTCACAGTCCTCTTTTTATTCAAGAATGAAAGAAAATGGTGTCTTGATAAAATCATTCTATTTGAAAACATGAAATAAATAGCATGCAGTATCATAGTATAAATCTTGTTAGTACCACTTAATAATATATCAATACTATCAAAAATATTTGAAAACAGTATTCAGCAAATAAAATAATTATGAACTACACCTCTCATGAGTCACTAATTTAATAAAATTAAGCCATTTACCTCCTACAAAAAATTGTTAATACTGTAAAAAGTATTCTATGCTTGCAGCCTTAATATTCAGCTGAGAAACAACAAGCAATGTGAGACCACATCAGACATGAAAAAGGAAGAGAGAACTGAGGTAACTGCAATAAACCACAACGGTTCTGTTCGGCTCAATAGCAATCCTAAGTCTGTGTGCTTGTGTGCATGTCCCGGCTGCTTTAGAACCCCCTTTTAGCAGTGAGACATAGGCATGTGTTAGAGACTGCGGCAGCTGCATTTGCACTGGGATAAAACTGAGGTGCAGAGAATGCAAAGGCAGTCACCAGTGCCGTGGCCTTGCTGGGTTCCCATTGTGGACAAGCAGATAACCAGGACTGTAGGGCATTTTATGGAACCCATTTTTCCATCAGGATAAACAGAGACATTGTTAAATTGGTTAAATAGGTGGCCAACTTGACAATTCAAATTGTGAAGGATGAAAAATAATTGTATAGTGAAAAATATAGAAAAATTTTATTAAAAAAATATCTTTTGAGAGCCAACTCCATGTTGCCAGTTTGAACTCACAGCTCTTCAGGGACCAGTATATAGATCCTATCCAAGAAGGAGAGACCAGGACAGAGGGAAAGTACGGCAAGGATGGGACTGGGGCAGATACCTGGGCTTGCTATTCTGGCATATTTTTGCTGATGCTAGTAGAGAAGAATAGGAGACACTGGTGTTTACCACTCAGAAATGCTCCAACCCACCAGCACACACTGACTCAAACACGACAATTCCCTCATTGATAGCATCAGTCAGTGTTTTTAGGATTCTGGCACAGGCCAGTTATATAGCAGAGACACAGCCATTGCACTGCTTTCAGCAGCCTACTAAAATGTCTAAAGAAGTTGCAAAATTGAGAAAGAAGCAAACAATTCTCCTATGATTTCTTGCAGTTCAAGCTCAATGTGAAAGAGGAATGAGGTAAGTTTTTGTTCTGTTAGATATTTTTAAAACTTAGATGTTTCAATTGCTAATATTATAATACATTTTGTGCAATTCATTTTACAAAATGTATTAAATTCTAGAAAGTAATTAAGTTCCCTTTAGAATGAAGACAGCCCCCCTAGGAATTTCAGAATTGCCAGATTTGATCACTAAACATGACAAAATACTGTACTTCAACATTTTTCACTGCCTTAATCTGTCACATTTCAGACTTCTGTGTATTTCTCTGCAGAACTGGTGAAGGCAAACCTTTTCAAATTAACAAACCTACTACTGTGGTAGTTGGGATCATGAGCTTTATCACACTACTGTGGAGTTTCTTAACTAACATTGAAATGTTTTAGAGTAGAACCAATGTATTATAAAAATCTTCGGACTTTAATAATCCAATATTTGTCCCAACACTCAAGGTGTGGAAGGCCTGTTGGCATAATTTTATGTGTTTGTATTGTATTGCACATGCACTGGACATTCTCCAACCAACCTAAATTAAAGACAGATAGAATCAAGTAGTTACCACAGTTAAGAAAAGTTTAAGAAATGTTAATCTGAATGCTCCTTTGAATCTTTTAATGGTTTAAAGAAGTGATAGAAGTTTAAAAAACTACATGCAGTTATCACTGTCTTCATCCTTTACTATCACAATCCCCAGCTGTTTTTCCAATTAATTAATAAAAAAATTGATAATGATTAAATTCATTGTACTCAGCTTATATCAGCAAAAACCTGGAATTAATATTCTCTTATTTAAAATTCTAACCAAGTACCGAAACAAACAGAAATATGTATGATCGATGAACTTTTAATTTATATCTCAAAGCTACTATTACAGCACATATGATAGATATATTTTAATGTAGAAGTAGCAAAAAAAAAAAAATTTAATGTAGAAGTAGCAAAAAAAAAGATATTATGAAATATCTAATCAGAATTCAGCTAAAAGAAAACAGTAGTTTGAAATTCATAATAAGCAATTCATGGTATGAAATTTTGGTATGAATTTTTAAAAAAGTTTAAAAAACACTTTTTGTGTAAATGAACATTTAAAACTAAGCACAAATTTACGTTTAGATAATTTCTTTTTAAGTTATCTCTGTTTGATAATTGACTCACATTTAATACTTAGTACTCAAAACTCCTATTGGATGTAATTGGATATTCTATATCTCTACGGTTTTTAAAGTACCACATTAAAGGTAACCAACCTTGAAATTTTTAACTGAAGTTTACAAGTTTTAATTGACATTGGAGAAGTGCTGGCCACGTTCAGACTGTGCATTGGGTGTACTTTTCATTATGGAAGACAAATTTTTCTGCAATTCTGGAAAATCTGAATTTTATTCGTGTAGGAGACTCGATATAATGTAACACAGTCTTGTCTACTTATTACAATTATTTTCAGAGGTGTTTGTGATTAAACATATCCTGATGTGAACTTTTTATTTCTTCCGACAGCGTTATCATGATGAGAAATGGGAAAGCCTATTGTACTGCTCTAATTTAGGTATTGATTGCTACCACAGCTAAAACCAGAAAAGCAGAAATATCTGCATGGTAGGAGACAAAAAAAAAAAAAAAAGGCAAAAGATAGTTTGGTTCACTTTTCATTAAAAAAGCCATACTTTGTCACTAGGAAACATTTAATAGAGTAATTAATAATTCAGTAAGATCATAAATGTTTTTTAAACATTTCACAGAATAGCAGGGGTTTCTTTAGCCTCCTAAAAACAGCAACAGTCAGGTGAAGTTCAAATTCTAATACAGTGAAGTCATTATCGCACAAGCTGTGTACTTCTACCCTTTAGATGATTACTGAGTTTTCTCCTTTATATATACTAGAAAACTGTCTGACATCAGTACAGCGTGGCTCAGTTTTACTAAGAGAACTGCTGTTGAAGTGGGAAAAAGTGTGACAGAGAAAGCCATGCAAGGTAAGAAAAGTAGAATTACAGGTAGAAGAGTAATTTCTGAGACAAGGATGGCTAGCACTCAAGGATTTAAGAGAAAAAATGCAGACATGGAAAGCAAGTCAGCAGCTTCCAAGGAGCAGCAGAGGCTGCACCTTCTTCACCTGACTGATAACTGCTGGATAGCAAAGACTCTTTGGGTACCTCGTTGGGTGTGAGGAGTGTGTTAATATATAGTCTCATAGCTCATTAGCCGTAGCTATCTATTTGTGCATTAGCTAATGCACAACCATTTTGTACTCTGAAGCTGTGAGTATCCTGTTTAGATGTAGGCTTTGTGAATGACAAAAGTTGTGCGAAATGATCTGGAGAGGAAAGATGACACCTCTATAGAGTGAAATTTAAAATTCACATGTCTCATGATGTTCAACGCTTTTAAGAGTGGATTTATTTCAAGAAATGAACATGTATTTCACAGCCATTGATCTAATATATCACAGATGCAAATTAATTATTCATATTTCATATTTCTTGTCAATATTTGTTATCTCAATCTAGACAAGCTAAAAAAGTACTTTGAAGAAAAAAAAGGAAAGAGAAGTTGGTCATTTTATTTCCCTAGAGAAAATAAATATAGGAAAATAATCATTTGGTGAAGTAAATTTATCTTCTCACAAAGCCACCTTTTCATACAATTTTAAAGGACAGTCCAGATCAAAATAAACAAGGCTAAGATTTTAGAATAAACATCTTCTAGAACTGTAGTGGTGAGGCACAGCACTCAGCAATTACAGAAACCGGACCAAGCTGCAGGCTTGCCGCCTTCAGAGACCAAGTTAAACATAAATGTAACATAACAAAACAAACAGAAAGGCCCCAACAACGACTGATTAGTCAGCAAACAGGTTAAATAATTTGGTGTCACAACTTGGTTCTAAATCTTTTGGCAGACTGATAACAGAGATCTCTTTGTCCTTTGGGTTATTCTCTAAGGCTACAAGCAAAAAAAATGGCTTCTGAAAGAGGATAAACAGTACTTAGAAACAAAAGTTCTTTCTGTTTTCATGTCATTAAGTTCAAGACTGGGCATATCCGCTGAGCCTGGTCTTTCTCTAGCATTGCATGATAGGGAATTCTTCATCATATAGATTGGTCTTTCACACTAACCAAGTATTTCTCAGTAAATGCTGTTCTTTGAAGTATGCTTGCAGCTGAAGCAATTCATATTACATTATGTATGCACCAGTGCATGCATCGTTTATGCATACTTCTCGCAAATAATTTAACTTCCTGAAGAAACAAAAATATGTTAAGTCTTCAGCTGGGGGACATATGAGATCATTACCTCAGCAGAATATTCATGAACAGAATAGATTTAAAAAACAAAGCAAGTTATCCTTGAATATGAGAGAGTATGAACAAATATTATGACCTGTGTTGGCTGGAAATTTGCTATTTCCTCTTACCTGTAGGTTCTTCAATAGAGAACAAGCAACCTATAGAAAATCAGTGCCTATTTAGCAATCACATAATGAAATCTTCTAAATGAGACAGTATCTGCATTTGTAGCAAGCTCTCTGCTGAGATGTCAAATCTGAAGACAAGAGGCCCTCAGCCTAGGAATGCATGTGCATCTTGGACACTTCAGCTCCTTACTAGCCTTGGGAATATACAAACTGAGCTCTCATATTGCACCTCTAAACAGTGATACGTTTTCCACCACCACAGAATACAAACACTGGAGAATTCTGTAACTGTTGAATTGTCATTCTGCTTGTTCTTCATTTAACCCCCCGTGACTTATTCATTTCAGTGCTAAAACACATGGATCAAAACGTTTATTAGGTAGCTGGCAAACCATGGGTATCTTTTTTGGCCTGGCTTAAGAAAAAAAAAACACAGAAACACACACACCCCCCAAACAAAACCAACGAACCATATTCTCACTGTTTTGAGATATCAAAGGCTGCTAAACAAGACAGATGTTTGAACAAATATTGATGCTCTACTTTTAGTGTGCTTGTTAAAATCAGAAAGTAAAAGCAGACTAGATATTACAGTGATAAGGATTACATGAAAGTACAGGCAGACAAATAATCTGTCCCACACAAGAGTTTACTCTGAAGACTGAAATTGTATTCAACTTCAGTAATTGGCTGTTCTTAGGCTGAGACTCTGAAGAGTAAGGTTTCTGTCCCTTGTGAGTAAACATAGATAGCAATTTGAGAGGTGGCCAAGACAAGCAAATCCACAGGATAACTGCTATTACAACAGTTAATAAAGCAAAGAAATACGAGGGAGATTCGGCAGAACTTTAAAGGGCATTGGGTACAGCACCAATGAAGTTAGTGCAACCAATGCAATTTATAAAATGTAGATACACTCTGCTATAGATATCATGGCTAGGCTGTCTCCTCCTAGTCCAGTACTTTGCTGTATATATACCATGTTTCGACCACTCTGCAGTAGTTTCAGGACCAGAAAATGCAGATGTCTACACTTGGTATTTCCCAAAACTATTTTATGAGTAAATATTCCATGAGTAAAAGTTTTATTAGTTTTTACAGTGAAATTATTTTATGAGTAAAATAACTAGTTTTTCACCAGCTGCTGGAGCACTTGAGCACTATTACACCATAGGTGTAATATATACCTCAGTCACTCTTTTCATATTTTTGACAGAGAAGTAGAATTCTATATAAATACATATACCTTCTGAAAACATCCACCAGCAACAAGAACTCTCCAAATGACACTCTTAAAATCAGCATTGATTCTGTCCTTTTAATTTCCTGTATGATTCTGACTGCAATTTATACATTCGAGCAGAAAATGTGTTTATGTTGTATAACACCCGTTACTTTCAAAAAGACATTCACAGAAAAGCAAGCAGTTCCAATCGCATTGTCTTTAAGAGCATCCTCTAGTCATCTTATTAAGTTGCTATACTAGAAAACATGAGATAGTAACATGTTAAGCAGAGTTAAATTGGGATTTGAACTGTATATTTCAAATATGCATATTTCACTATATTTTTTATAATAGCAATGGCATGAAATAAATATGCTTACTTCAGCTAGATAGCTGAGTCATTTGTTGCTTTCACCCTTGCAAGGCCCAAAAAGATTATACAAGTTAAAACTCTATGAATGCATTTACCTTGTCTTTGGAGCATAAATTTTCCAAAATCTTTTCCATATATATCACCTTGATAGGTAAAAACACCTCTTTCAAGCCCTGATGATACCTAGAATATGTTGAAACAGAAAAAAAGTTTTCTGAAACAAATAAATAAGAATGTTTAGCCATTTGTTTTTTTGACTTAGAGTAGATATACAGAGCTCAGATTTTCACTTTTATCCTTTAAAATATTAGGGAACTCTCTAAGGTTATACAATATCTATAATTTTAAGTTTGCAGCAGTATTAAACAAAGTTTTGAAATAACACCTGGAATAACTTTAAAATATCTGATGTATATTGCTGGGTTTTAAAATTCTTCAACTGGCATACACATAATTGAATTAGTATACAGATATAGAGGTCCATTGAATTGTCAGATTGTAAATTATTTCCCATAGAAAGCATCATGAGGCACAAAGGAGAACCGCAGAGTAAAACAACTCTCTTTTTCTTCAAGATTAAATGTAATTTTATTACAGCGAACTATTTACCAAACCAAAAAGGACAATATTTCTAAAGGTAAAATTCCCACTGTCATCTAAGAAAACAAGGCAAAAACATGGCAAAATATGCTGATTCACTCCACCTTCTTAGTAAACTAAAAATTCTAATGGCAGTTTGGCAGAGAGAAGTTTGTATACATATTTTTGAAAAGAAAAATAATGTGATCTCTACACTAACATCTAGAGTGCTGTATTCCATATTTGTAATATAAAAGGTTGGACAGAGTTATATATGAAATCACAAATTACTTCAAACTTTAAACTCAGCAAGCTTTATCCATAGCAGCCTGGTTACTTACATAACCATCTAGTGCCCAATTGTCGTTTTCAAACTTGCTTACAAAAATGTCACTAGGTCCTTTAATCTGAAAAACTTTCAGCAGCAAATGGGCTTCTTCTTTCTTGTAAACACCTATTAACATAAAGGAGGTAACACATGCCTTTTAAACAATTTTTCAACCAGTTTGTTCAAATATCCTTTCAAAGCTAAGTATATTGCTTTAGAACTAAAATACTTTGTAGAAAACATTCTGTAATAACAGAATTTTATAACCCGGAAATAACAAGATTTAAAGTGCTGTAATAATAGGACCTTATTTTGTTCACATCATATTTGATAACAGGATGCAAAGATGGTTTTGTACTGTTTAATTTTATATATAAATGGGAAAGAATACTCATCTTTTCATACCATATTTCAATAATTCTGAATACAGATAGAATTCCTTGACTGGAATTTCCTTGAACTGGAAAAAAATGGATTTTACTCACATCGCAACAGTATATTGCTATAGTAAATATCGATAGTGCAGTGAAAGAAAATTTGCTATTTGTCAGCCAACTACTAAAATTCTCTCTGAACTCTTGACCTTAAAAAGTACTGATAGCAGATAATCCTCTTTTCATATATAGCTATGATCAGCGGCTAAATCAGAACTTCACAGTCAGATTTGCAGGAAGGAATGCACGATGTTGATTAAAAGTATGCATCATTTACTAAGTTATTTAATTATCTGTGCCTATTTTATGTTATGCCATTATCAAGACCATATTGTTTTAGAGCAGTTATTAATCACTATTGAATAATGGATCTTTTCAATGGTGCAGTTCTTAAAATGACTATATACGCTTTGTCTGCCACTTCAATAGTACCTGTGAGTTCAATACATTAATATTATCCAGCAGTCCGAGATGAAAAAACCTTACCTCAATATTTATTTGAAATGTAAGGGGAAAAATAGATGGGTGACCACATATAAATTGACTGAAATCTGTGCAGACCATTACATTATAATGTAATTATAATAAGCAGAAAAAGATTTTTAGTGAAAAGATAAAGTTTTTGTTTCATTCTGTGTTTGGCAGAAAATACAAAACTGAACAGATGAAAAAAATTAAAAGAACAGTTTTTTTAACACCAAATTCGGAACCTACCTGATAGTTTGAGTTGTATGTTGGATGCCTCAATGAATGTGGCATTTACTTTGCTGCTTGTAGTATTGAACCAATCAACAGTCAGAGTAGCAGGCTGTCTTTTTCCTAAATATTCATAAAACCCTTTCCACAGTGAATTTATAAAAAACACATCTGAGGGAACTAAATAAAAGTGGGCAGAAAAGAAACAAAGAAAAGAGTAAACTACAAGAAAGTAGCAGTCTTTCTAGCCATACTTATGTGCTTCATTTTTTCTCTTACAGCATCAATCCACTGTTCTAAGGAGGTATTATAGTAAACATTTTACAACACTAAAGACAATATATCTTATGACCTTTCCACACAATTGCCTATAATATACTACATCTGTCTATTACAATATACATTCTTAAATAACCTCACACTTCACAGCTTGCGTGCTTCAGTGAATGTCCCCAAGACTATTAAAAATAATGGACTCTTCCCCTAAAGCCTGGTAGCTTTAAGGTATGATGAAAAAAAGCAGAATAATATTCTGAAGTCAGGGATTCCTGGAAGGAGACACTGTCTTAGGCCATTCCTTCTGTTTCATTAATCCATTAAAGCAGCACTGTGTGTGATTTTCAACTGAATATTAACTGAATATTCAACTGAATTCACTGAATTCCAGATACAGTTTAGCACAAGTTTTTTATCAGTCATTTTTAGACTCCACATCTTTCCTCCATGCAATATTACTGCACCTGTGAACAGTGAAGTTGCCAGAGCAGGGAACTTCTTTGGTTTAAAATAAAGATCTGTTTCTCAGAAACTGCAGTTTGAATAATCTGAAGTAAAAAACCTATGAAATGAAGCATGAATTATAGGAAGAAATATATGTAGTTGGGTCATTTATTTGATGTTATTGGTATTTTTTTTCTATACAGAAAAAATAAATTATTTACAGGTCATTAAATGTTGTATTTTAAATATTTGGCTAAATCACCAACAGACTAGAAAAATTCTCTCTTATTCAACAGTATCTGTAGTATTAGCATTAACTAAAAAGGAAACACAGAAGAGAAAAAAATTCTTAGGAGAAGATTTTATGTCAGATACATTTACAGGGTGCTACATGTCTTGAGCATTCATTTTTCCTCTACACATTGCTATATTTATCCCATGTACTTTGTTGTTATATATATTTCTCCCATATACTTTGCTGTTATAAAATCTGTGCAAGACTTCCTTCGAACATAGTGGTTAAGTTAAACAAACAGTTAAGTTGGCCAAAAGAGACCAACCCTCCTCCTGGCCAGACAGCCAGACGGCCAGACAGCCAGACGGCCAGACAGCACCCAGTGTGCTGGCAGCTTCTGACAAGTGAAAACAGATATTTTTCCACTTACTTCTAAGCTTTTTCTAGCATTACAATTTGAGAAGTAAAGCCTTAACAATCAAAATAAAACTTCATAAAAAGAAGTATTTAAGCAATCACATGATATCTTGGCAAAATGACAGCCCTAGCAACTATTAAAATTTACCCTTACTACCCATGCCCACTACAAATGATGCTTTCTAAATAGCTAAAGACTGATATTAGAAGTGTTTCACACTCTTCTAACTAAGCTCTTAAAATAAATTATTGTATTTTTTGCATGTTATCAAACTCTGAGCACGTGTAAAGGCAGCTGTCTATATTGAAGGAAATTTATCAGTGCAGGTATCCTGTGTATCCATTTTGAATAAACTCCTCCTACACCTAATCACTGATTGCAAAAATGAATCAAAAAGAAGCCCAGGTCAATAATACCATATGTTTCCAACAAAACATGCTGACAGGCAGTACCTTTCAAAAGCTGATGACTGACTAGCTGTTGATTGTCTCTTAATCATATGATTACACTTCCTAGTACGCATTTCATAAAGAGGAAGGATAATAACTTGTTCAGTGCCTTTTGCCTTCAAATTGTGCAAAAGCCACAAGCAAACGTTCAAGCTCAGTGTGGCATGATCTGAAAACATCATTAGTATGTTGTCTGTACCACCACTAGATTCCAAGTGAGTGGAGACCCACTATATGGTGTTGAGTACAACAGCTTCAAAGAATCATAAGTACTCCTTTCCAAAGCAAAACTCAGTGCAGGACTGGGGCTTTACACAAGTTAACCTCAACTTAATACTAAAAATCTGAAGCATTAAATTTCAATTGGTAGCTCACAGTCCTTAGAATTCATATATTGTCTGCAAATATATGAATTCTGTAAAGGGTCTTTCAGACTCTTTTTCCTACATATTTCTCATTGCTTTGCTACAATAGTGACATAAAGTGAATTTGAAACCTGCATTTTAAAAATACATTAAAATTATTTTTATTTGTCTTTGCTTTTAATTAAAATTGTGTGTCTGAAGTTATTCCCATGAAGGTGAACATGTAGTATTACTGGTATGAACCTGACAGGTACTTTTATAAAGGAGCAGACATCATACTTCTTTTGTCACATTCAACATCTTCAGTATCTAGTTTCTCTAACCGCTGTCAATAATAGCTGTTAATCTTTGTGAAATATTACCATTGTCTCAGTATTTACAGAATTTGCACTTGCTGCAGATGGACAGAATCAGTAAGGGAAGAAAATAGCAAAATATATTTCTCCTTCCCCAGTCATGTTTTTGTAAAAGGTTAAAATGCAAGTGCTGCAGTCCCATAGATGCTGCTGAGGAACCGGAGTGGCTCTGACTGAGTTCTGCCAAGCCCTTGCAATGTCCCTCCTTGCCTTTCCCACCCACTGTGGGCAAATACAGAATGAGAACAATGAACTGGGTATTATTATACTAATACTGCACCAACTGTGGATTCTTTGCAGAACGTGACAAATGGGGAATTCCATGGCTACTCATAAAAACAGCTTCCGAATTATTTTTGCAGAGACTATACAAAGCAGTGAGAACCATGGGAATCATACAGGGTATTGTAGTTCTTAAACTTCACATGGGTATTGTGAGAATTCTTTAGTTGCAACTTATACTCAATTACAATTTACAGTACTGTAAAATGATAGTTACTATTGCTTACGAAAACATTAACTCTGGCAAAAAAAAACCCCAAAACCAACCAATTTAATAAACACTAATAAGCATAATTTGTATTCAGATATCCAAAGGTGGGAAATCAGAACATCAATCTTATTCTGTTACAAAAGCTCTAATTTAGCAATATTAGGTTCATCCCAATTAAAATACAGATAGCAGCAAATGGAATTCTACCAAAAGCCAAGATAACAAGGTAAAGAAAATGCTCCAAGATACATAGTGTTCTATACTAAAGAGAATTCACAATTTTAAAAGACGTAATAAGAGTGCAGACTTGGTTTTTAATAACAGCTTAAAACTTTTCCTTGTTACTGTCATTTGTTACACAGTTTCAATTATCTGCTTACCATTTTTGGCATTTTCAATCATAACTTTTTTTTTAAATACCTTTCAAATAGTACTTACTTATCAAAGCTAGTTATAAGGGACATGATGTGATGTGAATTGATACTGATGCTCTGCATAGTAAATAAGTTTGGAGACTTGGTCTATATTTTAATTTGGCATTGAAACTTCAAAACGTGTGTGGTAGCAGATTAATGTATACCTTAGGTGTTTGGTGAAGTGAAACTTCCAATAAATGAAGACTGTATACTAATTATAATGAATGCACATTATATTCTGCTTTATTGTGAGTCTGTAGAAGTAATGCATTTGACAAGAACTCATTTATGGTTTCACCTGACACTCTCACTAATAAACTCACCAGGAAGGTTAATTATTAGCAGAAATACTTTTTTATCCCATCTACTCTACAGAGTCTTTCTGTGAACTGCCGTGAGTGTGAACCATTAATCTTGTTTTCCCTGCAGCTTGCTAGAATTCAGAATACAGAGTTGCAAGCTCATTTATTTGGTGAAAACTCTGCTCATTGTTAAATAAGTTAGTAAAAAAAAATTAGGCACTTAATTTTCTGAAGATGATTGAACCTAAACAGATCTACATCAAGGATTTCTCAGATGTATTTGTCTATTTTGTCACTGGCAGGAGGAAAAGCTTAACCGCACACATGTTCATGAGGAGGCATAGAAAAGCAGCAGTAATGTTTGCCTGCTGCTGGTGGTCCTATGTTAGAGTACCTTGAGGGTTTCCATGAAATGAAGGCCGTCAAAATTTCAAAAACTGTTTTTTGGGTTTGTTTGGGTTTGTTTTTTTTTTTTTTTTTTTTTTTGTGGTTTCTTACAACACTTGCAATGTAAAGGGCAGAACTTTGACTCAACCAAATCCCTGCAATTATAGTCTACACTGATTATAAGGCTCTCCATTATAGCAATCTCTCTGATATAAACCTACTTCAAATCTGGATTTTGTGTATATATGCTTTATCTTTTTGGCTTGACAGGGTTTTTTGTTCAATTCATAAAATTCGTACTGTAGAAATTAAAAAAATGTTGTTTGGGAAATAATTTCATAGAATAACTTTTACAGGGCACCTGTTATTATGAAAGACTTCAACATTTATATTCCTTTGAAATGAGTAATAAATACTGAAGTTAAATATTGGAAATAGTTTTATTATCCATAACAATCTAGGGTGTAAATCAATTTAATTTATTTAGATCTAAAACTCTTCTTGTATACAAACCTGGAGTTTTAGTTATTGTTTCATTAACTTCTCTCACTCCTTTACCTACAAGTAAAAAGACAAATTATCATTTTCATGAACATATTTGTTTCTTTTTTTTAAATAGAATGTTAAAACAATGCCTGATAGTTGCAATCATCTCTAATCCAATAGAGCCATATTTAAAACAGAAAAAAATGGTCTTGAATACTTTACAAGTTCAAACCTATACACTCATACAAAACTATCAGAAAATAATTTAGGTAAACAACATTTTTACTGTGGAAAGTTGTCTGGCTAGCCAAGTATTTCATACATTTAGGCCTAAAATTTTTATATCAGTCCCAATGCTATAAAAGAGAGCCTTATAGAGGGGACAAATACTATAACTAATTATGAATAATAGTATATTAAATATAGTAAAAATTGTGTTAATAAAGATTGATACATTTATGACACAAACCAACAAAATCCAGATAGCTGGATTAAGATGACAGGATCAGATATCATGGGAAAGGATCACAACTGGTGTCATTTGCTATATTTCTGGTAAACCCAGCAGAGTTATGTCTATTGACCCCAGATCAAGTTCTGGCCTCATACAATTAGCCACTTTGAAAAGGCTAATGTCCCATAGGAATATTTGGTGTTGCATGTTTTTGGGTTTTTTTTTTGTTTAGGAGCAGAGATTCATGGATTAGACTGTTCACGTGCTAGGAAAGCACTAAAATTGTGGGGCTCTCAAGGAGAATTACACCTAAAGACTGTAAGCCAATAAAAAAAAAAGAATTCTTGCTTATAGAAACCTTTTCTGTATTTTATCTTTAATCTTAAAAAAATGAAAATTAACAAAAAACATATAAGATCATTTATCTCAAATTATTGCTTATATAGTACCCATGAAAAATTACACTCTAGGGAACTAGAATAAGAAGATAAATTTTTATGTGCAGATCATATGTCTTGACAAAGTTGAAACAAAGAAATCTACCCATACATGAATGAAAAATCAAATATTATTCAAACATCAAATCTATTTAGCGTTCTTTGACATATTAGAATTAAAAATCATGTTGCAAATATCTTTCCCATGGCATCTGATTATTTTTACTTTATTCATATTCTGAATATAGTTTTGTTTTATTTTTCTGAATTGGGAACTTATAGCCATGTTTATTCGCTTGTGAAGAGCAAATTTAGCCCTCATAGCTATATACTTAGAGCTACTCTAGCAAAACTACATTAAATTTCAATGGATATAAATAAAAGTGGAATCTGGTGCAATGATGCATTTACTTTTTTATTTTATTGTGCGTTTCTATTTTAGAAGATTTTTTTAGACAAAAAAACATACCTGAATGAATCTAAAAGCCAAGCTATGAAATAACTTTTTTTCTTGCTAATAGAAAATCATACATTTAAACACTGAATACATTGAAATACTCTTTAAAACTGTGACATGAAGATGAAAACAGTTAAAAGTAATACTTTATTCTGTTTAGGTTTTGTTTGCTGTTGTTAGGGGTGAACTTATATACGTGTGCCTGTGCATTTACACACACATATCCCCATGTTTTCCTCCATGAGTTCTAGATGCTACGCTTACTTTCATTTTTTTATTGTTTCTTTCGTAAAGTAAAAGCTGTTGTGTCATATGCATTTTTAAATAGTAAGTAGAAAAAAGTAATCCTACTATATAAAATAAAAATGTCAGGGAAAATGAAATCCAACCAAGTAGGGCCCAACATATCACTTGAGTAATGACTTACTTTTACAAATAGGTGATTTTCCTGTCCATTTCATATCTGGTTTACATGTCCGATGCTCTGATCCACCAGCAAGAAAAAATCCTGGCTGACAGGTATACACCAATGTATATCCTAAAGTGGGAAGATCTATTGCTTTCACATCGACATGTGCCGGTGTCTCTGGCTGCCTGCAAGCATGAGCTGCAAAGGGTTTTTTAGAGTTAGAAAAAGTGTTAAACAGTTTCCATAGCATTAGAGTATGTAATTTGAAATAAATGCATGCCAACTTATTCCCTTTCATTATGTAAACTTTGTACACATTTTAGAAATGTCAAGTAGCTATTACTTGTAAAAGTAACACTCTGAGTGCATAGTTATATTATTGTGGGAAGATGGAAATATTTTATCGCATATTTGTAAAGAATACAGCAAAATTAACTCATGATAGCAAACAGAAAAGAGTTAAAATGAAGGGAAGCACATGCCATTGTACATGGTGCAATGATTGGTCTTGTGAATTATTGTACTGTCACAGCTTCAAGCATCGCTTCTACTCAGTGTTTTAAAGAGCCTTGAAAATTACAGAGCGGTTATTGTGCTAAATAAATTCATTATAAATTTCAATTGAAATAAAGGTTCCATAGGAAGGCTTTGTCATAGTACATTGATTATAACAGATATGGTTGCTCAGTATCTTTCTTTCTCTGTGCTCCATGGTGTTAACTGATATCAACCCAAAGATAATTTAAAATAGGATAAGAATCTAAGGTCATTCTAATGAATTACTTTTACCTTAGATCAGTGTATTTTAATAGAATGGTTAGTTGATGTCCTCCAACCCATACAGACCTATAAATACACTAATCATTTGCATACCCATGCATAGCTGTGAAAAGATGAATTTTGCTGAGTTCTAGTTTATGATTCACAAAATACTACCCAACAGACTAGCCCCATGCGTACTTTAGGACACTTTCTGTTCTTTATTAATCCAACACACACAAACCCCCTAGATTAATTTAAAGCAGCTAATGCAGTGGGTTAATGAGGACTGACTTTTTTGAGTAAAACTGATATAGAATTATTTTGAACTTCATGAAACAAAATCTGAAAAATCTCACTTAAAATTAATATCCCAAATACATCTTTGGTCTTAGAACAGGAAACAAAAAATATTTTAAAATACTATTTTAAATAAAGTTTACTTTTTTGTATCATATCATTTACTATGAATTTCCACATGCATCACTTTGTAACTCTTTTAAAATTGCACAATATTCTAACTCATTAAATAAGAAACCAGACTTACGAATGCATTCAGACTGTATGCCACTCCAAGTTAAGTTAGCAAGACAAGAACGGGTGGTAGATCCCTGAATATGGTAACCTTTTCTGCATCTGAAAAAGACTGTGCTCCCAACCTAAGGATCAAAACAGAATGTTAGATAAAAGAGGTATCCATCACAGGTAGTCAGATATCAAGACAGTGATAAGCTACTAGAGAGATTTTTTCAAAGATAAAAATGTCCTCTTTTTACAGTTTCCAGAGTTAAATTTTTTTTAATGAGATTAAAAGTTTAAGCAATTGATCTTTTGCAAACTGATTTGAAAGCAATAAGTGAAAACTATTGACAAGACTGTGCACATGGAAAAGAACGATACTCATACATTTCAGCTTATTAGTTTGGCGGTGTGACAGAAGCAAACTAAATACTGAGATATCTCTCTCTCCTGTACATCACTGCATATATTTCAATAGAATTTGACCATGAAGTCTGTTTCAAAGTTTTCTCATTGTGTGACTTGACTAAAAATGTTTTTTAAGAGGAAAAAGGAAAAAGAAAAAACTATGAACTGTTCCATCTGCAAATAAATTCACTAGAGAAAACTCCAGGCCACAATTCCTTACATTGCATTTGTTACTATAAACTACCTAAGTTTTACTTGAGATCAACTAGCAGAGTGATGTTATGGAAAGTCTTCCTATGGTCAACTGTGATACGACCTTTCTCAGAAGAAAAGGTAAAGTAACTAAGAAAACTCTCTTTAGACTTCTGCTGAGAATAGAAAAGCATGAAAACTGGATACAAAACTGCAAGTGATGAAGAATGTTCCTAACATATGAGAGAGAGATTGTGTGGAAAGTTCTAGTAAAATGGACTTATTGATGGTATTGACAAAAGTAACCAGAATACAACTCCAAGCCAAGATATTTAAGGATGCTGGGCTGACCAGTAAAGCATTGCTTTCATTTTGGATAGAACATCTTAGCAATAAATACCATCTGATGAAAAAAAAAAAAAAACACCCAACACAAAAATTAATATTATTTGAAATTATATGACTTATTAATAAAGTAACATATCACATGGACAAATGCAAGCTGCAAATGACTAGTGATCAATGCATATTAATAAAATAGCTTGCAGGTATATAAATGCAGATAGCTCTACACTGCAAATTTCATAGAAGGACTTCAATGGACATTAAAAATGGACAGTTATCTTCAAAAGTGCCTACCTGTTAACTATATACACAGTTGCATAAAAACAGATTATCACGATAGATGTTCAGAAAATACGGTACCAGTTCTTCCTGGAGTGGCTTGGGAAATTCACGGGTATTTTTAAAGGTCAAATTACTGATATGACTTTGTAGACTTATCTATTTATAACTATTTTTAAACTTACTCATCTCCCTATCTTGCCAAGGATGCACAGCATGTCTGTAGTAGAGACCAGAACAGAGTGTAGCTGGTCTTGATTATAAGTCATCTTGCTTCTTGTGAAATTGCCAATTCTGGTATCAGTAAGTAATGGTGAGCTGCAAATATTTCCTCACTGATCCAAAAGACCAAGCAAAAAAATAATGTCTAGGTTCAAGGTAGTTACAGAGTTATATTTCTTTCTCATTTTACAGGTAAAAGTAAAAATAAAAGCAGTGCACTCTCTGTATAATACTTGGATGAAAAGCTTTGGATGCATTTGTAACAGTCACAGCACAGTGAAGCACAAAAGGCACAAAATGAATGGGGCAAGACAGGATGCTGATAGATGGGGGCAAGCCCTTCAAAGGACTGCTGCTTGTCATCACGCCTTTCTGAAATGAGGAAAGAGTGTTAAAAGATGGTTTAAAGAAGCTTGGCTAAGTCATACAAACAGGAAGCCCTACTAATCACATATGCCAAAAAAAATCTACTTCATTAGTAATTGGAGAGAAGTCTACATTTTGTTGTACTAGATAGTGATCTGAGAGTGAAAGCACATTGTACTGGGTTTGAGTGGCAAGGTTTTGGTAGCAGGGAGGCTACAGAGGTGGTTTCTGTGAGAAGCTGCTAGAAGCTTCCCCTATGTCCAATAGAGCTAATGCTAGCTGGCTCCAAGACAGACCCACCACTGGCCAAGTCCGAGCCCATCAGTGACAGTGGTAGCGCCCCTGTGATAACATATTTAAGAAGGAGGAAAAAAAAACTGCGCATTTTGCAGCTAGAGAGTGGAGTGAGAATATGTGAGAGAAACAACTCTGCAGACACCAAGGTCAGTGAAGAAGGAAGGGGAGAAGGTGCTCCAGGCGCAGGAGAAGAGATTCCCCTGCAGCCTCTGGTGAAGACCACGGGAAAGCAGGCTGTCCCCCTGCAGTCCATAGAAGTTAATGATGGCGCAGATATCTACCTGCGGCCCATGGAGGACCCCATGCCAGAGCAGGTGGATGCCTGAAGGAGGCTGTGATCCTGTGGGAAGCCAGCACTGGAGCAGGCTCCTGGCAGGACCTGTGGACCCGTGGAGAGAGAAGCCCACGCTGGAGCAGGTTTGCTGGCAGGACTTGTGACCCCACGGGGGACCCACACTGGAGTAGTCTGTTCCTGAAGGACTGCACCCTGTGGAAGGGACCCACACTGCAGCAGTTCATGAAGAACTGTAACCTGTGGGAAGGACTCACATTGGAGAAGTTCATGGAGAAGTATCTCCTGCGGGAGGGACCCCATGCTGGAGCAGGGGAAGAGTGTGAGGAGTCCTCCCCCTGAGGAGGAAGGAGTGGCAGAAACAACGTGTGATGAACTGATTGCAACTCCCATTCCCCATCCCCCTGTGCCATTCCAAGGGAAGAGGTAGAGATATCGGGAGTGAAGTTAAGCCTCGGAATATGGGAGGGGTGGGGGGAAGGTGTTTTAAGATTTATCTTTTATTTCTTATTATCCTTCTCTCATTTGATTGGCAATAAATTAAACTAATTTTCCCCAAGTCGAGTCTGTTTTTCCCATGACAGTAACCAGTGAGTGATCTCTCCCTGTCCTTATCTCGACCCAGAAGCCTTTCGTGGTATTTTCTCTCCCCTGTCCAGTTGAGGTAGGGGAGTGATAGGGCGGCTTTGGTGGGTACCTGGTGTCCAGACAGGGTCAACCTACCACACACATACTTGAGAAAGACTAAATACAGAACAGATGGAGACCTACTCTTGCCTCTAGAGGTGAATGAGAAGAGAAAATAAGCCTTCATGTTCAACGGACATTAGAACAGTGAATTGGCCAGTACAATTCTGGTATTAAAGACATCTTGTGAGGCAGATAAAAGTGGGAGAGAAAAAAAAACAAACCCCTGACCAAATTAGGTGCAAAGATTAGAGTTGGTTTTGAAGAGATGATGGGGACAGGTACGGGGTCAAGATGAGACAACAGACAGAAAGGCAACTGCACGTATTACTAGAAGAAGAACCACCTTAGGGGTAAGGCCACAAGATGTGGCTACGGGAGAAGTGCCTTGGCATCTGCAAGCCAGGCAGCAGCAGAAGGTGAAGAAAAGAGCTGACAGCCACAGCAATGACAGACAGCACAATTGCAGGAGAGGGTGGGTACCAATAACCAGAGGAACTTACAGAAAGGATTTTTTGAAAAACAGTTGATCATAACACTATGTGGCACACTGCCCTAGGTTCAGAAATAAACAGGAAACCCAAACAGAACATATTTTAGATTCCAGTCACAAGTATTTATGCCTGAATCTATCCACATGAGGTCAATCAATCTATATAATGACTGTGGATTGGTCATTGTTTCATCTACTTTTATTTCCTCAGTAACTTTTCTGACTGTCACTTGGTAAACTAATAACCTGTGAGGAATTTGGAAATTATAGAAAGGACATTCTTCAAAGAGAACCTGGATCCAACACATAGAATAATTTTATCTTCTCTGACTGAATAAAATGTAACATGAATTGCTAATTTAGTAAAGCCACTTGCTGACTCTTTTGTCAAGGACTAATGGCCTTTGGATCAGATAGGTCTTTGGTTGTTAGGTATTTACTGACTATTCATCAATGTAAGAAAAAATTATGATCTTAAAGCAAATTAATTATATTATGTCATATCATATTAGGTAATCAATTAATAAATAGTTCTCCATACTGAAGTCTCCTAAAGGATTGAACACATGATATGTGGCAAGGTTAGAAGTTCTTTCTTTAAGCTGTATATTAAAAAAAAGCTTGGAATGAAGCATGAGTTTTTATTAAAAAGGAGTGGAAATTTCCTAAGGTTTACATCAGACATTTAAGCCTACAGATAATTTAACATATTTGTAATTATTAAATGAATCTTCATTTTAGAAAGCTAATAAATAAAAGAAAGAATTACCTCATAACCTCTGGAACTATTTTGTATTCCAAAATGTGGAGTACCAGGGTCTGTACATGTATTGTGAGCTGGATCTAATGTAAAATGTGAAACACAACAGATATTATTATGGTATGGAAAGAATACTCTAAAACTGTTTGCAAAGTTTAAGTCATTTCATCAATGTCTAGTGACGACAGGAATTTAATTTTTATTGGAATGTGTATTTCTATATATTACATTTGTATTTCCAATTAAATTTCCAAGGTAGATCACAGTGTTTTGTTTCAGTACATTGCCATTATTTAAGGGTATTTTTTGCAGGTATATTTGGCAGGGTAGACTTTAGAGTTAAGATTGCATCGTTTTTTACTAAGCTTATCCTTTTAAACCTTTTTGAATACATAGTATATCCCACTATTCACAATGCAGATGGAACATGTAGCGAAATCTTTTTATTTTCTTCTTTCCCAATGAACAGCTTAATGACTAAGCTAGATTTATTAAAAAAAAAACCAATCTCCCCAAAAAAGACAAACCCAAAACCAACCTGCTTTCTTATAGCAAGTAAAATACTTAATTTTTTGATAGAATTTTTTCTGTCACCAAGAAACCAAATGTTTCAAATGGACTACTACATCAGTTGTTGTTGGAGAATGAAAAGACAGTCGTCGTCCCCCCAAAAAAGTACGCGAGCAGAGTACAACTAATTATATGATGATCAGTTTCATGAGTGTAATTTAAAGCAGCCTGAAACTATTTTTGATTCAGCAATGTCCACTTCACATTCTGATGGTGTATTTGCTTTGGGGTTGCCCAGTTACATCCACCAGGTAGACAGCACAGGACTTGTTCTGATCGATCTTTCTGTACTCTGTGATTCCCTCTTGGCAACCAAGTCTGCTTTTGTGCTGACACTGCATTACAAAGAATGCAATTTGGGACTATATTTCATCTGGAACTATTTTCAGTTTTCTGTAGAGGGAAAATTTAACTTATCATGTACAATAATGTGATATGTCATTTCACTCCTGGTCAACTTTCATTTTTAATGTTGACCATCAGTAGAGTATAACAATTCAACCGGACTGATATTTACCAAAGGCTTCAAAAGTTAGGTGGGTGTTGACCTGAAGTGCGAGAATAAAAACCAAACACACTCCTGACCTTGAGCTGCTTTAATAGCTCAAGAACTTTTTACAAATTATCTTCAGCTGGAATGCCATTGCTAATAATGGACACATGAAGCTGAACTGACATTTTAAGACACATCTCATCTGAAGAAACAGTGGGGAAAAATGGAAGACTTCTCAAAGTATTTTAAGGAAATTATCAATATCCAGAAATAGAAAAGCTTGCCATCATTTGCCATCATATGGTACTTCTAGGCATAGTTCTACATATTGTTCACTGATCTTCATTTTCAAATTGCTTAACAATGGTATCTGTAAATATTTTAGATGGTCTAATATTTTCCTTTTATGATAACATAAAAATTATGGTGTAAAAGAAAAGCTTATGTCTTTGATGCAGTATTTTCCATGTACTTCTATATTATGCTATATAAAATATAAATAGAAATGTCATTATGACATTTTCAAATTTGATTCTTCACAATAGACTTGAAATGTAGCTTTTTTAAACCTTCTTGCCTCTGTTACAAAAAATAGGTGTAAGATGGATTGCCTAGTTCATAAAAACTATGGACAGAAGGAGTTTTGAATTCATATTAAAAAAATATATTGAGTGTTAATGTCTTAATTTACAAATACATGCTGCTTTCAATAATCATGCTTGCCACCTTTTCCCAGAGTGCTCACCCCAGCTTTTCCACACAGCCAATATCTCAGCCACAGCAAAATATATAAATGGGCTATAGTCTATATCTGAATGTGTTTGTTTAGAAATATCAAAAAGAGTTTTTCTATTATAATATCAAAATCATTTTCTCTAGCAAGTCATCCCAAGTTGGATCAAATGCTGATGTCAGTGGGAGTTACAGGCACCCAGCATTTCTCTCAGTTAGTCTGATTATGTAACATGCTAAAAGCCTATCAGTTGCACATCAGTCAATGAGAAACTGATAATACTTGGCAGTTTATCAGAATTTCAAAAGATCAGACCCAGCACGTTTCATCCTTTTGGGCTGTACAAGCCACTTTCACAAAGTCCAAAAGGTTTTTTGATTTAGGATTAGTTCTGACAAATGCTTTTAACTCTCCAGTGACATAATCTGGTCTTTAATCTGCCAGAGTCTTCTGTGTATCTAAAAGATTCTAAAAATAGATGGAACAAATTTATGCACTTGCACTTATCGACATTCCGCATTTCCAGCAGACAAGCAATCATGTAAATCTACAAATGACTTCATATGTGATTATGTTTATCCTAAAATTTTTATACTCAAAATATAACCTTATTTATCTAGTTCTTTCTATATTACACAGACGTTTTCTATATTTGGAAAGCTAATTGCTAGATTTATGATAGTGTAATAGTTTATCAAGAATATTCTCAGTAGAAACAGCATAAGTAGTGGTAGTTATTACCAATGCACGTTGGCTGAATTCCACTCCAAGTACCATCTGCTTGACAGAATCTTCTTGAAGAGCCTATCAGAATAAAAGGAGGTCTGCACTGAAAGCTAACTTCAGATCTGTATGTGAAACTTTTTCCATTGAGGCGTCCTTCTGCTGGAGTACCAGGATCACCACAAAATACAGCTAATACATAAAAAAGGAAAGAAAAAAAAAGTTATTAAAAACTGCACATGCTTCAGCTGAAGTATTCTATATTGTTTTATGTGCAAGTCAGGCATACTGAACATGAGTGCAAATTCTGTGTTCATTTATCTGTGTAGGATTATAGCTCAGATAAATTCTTGACAGCATTTTAAAATTAATTGTCACTGTTATAGTTATTATAAGCATAAAACTTAACCTGGAAAAACAGACCTTTTAATTGAGACACTTAAATGCTGATTAGATTTCAATGACAAAGTAATCTCAAAGTAGACAATGCTGTATTGTAATGCTTCAAAATGTATCCAGTTTTCACATCAGTCACCCTCAGCTGAGTAGGCTGGAAATTTTTGCCCTAATTAACTCAAAGGAGAAATATTTGTCAGAGTCCTGACAAGATTTCAAGCACTGAAAGACATGAGTTGACAGATTTAGAAGACGCTGAAAAACAAATACAAACAAGATATGAGGGTATATACTCGCCCTCAGGAAAGAAAAAAGAATTTAGAGAGGAGAGCAAGGCTATGAACTTAAGGGATAAGATCCTTATTTTCACCTGTTAATGGAAATAGAAACATTGAAGAAAAAAGGAAAAGTGTAAGGGAAAATTTTAATTGTGCTCACTACAAGTCAAATTCAGAACATTCAAAAAGATTATCAGTAAGGCAAATGCTGATAGGTCCAATTAGGTAATAAGAGCTGGAGGTGACTTTTGGGGAAAGGAACAAGACCATGACCTTAAGTGGGCACAACCACTCAATTTCATAATGAGGTATGCTTTTTCGAAGAAGGAGGGAGAATCCTGCAGTAGCCATATGATACCTGATCTAGTTGAATCTTTTTTAAACTGTGAGAAACTGACTGTAGCCCACGACAACTAATTGTAGTCCGAGACAAGTGATTGTAGCTTTGGTGAAGCCCAACACAACTGTACCCTGAAAACTTACGCAAACACTGTGGAATGTCTCCACGCCAAATTCCTCGACCCTCACAGGAGAGAATAGCTGTGTTAGATAGCTGATAGCCTTCTGCACAGCTGTAACTCACACTGGCACCCCAGCGATAATCAGATCCTTCCACTTTCCCATAGAGCACTGGTGGAGGGGGGGCACAGGTAATAGCTGTGTCACAAAAAGAAGTTATAATTTCAAGACTTTATAGGATATATGAGAACACAACATAATATCTATTCATAGTTTTGAAATTAAAAAAAAAAAAAAATTTCATGCTGTTCATTTCCAACAAAGCATTCCTGTGTTGACAAAGCAGCCTGTAATAGACAGAAAACCAATTTAAATACAAAAATACCACCTATAGGTTTGGAAGTCCCTGAGCTCTATGTTGCTGGAAGCCAGAAGAGTATATAGCTTACCTAGTTCTAAATCTCTTCCCTACATAGTCATTACTGATCATTGTTGGCAACAGGTTACTGAGCTAGGTAAAAGTTTTCAGTAAATACAATTTATTTCAATAAATATGTTTTTACGATTCTATGATTCTAAATATTTGCATTTTATTTTAAACTAATTTTGCAGCACTATTTAAAGCCCTTAATACGACTTTGTTCATTCACCTGCTTATTTTCTAAGGCTTTCAGGACACAATGGACATTGACTTTCTTGGTAATTAGTGGCTAAGACTCTCTAAAAATACTCTGATGTTTTCCAGCTTCTGAAAGAGTGCCCAGAATGATGAAATCTGGAATGACGAAGTTTACATTTACACATCAGTTCTTTCAACAAAGAGCACAACCATAAAATCACTGTCAGTGATTTTTACAACAGAAAATGCAGTCAATCAAATACATATGTCAAAATTTAATTAGTAGGCTAGACTTAGACATCACTTTAAAGCAGTGCTAGGTGAGTTGGCAGTTTAGGCCTTTTATAAGCAGAAGATGCCCTAGGCTGTTAAATTTACTCCCTGAGCTGCTGTAGTAGTGCTAACAATTTTCACCAGGCTACCTTATTTGCCTTTCAGTCTCAGCCCTGCTATGACCTTTATGTTAGCACTTTTAATTAGCTATTTGTGAAGCATCTTTTTGGCTATTTATGATGACTACACTACTGCAACAAGGGACTCTTATAGAAAGTTTGGTTTGCAGGATCTCTTTACAGAATTTTGGCCATCTAATCCAAGATAAAAGGGCCCTAAAAGGAAAATGGGTACTTCATTCCTAACATTTTAAACTGAGCACTCTGATAATCTTCATTGCAGAATGATTTGGTTCTACTGTAGCCATTAATGTCGTTATTCTGACTGATATTATACCACAGCATATGTGCAAAATAAATACAAATTTTACACAAATACTTATCTAAATGTTTTAGTGGCATTTGCATGTTAATTGTCCCAGAGAATGTTTTGACAATTTTTAATGTATAAAGATACTGATTAGTGAATTTCACATATAGTATCAAAAGTATCTGTAAACTATTTAAATTCAAAAGCACACCTTTGCAAATTGGTTTACTCTGGTTCCAAGTGCTGTCTTTTATACAACGCAAGGTAGATGAACTGGCAGGTTCCATCAAGTATCCTGGATTGCACTGATAGCTGACTGTCTTATTAAAGGTAAAATCATTTCCAAACTGAATGCCATTTGCTAATGCACCTGGATCTCCACAGCTGATCACTAGTGAGGAAAAGAAAAATAGGGATTTTTTTTTTTCAATAAACATGTAATGAAACATTGAACTATATATAGCTAATGTCCTTTTTTCAGACTACAAAACAAGAAAAAATTTGATCAATATATCTCACACAAAATCAAAAATGTAATCTTTAATTTCTAGTTAAAAAGTCATATTTTTGAGGCATTGCAATAGTGTTGGCCAAATATTGTGTTCCTTAAATACACTAGCTTAAGCTAGTATGCTCTAACATTACTGCAGATTGATATGTTAGTGGCAGTTTTGACAGGGCTTTTCTTTCCTTCATACTGGGATCTTTGTCACATTATGCCTAATTAATGTTGATGGTGCAATGCGATTCCAGCAGAGTAATGAAATTCCTCTTTTTTTTTTGTATCACTGTACTGATGTGCTGTGGGTCTGGTCTTGTCAGTGAGGCCACTGGTCCTTCTAGCCTTGCAGCACCCCTCTGCTCCCTGCTTGCTTTCCCTGATGGAGTAGCCCAATCTCATTGATTCCTCACTCTTGGTCCTTAGCAGAATGGTTATCAGTAAGATCTGACTCCTTTGGCTCACAAGAAAAACTGACATAGTAATGTATCCGATTAGGTAAATTAGATTTAGAACTACCAGAACTTCATCCACTGTACATAAGACACACACACAAAAAAAAAAAGTGCTAAAGGAAACTCTAGGGGAACACTTATTCTTAGGAATACTGTTGTATTTTCAATGTTGGCATTCATGAGGTAAAAAAATACACAAAAATTACCTATATATCTATCTTAAAAAGATAGTTCTGGAAACATCTAGCATGTATTAAAAGGGCATGTACCTTTAGATACCTAAAATATTCATATATTACAAGACAGATGAATGGGGAAAAATGTGTTATTTTATCTAATAAAATAATTTTCAATAGGAAGACTGGATGACTTACTACTTTAAAGCTTTAGAGGAAGAAAGTTTATTTCTGACCTGTACAGTCTGGAGCAGTGCCAGTCCATGTCCCATTAGCAGTACAATGTCTAGTAGTTAGCCCTGAAGTTTTGTAACCTTCCCAGCAGGCATAAATGACTGAGCTGGAGAATAATATTCCATCAGTGTATACTATCATACCATTGGCTGGGGTGCCAGGGTTCCCACATGATACAGCTGTAAAGAAAACGTTAAAAAAAAAATCAATATTTCCATAGGTGACTAACTGAAAAAAAAAAACCAAACAAAGTAGGTCAATAGCCCATCTTTTAAAAAAGCTATAGCAAGTTTTACTAAGAAAATGTTTTATAAGTATATTCTTGAGTTAGTATCTTATTTCTCTTTGTTAATATGATCACTTCACTTGCATTTGTGAACTGTATATTAAGAAAGAAAAACCTTGAATGTATTGAAGTCAACAACAGTGATTGTGAGTGCTTTACTGAATGCCTTTGGGTTAAAATCAGAGGGGTTGTCTCCAAGCAGGACCTTACAGTGGGCATCTGCTACCGACCCCCAAACCACAATGATAAAGCCGATGAAGCAATATTTGGGATACTAAAGCAAGCTTCTGGTCAACAGAACCTGGTTCTCTTGGGTCACTTCAACTACCCAGACATTTGCTGGAAGAACAATACAGCAGCTCGCATGTCATCCATCAAGTTCCTGGAATGTGTAGAGGACTGTTTCCTCTTACAAATGTTAGATGTGCCAAGCAGGAAGGAGGCACTACTGGACCTGCTATTCACAAACCAAGAAAACCTGCTTTGTAACATCTCGGTCAGTAACAACCTTGGCTGCCATGATCACAATATTGTGGAGTTCGGGATCTGGCTGAGCATGCTGAAGGTTAGCACCAAGACAAGGGTTCTAGATTTTAGAAGAGCAAACTTCAGCTGGCTCAGAGCTCAGTTGGGAGGGATTCCGTGGGAAGCTTCCATGGAGAATAAAGGAGCCAGTGAATGCTGGGAGTTCTTCAAGAATGCTCTCTTGGAAGCACAAAACCAGTTTATCCCCTATAAAAGAAAAGGAAGTAAGCGGAGCAAGAGGCCCCCTTGGCTCAACCACGAGCTCCTGGGTCTGCTTAAAACCAAAAGAGATGCGTACCAGAGATGGAGAAGTGGCAGATTGCCCACTGAGAACTAACTCCAAGGGCATTGCCAGAGTGTGCAGAGATGCAGTTAGAAAGGCAAAAGCTCAACTTGAATTGGAACTGGCCAAAGACGTCAAAAATAACAAGCAAGGGTTCTTTAGGTATGTAAGTTGCAAGCAGAAACAGAAGGAAAACATAGGCCCACTGTTAAACAGTAGAGGTGAATCAGTCACCAACAATGCTGAAAAGGCAGAGGTTCTTAACACCTTGTTCACCTCTGTCTTTATCAACACTGTTGGATCCCAGGCGTTGGGAACAAAAATCCAGGAGGATCCAGACATAGACCCACCATCCATGAAGAAGGAGTTAGTATGTGAATTATTACAGGAGCTTGACCCCTACAAATCGATGGGCCCTGACGCCATCCACCCGAGGGTGTTGAGAGAGCTGGCTGATGTCATTGCAGGGCCGCTCTCTATAATCTTTGAGAAGTTGTGGAGATTGGGGGATGTCCCAGAGGACTGGAGGAAGGCAAATGTTACCCCTATCTACAAGAAGGGCTCAAGGATGGATCCGGATAATTATAGGCCCATCAGTCTTACTTCAAACCCTGGGAAAGTTATGGAATGGATCCTCCTGGGGGCCATCACGAGTCAAATGAAGCACGTGATTGAGAAAAGCCAACACGGCTTCACAAAAGGCAGATCATGCCTGACAAATCTGGTAGCCTTCTATGATAAAGTGATCTGCCCGGTTGACATGGAGCGAGCAGTCGACATTGTCTACTTGGACTTCTCCAAGGCCTTCGATATGGTTCCCCACGGCCTCCTCCTGGAGAAACTGATGCATTATGGCCTGGACAAGTGGTCTGTGCGGTGGGTGAGGAATTGGCTGACGGGCTGCACCCAAAGGGTGGTGGTAAATAGCTCTTTTTCAGACTGGCAACCCATCACAAGTGGGGTCCCCCAGGGATCAATACTGGGCCCGACACTATTCAATATCTTCATAAGCGATCTGGACAACAGGATCAAGTGTAGCCTGATGAAGTTTGCAGATGACACCCAATTGAGTGGGGAAGTAGACACTCTGGAAGGGAGAGCCACCCTGCAGGATGATCTGGATAGGCTGGAAGAGTGGGCTAACATGAACCTTATGAAGTTTAACAAGGACAAGTGTAAGGTCTTGCAATTGGGAAAACATAATCCAGGAGTGCAGCACAGGCTGGGATCTACCTGGCTGGGAAGCAGCTCTGTGGAGAGGGACCTGGGGGTCCTGGTGGACAGGAAGCTCAATATGAGTGAACAGCATGCTGCTGCAGCCAAGAAGGCCAATAGGATGCTGGGTTGCATCAAAAAGGGCATCACCAGCAGAGATAAAGAAGTCGTTATCCCACTCTACTCGGCGCTTGTCAGGCCACATCTGGTATACTGTGTACAGTTCTGGTCCCCGTTATACAAAAAAGATGTGGACAGGCTGGAGGGGGTCCAGAGAAAGGCCACCAAGATGATCAAGGGTCTGGGAAGCCTGCCATATGAGGATAGGCTGAGAGAGCTGGGTTTGTTCAGCCTTGAGAAAACGAGGCTTAGAGGTGATCTCATCACCATGTACCAGTACTTAAAGGGTAGTTACAAAGAAGATGGTGACTCCCTTTTTACAAGGAGTCACATGGTGAGGACAAGGGGTAATGGGTACAAGTTACTCCCAGGGAGATTCCGATTGGACACGAGAGGTAAATTTTTCACAATAACAGTCAATCATTGGAATAATCTCCCCAGGGAAGTGGTTGACTCCACTACGCTGAAGACTACGCTACGTTTAAGACTCAGCTGGACATGGTGCTGGGCCATCTCGTCTAAGATTGTGCTAGAAAGGTTGGACCAGATGATCCTTGAGGTCCCTTCCAACCTGTTCCTATGATTCTATGATTTGGTTTGTTTTATTTTTTCAATAGCTGATTCAGATAGTTTGCACTGCTTGTAAATGTTCAACTCCACCCAATACAGTCACTGGAGAGAAGAAAGCTCATTCAGGACTTTCTGACAGAACTGTACCTCTGTTTTGTCTTTGGACACATTTTTTTTTTATTCTCTTCCTGTCTTCTGATATCTCCTCTTCCAATTGTAAAAATGCATAAATAGTAAATTATCATCTTCCTGTCCATTTTTTTTTTTGAATCAAGAAAACAACAGACATTCTGTATTGGCTTCCACATCTTTTTGACATCTGTAGCTATACATTAAGGCAATGATTATGTTTCAGCTTCATATATCCAAGATTCGACAGTGGTTTACTTTGACTATATGTTGGTTTTTTGGGAGGGTTTAGTGGATTTTGTTTTCCAGTGGACCAGCGAATCATGAGAAGGATTTGTTTGTTTGTTTTGAATTTTTCTAACTTTTCTCTAAAGCATCTTTATTTGAGCACCCCGGTAGACTGGACACTGACAAAAGCACGATAAAATTCCACTGTTGGACAGACACTACTCCTCTTCATAGGAATAAAATAAAACTATCATGGCGTTAAGAGATTAACAGGGTTAATCAAGAGTTAGGAAGAAATGTGCATCTAAATCAAACTCTTCCCTTCAATCTTCCATGGAGCATGAAGTGGTTTGTAAGTCTGGGAGACCATACTTCAACTGTTTCTGGCAGAGCTTTCAAAAGCTGGCAACTCTTTCTACTCTTCCTACAGCACAAGTAAGTGTAGTGTCTTGAGAAGTGAAATGATTTAGTCTAATACAATGATATGATCAAATATAAGTATCATAAAACTTAATGGCTTGGAATATTGTGGTGGATTAGCCTGTGGCTAACAGCCAAATGACCACCCAGCTGCTCACTCACTGTCCCCTCCTCAGCGGGAAGGACGACAAAGCTCATGGGTCGAGATGAAGACAGGGGAATTGCTTATCAATTACCATTGTGGGCAAAACAGACTCAAGATGGGGACAATTGCTTTATTTCATTACCAATTAAAATAGATTTGGATAGAGACAAAAAGACAAACATTAAAACAACACCTTTCCTCCCCTCTTTTACAGGGTTAACTTCATTCGTCACTTCAGGCTCCTCTACCTGCACCACGAGTGGTGCAGAGGAGACAGAGGATGGGGAGTTACAGTCAATACACAGCAGTTTGTCTGTGCCACTCCTTCCTCCTTAGAGAACTGGAGGAATTCCAGTCATAATCACACCCCAAGCTGCATAAAAAGAAGAATGGTCAGCAGGTCCAGGGAGGGGATTCTCTCCCTCTACTCCACTCTTGTGAGACCCTATCTGGACTACTGCATCCAGCTCTGGAGCCCCCAGCATAAGAAAGGCATGGATCTGTTAGAGTGGGTGCAGAGGAGGGCCACAAAATGATCAGAGGGCTGGAACACTTCTCCTCTGAAGAAAGGCTGAGAGAGTTGTTGTTATTCAGCCTGGAGAAGAGAAGGCTCTGGGAGACCTTATTGTGGCCTTTCAATATTTAAAGGAGGCTTATGAGAAAGATGGAAAAAGACTTTTTACCAGGCCTGTAATGACAGAGTAAGGGGTAACAGTTTTAAACTGAAAGAGGGTAGATTTAGATTGGACATAAGGAAGAAATTATTTACCATGCAGGTGGTGAGGCACTGGAACAGCTTGCCCAGCAAAGCTGTGGATGTCCCATCCCTGGAAGTGTTTAAGGTCAGGCTGGGTGGGGCTTTGAGTAACCTAATCTACTGAAAGATGTCCCTGCCCATGGCAGGGAGGTTGGACTAGATTATCTTCAAAGGTCCCTTCCAACCCAAACCATTCTATGATGCTATAATAATATTAATAAAACAAATTAAAGACCATGTGCAGGTACAACACTGAGCTGCGTTAGGAAAGTTTGGATGCATTCATTAAGGCTAAATGTATTCATGGAGTTTATGCAAAGACAACAGGTCTGCAGATGCTTAACATTTGACAAAATGATAACTTGACAGTAGCTGACCATAAAATAATCCTTAAACTTCTTATAATACTTATTTTACTTTTAACATTCCCTCATATTTGCTTAATTCAATTTATCGCATTCTGAAAGCAATGATTAAATCTTCATATTTATGTGAATCACAGAATCAAAGAATCACAGATGGTTGAGATTGGAAAGGACCTCTGGAGGTAACCTGGTCAATCAGGGCCACTGAAATTCAGTTGCCCAAGACCATACGCAGACAGCTTTTGACCGTCTCCAAGGATGGAGACTCCACCACCACTCTGGGCAACCTGTGCCAGTGCTCAGTCAGCCTCACAGGAAAAAAGTGTTTCCTGATGTTCAGACAGACTTCCTGTGTTTCAGTTTGTGCCCATTACCTCTTGTCCTGTCACTTGGCGCCTCTGAAAAGAGCCTGGCTCCATCTTCTGTGCACCTTGCCTTCAGATTTTTATATATGTTGATAAGATCCCCCCCTGAGCCTTCTCTTCCCTAGTCTGGACAGCTCCAGCTCTTTCAGCCTTTCCCCAGAGGAGAGATGCTTTAGTCCATTCATCATCTTAATGGCCCTTTGCTGGACTCTATCCAGTAAGTCCATGTCTCTCTAGTACTAAGGGGCCCAGAACTGGACCCAGCACTCCAGATGCTGCCTCACTAGTGCTGAGTAGAGGGGAAGGATCACTTTCCTCCTAAAGCAGCCTGGGATACCACTAACCTTCCCTGCAGCAAGGGCACATTGCTGATTATAGAATCATAGAATCATTTAGGTTGGAAAAGACCTTTAAGATCAGAAAGTCCAACCATAAAACTAACGCTGCCAAGTCCACCTCAACACCATGCCCCTAAGCACCACATCCACGCAACTTTTAAATACCTCCAGGGATGGAGACTCAACCACTTCCCTGGGCAGCCTGTTCCAGTACCGGACTACCCTTTCAATGAAGAAATTGCTCCTAATATCCAACCTAAACCTCCCCTGATGCAACTTGAGGCCATTTCCTCTTGTCCTATCGCGTGTTACTTGGCAGAAGAGACAGACACCCACCTCGCTACAACCTCCTTTCAGTAGTTGTAGAGAGCAATACAGTCTCCCCTCAGCCTCCTCTATTCCAGACCAAACAACTCCAGTTCCCTCAGCCGCTCCTCATAAGACTTGTGCTCTAGACCCTTCACCAACTTTGTTACCCTTCTTTGGACACCGTCCAGCACCTCAATGTCCTTCTGGTAGTGAGGGGCCCAAAACTGAACACAGTATTCGAGGTGCTGCCTCACCAGTGCTGAGTACAGGGGGACGATCACTTCCCTAGTCCTGCTGGCCAAGCTATTTCTGATACAAGCCAGGATGATGGCCACCTGGGCACACTGCTGGCTCGTATGCAGCCGGCTGTCAACCAACATCCCCAGGTCCACTAGGACCCCCAGCTGGATGGCCCACAGCATAATAGTTAGAATCTAACAGTTATAATCTAATAGTTATAGATTATAGGATTCATTAAAATAAGCACAGTTTGCTGATTAAAAATTACTCTGAGCATTACTGATGTTTGGAATAATACCTAAATGTCTTTGTTTTAGTGAAGTTTTATTCACTTTTTATGTATAAAAGTTTCAAATACTAAAGAGAATAATTGAGTATGTTGGAACTGGAACTTGTACGGGTTCCTAATCTCATCCTTATTTATACTAAACAGGAAAAAATTGAAGGAGAAGAGAAAAATGGAAAGAAAGGGGCTTTTTTCTTTGTTTTTTTTTTTTTTTTCTTTTTTCTGAAAACAGAAGATTGAAGCAAAAAGATAAAAGAAAGAAAAAACAGCAACATTTCAAACACCGCTAATTGCCACTGAGTGCTGCTGTCCTACTATACTTAATGTCTTCATGCAAGGGAAGAAGAAAGGACATTGCAAAACTTCAATTTTCTGCTGGAAATACTGATCCCATGGCCACTGCCATTTTCATACAGTTATGGTAATATCTACACTGACAGAAGATTAGTCTGTGCTGAAGAATACTGCAAAAGAACAATTGTTAGATGAGGATACTGTGATAAAATCCCTAAGTGAAAAAATGTAACAAGTTTGTTAAAAAGATTTTGTCCTATCTTCCATTTTATCATTTAGTATAGAAGACAGCAGATACTACAGAATCTGTCCACTCCAATGAATTAGATAAAGTAACTTTTCTTGGAAAATAAGGAGTAATTTTAAAACTGAATCTAAAGTCTTGCATTACTGCTTTCCAATTCCAACAGTGCATAAAAAGCATAAAAATTCTTTATTATCTTTTTTATCTTATTCATCAGTATGATTTCCAGAAATATTCTCTGTTGCATTTCTTCTGAAAGAGCTAGCATAAAAATAGTATATCTCATAAAAATTAGACTAACTTATGTGGGGATATATATATTAATTTATACTTAGTTAAGGATACAACATTATTTTATCATCTGTTCAGCCCTTGATTCATAGACATTACATAGAAATAGAAGATTTATATATTGTATTGCTAGAAGATGAATGACAGATTTATTTATCACTCCATTTTCATATCTTCAATCACAAGCATTTGTTTAATTTTACATTTAACTCGTATATCTATTCTCCATTTTCAGGCTCAATATTTGTTTAACTAGAATTATTTTCTCACAACCTTCTTATAAATATATACTCCAAAACTTTATCAGTTTGGATTTAGGTTTTCAAGCAAAACATGAACTGCTTGCAAACTCTTTTATATCAAATTTCTGCAAAGTAATAGGAAAGTATATTTCTGGCATAGAATTTCTTTTTAATTAAAGAATAAAATGTCATTAGTTAATGTCATTCAATGGTGTCATAAATGCTGATGGTGTCAATACCTACCTTCACACACAGGCTGTATACCTGACCAGGAACCATTAAGGAGGCATGTTCGTTCTGCAGATCCTCTGAGCTGATAGCCCATTTCACATGAGAAACGTAGCAGACTTTTTATTTTGAACTCATCCCCTAGTCTAGACCCATGAGCTGGTACTCCTGGATCATCACAATAGCCAGGATTATTTCCTGTAAAACACAACAGAGCAAAATTATTGACAGAGACATTATGTGCAAAGGTAGTGGTAGTGAAGATACTCCCTTGCGAATAGTACTACTAACTGCATTGTTTCTGTTATAATGAATCCATTTTCTTCCAGTGCCAGGATGTGAAACCAAAGACAAAGATGAAAATAACATGTCTTTTTAGCCTACTTCTTATCTCAGACCTATATATACCTAAACATAGAATGTGATATAAATAATAGATAAAAGATAATTGTGAACACAGGAAGCACCCCTGACATTTTTTGTCAGTTCAACAAATTTTTGTCTTTTTGACATAAATAACATTTTCTACACATTGTATTTTATTGTTCAACTTCTCTGCTAGTAATAACTTCTAATAAGAAAAATTAGATAACAGCAAGAGTGAAGAAAACCATATTCAAGTTTCTTGAGAAATATATTTGAAAACATATACCCACAGACAAGACTAAATAGTACGTGGCCCTCTGCGCCTGTCAAGAATGGAAAGGACACCACATCATTTTCCTTATCCTTTAAATTGCTATGCAAGTACTGGTTACAATTTTAGAAGCGAAAGAAGGTGCTGCAAAACAGACCTCTCAAACATGTGCTCATAGGTCTGATGAACCAGTCAATTGCCTTATCAGATAAAGTGGCTGCTACAGGAAATGCTACCCAAGATTGTCAGTATCAACAATTTATTATAAATTTTGACATAAAATTGTCTCTCTCCTAAATGCCTCTGTGGCTAAAATGTGGTTCACAGCAACATTATCCGTTATTCTCCATTTTTAAGTCATAAATCTAGACTGAATTTCTATTAAAACTGTTGTTTGGGTTTTTTTCAAAATATTCATAAAAAATTCCATGGGTTGAAGTCTGTATCTTCTTATGTAGGTTTTTCATCATAGGCACTCCTCTCAGATGAAGGACAAAATCTTGAACAAAGGAATAACGGTAGCAAAACACTGAGAAAACTCAAACCTTTATTTTAGAAATGAAAACTTTCTGAAGTCAGAAAGTATGATTATGTCTGTGGCATAAGATTTTCAGTATAGCAAGTCTGAGACAGACACTTTGGGTACAATCATGCTTCCTCATAAAAAGAGATCAAGACACAGTTCCTGAATTGAAGGCTAACTTGTGGGCTTCGGTTGTATCCACTTTGTTTAGTACTAGCTTCTTCTAGAATAGATTGCCCTTGTCACTCTGCCCTACAGCATTTGGACTTAGATTTCCTTGTCTAAATACATGCTTGTAAACAGTGTGAGTATCTTGAAGCCAGCTGGTATATTCTGTCCACATCTATACTGCTAAACTCACTCTCCAAAACAGGGTGGCTGCATCCAAAGTGGCTGTTGAGAATGATCTCCAGCACACCACCAACTTGCAAAGTATTTGTGCATTGTTTGACGGAGTTCTAGTTAGGATGGCTGAAAACCATTCTGTGGACAATTCTAAGGGCACAATGGTCTAGATGATCAAGTACTAGCATCCATGACCTATGCCCTGGCACTGTTCAATCAGCAGTCCAGATGTGGCCCCTGGATGCCATCTGCTTCCCCTTACTCCAAGACACTGCTATTTCACAGACTTTTTTGTCTGCTTAAAATGTGTGAAATTAACATGAGGGCTGTGATTCAGGCTACCACTGTCGCATGTTTACAGCATGAAACAGATATGTGGCACATACTTTAGCTTGTGAATGCAAAGACTGCAGGAATTGTTCAGGGCACAAGGATCTATGATTCTAAAATTCTGATGATGTCCCACTTTGCTTTGCAACTTTGCTCAGGGAATTATTCCAGATGAAGGACCAGATGTTTTTTCTTTGGCACACCTAGTTTTGTGTTGGAGAAAGTTTAAACTGCAGCCATGCAAGTTTATAGTCAAAGGGTATAGACAAAAGCAGTTAGCATTATGAAGGTCTAGACCCTTTTTTATTTACCAATGTAGATGACTATATATCCATTACTGAAAAATGAGTGTGAATCATCTTAAACAAAAACCTCAGCTATCACTTAACTCATAAGACACAAGTGTCCGTCATTGCAACAGGTCCCAGGTGACAACAAACCCTGAGATCATATTTATACAATCATGCATTCAAACATATATTGATATATAATAAAGAAATAAACCCCATGCAGAAACAGATGACAGGTTACAAGTGTTATATTGGGACTCTTTTTCATATCCCTTGAGTATAAAACCAATTAGCTGTCTCAGTTTTCCTGGGCACAATCATTTTTTCACTGACATTATGAATACAAATTATTCATATTGTTTTTTGAATGGAGTAATCTCCTGAATACCTAACATAGAAAATGTAGTTATTTTTATAATTCTAAATGCCTTAGAGGAATGAGACACCTTTTTAGGGTTTTTTGGCTGTTTGTTTAGGAGGTTTTGTTTGGGTTTTTTTACTTGAGTTAACAGAGAGAGATTTCTTATTTTCCTAGGGAATCACCTACTTTCAAGATGGTGTCATGTCATGTTCAAACTTAGAAAATTAAATTCTGTATCAGTAACAATGTTTTAGTTACACTAGAAATATTTTCCCCGTTGTCAGAGATGATTACAATGGTCTTTAACGTTTTAAAAATCTATGAGTCTATAAAAATACTATCATATTCATGACTGATATCTGAAGAGTCTCAATTATTAGTGATTAAAATTTCTTTCCACCAGCATGAGAAATTTCCTTGTGGTGGGAAATGTTGGGCAACAGCGCTAGAGGGCTCTGACCTTAAAAATTTCAAAGTCTTGGTGCAATCTGAGATCTGGCATTTTATACTGAATAAAAAGGTGAAAGTGACATAAATGTGGGCTTAAGATAAGCAAGAAAAGGTCACTTCTGTGTGGAAACTATCCATATGATTGTTCTGCAGAGATTCTTTTCAGGTCTAGGCATAGACACCATGATGGCAGTGAGATCTAGCGGTGTGAGAAGACTCTAAGTAAATGCTTTCCTCCTTGAGCAGAAGAGAACAAAAAAGAAACATTAGTGATTTAAATTCACTTCCTTTCCTCAGTGTTTCAAATTCTGCTCAGCATCCTTGCAGAATCAGTTTATGAATGGACCATTTTCAAAGAACACTTATTTAGAGTTTTTTCAAAGTACAGAATTTCAATACCTTACACCTATTTAAATTAGGTCAAATATGAATTGAACCACATTCAATCAGATCAGCCCAACAGTGGGCATGTCCAGGTCCTTAGGGGAAGTTATAAGAAGATTCTGTAAAGTGTAATTATGCACCAATTTTCTCATTAGGAAATTTTCTTCTGAAATCTGTCAGGTGTTTGTTTTCTTATATACTGAAACGTGTAGATTTGTTTCCCTTACAAAACTTATTAATACACTGTGGATGTTCTTAGTAGCCAATTGTCATCTGAGCTCTTGACTTCATCAAAACTGTGTAATGTTTTATGACTTCTTCATAAAAGTAAAATTTAATACATTCCATCCTTTTTAAGCAGAACTCTTCCAGGTTTTAAATACTGTTTTGTGGCTTCTATATACTGCAGTATACAACTAGAGCATCTAGCCAAGGAGTAAAGTTATGAAGTAATGACAAAGAGAATGAGACCATATATAAGAATATTTCAATAAATGGCTATAATTCAGCTGAGTGGCTATTGGTGAAATTAAAATATACTTGGAAAAGAAACAGAACAAATATCTGATTGTAGTTAAAAATTGCTTGAGAATAGCCTTATTCATGTAATTACAATGTGACATTCAGATGATGGTTGGTACAAGTACCTGAACAGTGAGGGAGAGTCCCACTCCAGTGGCTATCTTCTTGGCACTCCCTAGTAGAATTTCCTATGAGCCTTCGACCCGCTATGCAGGAATAGTGAATTATGGATCCGTATGTAAATTTGTCTCCTGAAAGAACTGCATTGGCAGGTACCCCAGGATGTCCACAAGAAATGGCTAACAGAGGAAAGAGCACAATATTATAAGATATTTTCATGGCACAGAAAAAAAAAACTTATTATAACCTTTACATACAAGGCTGGTTCCACACAACATAAACTTCTGTCTGGATTTCAACTCCTTCATATCTTCAGTTTTGCTGTTGCTATATATGATTTACTGGTCATTTGTAAGATTAAACATAAAATTACATGTAAAACTAACCCATCCAGTTTAGCCTTTCCCTGAAAATATACAGAGCTCTCTTTCCTCATTCGTTTCCGTTCACTGTCCTTCCCTACAAATAATACACATTATCTCTGTTAAGGTTGGAAAGAAGAAACAAATTAAGATTGATGTTGCAATATGCTTATATGTTACAGATATTGTAATGGTAAGTAGCTGTATCATATCTGTAAAATAACTAGATGCAGTTTAGACAGTACAGAGAAATAAAAAAACTTCATCTCTAGTATTATTATAGCAATGTGTTGCACTAAAGTGAGCAAGAGGAAAATGGATTACTGATCATTTTTGTAAATTATGAATCATATTTATGCTTAAGTTAATGTGTACACTTTGAGAAAAAATTCAGATAAATAATTTTGGTACAGAATAATTTGCAAACAAGTAGTTCAGATCTGTTATATGTGGAAACATAAGTCATCTTAAGGAGAACTAGAAATCAAATTCTGAATGTTTTTTATGTAAATCTTTGGTCATGTAGTAGAGAAAGAAAAGTCAAAGAAAAGAAATTTTTCATTACTTCAGTAAACAGTCACACAAACAGGCAACAATTAAGCAGAGCAGTTGAACTTGAGCAGCTTTATGAGTTACTTGAGTGAATGATCTATGGGTCAAATATATTTTTAGAAAGAAAAAAGGCTGTTATTCTGATGACTATTACTCCTGACAGACATCAAAATTATTTGTGTTATACTGGGTCCCATGATAATGTCAAACTGACCACACAGTGGATTTCTGCCAAAAGGCACGGTCCTGACCACCACTCTTTCACTGCTCTGTGTTTCTCTTGCTTTCCTTGGGCTGGCTTAAGCATTCATATAGCAAATGGTAAACCAAATCAGGACACTGATCTGGCTGAACAGTAGTCCCACAGAAAAAAACAGTGTTTGGTTTTCAGCCAGATCAGCTGCCTTAATGAGCTTGCTTCAGTACCATGCAAATGCTAGTACTGCTACAATTCTGGAAGGAGCTGCAGTGGGTGATCAGAGGTTTTGGAAAAAAATGATACATAGGTCACCTTAATGTGGCTGTATAATATTTTGTAGCGAGTAGAATGAAATTTTCCCAGTTTATGAAGAAGAAAAGAATCATCCATTTTTAAGCAATGACATTCATAGGTATTGTCTTGCATGTAAAAGAGCAGTGTGTTTCTATTTTTTACTCTTGAACTAGGATTGTTCATGGTAAATATTGCGTTCACTTTGGGTTCAAAATTTATCTCACCTGCCTCTCCAAGCACTTTGCCCTATATCACCAAAAGCAATCTTACACTTGAAAAAAAGAGATTATCACTGATAACCTTTGAAAATTAAATCTCTCTCACAGTACTTGAAAAGACTCTGAGTGACTTCACCTGTGAATAGATAAACAGATCTTTCTCATAGAAAGAGCCTATTCATTTCACTGAGTTTTTCTTAGGGGAAAGAATGTTAAATTTGTCCTGGTGATATTTAGGATTCAGATAGTGTTTCAGTCCATCAGCAGCAAATTAGCAGCAGCTAATCCAGTAGGTGATTGAGGAATGTAGGCACCTCCCAGGCTCATTTGAAAGTTCCCTTGGCCTCAATCAATAGTCCCCAGAGCAAGGTCAGGAATTCCTGTTCTGAGGGGATGGACACCTACAACTTTCCTCGAGTTCTGCCTAAAAGCAGAAAGCCATGTAAATGCTACCAAATTTCCGAAACACTTGATGCGGAAAGATGGGTAGCTATTCTAGGTGATTTAGATTCCCCATCCTCTTCTGCCCCTTGCATCAGGAGTGTCCCTTCACACTGAAATCCCAGTCCTGGAAGTAGGAAGGGATCACCAAGAGAATTGGACTTTCATAATGGTTTTTCTAAGAAACAAAAAGTAAGGCACATGCTTGCATCACTAAAATATTCTTGCCAAATGAACAATTTTATGCAGGTATTTTGTATTTAAAATGTTGTATTTTGCTTAATTATTTTATTATTGAAATGTGAGTAAACCCAATTTTCAGATTATAGCTCTCATTGACAGATTGAAAGCATAGATCGTTGTGAAAATCAAAACAAAACTGCTTGGGTCATGTGGATAGATACATAGTAGCAAGAAGAAAGCAAGCATAAAAAAGAAACAAATTAATTAACCTAGTTACATTTATTGGTCTGATTGGTATATAAATGTAAATTCATAAAATAAATCATTTAAGTAAACAATCACAATTCTGTAAAGCAAAAACTTTAAAATAATGTGTTTGCAAATTAAAGTATACTTTTATTTCATTTATTATTTCTATAATTGCATTGTAATTCAGAAATCTAATGTCAGAAAATTAATAGTGGTCAGAGAAGAAAAATATCTCAATGCAAAATGAAAGTCAGCCAAACTGTTATTTTCTGGAGATCTGAAGCTCACTGAATTGATTATAGGAAACACCAGACTTCCTCTTTCTCTCAGGAAAAAAGGATGGACAAAGTATGAAGTGATGCTATGAGAAGACCCTCTTGAGCAAAATTTTCCTATACAACATTTCATAAGTTTGTTCTCACGTACACACTTCAATACCTCTGTAAAACAATTCTGAGATAGGCATTAATGGTCTTAGACTATCAATCTAAATGATAACATATAAATAATCATTTTAGATTTCCCTGGCCATTTTCAGATATCTTAACAATATACCAAAAGGGGAAATTAATCTTAACTTTCTGGCATTTGAAATAACAGGTCCACAGTTCCCTCTAAACCCATTTTTAATAATGACAAGTTTTATGACATCTTGCCTTAATGTTTTCTTGCTGAGCTGTACAATTTGCAATACATTGATCCTAAAGTCAGGTTTTGTTCCTCAATAGATGACTGCACTTTTTTTTTTTTTTTCTATCATGACTAAAAATCATGCACCATTCTTTAATGTTAGTCCAACTGAATGAATACTTACACAAACACTTTGGTAGTGATCTATCCCATAAGCCATTAGCTTTACAGGTCAAAGCAGATGACCCCAGCAGATAAAAGCCCTTCTTGCAATGGTATGCCACACTTGTTCCGTATTTGAAACTTTCAGGATAATTCTGCTGTCCATGCCGAATTGCATTTTCCACAAAGCCAGGATCAGAACAGTTCACCACTGTAAGACAAACAGTGTTCATCACTGGTGCATAATAGCAATGTCATAGATAGTGTAACAGTCATTTCCTTGTTACTTCACTAGCAGCCCATGACTGTGGTCCATTTGATATCCTTTGTGGTTTTTATTTGACTTAAATATCAGATATGTTGACTCCTAAGTAAGTCTCCTAAGATCTTTTTACTTTGAAAATAATACTATGATTTTACCCTAGTTCTTGTAACGGTCTTGGACGTACAAGTAGTTTGAAGATAAAAGAGAAATTGGAGGAATTTTGTATCGTTCTCTTGGTAGGCTTACTTTGGTCTTTTATGTAATTTTTATGTGAAGGAAACCAAATTAAAATTAAACCAGTACATAGTTTAAATAGCACTTTAGCATATTTATTTTTTAATTTCCTGTAATCATAAAAATTGCTTCTGACATTAACAAGAACATTTTCTGTTATTAATGTGTAGAACAGAAGAAGGAAGATGGTGAAAAATCAAATATTTGATAGTGGAGCAGGAGTGAGGGTAAGCACCAAAAAGCATGAAGTTATTTTTCAGATAGCAGTTAAAACCCTAAAAAATTATGGGTTTTGTCATGACTGTTTAGTTTTTATATAAGGTATATCCACCCTCCCCAATCCTTTGTTTTATATCCCGCAGTGAACATGATGGTTTCTTAGTAGAAAATTATGAAGAGACACTGACGTCTCCATTGCAAACTCCCAACTTTGCTGTCTATTCATCTGAAAGCTGTCTAAAAAGTTATAAATGCCTTCTCCACCCCTCCCCTGTCTTCACTCTAAACATAATGGTATAAATAAAGAAAGACTTAGAATATTATTAGTATTATAAATTACAGCTCATCAAACAATGACAGGAATCTACCTTTCAAGTATATCATCTAGTTCAAATTAATTTTCATGAAAAAGAAACCAAAGGAGAAGAACGTCAGATAGCATTATCATTTTAGAGGTAAGACCTATGGAGTCACTAATGCACTGTTTTTTACTCCTGAATCATATTTTTTTCAAAAGATTAAGTTTTGTCATACATATAATTTAAATTTACTGATTAGCTAATACAGTAGAACAAGTCAGCTTTTGCAAATGTTCATTCATTGAAAGAATATTTCATTCAATCAGCTAAAAAGTATCAGAATTTTAAAGAACTATTAACATCCTAAAATTTGATTTCGGGTGAAAAGCAGTTAAAATAGTTTTTATTTTTCTTTCTCTTTTAAAGGCATAATCTTAAAAGTATTAAATGTTCATGGTTTCAATCTTGCAATGGATTCTAGACAAGCATACACCTAGGTGTAAAGAACATCCCATATGAATCCAAATTTTTCCTTCATAAAAATTATTTTAGAAGTAATACTTGGGAGTGGGGAGAGAAGGCGAACACTCTTTGGCATGAAGCAAACCTATTTGCCATCTATTGATTGTTATTAAAAACACCGAAAATAAAATTGCACAGAAAAGCAAAATACATTTAAAAAACATTAGGTATTACAATGACGTACATAAAGCATTAGTAAGGTATTCTCTAGACTGATGAACAGATGTGGTTAATGGAAGAGACCTGTTTTTTTTTTTTTCCTGAGGAGTAGTAAAGCTACAGAGTCTCCTAATTGAAACTATTCCCATTCTGTTTTTTGGTGAATCCTATGAAATAATTCACCAGAGAAGTTACATTTAGCCTACATTATAACAATTTAGCTTCTATTTAATGCTATGAACATTTATTTAAAGTTAGTGTTATAACCTTATAAATTTTATACATAAATCAGATATGTGCAGGTTAAATAAATATGCGCTTACACTGGGATTTCACTGACAGAAGCAAATACCTTTTTACCTCCTGACGTTTTTTCTGTCCCATACAGGAGGGAAAAATGCAAAGTCCTAAAATCTCACTGTTCCTTGGAAGTTGTGAAAAATTTGGATGTGGAAGTCTGTGTCTCTGTACTTGGTTTGAAGAACTCTGAAAATTCCTGCTTCTGGGAATCTCTATTTAAGAGTACTATCAAGAGAAAATGCTTTATTCTTTTTACATTACACAAAAAAATATATTTCATTCTTTGTTACAGCTTTTTTCCATTATTACTAATCACTGTCAACTAAATCTAATTATTTCCCCGGCAATATAACTATCACCATAGAACAGAGACAGAAGTGAAAGTTTGTAAAACATACAGCCCACTGACATGCAATCCTACCAAAATATTACGCTAGATCTGAATGAGCTCATATGTCTATATTCACAGTGCAATTCTTTGTTACAGAAACTAGCACAGCTCCCAGATGCAACACACGTCACACCCCAATTAACCCTGTTTCTTAGGCAATTAGATGTGATGTAGTGCTGTGTAGATGCTGCAGTGTAGCTTCTGCTTTTGGAACTAGCCTGCATTCTCTGCATATTTATAAGTTGCCTTGTACAAACATATCCTTAAACTCAATCTCTCTACATGTGTCTATACCTAACATTTGAAGCTACATCTGTATTAATATGAAGAATACCAGCACTTGTTCTCTGGCATGAGGCCAGTAGACAGTGGCCATGTCTATGCTGTTGTGCTCTGATACCCTCCAGTCTCAGGTGAATTTCTCTGAACTGCTCATCAGGAATGGTCCTGCTGCCCATGCTAACCCTTGAACCATGCTCCGAACAATTCCTGTGGATGTGCTACTTGGTTCAAATGAAAAACTTGTTGCAGAACCTTCTTAATTAGTAGAGGCAATTTAGTTCCCATGCCCAGGCACTGTTTAGTTTAAAAATATAGATACATTTAATTTCAAATGCAGAAGTGAATGTTTCACAATCTTGCTATTTAGCTAAAATTGCTATTCTATTATAATGCAGTTTTGATCCCCAACTTTACAATAACACAATATCGGTATTGTGACCCATCATATCACACACTGATGTCCAAGGTTGTATGGTATATTTGTACTGGTGCAGAACTGAACTCGGGTCTTCTGAGATCTATGTCCATGCTCTAATCAGTACACCATTTTGCAATGAAACTGCATACTGAAAAGTAACTACAGCAAAATAACACTTTTCCATTCTACTGATATCTACCTATTTTAGCAACCGTATTGATTACCAGCAAGAGCAGCTCTTTCTTTAAATAATCTCTATACAGGTAAAAAAGTATGGAAGTTAATTGTCTTTTCTGACTGTAAAAATCCTCTGGAATAAAAAAAAACCCCAAACACTTTAATAGTTCAAAGGTGAATTAATATCAATTTATCCATCATATTTAAAACTTTCCTGTATCAGAAATCTTATCCTGGTGCAACTAGGACTTCTTGCTGCACTCACACAGATCCACAGTACAGGTGCATGTTTAGTAGCCTGCATTTAATATTACCCATATTTGTTTTACCTCAGTACTATAGCATCAAAAATTGGCCATGTGCAGCTTAAAGAGCACGTATACTTTTACAGTGAGATTTCATTAACGAAAACACAAAACTAGTGGAAATTTTCATGCAGACACATATTACTGGACCTTTTTTGAAGCTATAGGACAAGATTCATATTGTTTGTGTACCTAACTTAGTTTCTTGTGATCTTAAAATTTCTTTTGCAAGAATCTTCCTCCATGTAATTTATATTTTTTAGTTTATTTTCTGCTGGGATTTTTGGGTGGGTTTTGGTTTTGGTTTTTTGTTTGTTTTTTTTTTTTTTTTTTTTTTTGTCTGAGAATGAAGTTTCTTGCCCTTTTACTTCTTTTCTAGGAGCTCTAGATGTCAAATACAAACAGGTTATACTTATAGTACCATGGCTAAAATAACATGATTGTTCAGAATCAGTGAAAATAAAAGTTACAATAGTGCTTATGAAGCCATTAAAGTTAAAAAAGTTCCACATTAATTTTCAGCATCATTTCATTCATTTTCAATCAGTTTGCTCCTACGTGAAAGCTAGTACAGAAACAAAAAGGTAGAGGTGAGTAAATTTGAAGACTGAAAATTATATATTTGAAGAAGAATGATATAATTCCTGGAATTATATGCATTACTTTCAAAATGTTTCATTCTTAAGCTTTTGCACTGAAAGCCACAGGCAAGCACAGGTGGCATTGGTGGTTTGCCCTTGGTTTAGCTGTTTTTATCATAAATGCTTGAAAATAAAAATGCTTGGATTACAATATTTCAAACTTTTTCTTTTCCCCAAAATGATTTTTTTTCTCATTTGATTTTGTTCAGGAAGAAAATAAAACCACCATTAAAACCATGAATTTTGGCCAAGCAAATTTTTTTTGCTATTTAAATGTTAAATAATTCACAAAGCTATGTACAGGGTTTAGCTGCCTTAAAAAAAAATAAAAATATTATTATTGTTCCTTAAAAGTAGTCAAAATAAAATGACAATGGCTGAAATAAGAGCTTTGAAACAAAGGTCTGAATTTATGTTCTTTATTAGGAAGATGGGTTCTATACTGTTCAGCTAGATCAGATGATAATGAATACAAGACAGAGCTTTGAATCACCCTCAAAAGATTGGAAGTTACTCTGTTGTGCTTCTTCCAATGTTTAAAAGCACTAAGTATAGCAAGAATGCATATGTTCTACTGTACAATTTCTGAACTTTCAATGATCATAAGCTGTTAGATATTATCAGTTCTTTCAATTTTAAAGAAAAATATATGTGCATTGAGCATTGTATAGGTGTTGTTTTAGTAATCTACATTACTGTTTCAAGTCTGTCTGACTTCGAATTTACTGACACAGCTACACATGCAATCTAATTCCTATCAAATGAGGGTTATCAATTTCCAATACCTGGATTTGCAAGAGTGCCATTATGCTTCTTTTGCCTTTCACTACTCCTAGGATACAAAAGAACTTAATTGCATACCTTACTTTCTGCACTGGCAAGAGGGCACAGTAGCATTGTTATGCTTGTTCAATACCTTTGGATCAAAAGATTGTCTATAAATCTGAACTTTTCCCTAGTTTCATGCTTCTGACTTTTCGTCAGTTTTCCATTGATAAGAAAATATAAACCTGGTTTATAAATTATCTCTGATACGCAGAACCTTTCCGTATTTTTTTATATTAAACAGCAACAGGATAAAACAAACAGTCCTAGGACCAATTTCTGGAATCAAATCTGTTTACTGTAATTGAAGGCATTAAGGATTACATTAGAGACTCATATGCCCTCTTACACATTTTTCTGACCATAAAAAAAATCTTAACTTCTGCTCTTCAAACCAACAAACCATGAACAGGAGCGATAAAGAATACCCACCTCCAGAACACCAGGACAGTCGTTAAAAGATGTCACTTCAATGATCTTCAGGCTGATTAAGAGCTTAGACTTTATCACATCTTAGGTGACAGCTTGTCTACCACTGCCATTTCAAAAAGTCATTGCTATGTTTTCTCGATAGTCTATGTGAAGACAGAATGAATGCTCTGCAACTGCTTTACCGTGAAAAACACTGCTGTTTTCAAACAGTGCCTCCACGATAGGGCTGCTCTGGGGAGAAAAGTAATGCCTTGCCTGAAGTTTTGAATGAGGGACAGAAATGTGGCATATGCCCTGGTACTCTCTTTTGCTGGAATGGGGTGGATAATAGGCGTCTACAGGCCCAAACCTTAAAAAAAAAAAGGCCTTCCAGAGCAAAAATGCAGACAACTTGCCATGGCTTCGTGGACTATCAGTCACGTGGAAATCTCATTTGGGAGTTGTGAGAACTCCAGAATATCGGAAAGTACTATTTCTTTAAGCATAATATTGAATGTTTATTTTATTTCTAGATCAAAGTGATAAACTGTTTCATTTAAAAATAAACAGTGAAATATTGCACAGCTAAAAATACTGTAAAAGTAAAAATCAGTAACATAAACAGTGAAATGACATTTTAGAATTTGTTCAAAAGAGCAAGTAAAAATGTATTTTCCATTGCTACTTAGTGAATATCATTATTATTGCACTCAAATATACACTGGCTTAGTTGAAACAGAACATTGAACTATTTGGCCAAATTCTTCCAATTTTAATATTGGAATATTCTATTGAAATAGAAGAAAAATCTGAAGTATATTGCAAAATTCTCACATTTATTGAAGGTTTTGCACATTCACAACTACAACTCTTCTCAAAATTTCTTCACATCCTATGGATTATTCAAGTCTTTCCCTAGGTTTAATTTTTAACAAGGATTCACAACAGCTGTCCCCTTTTTTAGTACAGTTCGGATTATTAAAATAAAATAAAATAGAACTGCTTAAAGTTGAAACTTTGGTTTAATGGGTAGGCCTGCCAAGTTACCTTCTGAAAAGTCAATATTAGAAATTAAGAAAGAAGAACTTTGTTTCATGAAGATATGCTGCCCTAAAGCTACCCAAAAGCAATTCTAACTGAATTATCTTTGAAACACAATAGGGAGAATAGAAAAACTTAATTCTCCATGCAGACCAGAAATATGGAATGTTCAAGGAATATATTACAGTCCCAAGGTATGAATTTGTCTGTGTGATACAGTGTTCTCATTCTTGTACCAGTAGTATCTGTTTAGCCAACTCAGTGATGAATAAGACACAGAATAGTCACTGAATGCATAATTTAAGCATGTGCTCTGTGCAACAAAATTCTTGCATCATACATGAAGTTTTATCAAATGATTATGCAAGAGAATACTGTCCCTCAAGCTAAAAAGTCCCTCAAGCTAAAATTGTGCCTGCAGTGCCATTTAACATCAGCTATAGATTTTTAAATATATATATCCACACCTGTGTTGTTGCTAAGGGCTGCCGTAAGGAGTACTTTAGAAAAGAATTTGAGTTGGCCAGCATACAGAACTAAGGCAGTAGTTTCCCTGATTGCCTTCCACCCTGGGGACTTAGTTGTAAATTATGGTGAGAGAAGACAGAGATTGCTTTCTCTCAATGACAGCTGTCAAGGGTTACATGGGAAATGAATTCTGGCACTCTCAATTTAGTCTGTTGAGAAAAGCAGAAGAATGCTTTAAATCTGCCCTGATGACTTTGGAACCTCACACTGAGTAGATTCAAACCGTTGAGGACAAAGAAGTGAAAAGACCATGACAAAGTCCTTTAGGTAGTTTTCTGTTAAAAAGTTGAATGATCATCAAAAAGTACATCATTCACAGTATTTCAGTTCTTGTTCTTGCTCTTGCTCTCTCTCTTTTTTTTTTTTCCTTGACAGAAACAAAGTTAAGCTGCTTTTTTAAACTTTCATATCTGATCAACAGTGGTTTTAAAGTTTTTTATTTGAAAAGTATTGCATTAATATTGGTACCTAGAATATGTATAGGGACTGGCGCTCAGACTGAATAAGAATAGAGAATTCACTCTGACTTTATGACAAATGCTAAGAAATGCTGTCTATAAAAAAAGAAGTCACTGCTTGTGAAAGCACAGTTACAAAATTGCCAGTCTATGGACTTTTAGTAAAGTTCAGTGCAAAGTCAACAATACACAACAATGATAACTGATCAGTGAAGTAAAACAAATATAGACAAAGCAAAAACGGCTCAACTTACAACTTCACTTTGCAAAAGCCTCAAATACATAGGAGTTTGATTTTTTAATTGTTATTTTTTCAGTGGGGGTCAGTTGGAGAGTGATAGAAATTCTGGCCACGTAAACCATAAAACTAAAATATTTATTTAGGAAGCAGAATGTTTTGTGTCTTTACATACATTATTAAAATCTATCAAAAATCTAATGTCCTGACATCACGTTTCTGATGAACTTAGACCAAGGAAATTTTCACTGTAATTAATGTAGTATAAATGTTGTTGATAATAGTGCAAATTAACACTAATAATTTGCTAAATAATATCTTGGTATAAATAAGGCCTTAACTAACATTAATAGATTCAACAGTGTATAGTTCACATTTGTTTGCTTCTGAGATGAAAAGCTAAGACAGACATCGCTTTTAATTGCATTCCAAAATATCTGCGATTGACATAAACATGCCAAATATTCTCTCATTGTTACAAAAAATGCAGTCTTTCTTATGTTTTGTATTGGAAAATTGCTGTCAGAGTGCTCTGATAACTAACCAGCTAACTCTATACTAGAATAAAAATGGAGTAAGAAGTATGTTAAAAGAAGTTTCATGAACTTGCAGTTATTTTTTTAAGCTTTGAACTGAGTTGGTCCAATTTTATAAAACAACACTTTTTTTTTGGAACTCTAGATTAACTAATGTAAAAAGCATGTATTTGTCTCTTGGATACATATGAAATCTCTTCTTCCTATTCCATCCCCAGCATGAATGCAGGCGTTACACTAGCAGATACATCAGCAAGATAAAGTACTTACCTGTCATTGTTCTCTAGATGTGTTTTCTATGCGTAAATTCATTTGTGGGCATCTATGTACAAGTAGTATCAACACAATAACTTTTGTTATAATAGTACAAACTCTGGGGACATGTTTTAAAGTCTTTCTCTTTATATTTTTCTTAATCAGAGCATTGCTTTTCACATGTGAGAGGAACTCTATTCAGTTGCCCCAAAAGATGTTTCTACTACCTTTTGAGATGTCTTTGCCTGATCTCCAGCCAGGTGCCACTCCAGAGAGGTACAGAAGTAATTTTAAGTCCTGTGTCATCTCTGCCAGCTTCAGGTAAATATCTCGGACACTGTATGGCATCTCCCATGGCACCTGACCTCTCTATTTAGGAAACTTAGTTAAGTTCTAATTATCCTTCTGAAGGATATCAACATGCTATCAACATGAATAGACTAGGTATATCTAACATTCAAATATGCAAAAGTCTCAACAAAGTCCTCTGACTTTGGAAAAACAAAACCGAACAAAACACAAAATTTTCTCAGCTTATATGAATTCTTGATACCACCATAGATGGAAAAATGCTTAGGTTCAGAGTTCTTTATCTTTAGATGAGAATAATTGGTCATTAGTCTCGATCTCTCCCACCATTCTATCAGCCATCATCAGAAAGGTTATTTTTCTTGTCAGTGAAGGAGTGGAACATATTACCACTGGTTCAAATGATACACTCACTAAAGAAAACATCACAAAATTGACAGTTCCTTGTAGATACCAGATTCTTGATAAGACAAAAAGTCTAACTGAGCTTTTCAAGAATCTATCAGTAATGAGATAAAAAAAGACAAACCTTTCAAATTAGAAGTTCAGTACAAAACCAGGATAAATGAACAAAGATAGACCCGAATTATTTATTACCAACAAATAGTGTGGACTTACTCATACAGACCGGAGAATGTGAGCTAGCCCAAACCTCTACAACTTTGCCAAACAGATCTTCCCAGTAAAAAATTTCTGGTTTTAAGAAACATGTTTTTAGTAGGAGATAAGCTCTTAAATCTTACTTATAAGAAGATACAATGGATTCTGAAGGGAACAGTAGCAAAGGATATAAACTTTTCCTGACACAGATTATGAATCTGACACTGCCTTATGAACTGGCAGCAGGTGATAGAACAGTTGTTTCCAATGCCAAAGCAAATAAAACAGAGCAAGAAAAGCTTCTTTCAAATCCTTGCATTCTAAAATATGTGGTTAAGTGTGGTGTTTAATACAGCAGTTCTTACTTCAAGCATAATACATGAAAAATGACCTGCAGTGCAATCAGGAGTGCAGAGCCCTGATGACACCATCTGATTCAGTTCTCATTTTGGTGGTTAAGAGTTATTACGAAAAGTAAAAAGTGCAGAGATTGGCTTTCTGTTCTTCCAAAGACAAAATGGAAAGCAGTTCCAAACTGCAAATGGAAAAAAATCCATACTGAACATATTTGGTTTAGGATTTGATATTTTCATAGCTAGTTCTGGGGTAGCATATTCAGGCTGGACCAAGTCCTACTCAGGCAGATTTGCCAAAGAGAAGATAGATTTGGCTATTGGAACTTTTCCGATGCCATTTGATTTCAGCTTAAAGGCAAGTAAACTGACTATTTGACATGTTCTTTGTCAAATAAATAAAGGCAAAGATAGAGTCCATGTGGAGATGAAAATGTCCTATCTCACAAATTATAATTTTAAAATCATATTTCAGTGATCTAAACATTCCAGAAAAAACTATTACAAATCTTAAAAAAATATATATATGATTAAATTTAAATTTTAAAACAGACATTATTGTGTCAATAATTCAAAAAAGTTGGATTTTTATCTCACAAAGTATCCCAACATCACAACAAACCATTTTTTTACTTGTGAAAGAAACAGTAGGAACATGAGTCTTTCCAAGACATGGGTGTTTTAATGATTATGTCACCTCAGAAGACAGATCCAAAATCCAATATTAAAAAATGTGTTCATTTTAATGGATTAAAGGTTTTACTTGCTGTGCCAAAACAAGTTGCCAGAACAGCGGCAAACCAATGTATTGTGTCTATCACCAATGAAATCATTATTAAATCATCAGAATTATGGCATTCTGGAGTAGGGAAGAAATACCACTGTAAACCAGTTCAGTGCTTTCAGTGTATTTAGGATATACAAACATATTTAAGAACTTTGTTTCATACAATTTTTTATCATATGGCTCTAGAGTAGCACATATGACCTTTTGTGTGCACTACTTTTTTTGTCAGGCAAAAAAACTCATATAATTTCTTTGGTAAATTTCCTGCCAGTGACTGACTAGTTAACCTACTACTGACACAATAAATAGAAGCAATGTATCATTGCAAAAGAGTGCCTGAAAACTGCCCAGATCTATTTTCTGAAAATATCAGTGTTTCCCGTGCATACATCATAGCTCAGTTGCAAAATAAAATAAAATAAAATAAAATAAGATAAAATAAAATAATTTTCTGCAAAAGCTTCAAGCAGTAATCTATATTTTGTAGTAACTGCATGAAGAGTCTCAGTGAAGTGAAGCCAAGTTCATTATTGACTCAAGTGAACTCAACCGAGGTTTGAAAGAAAGGTCATACGTAAAATCTCTGTTGAATTAAATGATACAGGTTTGCCAGAAACATCAGTCCCTTCCCAGCAGTATATTTCAGGAGCTGGAAGATATACTTTCTTTGTACACAAATTCATAATTCATAACTAACAATGAACTTTAATACAAATGTTTTTCACCCACTAGACAAAAGCCAATTTTAGAAGGAAAGGCATATGCCAGAAGCAGTGATATTACTTGCTTTAGATAAGTTCTAATCAATTCATTAAGAGTAAATTTGATATAAACCATATAGTTGGCAGAATTTTTTTTTTTAAACATGGATGTAAAATTATCACTTCAGCATGGTTTCATCATTGAAATGTATTTTATTATTTCTTAAATCTAGCCAATAAGGAGTTTTTGCTCTTCTTTCATGTAAATAATGTAATTCAAGATTTATTTTATTTAAGCCTTTTTGGCAAAAAGAATCTCTAAGCATTTTGAACTATGCAGATTCATCTTTTAATCCAAATTATATCAAATTACAAATAAAAAAGTATAATTATCATAAAAATACATTACAGCAATTTTCATAGCATATGGTCCAAAAATATAGTATTTACTGAAGTAAAAATCTTAAATGGTATATCAAATTCTGCTCTCAGTGAAATGATGTAAATGTAATTATGCTATGAGGTTATAGGGAGGCAGTTTACAGAAGAGAAGACTCCTTTGCCCAGATATACAGCTGGAGTTAAACTAAGTAGATGCAGGCAGAGAAGTGTTCTGTGGGAACATGCCTGGCTGATACAGAGGTTTGAACCAGGCTGCTCTGTACTTCTCTTTTCATTCTTTTGAAAGAATATCAAAAGTTTTTGTTTCACGGTGAATTCCTAAATTCATTGTGAGCAGCAGCATATATGGCATCTTCAGCTAGGGTTCTTAACAGTGTCAAGTTAAGCATAAGCTTTGATGCTTGTAGGCTAGAAACAGTACGGTTTAAGGACCTTAGGATTTAGATAATCTCTTATAGTGTTTAGACAATATGTGGAATAAATTTTTACTCATTGAAGTTCCTTTCCTTTTGTTCTGTATTCATCTAATTTGGGGAAAACAGTTGTATCCTCTTTACTTATATGTATCTTTAAGTGTTTTTTGAGTGCTGGAGAGTCATGCAGAGATGGTTAAGAAGCCACCCTAGTTACCCATCTAGTTACCCTAGATCAGATGATCTAGGTTACAGTCTCATAATTTGGTTCCATTTTACCTTAGTCTGTGAGACTGTTTTAATCTGAAAAGCTTGCAGTCTGCTTATTTTTTGGTAACTCTGTATTATGTAGTAGCCTAAAACAGTGGGATCAGCAGAAAAATAGATATGGAGACACCACATACCACCTTAGCAAGATTCTCCAAATACATCTGTCAAAGTCTTTAGTCATAAATTGAATCACAGAATCACAGAAGTCGGAAGGGACAGCTAAAGCAGTCTGCCCAGGGCTTTGTCCAGTCAGGTTTTGAATACCTCTAAGAATTGACGCTCCACAACCTTTCTGCACAATCTGTTTAGGTGTTTGACCATCCTCACAGTTAAAAAGCTTTTTCTTATGTTTCAGTTTGTGCTCTTTGCCTCTTGTACTTTCAGTGGGCACCACTGAGAAGTCTGGCCATCTTTTTTTACACACTCCTTTAGATAAGCATCGATAAGATTTCTCTGAGCCTTCTCTTCTCTAGGCTGAAATACCCCAGCTCTCAGTCTCCTCAAATCACAGTTGAGTCCATGAGGGAAGTTTGTGTTTCTGTGAAAATATATTTAGGAAAGGGCAGAAAATGCCACAGACAGAGGAGGAGGGCACAAAAAAAAATAGTGGGAAACAATAGAGGGAACACTGAGGTTAGAGGAGAAGGTAATCTATGGCGGAGAAGATATTCTATGCAGCCAATGAAGGACCCACACCAGAGCAGATGGATATTCCTGAAGGAATTGCAGCCTGTGGAGAACCCATGCCAGAGAAGAGGACAAGACTGAGAAAGAAGGACCAGGAGAGAGAAACTGCTTCATACTGACTGCCATACTAACCTAAAATAACAAACAATACTAATTCTCAAGACAATTAATACAACATTTAAAAATTTCATATAATTGAAATAAAATCTCCAAAATTTCTACATCAGGGATGCATGTAGTAGGTCAATGGCATAGAAATGCTCTAACACTGATTTGCTTAAACAGAAGTTGATATTAACTATTCCCTTTGCACTGCAACTAAATATCTTCTAGTGCACAAATACAACAGTTATTGTTACTTCAGATAGTATATTCCTCTACAGAACCCAAAAGTAGGATTTCTTAAAGAAACTTTATGACCTAGCTCTTTCTCAAACAGTTTAAATGCCAACATGGATTTCAAGGTTGATCACCTTGAATCTAGAGAAACTGAAAACTTTATAACTTATCTCTTTTTCAAACATTTCAAATGTCAACCTGTATTTCAAGGCTGATCATGCTTCAACATTTCTGTATTAGTCTGACCATCTTTTTTTCTCCCACTAATTGTGAGTTTCTTACACTGTGCCAAGGCTCGGAGACTCAGCTTTCATTCTTTACTTCTTGTACATCTTCATTTTTGTAAATTCTAAGACAGAGGCCGTGACATTTGAGTAATACTTACAGTTTTAATTGTATTTTAAATAAAATGCTTGCTGGTGCATGACAGAAAAGAATCTAATTCTTTCTTTTAACTTGAGATTACATTCTCCCAAATCATACACTAACCTTTCCAGTATAGAAAAACAATTAATTATCCATTCTCTATACTGACCACTATTTCAAAATGTAATTATATAAATACTTAAGCTACACTTAAACAACAACAATTAAATCTTTATTGATTAGAGTTCCTAAACAGCTCTATGCTTTGTAATACAGAACTACAGTTAAGAAGCAGACAAGCAGTAGGTGACAAGATTAGGTGGGTCCTCACCGTTCATGATGGAAGAGATACAAGTAAGCCACTGAAAAATACCTGTTGCTATAGAGAAAGAAGTACTAAGTGAAGGGAAGAATGAAGAAGCACTGAGTGAAAGGCAAAAGTCCAACTTTACACCACCTGCATGAGAATAAACAAAACTGTAGGTAGTCAACTGAGAGAACTCTGGACCACTCCATTCTGATAGGAGTTTGCCATTCCTAAGTGAATGGATCTTGGCAGAGTTGCCTTTATAATATTCACTACTTTCAGAAAACCAAACCCCCTAAACAAGATTTCAGACCATAAATTGGCCTGGATCAAACTCAAATTCATGTGATGAATTAGGAAAGGAAAATGAAAGTAGACAGGATAGACAACTGAAATAATGTTGGACTAACTGTAAAGCTCCTAATTCTTATTTTCTTATTTTTAAAATCTTCTCAGCCTATGCATTATTTTTCATAAATTTCCTTTTTTTTTTCTTTCACTTTCACTTGTTTTCCTTTTAATAAATGTACTTGCATTCAATGCAAATAGCTGAGTAACTCAGCTTGTAAATGGGATTGACCTTCAGTAAAACCATGCAACCTCTGCCTGTGACAGTCAGAGTAGATCTGGACTACATCTACAGGGTTTGTGAAAAAGTGTATATTTTCAACAAATACAGTCTTACTTAAATGCCTCACAGATGAGACAGAGGAGTTTGTTCACTAAAGTTTAGCAATACAAAACAGTATAAAAAGGGGGAAAAAAGTACATGAACCTAAATAGGAACAGTTTGCTAATTTCTGCTTCTCTATTCTGATAATTATATTGCTATGCTAGTTAACTCACTTGAATAAATTCAGAGGGTAGTGACTGAAGGAATTGCCATCTCTGTATTGTTTTAATGAGAATGAAAGATCTAATTCCACACATACTGCACTTGAAATTGCATCAGCTATCTCTGAAACAATATGATGAGCTAATCACCAAAGATAATTATTATTCTTAGGAACAACCATTGTAATACAATATGATTTTTAATAAACCAACAGGTGGAGATAATGAAGCTACCAATAGCTGAAGTTAACTTTTACGATGTGATTTTTAGCCTCAATGTTAGTATCCTTAGCACAACTTCACTGACTGCAATTTCCTTTAGCACATTAAAGACAAATTACAAAGGACAAAAAGCATAGTACTTACATTGATTTAATATTTAAGTGAGCATTTCTTCAGTGAAAGAAAATACTCAGGAAAGGCTTACTAGCCATTGCATTTCTGGAGAAGTTATTTTATCTGCTTTAGTATTAACCCACTTTTCAACAAGCTGTCTAACTTGGACCTGTCTAATCAGAGAGGACAATAGAATTTCAGACTTGTATTCTCAATAGTGGAAGATGAGATGATTTAAAAAATCACGTTTTTTAAATTTGTAAAGTAATCTTTAGCTTCTTAATTCTGTAGTCAGCATTCAGGTATGAGATACAATCCATGCAAAAGAACTGAAAGGTTCATCAGCCTGAGGAATAACCTCAGAAGTGACTTGTATGATATTCCTTTCAGAGGATGCATGATTTAGCAAAGATTTGCCAAATTATGTCACAGAAGGAAAATCTTGCCAGCCTTGCCAATTCCAATTTAACACTCAAAAATCTATCTTAGGTATAATATATATATAATTTCTATATATATGCATACATGTATAGATAGATCAATTGATCAATCGATTGATTGATTGATCTTTGTGTTCTATTTCTTTGCATGTTCCATACCAGGCAAAACCATCAGGTTTTTTCCAGAGACTGAGCATTTTTTATTTGGTTTGCATTTACACATTTGCAAATTAGTACTGCTGTTAAAAGTTACAAATGGACTCAGGCAATTCCAGCTTTGTAAAGGGAATATGACCAGGAACAACATTTTAAAATTAGATCCATTAAAATACATTTCCTTCTGGAGCCTTCACAAAAAGAGCACTAAAGGATATACAGTATCTCAAAAACTTTTCTCCAGGCTTTTGAGATCTTTCAGTATATCTTACATGATTCACCTCATGTCCTGCCTTTCACCTCTCTGACAATTTGCATCTATTCTATAGCCAGAAGATATTCAATCTGCCTTAGTGATTCAGAAGAAAACATTTCACAATATAATTAAATATTATTAGCATCTTATTGGATTCAGCATTGAGAAAGCATATACTACACCTGTACCAGCTGTTTTGGGACATACAACATAAAAACAATAGACCAATGAACAGATTTTAGTGGTCTGATAAAGATATTCGTGGAACTGACCAAAGATTTTATATTAGCTCAATATTCTGCAACAATAGCCAAAGGTTGAGGAAAATAAATAAAAACAATGATCATAAACAGAAAGAGTAACAATAGGGTAACTTCAGAGAGTTGTTTCCCTATTAATCTTAACTACATTACTGGCATCTGGATAAATAAATGATAAGGACATAATGAAATCTGAGAACTTTGGATTGTATTTTAAAATGGTTTCTTTTTGTCCTTCCCTAGTATGTACATTTGATACACAGGTTTCTTTGTAACACAAAACCTTGCTTCATTCTCATCTCTCAAACATCTCCATCTCACCCAGAGCACACGAGTAATCAAATTCAGATATGTCTTTGCAAAAAACCAATCAGAATTAAATCTTACTTTATCATTTTTTTCTGGACAAAGAAAAGTCAGGTTTCACTTGTACAGAAGTTATGAACAACTCTCAGGTATTGCTAGGAATTACAGAAGAATTAATAGTGTTTTGATGCATGAATATTCATTTGCATAACTATGTTTTAATAGGAGTAATGAACCATTTATGGAAACTGTACTCTAGCGCACCTAATTCAGGCTAGATAGCCAACTGTGATTTATTAATGTAATATATCTTTTGTGAAACAAAGTACACTTTATATGTCTATAAACTAAATGCTAGGGATTGCAGTCTGACAACTTTGAGGTAAAATACTGAAAAGCCTAGGCTTCCCCAATACTCAGCACTAACTCCATTTTCCAATATAGAAATTCAAAAACTCAAATGAAGGTGGCAATAAGTTCCTAAAGGTCAGGTCTCTAAATTATATCCCAACATTTTGAAGGCAGGGTAAAGGATCATGCCTGAAATAAGTCATTAGAGAGCAGAGAATGTATGAGGAAGTTTCTTACCTCGGCAGTTGGGTAAAGGGCTACTCCACTGCCCATTGCTTCGGCACTGTGCTCGAGAAGCACCCTGAAGTAAGTACCCAGTGTTGCAAGTAAAATTTACAACATCATTTAAATTGAATTCACTGCCATTAGTCATTCCATGAGCTGGATTCCCAGGATGTCCACATGTGATTGCTGTTAAAAGAAAAATAGGCAGGCTAGCATCTAACTGAAAGGTATTGTTCCATGGAATCACTTGCAGGTTGGAGCTCTTTTGTTGTTTTTTCTTTTCTTTTTTTTTTTTCTCTTCTGAATTTGTCTTTTATATTTATAGAAGAAATTTAAGAAAAACTAGTATGTTTTTCAGAATTCTATGTTATTGAGAATTCTTTACTGTCAGGAGAAAAATCTTAATTTTTCAATAAAACTTTTAGAATCCACTTTTTACCTTATGTTTAAAGTTGTAATATAAATAATAATTATATATATATATGCATTTTGACACCCATCTGATATGTGTTAGACATTAAAAAATATAGAGTTCACTGTATTTCTTGCTAATGCAAATAATTTTTTTTTTTTCCTTGAAAGCTTCAAAATGTAGTAGGGCCAAACAAATTGAATTTGATATACTGCTTCAGAGCATTCTGGAGTTCTGAAGCATTCCTATTCCAAAGTTCCTGAGTTGCTTTACTGAAGCAGTGAACCTTTAAATCAGATTATCTTATGACAGTAGAGAAATCATTGTTGGGAGTAAATCTTTCCCAATATATGTATTACATATGTTGATTATTATTAAATGACACTTATAAAATACACTTGTTATGGTCAAGCTCTACCTTTCCACATGACAAGACATTAAAATAATGTAGAAAAATATAGACAAGAATAGATACTGACAGTATAAAATCAGAATGTATATATAGACACACACACCCCCCCCCCCAACATTGTGCTAGTGATGTTCATTGAGCAGAATGAAGCCCGCATAATCCAAGGGGAAATGGTTCGTGACCTGCTACACCACTTAGACACACACAAGTCTATGGGGCCAGATGGGATCCACCCAAGGGTACTGAGGGAGCTGGCAGAAGTGCTCACCAAGACACTTTCAATTATTTATCAGCAGTCCTGGCTAATCAGGGAGGTCCCAGTAGACTGGAAGCTAGCAAAAGTGAACCCATCTACGAGAAGGGCCAGAAGGAGGATCCAGGGAACTACAGGCCTGTCAGTCTGACCTCAGTGCTGAGGAAGGTTATAGAGAAGATCATCCTGAGTGCCATCACACAGCACGTACAGGACAACCAGGGGATCAGGCCCAGTCAGCATGGGTTTATGAAAGGCAGGTCCTGCTTGACTGACCTGGTCTCCTTCTATGACAAGGTGACCCACTTAGTGGATAAGGGAAGGGCTGTGGATGTTGTCTACCTGGACTTTAGTAAAGTCTTTGACACCGTTTCCCACAGCATTCTCCTGGAGAAATTGTTGCTCATGGCTTGGATGGGCATACTCTTTGCTGGGTAAAAAACTGGCTGGATGGCTGGGCCCAAAGAGTTGTGGTGAATGGAATTAAATCCACTTGGCAGCCGGTCACAAGTGGTGTTCCCCAGGGCTCAGTATTGGGGCCAGTTCTGTTTAATATCTTCATCAGTGATCTGGATGAAGGGATCGAGCACACCCTCAGTAAGTTTGCAGACAACAGCAAATCGGGCGGGAGTGTTGATCTGCAGGAGGGTAGGAAGGCTCTGCAGAGGGATCTGGACAGGCTGGATTGATGGGCTGAAGCCAACTGTATGAGGTTCAACAAGGCTAAGTGCCGGGTCCTGCGCTTGGGTCACAACAATCCCATGCAATGTTACAGGCTTGGGGAAGAGTGGCTGGAGAGCTGCCCTGCAGAAAGGACCTGGGGGTGCTGGTTGACAGCTGACTGCATACGAGCCAACAGTGTGCCCAGGTGGCCAAGAAGGCCAGCAGTATCCTGGCTTGTGTCAGAAACTGTGTGGTCAGCAGGACCAGGGAAGTGATCTTCCCCCTGCACTTGGAACTGGGGAGGCTCACCTCAAATACCGTAATCAGTTTTGGGCCCCTTACTACAAGAAGGACATTGAGGTGCTGTAGTGTGTCCAAAGAAGGGCAACAAAGTTGGTGAAGGGTCTAGAGCACAAGTCTTATGAGGAGCAGCTGAGGGAGCTGGGGTTGTTTAGCCTGAAGAAGAGAAGGCTGAGGGGAGACCTCATTGCTCTCTACAACTACCTGAAAGGAGGTTGTAGCAAGGTGGGGGTCGGTCTCTTCTCCCAAGTAACAAACGATAGGACGAGAGGAAATGGTCTCAAATTGAGCCAAGAGAGGTTTAGGTTGGATATTAGGAGAAATTGCTTCATGGAAAGGGCTGTCAAGCATTGGAACAGGCTGCCCAGGGAAGTGGTTGAGTCCCCATCCCTGGCGGTATTTAAAAGATGTGTAGATGTGGTGCTTAGGGACATGGTTTCGTGGTGGACTTGGCAGTGCTAGGTTGACAGTTGGACTTGATCTTAAAGGTCTTTTCAAATCTAAGCAATTCTATGACTCTATGTTTATAATACTCAAATATCATATATACAGGTTTATCTTTTGCTTTATATCTTTATGGTTTGGGGTTTTTTTTTAATTGAAGAGACAAGTGAAAAATAATTTAAATGTGTTTCTTTTTATTTTATCACGAACTTCAACTGTGAAACAGTATTTTCAACAGTACCTGATCTTTGGGAATTAAATAGGACACCTTCCTGTGTACAGACTTATGTATTTAGCCCTTAAATTTTGTAAATACCTCTACTTAAATCCCTTGAATCCTTTCTCATTTGTGGCATTTGAAGTTGAAATCTTAAACATAAGAATAAAATCTTACCACGTGCATAGGATCAACTTTATTCTAGCCCAGTTGCATTTTTATACTGTTACAGATGATCAAGTTTCAACAAATAAAGAAATTTCCAGGGCCATACTAAATACGTTAACATAATTCTTATATAAAAAAACCTGTTGAATTAAAACAATGCTATTACCTTGAACTTCCTGCAGTTTCTTGAACAAATTGTATGTCAGAGGTTTTAACAACACAAAATTTAGTTCTCTTGTAAAAATTCTGATAATGAAGGATGATTCTGTTCAGTTGACCTTTTCAACAAAAGCATACCCTAGTCATTCAGCTCCTGTTTAGACCTCATCACTCGTGACAGGATTCTGGTTTTTGTGACATCTTCCAGAAACTAAAGATCTCGGACACTGAGATCTTAATTACTGCATCTAGCTCTGCCACTGCTTCATTATAGTTACTAGATATCATTGACCTGTTGACTGATCAACACTGCTGTAGTTGGATTCACACTGTAGCAAGTACTTAAAAGCATCTTCAAAAAAAAAAAAAAAGCAAAGTAGATAATTTTGTCATTATAGTGTTTTCAATCACCACTCGGCTTTCATGCAATCAATTTAATATTGTTTACCGAAGCAGTAGCCAAGACATTTCAAATAAAGGTTACTACTGTTGTTTTTTTGCTGTCTAAATGATGAATTACAAATTCCTTCTTCCATCCTAATATAAATAACTACCCTATGTATGCATGCACACTCATGCATATGTATCCAAACACACACTTAGTCCTAAATATGTCATGGGAAAATAGATGTACTTGGAATGTCTGAAATCAATACTCATTAAGGAATTACACATTTCCCTATTATATTGCAAAGAAATCAACCGACTTAATGTAATATAACTCTCAAATATATACTCCAGTCTTTAACACAGTATCTTTCTTAGACCCTGGAGACTTCCATCTCACCACAGAAAATACATAACCCAGAAGAAACAATGGTAGTACTGATAGTACTTGGACAACAAAAAAATCCAGTTTGAGTACCCAGCTATATAACTAAGCCTATGTTTTGGTCATCATTAAAACTTTTAGTAAAGAAGGTTACTCTCCTGATTTTTGTTGTGCTGTTACTCACAAGGAACTAATCAGAGATCTTCACATTTCATGTTAACTCCCAATAACCAGCAAGTGAAAATCTTTCAGAAAATATTTGGCTAAAATGTGGTCCAACTGGTTATCCAATAAAGAGATAGGGAAACACCTGTGTGTCACAAATTGTGCAAGATGAAGGAGGCTGACCTTCATATGAAACTAAGAAGCTTAAGTAGTCATGGGTGGAGTACTCTGAGTACTTTTGTAGAGAGTATTTTTTGAAGATTACAATGTCTATTATTTACAACCCTGAAATTCCTTTCAAACTCAATTAGAAATATAACAGGATGTGTGATCTTCTGTAAAAATCTTACAAAATAGAGACCAATTTGTGGTAAATTTTCAGGGGCACAGCCCATAACTTCTTTATGGTACCTCTGCCATATTTCTAGTTCCAGATCCACACTGCTTAGTCAGAGGACCATTTCAGTATCGCATTAGAGAGCACATTTCTAGCACTGGTAAACAGTATGTTTTCACTTTCCTTCCTTTCAGAAATAACAGAGCCATTTTTATGAGAATTTTTAATAAATAAATAAATAAACAAATAAATGTGGGAAAATGATCTGAAGCTTGGATGCTGACATAAAAAAAAATTCATTTTGCATGGCTCTTTAGTCTGGCAGAGTTATAAGCAAAAGAAAACCATGTTGTAATGGAAAGTATTAGGCAACTTATAATGACAGTAATTGCTGCCAGTTCTTCTCATAACAATAATGATAACATCAATTTAGGAAGAAACAGCCTCCCACCCCCCTTCAGCTTTGCCTCTTTCTTTTAAAGGGATTTTATTCACTGCACAGTAAAATTAATCCACTGAAAGTAATAATGCTAGCTGGTGGCATTTCTCCTTTGATGAATATGAATCACTTGAAGATATAAATAGGATTTTAAAAGGACAATGACATTTAGCAAATATTTCCTGCAGCTGTATACAGGTAGAAATTTTCATTTTACCACTGAGAAAGAAAATACTGAACATTTTGAAATCTAATGACTTACTAGAAATGAAACAAAGATACTAACATGGACTGAACAGAAAAGCTGATCATCTCAGTGACTATCTCTGTGTAGACAAAAATACATCTGTCTGAATTGCAGACATCTTAAAAAATTACAAAATTGAAATAATTGATACAAATACTCCATTAAAAATAACAAAAAAATTATAAAATGGGAAGCTTTATTAAAACTTAAAAAGAATAATAAAATCAACTGCACAATAAAGTAGTAGACTAAAAAGCAGAGAAATCAAACTTGACTGTGATTTCAGTTTGATGAAACATCAGGCTGATGTTTCATAAAATGTCAGAAAACCTGCCATGCAAATGAGGATGGAAGTAGAGTAGAAAAGACTCGACAATTCCAGTAATTAATTATGGAATTTTCAAAAGTAGATGAATTAAGAGCAAAAAAAAAATCCTACTAAAGGGAATAAAAAAGCTAACATTTTCTTCTAACAGATGTGGTATAGTCCAATACCATGTCTGGGCTTCCACTGGTAAATATTAGGAGGCCAACTTGGAAAATGGACAGTCACCATCAAAACTGCACAGACGAACACTATTCCAGCTTTTCCCACCAAGCAATGAAAATAGACCAAGGGATTTTAGTATTCCTAATGAAAAAATAGCATAAAGGCTCAGTAAGCCCACACTTGACATAGAAATTATGACTGGAGAAAAAGATAGATGAAGTTATACAGTTGCAGCCTGCTGTTCATCCCACTTTAATGCCTATGTCATCCTGTTTCTGAAACAACAGAAGTCAGAAATTACTGGATATAGTTATTCAGTCTGTGCTAGGTTAGAAACTGAATTAGATTATCATAATGACCCTTGTAATTGAAAATAAGTCTAATAAATATCTGATCTGAGCACCTCATTCAAACACCTTTGAACATCCAATCCACTGTTAATGTTCAATTGCATTTAAAATAGTAGTAATAATTCAATGAAAAATTAATTATACTTACGGACACAAACAGGAGTTTGTCCAGACCATTTGTGATCCTGTAGGCAAATTCTGACAGATGTACCAACAAGTCGAAAGCCAGGATTACACTGGTAGACTACAGTATCGCGATAACTGAAACCATCTCCACTAATATGACCATTTACAATTGGATCTGGAGAACCACAGTGACCAGCTACAATAAAAGAACAACCCGTCAAAAATGTATATTCTTACAAACCTTGCCAACATTTACAAGAATGCTGATAGGAAAACAAAATTTAATCCTCACTTTCAATAAACAATATATTAGGGTCAAATACTTCACTGTACAGAACAAGTTCTGAGGTTAAAAACTACAAGTGGTATTCCTTCTACTTTTTTATTGTGAAGTGATATTCAAATGGTTTTACTTTTCATATGTATAGTTTCTACAGATTCTGTTGCAGAAATGACAAATTTCTAAGAAGTATGTCTGGAAAATGTAAATTGCAAATGTCTGAAATTACAAATCATCCAGTTTAATTGCTAGAAAACTGACAATTTTAACAAAGATATTTTTTTCCCCTTTGCCTTAGTAAGGTTGCCTTTTCCCTTAGAGAAATGTGAACTAAAATGTCTTTAACTCTCAAACCCATACTATTATTTCCTTATAGAGTTCTGATTTCTCTTATTCAATATTTGCCTCGGATTTTGCAAGATCATCTTTACTAATAAATTAAACATGGTTGGGACCATTCTCTGGCAGAAGCCAACCAGCACAGAGCAGTCCACATCCATAAAATGAAAATCTCTTGCCCTCCAGACCAGCACAGCTGCTAGGAAGCTTCCTACCAGGATCAGTACTAGTTTAAGCTAACTTGAACTGTTATTGGAAATTGTCTTGGAGAACCTTAGCCAAAAACACGTCTAGGCATTGTTTTAATGATTTAATAGGAGAGATGATCAAGTTTCATACTTATTTGCATGTCCCGGTGTTGTTATTTTATTAGAACAAACATAGCCCTTGTTATTATACATATCCAACATATAACTGATTTCTCACTAGCAGGTCTTCAGACATTAGTAGACAGATCCTAAGACTAATAAAATTTTAAAAAAACCAAAACAAACCCAAATCCTCATTTTTAAAAAAAGTAAAGAAAACATAAATCATTTCTGTGGGATCACAGCCAGTCTATTGCCTTCAAGAGAAGAAACACTGAGTCATTTCAGATATGTATGTATGTCCCACTTAGCTATATTAGCTCCTTTACAATGCCATTTAGGCCCTGATTTATATTTATTTATATTTATGTTTATGTATTTATATTTATATTTATATTTATATTTATATTTATATTTATATTTATATTTATATTTATATTTATATTTATATTTATATTTATATTATTTATATTTATATTTAATAGAAATTTTCTCCAGCTTAATTTAAAGCCTGCAACATAGAAAGCAGGTTTCTATACAGACGTCTCAAAAAAAAAAAAATCCACAGCTAAGTATATCTTGTTATGTTCAAATATTTCCTAACATTCAGCTCCAGCTTCTACAATTAGGTTCATATTTACTTATTAATGTCTTTTAGTAATGAATTCTAAAAAGTGTTTTTATTTGTGTTTATTCTTTCCCAGTAATCACCTTTATGTTATCTTCAGCTGATTCTTAGCTAAAGTGACATATTTAACACCTTTTCTGTGCTTGTAAATTCATATTCATGTCAAAATTATAATAAACTCTTCTTTATATTGCTTTCCAATTTGATCAGTACATGTAAAATAGCCACCTTCTCCAGCTGTACAAAGTCATGGAAAGGAAGGAATGTGTACCAGCACTGTTTCCTCCTTAGTTACATCAGCTGCTGTTAAACAATACAGAATGCATTACTCCAGGGTAATAGCACTCTTGGCACTAAGGAAGACAAGTAATGATTTTATTCTCTCCAGATTCTTCATTCTGTTTGAAAACAGAGTTGCTGAGCAGGAAACTATTTCTCTTTACTGATTAAAGAGGAGAAAAAAGTTTATTTTTTTAGTGACACTGATTAATTACAACTGGCAATAATTTAATCTGAAACTATGCTAAGTCCTCATTTTGGATGTGAGGACAGGGACCTGAGGCTCATGACCACTGCTAGAATGGGGGTGTGTGTGTGATGTTCTGTTTCACACAGGCTGTATCCATCAACAGCAGTCTTTGCAACTTAGCTTCTTTGGGATTGAATCTGCTTTCTACTAAAGCCCCTTTAATAACGCTAGACAGTATATTTCATTTACACTTAATGGTTTTTCTGAAATCCTAGAAGGGTAAAACACATACCACTAGATTTTTCATACATATAGTATTACTATAATAATCTTAATTGTAGGATTGCTGATGTCTTTAAGAAGACATTGTGATATTGTTCGGTAAATTTGTGGAAGAAAGCATGAATGTAAGCTTTTCACTCTCAACTTTTTACACAGCCACTCGTCCCCTGACAGGGAGTATGGCAAAAAAGAGTAACACGAACATTGAAAGCACATTTTTGCTCCTTGAAATGTCTCATGGAATAATTTACCATATTGTTCTCAGTCCAAATTACTACTATGATCCCCCTTACCATTTTCTCTCTTCCAGCCTCGCTCAGCCTCTCCTTGTCTATCACATACTCCAGGCCCTAGCCCCTTAATGGGCCCTTCCTCTGGACTTGCTTCAGTTTCCAGTATCTCTTGTATGGTGGAGGACACAAAAACTACACAGTTTTCCATAAGCATGCTGAAGAGGAAATAATAACTGTGACCCACTGACTACACTGCTGCTCATACAGTCCAGTCTGTGATCGTCTTTACTGCAAGGCCACACTTTAAACTCTTGTTCAGCCTCTCCACTAGGTCACCTGGGTTGCTTTCTGTAAAGCTTCTTTCTATCCAGTCAGTTCCAAGCTGATACTTGTTTACGGCATTATTTCAGGAAAAGTGCAGGATTCTGTATTTGTCTTTGTTGAACTTCATGAGCTTCCTGTTGGCCCATTCCTCCAGATTCCCAACGTTCCTCTGTCTAGCAGTACTGCAATCCAGCATATCAACTGTTCTCCCATCATTTGCTGTCATCCTCAGATTTGTTGAGGCTGCACCCCAACCTGTTATCCAAGTCACTTACAGAGGCTGGATGGTATTGGCCTCAGTAGTCATCCTCAGTACCCACTGGTTACTAGTCATACTTTGAATCATGAAACACTACCCTCAGAGTTTGGTCGTTCAATTAGTTTTCCACCCATTTTGTAGTCCTCCCATCCAGTCCCTGTCTTCTCAATTTGGGTACAAGGATACTATGGAAGACTTGTTTCAAAAGTTTTGCTACAACAGAAAGTGAAAGAAATCTACTGCTGAAATCTGCTGAAATCTACTTCCGATGAAACAATCATAAGAAAAGGCGGTAAGATTATTAAGGTTTGCTTTTGATTGTTCCATCCTGTCTGTTCCCAATTATTCTCCTGTTTTCCCTATGCCTGGAAATGGACATAATTCCTAATACTTGCTCCCTAATTTTTTTCCAGGGACTGAGGTGAAATAGCTAGCCTCTTGCCTTCTTTGGAAATCTGATGTTATACTTGTTTTTTTTCCAGTAATTGCAGTTGTTCCTGCCTTTCAAGTATGGTAGAAAGTGACCTCACAATGACATATGCCATCACCTCAGACTTATCCACTCAAAACACACATACTAGTTCAGTTTATTTGAGTAGTTCCTTAATTGATTCCCTCTACTGCTGTATCATCTCTCCCCCCTCAACTGTACTACGAGGAGTAAAAAATTCATAGTGTGGCTAATCTACAGCCTAGATGAACCATGTATTAGAGCAGACGTATACATCACTTTTAATCAGAATGTCTTCTCCTAAAGAAAAAAATTCTGCACAGCACTAAATATTCAGGCACTGGAACAATTCTGAAACTTGTCACTCAGGCAATTGGGACAATCGCAGATTTTGGGAAAGGAAATCTATGAAACAGATGCAAAATGAGAAGAGAAAAGCTGCATTTATACAACATGGAATGGAATACATTTGATTTTTTAAAATTTTTCTAGACCTAAATAGTGAAGAATTGAAAAGCAGTTGCTGCACTGAAGCCAAACACAGGGAACCACAGGAAATTTCAAGAATAAAGATAGCTGAGATGTGCCAACTGTCATAATGCAAAATACAAGATATTATGCACTTTCTCTTAAATGGGGATTTAACAAGTTGCTGGACTTATTATGTGAGTCACTTCATTTACAGATCATTCCAGCTAGTGGATTTAATTATTTTTCTGGGAGTTTTGACTCATTTAGATTAAACATTCCAATAGCTCAAGGTCTCAAAGAGCACTGCAATAACACAAAATGTATGCAATTTTCCCATCAAGTAAAATTAGATTAAAAGAATATTAAGGAGGCTGATAGTGGATTATTTAACAAAATATGCTCTCAAGAATTAAGGAAATTGTTCACATGGCTCAAGGCTGGTTCAGTAGTTTTATTCTAAAACACCTGGAAAGCAAGATATAAATAATTCTATCAATAAGAATTTGAAATATAAGCCAATATCACAATGTCATACTGTAGTTTAACTACAAATTATCGATTATGGGATCAGATACTTTCACACAAGCACAGTCAGCAGAAGCATTTTTTCACACTGACAAATGTAGAGAATTATATATATTACAGAATTACATAAGATACGGAATTCTTACTTTTTTGGAAAAAAAAAATGCTACCATTCATGAAACTGGAATGGAGTAGATTATATTTAAGTTTAGATTTTAAAGTATGTCCTTGACTTGTTTATTTATAGTTTTTCTGAAAGTCATAAAAAGTCAGAAAAAAATATCTGTTCTGGAAAACACTTTTGTCCATAATTGAATGGCACTAATAATAGAGATAGAGTTAAGCAAAATCTTAAATGCTTCCAGTTTGATCTATGCTCTACATGTATGAGTGGCTACTCACATACAAAAAGCATGCACACAAACATATGTTTTGTGACTTATAAGTGCAATTATTCTTGGAAGGAAAAAAGGGGAAGAGATATGAAATATCAGCAGTGTGAGTAATTGAGTGAAATTGAAAAAAATCTTGACTAACAATTCATATTTATCCTTGTATAACTAAGAAAAAATACATATAATACTAACTACCTGAAGACTTAGGTTTTATATTTAGCCTTGGACTCATTAACTACAGTCATTGGTTTTAGCTTTCTTTTGAGACAAATAATAAGGATTTGACAAACCCTTTCCTGAGATACAGAAATTAGAATACTCAGCTGGCCTGAAATCATAAACTGATTCTACACAGACTAGTGGGTAGCATAAAGTCATACCTATTTTCATCTATAGCTGTCCTGAATTACAGTCATGCAGGTACAGTGTAAGTAAAATGCACCTCTGACTCATTATCATTCCTTTGAAATGGAAAGGCTCATTCAAAGCTCCCTGGGTGTTTGCCTCCTGATTTTCACAGGCTTCAGGTAAGTCCTAAAGGCACCTCTGAAATAAATTTGGTGCATGCTGTCCTTGAAATTTAGGAACACACAACTGGCGGCATTCACATTATCTAGCTTTAAAATTTACGAATTTACCTTTCCTGAATTGCTCTCTGGAGAAGCCTGCATAGTTCCATTGACCTTGTTGGGAATTTAGGATCTTAGATTGTACTCTAAATTGCATCTAAATTAGGTTCCTAAAGTACATGGTGTGAATATCCCTTATGTGAGAGAATGCAGAGAGGCAGAAAGAGGTTTAGTAGCAGAAATTCAACCTTCTACAGCATGCATGTGATAACTCAAATCTAGACTTTCACACTCAGAGCTGTGGAGTATTTTTGGCACTATAGAGCTTGTCTGATTTTGAAATAGCAAAGACTAAATAGTGATTAACAACCTTCCAGCTCTAAATGTGATCTTTTTTGTCTTGTGAGGTAGATCCATGCATTTAACAGTTCTAAGCATAGGGCTGCATTCAACAATGCAATCAATCTGATACATCAAATAGGAACCAAAGTCCATCAATTTTTTTAGAAAAAGAATTGGGAAGTATCATAAGACAAGCATTGCTCTTACTGCAGTAATAATTCCTGCAAGAGGTCCTGTGTTTATTACAAGTGGGAATAGATCTGTAGAAATCATTTAAAATGCAGATAGTCAGGTGGAAAAAAAAAAAGTTATTAGTTATGACCAAGGGGATAAGATAATAGTAATGGATACCAATTTCAATGCGGATTTGTAAAAAAATGAAGCAGACAAAATCTAACAGCAAATCACTCCTGGGGAAGAAAAGACTGAATTCATATAAATTAAATTCAAGCTGTATATAGAGACAGTCTTTCCTAACTATGAGATCTAGTAAACTTATTACCTGTTTCCCAAAGAGCTAAAAGCTTCACTGTGTGTAGTTTTTAAACTGACTTCAAAAATAAACTAGTATTGTTCACTATCTAAGGCCTGTACTGATCGGTTCTTCTCCATTCCTACACTATTTGAATCTAGATTTATGGCTACTGTAGACAGTTAATCTTCTGGGGTGTTCAGTGGTAAAATATATTTCTCAGTAGTCAGACTAGAAGAAAAAAATCTTTTCCAGCCTTCCATGGGCAAGAGTTATTTATAATACAAATAGAATCCATTGAGATTTGTATATTATTTAGTTTGTATATGTTGGCAGCCAAATTATTCTGTGTGTATAGCCGTTCAAAAAAGAAAAGCAGTACATAAGTACTAAATACTATTATTATTGATCAGGTGATGAAGTGGTATTTCAGGTTAGTTAAAATGAATGAATGCTAACGCATATCTTCATGCTTGAAATTATTATATGCAGGTGTCACTACACTGGCAATGAATAGTATAACACTGCAAAAAAATGAGGGGTAATAGCTCTTTTTTTTTTTTACAATATAGCTTGCATGTTTGCAACAGAAGAAGGGGCTGAGGAAAATACTCTTACACATGCAAATTTGGGGCTTTTGGATCTTCACAGTTGCAATTCCAGCATTTTGTTGATCAGCATCAGTCCAGGGATAACCTGACACTATCAAGAAGCTGATATATCTTCACATACAAACCAAATATATTTCCATTGTGGAACTGATGAACTTATGTATGTGAAAAAGTAATGCTGAAGCATAGTATTCCCTTAACCGGCACCTCAGTGGAATTCTTTTTCCTAGGTAAAACAAAGATTTATTTTACTCCTTTACTGCTCTAAATATCAAAAGAAGTAGTAATTAAAGTATACTCCTTTTATGTCATTATTTCTTACATCAAGATGACGTCACTCTTAATACAGCATATTTTAAATTGAAAAATAAAGTGTATGGAATTGAAAATATATCAAGCCAGAAAAGTGTTTTTCCTTTTCACAAACTTTGCCAGAAACAACTAGATCTTGCTGTGAACTCACTAATAATGAACTACCATTTAGAAGCTAGGTCAGCTCTATGAGACAATGATCACTACTTCTGAACACTCAGTATCTTAAGAGATGACATACTGTAAAACTATCTTCACAAAAATTGTACTATAAACATTACTATTGCAAAATGAAGAACTCAATCAGGAATACATGAGCAAACATTATAAAGTCTTAATTCAGATCTGAATTACATGATCTCATGCTATTTTTTTTCTGAAAAGATTCTGTCTTCATTTTCCCTGCTGCTGCAGCCTAGTATCTGAATTGAAAGAAGAAAAGGCAATCAACACAGCAAGTAGGACACAAAGACTGAGATTTTATCCCTGTCTCCGAGAGAAGACTCCCATGTTTCTGTATTTCACCTATATCCCATCAAATTGTCTGTTCTATGCTGATGAAGAATAGAGTTAATATGCAGCTGATAACTCCATATTTTTTTCATCGAGGTTAGATTATTATGCTTTTGTCTGTTAGTGCATTACTGTCTTGTGGCTTGCAACCTGTTTCAAAATATTTTCTCTAGAAGTATTTTCAGGCATTAAAGATCCCCAGAAATGCAGGATGTTGTCACTAGTACTCTGTTAAAAATCATGCTTATCTAATGATACTTGCTATCCCTTTTTCTTAATAACCTGCTAAGATGAAATTTATGATACTTGAAAAAAATTTTTTGAAGACATGATTGAGTTGCTATGTGGTCCCAACACACCTGGATATTGTGATGCAGATGTTCGCTGTTTCTTTTAATATAATAATCTACCTGAGGAATGTTGCTGTGTTTTAAAATGCAGCTCTGATTTTCTAATTTTTGCTCAGGGGAACTGTAGCCATTTCTTTCAGTTTTACACCTTGGTGAGAGCATGAACTCAAAGCTCAATAACTGCAAATACCCTTTATGATGGTACTATGAAGTAACTTTGCTTAGAAATTTAAGGCAAAACATCATAGACTACCTACTTATCACTTATATGGTAATGAGCACCAGCAACCTGACATGCCAAAGATCATATGTATGTCTATCTGAACACAGAAAGACAGTAACACTACTGATATTTAGAAAGTTAAGAATGGATTCATATGTCTAAAAATGTTCAGCAACCTTTTGTTATCAGTTCTTTAGGTATATGTAAAACTTCTTTCTCACAGATCCATATTGACACTGACTTATTGTAAATGTTTAGGTTGTCAGGTTTATTTTGACTTGGTTCATGGATTTGACAACGTCAGGGATTCTTCAGACAGCATTAAGGTTTGAAGAAGTGAGGCTTAGAAAAAGGTTGTTTTCAGTTTTGATTTGAATTAATTTCTTCAGCTAGGAAGTATGTTGATCTTCATGACATACTGCAAAACATATCTATCCACCTCTTTTAATAGGATGTTTTGAAGATACCAAGGTCAGAGGAAGATAACTGGCATTTTGTTTTTTACATGTAAAATTTTTGTGTTAATATATTTTTAAAAATTTAATGTTTCTACAGAGTGGGAGGACAAGGGATTTCATAATTTAGAAATGAATCAGCATAATTTATTTAAAAGCTTTAAGTCAAATATTACTGTTAGACATACATCTAATTAGTCAAACATTGCTCTAGCCTACCTGAAAATTTTATAAGAAGTGAGTTCTGGATAAAGAATAATTTTTGACAATTCATGTTACAGCTACTACCGTTTCTTTATAAAACAATGTTTTTACTGTTTCATTGCTGCAAAAAACAAGAATGTGGATTATTCTGGATAATGATATCTTAGTTACTCTAGTTGGTTTTGGGGTTTTAAAAAATATTTAATTATTTCCTCTGTAAAACAATTCAATTCTTGCATATGATAGGGGTCAAACTGTTTTGTTTAAAAGGTACTAGATAGGCATGGAATACTATGTGTTCTGCTAAAAGGATGTGGCTAGGCAGCAGAGAAGAAATCTGCTTTTTAAGTGAGGCTGAACTCTGGAGAAGAAAGAAGAGATTCCTCCTTTCCTGAGAGCAGCTGAGTACATTCAGCTGTGGGGCAAGTAGAAAATCTGCAAAATAAGGGTAGACAAAGCAAATAAAAGATTCCATAAATAAATATACTGTCCACAGCCAGGAATACACCCACTGCTGAACCTCAAAGGTGATGGAAAAAGAAAACAGTTTTCTTCTGTCTATATTAGGAGTGCAAACCAATATGAGTGGCTCTGAAGAATGAAAGAGTTGGGGTGAGAACTTAAGGTCCAAACTATATACATCTCAGGGTTTGGAAGGGTGTTGGTTTTGCTTTCCTTTGGGCTGTCTCTTGTCTGCTTCCCTTAACTGAATGCTCAATATGCTGAAAGCTCATTTGTAGTTGGAATGCACCAGGAATACTCCTGAACTGATGCTCATTTTCCAGCTTAGTTTCACCACACACCCTATGACTGCTCAACAAAGCAAATCAAAGTACTGTAAATGTGGGCAATCGAGTCACTTAAAAAACCCTCCTGGTCCAAAAAGCATTCCAACAACATTAAATACAATTTAATTTCTAATAAAAAGTTATATGTTAGTAGAGTAGTATAAAATCATATGCAGTAGAGAATATTTCTGTATTTAAGATATCTTTATTTTTCATTGACTTAAAAATGTTGCTGCTTGATAAGAGCTGAATTCCAGTACTTGATACTGTGTTTGATTAAAACAAAACAAAACAAAAGAAGAAACAGAAATTTGTTTTTTACCTAGGCATTGGGTTTCAGTACCACTCCAGAGACCGTTTGCCAAGCATTCTCTCACATGAGAACCAACTAATGTGTATCCTGTGTTACAGGTGAATATTGCAGTAGCTCCATACACTGTTAAGGTTCCAATCTTATTTCCATTTGGTGGAGATGGAAGACCACCACAGGAGATAACTAGGAAAAAACCCAAACAACAGAACAAACTGAAATATGAAAATACTTTTCATAATTACTTAGACTGGAAGACAATATACCACCTCACATTTTTTTAAGAAGTAAACGTAATAGGAATAAATATAAGAGTTGTATTCCACAATAAGGGCTTAAAATTAAGCTTGATTTGGCAACACAGCTTCTAAATCTGAACATTCATTAGGATACCTTCACATCTTGACAGCATCTTAAACACAATCTGTATTTCCAGTTCTGAAACAAGAGAATTACATGAATGTCCAGGAAGGCTGTGGTTATATTCCATGTGTACATACTCCTGGCCGCTCCTTAAATATACTTTCCCTGGCCATTTTAAATGTTATGTCTGTTTAAAGATACTATCTTTTTTTTAACATGTAGTACTCTGAATTGTTATGAATTGCCTTTTTTCTTATTCCCCACTACTATTCATAATCATATAACATATATGGTAGTCTGCTTGCTAAAAATATAAATCTTCTGTTTTTTCTTAAGGCTAGACTTGACCCATTATCACAGAAACCTTCTGTAGCATCAGCTGCAACCCACAGCTATTACAGGCACCACATGAAAAATTATCTTCTAAGAATGTATCTAACTAATTTAATTAAAACTGTTCTGTCATGTCTCTTGTTTCTAGAAAAATATATCAATAGTATTGTAATTTAAGATGCTTTCAAGACCTTAAATTGTATTTTATTATACATTAGCATAAATAATGGGTTTATTTTCAAAAGTAAGTTAATCACAACTAGACTTCCTATCTGAAACCTCAAGGCCACATACTTCTATATTTTAAAAGGTTCACTATAGCAAACAACATGGAATTGGGTAGATAAAATCAAGTACATACCACTGTGCAGTTAACTCAGTCATAATCAGAATATATGTGATCAAAGTTTCTTATGCACATAAGGTTTCCAGAGGTGGATAAGACTCCTTTTGACTACAATCAAGTCACATTAATGTAATTTGTGGAGTACTGTAACATTGTAACTTCTAATGCTAATGCTGAATATTAATTACACTTATGCATATGTTAAAAAAATCAAATTATTTTCCTAAAATGCAATAGAATGAATTGTTCTAAACATATTACAAATGCTTTATTATTTTTTATTACAGTTCCAGTTAAAAGTAAAATAAAAATAAAAACTACATGAATAATGAACCACCTCATGATTTGTTAGGCACCTGTTCAGTATATTCTTAAACAAATAAAATAAATTTACTAATTAGGTCTCTCTTAATCCAAAACCCCCTCAACTGGCTGTTTCACAATTCCTTTAGAGACACTATTCACAAGTAGATATTGATAAATATGATATAAATGCCTTATCATCAGTGTTTCAGTTAGCTTTCCTGCTGCTTAAGAACTATAAACAGCTAGAATCTATATTTATATAACCTACCCTTAGCATTTGAATGACAGACAGAAAGTAAATACCAGACTTCTCAAAATACTCCATAGTGTATTTCTGGATCTTAATGATCTATATCCAATGGAAGTATTATTGAACATCTCTTCAGGGATGAAGTTTGTCATAATTAAATCCTAATCAGTCCTCTATCAAAGGGCAAAATAATGTACCTGTCTTATAAATAAACTAATGTATCTTCAATCAGCAACTCCTTCGGTTTCTGTATCTACCTAATACTTTGTTTTTGGTTAACTGCATCCCATATGAGTCACCTCATTTTCTACTTACATAAAAATTCTGTAATTGTAAAGGTTGGTCAAGAACTAGCTTTTCAAAGACTTCTCATCAGCTGAACAGTAGCTGCATATTAGGCAGCAAATACAAAACCAGATTTTTTAGTATGTGTGCATAAAAGGAAAAGGACACAGTTGCAGTTAATAAATAAAAAACTCAGTTTCAAATTTGAAAAGAAAATTGATATAGCTATTACTGGTTTATAAGAGATATAGAAAAGTCACCTTATTTTTCCAACTGAATATTTTCAAAAGGAAATTTTCCTGAAACAAAACTAACGGAACAGAACCAACATAATTCCGCAACCCATCATTATTTAGATAAGACACTGCTTTCATGTATGTATTGCATTGATTGTTGTTACATGTAGCTCTCTCAGCCTTGTTCTAAAAACATCTTAAATAATTATTTTCTTTTCTAGAAAATAAATATTGGTTTATATTATTTTTAGTTAAATGATGTACATCCTTCTTTGTTCTCTTTTCTTTGTTCTTCTTTTCCTATACTAGCTCATTCTCTAATACAGCCTCTGAAAATTCCATGCCTTAGATTTGTAGCCACACACTTTCCTGTACTGATGAGAGACTGTGTCAATTTATAATTGAATCACCTATGGGAGTGATTCAGTACCATCTGAGATGACTTTGGGTGTTCTGTCTAGCCTCCAGCTGCTGTTGAAGAAGGTTAAGAATCTCTCCGTAGTTCTTTTTAGTATCTACCAGCTTAGGTACTGTAGTTTGTCTCATATGGCATTAGGAGCTTGTATTTAGGTAAATATTTTCTTCTGTTTGTCACAATATGTACATCATACTGAAGGTTTTGCTCAACCATTTATTTGAAATATGAAAACTTACAATGTTTATGCTCATTCTCTTATCACTATCATAGAATCACATGAAATACTTTTGGTAACATTTATCAGAAGGTATTAGTTATTGACATGCCTGCAGACTTAACAGAGTTTGACGGAGCAGAATGATTCTGTTCCCTTTGCTTAAAAAATACCAGAAGGTATAATTTAGTAAACTGTTCACCTGATCCAAAGAATTCTTTCCTACAATGCTGCCATAAAAATTCTCTTATTGATTCATCTTGTTTATTTGAGAATTGCCATTCTCAAATACCTTCTAAGATTAGAAAGTTCATTGAATTTAAGAAAAAAATAAGTCACTTTCTAATCAGAAAGTAAAGTATGTCTTTCAGAGTGAAATACTAAATTTGAATATCTCACTGAAATGACATACTACTCTGAAAACCTGAATGCCTAAATTTTATTTCCAGTTCTGCTTATTATGCTAGGCTTGTCAATTGGCCATTTTCCTTCAGATCTTCTGTGCTGCCCTGGCACTGAAAGAGAGCCTGTAAGTACTACCATAATGTAGGAAAAGTTTCTGCTTTAAGGGTAGCAGAACTAGCTGATGTGCCACATATCCTCTCCAACCAAAGTAAATAACACTTTGGAAAAAGAAGAAACTAAGTTTTGGGGGGATTCATTTAGACTCCGATACAGTAACCTTTGACAACTGTATGATCCCACTGAGAATGTCAAGGTTCTACAAATCTTTAGACATCCTGACATCCAAAGTCAGGGCTGATGTGATTTATGACACTTTCATATTAAGACATTATAAAAGCTCATATATATGTTTCTCCAACAGTACAATTTTCATGCTTCATCCAAGAGGTCAATGCAATATCATCTTCTAATCTAATTCTAATCTCGAATCTTCTGAAGCAATAACATTATCTCTATAGTATTCTCTAAATACTTATGCATTATCTAGTTGAATAAATCCATAGTCAGACATAGATCATCGTCCAGATTGATCTTCTGAATGCTACTTCATTGACTCTTGTATGAAATATATTGTACTTTACACATGAAGAGTTTGAAGCAATTAATTTCAACAAGTTAATGAAAATTTCATTTTTGCTTACTTAGAGGAGATTGATAGCAAAATATTTTTTTTAAAAAAACTTTATTTATAAAATAAAATATATGTATTAAAAAGAATAGGATATTCTGTAAACATGTATGTTCCTTACCCTTACAACTTGGCCTTTCATTGCCTACACTCCAGGTTCCATTAGTCCTGCACTGTATGAGTCTTCGACCCAATAAATAATATCCAGGACTGCAGCTGAGCATGACTTGAGCTCCATACTCATTCAGTGACCCAGAAATCAGTCTCCAGACAACATGTTCTGAGAGCAGAGTCTCTATGCTGGGGCAAGTTACAGCTGTGAAGAAAGGACACTTAAATATTAGCATTCTACCCTGAAGTTTCTTCACAGAATATATGTCTTACCTTACTGACGGAAGTTTCATAATGTAAAATTGAGTATACCATAAGCATTTTTGAAATACAAGTTCCAGGGAAAATAATGATCATATAGTGAGTATTATAAATTGACCAGGAGTTTGTAGTACGTTTTCATTTAGTGAGATGCAGTGGAGCAATGACATACAGTTATGCTCTCTAATGCAATTTATTTAAAAATTGCAGAAATAAAACACATCACAGACTACAGTGGATGTAAAAGGGAAAGCAAATAATGCTATGTAATTTTTGCAAATGCTCAAGTGATGCTTTATTTTTCTATCCATGATATTCACTTTAGAAAAGCTCTAACAAGTTCTTAAAACAGGTTGTCATAAAAGCTGCTAACACACATTCAAATGCTAATTACTATGGTATACTGTGCGTGTTCAGGAAAATTATTACGTTCCAGTTTAGAACACTTGACATAAAAAATAAAGATAACATTTAGAGAGATTTTTAGAGTGATTTCAGTTCTGTTGCTTTTAGTATTTCAGATTTTGTAAGAGAATGCAGTTACTGCCAGTAGACAAGAACTGTAGTTTATGTTTTTCATAAGGCTTAATATAGCTACCAACCATATATAACATTTTAAAATATTTTTCAGTTTCAAATTGATGGTCTGCAATTCAAGATAAAGTACACAGAATATTTACAATATTTACGATACTGCCATGAATTCTATCTTAATGTGCTTATGTCTCTGCAAAGATTAGACTAGTTATATGAAAATATTTATGATTACTTTATTTAAAAATAGATGTATTTGGTGTCTTATGCCATGTTGTTCAGAATTTCCCTGCTATAGAAAAAACCTAAATGAATTAGTGTTTATATCTCAAAGAATACTTTAGAAAAAACTACTACCCAAGCAATGCTTGAGAAAAGCTATACTTTCTTAGGAAAAACAAAAAAACCCCCCATGTAACAGAAATTTAGTTCCTTTTATTTTGTTTCCCTTATATGTTGCCAAAAAAAAGGTGATAAATTTTCTAAATATCTGGTATAGTTAGGAATCATTACCTCTGGTCTTTTGTACAATACACTCAAGTCACAACACGGTTTAGTGTAAGACAAAAGCATTAGGAGGAAGTGTGTAAAAGCCTCAAACTATACTGAAGAAATAAAAAGAAGAGTCTGATTCTCATTTATGCTATAATAAATTTACACCATTCTACCAGGGAAAGGACCAATAAAGCTGACAAAAAATAATTACATATTCTGTAGACTTTACACTGTCTGAGAGGTATAAAGTGATTTTGTCATGAGTATGAACATGTGATGAAAGAGACTAGTTCAGGCGATCACTGAAATACAGGGAAAGTGATAGAAGAAAAATTCCTGTAAAATTTAGATTTCCACTACTTTTCAGAATATCTTTGATAATGCTAGAATTATACATCTACCTTTTCCAATAATCACCTTACCCATGGTAAATTCTAGCATCTAGGAAACACAGAGCTGGCACCATAGCATATCTGTGAAGATGTGTAAGAATTTATGAAGGAGAAATCATCTGAAGAACTTCCAAGTGACATATTATAAGGTTATATGGAGTTGAACTTGTAGAATATTTTCTTAGATTTTTTTTCAGTATATCTTAGGAAGGATTGCCAGCATATAATCACTTTGAAACCTAACAGTTCTTCACTTTGGCCTTTATAACAATATTCTAACTAGTTATGAACAGTTTCCCAGGTTAAAGGAGGACTTCCTACTTCCTAATTTAATTTAATTTGATACTGATACTAAACTGTGTTTTATAGCTACTCAAAGATTATCAATTATTAACCAAGAAACAGTTTTTTCTTATTTGTTGTTAAATACAATAAGCATATTAAAGCACTTCACTTAACACCTTGGAGTGAAAACCATCTATGCCTGTCAGAAGACAAAAAATATTCTAAATAGATACTTGATACCCCTCAAATTTAACATTTTTTTTAAGTTCACTTTTCAAGCAATCATTTTATTGGTTCTTTCAGAGATGAAAGCAAGCTTCTTATTTAGTCTAATAGTAAAAATTTTAGTCTTAACCACAGAGGATATCTTAAGACACTTAGAGATAAGGCTCAGCTATTTCAGAATATGTAAATAAGCCACATAGATGTTTCCTCTCCATACTGAGGTTAGTATGTAATTTATTCTTTCTTTAGCTATAAATACTTAGAATCTTGTTGCAAGCACACTTTACAAACAACTATCAGATTCTGATACATGACTGTACAATTTCTAACTGAAGGTGTTACTGAGTACAGAATATACTTCTAGACTGTGTTGATGTAATCAACTAAAACTGTTGCTTGAAAAAATTTAATTTTACAGGGACTGATTTTGATTTATTATTTTCCCCATCCTTCAGGAAACAAAAAAAGACTATTAACAGATGCTTGATTTTGTGCACATGGTTTATGAATCATAGAATCACAGAATGCTTTAGGATGGAAGGGACCTTTAAAGGTCATCTAGCCCATCCCCCAAATGAATGGGGGAATGAGTGCATCAATTTGCCTCTTATGGGCTCTCTCTTGCAAATTATGGGCTGGGCACTATTTAAATTGTCATTTACATAGATTAAACTCTATAAGGGATGATCTCAACTTCTTGCACATGTGAAGATGTTCTCTCTTTTCTCCAAGTATCTTTTATACAGAAAAGTATGAATAATATTGCTTTACATAAAGTATAGGTCAGAAAACATAATTATCGTTTGAAATTATGATCAAGATTACTCATTTTAATGACATGACAATCTCCATATACTGATAATTCTGAATAGACTCAAAAGCAGGGAATTCATAATGAGATATACTTACCATAAAAAAGACAAAAAATTGAGTTGTTCTAATAGCCAGGTATATTTGCTACTCAAGACATGAGCAAAATGTTCACTAAGAAAAATGTTCATTATATGAAGAGTGGCAATGACCAAAAAAATATAACAACATCCTTGCAACTACAACAACTAAAATCTAACAAGAATTTGTGCAGTAATCGGCTCAGACTTTAGTTTTAACTCTTCCTAATGACTAATCCTTTGTAATTTCATTATTCTTTTTACTTGCTCTTCTGGTTAACGAACACATTGCACTATCAATATTTTCCTAGAATCAGAGTACCAGAAGACTGACTCTTCCCTTTTACTGGGTTGTTCTTCTGTCTACAAGCCTTTGCTTGTCTTTGCTTATTGTTATGTAAGCAAAAAAAAAGTACATCTCATGCTATTCCAGGAATATCTTGAATATTGTGACCCTGAATGTAATTATTGTTTCAAGGGAAAAAAAAGACAAGTACAATGTATACGATGGAAAAATATCTCAATTACAGGAACTTGCTATTATTATTTGCAAGTGTAATGGCATCTGATACTTGGTTGCCATTCTTCAGGAGGTAGTTAACAATCACAAAGAAAGGGAAAGGGCATTTTTATCTTACTGCATTGTGAAGTTATAATGCAATAATTAGAACTATATTATTCAAATATACCCTTTTGACTAAAAATCAGCTTTAAAAAAGCAAGATTAAGGTCAATTCATGTATTATGCTTGACAAAATAGTGTCGTTTAAATTCATAAGTATTAGTAAAATAAAAAGACAGTAGGAAACCAAATAATCCTATACACCATAGAATCTCAGAACAAAGACCTAAGAATAAAACAGGATCAGCTGAGCAAGTTGATAGTTTCAGTAAGCTAGTAGAAAAAAAATAACAGAGCAAAAAAAAAATAAGCACTTCTTGTTGTTCAATATATTTAAATGGGAAAGGCTTCAAAACCTCAAAATAGGTAAACAAAAGGATCACATGGTATTCAATATCGGTCTGTCAAACTGGTCAGCTGTGTCAAGTCACTCTGTTATCAGTCTAATGTATGTGGACTAATCTAAAATGCCTAAACTAATTAACTGTTTTACTACAGTTCACTGAATAAGTACTAACCCTTAATAAGTACTCCATGTCACATACCGAACCTTGAAAAAATGCTCCAAAAATTACTTACTGACATCAGGATTTATCAAAGAAAAAGTTAGGAGAATTATTTGGTATGGCATTCTGAATGTCCTAGCTAATAGAAATTCCAGCGATTGCACAACATCTATGATGAATTGGTGATGAATCTTTGCCTGTTTATGTTAACAGATTCCTTTCACATTTATAATACAACTGATGCGTTATTCCTGAACTACTCATGATTCATAGTTCTATAAATAGACATTGTACAAACATATTGAAAATTATTAAAAAGGCTTCTTAAATTTCTAATTATTTTCCAATTAATTTCTAGATAAAAATCAATGTCTGAACCATCACTATTATATCTCAGCACACCATAGCTTCCAAAAATATCTACAGTGAAATCTGCAATATGCAGAATGTGCAAAGGTAACATTAGCTGTTCTTTAAAATCTTTGATAATAAAGAAATTAGCATAAACCAATGAAGGACCTGATTTAAATCTTTGAATGAGTATATTAAAGGAGTAATTGAAAAGAGCAATAAAGTTATGCAGTTACAGGGACTACCCCAGGCAATTAAAATGTTAGAAAAATTAACCACAAACTCAGTTTCCTAGGTTATGAATCCACATACTTCTCTGAAAAGGAAAGCAAGTATGAACAGAGGCTAACAAGTTATCCTATTTCAGCAGTATTTTTGTTAATAAACATATACTGGTCCAGATCTAAGCACCAACGCACATGGAGTACAACCTACATGAGTACATTTTATATGTACTTACGTAGAAATATAATATAATATTGTATACATTTATTCTCTTATTATACAAATTATGGTACTTAGCTTTAGAGAACTGGTTGGGTACCTTGGCATAATCAGAAAAAAAAGGTGACATCATGATCTTGCAGTAAGTGAACACATTCAGTCTTCTGATCTCATGAAGAGGAATATGGAAGTAAATCACAACATTTGCTGTCATTATTTTTTCACCCTCTGGCACAATATTCTAAATCAGTTCCCTAGATCTGGTCAAAAAGCACAGATAGTGCACAGAACTGAAAGTTCTGCTTTGCATTAACCAGATTCTACTTTAATGCTCTTTTCTGCATATTTCTTAAAAAGCTTTAGGCCTGCAGATTTCCTATGGAACAAAAAAGGTTATACTTCCATTAATTTCAAATGATCATGTGTCTGTACATCTTTTTACTACAGGTCTAGCAAAACTCTAAAACTGGGCATTAATCATAATTATAATATTCTTAAGAATTTGCATTAGACATTTCCTAGCATGCAAAAATACTTGTATTAAAAAAATATTTTCTGCTGGCCCAGAGAACATTTCTTTCTGTGTTCCTTTGTCATGAAAAAAGTGATGCTTGACTTGTAAAAGAATTATGTGCTAACATTTACCCTAGTTCTTCTAAAAGTATCATACATACTTAAACTCTCCTTAGTGCAAATAGTGGGACTGTACCACATCTCAAACTAGCAGAAGTTTCTAGTACTGGAATGCACTGTTTGTCAAAGCAAACTCATTATTGAGATTTCTTTTCATAGAACATGAATTTTGGAACAAGGAAATACAAACTCTCTGGTAGCACTGAAATACACACACACACTCAACGGAGAAAGAAGTTCTCTTTTGCTTCAGAACAGGCTTTGTATGATCTCCTTCATTGATTCAGATCTCATACCAATTTTTTCAGTAGTGTCTTCTTATCACATCATACATTTTCTACAACTGACACAGTGAGACACAACTCATTTTAGTTCTTTGAATTCTTAAGAATGGTCTAAAACAAACGTTTCTCTGTATTATTCAGAGAAAAAGTAACCGTCACCGCATTCAAGCTATGAACAGACTTTAACACCATCAACTGAGAAGTTCAATTACTGTGGAGGGAGAACCCAAGATTTAGATCATTATTTCTATTTCATGAAGAAAGTCAGTGTCAAGTGTCCACAAAATCAAAAACCCTAAGAAAATATATTTAGTGACTCTCAAAAAGATAACTATTCTTATCCGTCATCTTTAGCACATGAAATGTAGAGAGACAGTGTAAGTCAGAAGGATGTTCAGGAAAAAATGTATACTACTTCTGTTCTCATTTCTATCAGTTTTGAAATTTTGTACCCGAACCAAAAACCCCTGTACAAGATGAAAAAGGAAAATCACTTCTAGAACACTCAAAAATTTAGATTTCTAAATCAGAGGAATTTCACAGGAGAAGGGGAAGGATACACAGGAAAAAGCACATGGTGAAAAATATTTAAAAATATAAATACAAATGTAAAAACAATAGATTAATGGATTAACCCTCACCAACACCTTTAGATGACTTTGTTTCTTTACAAAATAGTTATGGATGCTATTCCAAGCATGAATCTCTCTATTCAGTAAATAACTTAGATATCCAAGTGAGGCTCTGAATTGAATTTAGGGAGCAACACATCTAAATTTTGCATTGATAGCTACATCCTTTTGTGTTTCCATCTTTCAGTCTCTGCTTTGGAAGACCTTATTTCTCTGCACTTGATGATATATATTCTGAAGAATAAGAAGAATAATTTTCACTGATTATTCACAAACAAAATGTAATAATCATGCTATAATGATGCAATTTTATATAAGAATAGCAAGATATTATATCATCCAAAGGAGAGGAAGGAAATTTCATTTGTATTCTTTTCCCTTTTTAACTTGTCACTACAAGAATCAGCATCTGTATTTCCATAGTAGCAGACAAAATTCAAATCCTATCTGATGAAATAGAATAGACAAAAAATTCCAAAAAGATTGTTCTCATTTTTTTTGTAATCTTAGAAAGATGGAAACTTATGACTTTTCACAAAAGTACTTTACAGGTGTGTAAAAATGCTGATGATAGGTAAAACAGTGTTTCCTAGCTAACTATAGTTACAACTTAAAACCTTAAGTTTGTAATCATGCCTATACATCCTTTCCTTTCTGTTTGAGCATTATCCAAATGATATCAGTTGGGGTAAAAGGTATTATGAGCAGTTTATGTGGTATACAATAAGGGAAGAATCATGCAAGCACCAGTGCTCATCTGTAGTTTGAGACCAAAGTTGTTTGATTTATTCAGATTTCTTGGATATATCTACACCTTTTGGATGGGATGTTTTGTGGAACTGTATATCACACTCACTTTTCTGACCAACAGTAACGTACTGATTTACAGGTTTCAGTAGAAAGTTTTCACATACTTTACGCAGTGTCCTGTATTCTCTATGTAAAGTTACTACTATATGGTCACTCTCTACAGAGAGTATTGGCTGGATTTAAAGTATTGCCTGATAAATGCTTTAAATAGAGATATAGAGAGACATCTCTAGTTCCCTTCATCATGTGCTAGAGATCTCAGTGTAGAATAACTGAAGCAAGTTACTTATTTGTTATTCAGTTAAGCTTTCTTAATAGATATCTGTGATTGGTGTTTCATGTAATTAAATTCAATAGTCTAATGTCCATGAGCCATCTGTGTCTTGCCATATGACCACCATGAATCATATTTCTCATGATTCAAATCTGATGTAAAAACTTCTAATGAAAAGAAAGGAGTTTCAAATGTCTGCCTCAGGCATATTATCAGAGATACCTTGTAAAACAAACTGCACTCATTTCAGCCTTCATTTTAATAGACTTGGGGATAAAACGAATTCATTTATTTACCATTTATCTTTCTGTTCTGTGTCTGCTGCTCGTCAAGTCTGAGATGTTTCTATCTCTGGAGATTAAATACATTTATCCTTATAGCAGCAATACTACAAAAACAGGTTGTTATGCAGATTTTCTAAGCTTTTCTGCACTTTGCAAGTAAGAAATCTTGCGTAAAGCATACCTGCCTCTGAATAGCAATCCATTTTGAAAATATTGACTTTAATATTGCCATGTAGATCACTAGCATTTTAATTTATCACTTCTTGTTTTAGAAGTAATGTGATTCTTTTTCAAACCGAATAAATTTTTAGAAAATGAAAAAAGAAGAGAAAAAAGTGTTATATATATTTGGTTAGTCTGTTATAAATATTAAACAAAACTTTTCAATGTTGAAAGTTGTGCTCAATGTTAATAATTAAGCTTTGTTTTACAGGGTAGTCATTGTCTGGTTAAGTTTGATCATTTCAATAATACAAGCTTTTATTTTTTTTTTTTTGCACTGCAGGTATAGTGTTATTAATTCAGTATTTTTAATCCCCCGTTAGTTTAACTAGCCTTCTCCCTCCAAAAAATTGTTGATATTTCTGCTGATTAATCATTCAAGTTACGTTCTTTGTACCTTGTCAATTTTTTCTGAGAGAATGAAGTGCAGTTCAATATACTAGAGCACTGTCTTCCCTCTGCACACGGCTCTGAATTCAGAGCATGTCTGTGTGATCACAGCTGGTTTTGAATAATCCTTCTTATGTACCCTGTGGAACTGCTGTGTTCAGTTTTAAGCCCTGTCCTTCAAGAAAGGTGTAGATCACTTGGAGATTGTCCGGAGGAAAATAATGAGAATCACCAGTTCAAAAAGTATGAAGAAATAGTGAGAATGAATCACAGCAAGACAGTTATCTCTACAGAAGAGGTGACTGAGTGTATTGGGTGCAGGAGTGAAGGTGTTAGGGGGCAGGGAGAGCCTCAGGGGTGGCCTCTGTGAGGAGAGGCTTGGGCTGCTGGACCCAGACGGTTCCAAACCACCCACTGCAGGACACAGCTGAGCCCATCAGCCAAGATGGTGGCACCTCTGGGAAAGTGTATTTAGGAAAGGGTAAAACACTGCACAGGCAGAGCAGGAGGGAACAAAAAGAATGAGAAGGAGCAGCAGGAACACCAAGGTCACAGGAGAAGGAGGAGGAAGTGCTCCAGGCACCAGAGCTGGTATTCTGTTGCAGCCCATGGAGAGAACTGAGCCAACATCCACACTGCAGCCCATGCTGGAGCAGGTGGATATTTTCTGAAGGAGCTGCAGCCAATGGAAGACCCACACTAGAGCAAGCTTATCCTGAAGGACAACAGCCCATGGAGAAGACTCATGCTCGAGCAGGGGAAAAGTGTGAGGAGGAAGGAGCAGCAGAAAGGAGCTTTGTATAAACTGACCACAACTCCCATTCCTCATCCCCCAGCATGCTTGGGACGAGGAGAAGGGTCAAGAGCAAAGGAGTGAAGTTGACCCTGGGAACAGGGGGAAGAAAGTGCTGTTTTGATTTTTTTTTTTCTGAAATGTATTTGACCTTATTTTAATTGGCAATACATTAAATTAGCTTTCCCCAAGTTGAGTCATGTGACAGTAATCTCTCTGTCCTTATCTCAACCCACAAGATTTTTCACCCTATTTTTCTCCATCTGGTTGAAGAGGGGGAGTAAGTGAGCAGCTGGGGGAGCTTCTGGCTGCTGGCCAAGGATAAGCCACCACACTGAAAAAACAACAGTTTTCAAACACATTGCAAAGAATGAAAGAAGAATAAAATAAATTCTATTTGTCTACTGTGGATACAAAATTAAATAATGCCTTTACACTACAGAAAAACAGGTTCAGGTTATATATATTAGGAAAAACTTTGCAAGGGGAAAAAATGTAAAATACCGAAATAGACTACTCAGGAAGGTCTTCAAGATTAGGTTAAATGACCGTCTGTCAGGGATGATTAGATCTCTTGAAGTAACTTCCAGCAATATTTTCTAATAATTGTTTGCTGTCAATTAATTCAAATAAATGAAAACCATTTCACAATCATGTAAACTTCACAATTCTTATATTCACAGCATTTTGCTCTTTTTTTAAAAATAAGTTGAATCTTACTTGTTTGAAAAACTAAAGAGCTTTTCAAATTCAGAGTCTGGATAGCAGGTACAGATACTGTTTATTAGTTCAAGATTATAAATTAATTCTCAAAAATTTTAAGTATAGTATAATAGCGATTAATAATTTTAAGATTATGTCCTAACTGGTATTTCAAGTCACATATTCAAAGTCAGGCTCAGTTAATTATTGCTTTGATCCAGTACAAAGACAGGCAGTGGTAGCCCAATGCAAATGAGAGGCCATGTCACATAATAAGGGAGTCTACGTTGCACTGGTTAGTTCTGACAGGAGGCAAAAATTAAGATTAAAGGACTCTTATCCAGCTTAATTACCTCCATTAGCAGTATTTTAAGAAATAGTTTTTGCTTTTATTACTTTAGAAGCTATAGTAAAATAAATTACAGTTGTTGGTGTAACTTTATACTGTGAAAATGGAGAAGAGCACATTATTCATAAAGAGAAAATATACATGAAATTGAATTATCTAATAATTTTAATTCAGATTTTTTGAAGAAGATAAACAAGGGGGGTTTTAATTAAACAAATTCATAGGCCTCTTCTACTTTACTAAATGCTAAATGATTTTATGTTACTGAATGGCCAGTTCAGGGGATATGTATACATAAAACCTAAACATCACCAGTGAAGATTTTCCTGAGAAACTTCAAGGGAAATATGATTGAGAAATACATGCTCACTTACATTTGCAAACAGGTGGTCTCCCTTTGTTGCTCCATAATCCATCTTCTTGACACACTGCTGTTGCTTGTTGACTAGATTCTAGCCTGAAGCCCTCATTACATTCATATATCAATCTACTGCCCAAAGTGAATTCATTACCTATAACTGAACCATTGCCAGGGGATTCAGGAATACCACAAGATACAGCTAAAAGAAAGGAAAGAAAAAGATAAAGAATTGGCATTTTCTCATATTTTTTTTTAAATATTTTCCCACCACTGAAATATGAAACATATATTAGTAATTTTGACTTATCCCATTCATAACAACTGGAATGAATTTTCCATCATATTTACAACATTCTGATAAATGCAACAGTATTTAAATCATTGATAAATACTTTGAAATGCATCCAATATAGACAAACATTTTATAAATCATTATTTTGTTTAATCCAGTCACTGTAGAGACAGAAATTTCAACATAGGCTAAGGGCAACGGTTTATTTGCTAGGGGAAAAATCAAGAAGGCACCCAAAGTGATTTGGTCCAAGAAACAATGAACTAGAAAATTCTTAAATGTTTTCTAATAATCTGCTTCCATTCTCTCAGGGTTTCTTTCATTCCTGCATTACTATAAACAAAACTTCATATTTGTTTGTACTATAAAACAATGTTATTTAAAAATTCAATTTAACATTTTTTGTCTGATGAGAAAAGCACCGAAATATATGACTAGTCAGGGAAGAGTTCCACTGAAGTTAAGGGCATTATTCGGATATTTAAATACTTATTTACATACTTGACTAATTCATTTCAGAATGCTAAATATTATGTGAATTCAGGCTTATTCATTTTCCATATAATGAAGGAAATAACTTACTGAGTTATTTTCACTATTTTTTTGCTCCTTCAGAATTTCTCTCCAGACAAGAAACTATTCTTTCAAGCTCACAAAGTTTAATTTGCTGTCAACTTAGTGAAGTTTGAGTAGCATCTAGGTTTTTTGCTTATTTATTTATTTATTTATTTTTACAAGAGCTCAGTACAGTTCATTTAACAGTACCTCATAATATACAATTTTAGGGCAGAGTATAGTTACAAAAATATCTCTTTCAGTCACTTTGAGGAAAGGTCTCCAAGGCAGGATTGCCTTCTGTTATCTGACTTCTCAGTTCCCTTGATTTTGATAATGAAAGGAAGAAAGGCAACTCATCAATATGCTTTTTAAAATTTCTTATTTTAAAATATTTATGCACAGAGATTAACTCTAGGTGCTTGAATAAGTCAGTAATGCTGGTAAAGATTTTATATTTTCCCCATGGCACTTATGAAGGGAAAGTCATAGTATTATTTTCTCTGAAAGGATATTATTTTCTGCAAAATGGTAAGTTGGAGCAGAGAATCCATCACATTATTACAATGAAGCTATTAAAAGAGTTCATGTAAACCAATGTATGCGTGTAGAGAATCACTGCCTGCTTTGAGTTTGGAATCAAGTTTATTGGTCTTCAGTAAATACACTGAATAAAACACAGCTTTGAAGCTTTCTTTTCTAAATATTTACCAATAAAGAGTGGAGGTTTGCGAATGAAAATGTCTTTTCCAAAAATACAGTCAATTGTAAGAAGCAATTCAACATTTTAACAGTTAAAAAGTCCCTTGTGTATTTGTTCCTTTCCCCTCGACACTGTGAAGTTTTATTATTTTAATAAAGTCAATATATTTCAAAAGAATAAATGACAGTCTTTGTCTGAAATCTGTTAAACAGAGGTGAAAATAAGGTCTTTTAAAAAAAAAAAAATCTAATTTTTATTATCATTTACCCAATTCATTGTAAATGATTAATTTCACAACACATTGTCATGGTACCATAAACACAACTCTCAAATTTGTTTTCAGTATTCCCAAGTTGTCACATTTGATGCATTTAAATTAAATACAACACAGTACTTTGCATATGATTATAATGAGGAGAGGTAAGCATTATAAAATGATGAATGGTTAGTTCATTTCAGTTGTTTACTTCCATCTGGAATCTGTCAAATTGCTAACAGAAGTAGAATTGTAGGAATGTTCCAAAATAAGCTGCTTCCTTTGCAACAGAACTTCTTGGCACTTTTTGCACCCTATCCAGTGCTGCTCTTGTCTTCTCAAAACTGAGTGGTTCTCCCTCAGTATGTAAAGGCTGAGCCTTCTGCCACTAGAAGGAGCAGTAGTGGGACAGAGAAGGGAAAGAGAGGTGATAAGGAAGGGGTTCTGGAGACCCACGCTTACTGCTCTTAATGGTGTTAGACAAAGTGGAGAAGGGGAAGGATAAAAGCAAGTTCTGCTGCTTCTGGGAGCAGGTCTTTGTATTAGGAGCCATTCTCCACAAGATGACCACAGCAGGAGTGACAGCTTTTCGCAGCTCTGGTGTACTCAAGATAGGCAGCAGAGCTGCATCTGGTTCAATACTCTATCTACTCCCCTAATAACCAATTTAATCCTACAACTGAAGCCAGCTCTGATCCTCTTTCTCATAAGCAGAATTTTACATTTGCAAAGTGTTTGTTTGCATGCTGAATTGACAGAACGTTAAACTGTCACTCTGTTTTACTATATCATAAAAATGCCTATGCATTCTCCATTTCCAGTCATGCTTACTGTGAAATGTTTCAATGTCTCCAGAGCCTTGCCCTATGTTACTCCCTGTCCTAACAAGCCTCTCAGTTCTCTTCTGCCTTGTGGCAATGTGTCTGAATGCTTGATGTAGAATGTAATTGGGTTAAGATTTAACTTCTTGTCAACTTTTTTTCAGGTCTCCTTTCTGATATCAAAACAACAATCTCTGTCTTAAGTGTGCGTACATCTAATTGTATAAAACCAAAATTCAGAACTATCAGTCTATCCACCCATCCATGTATGTGTATGTCTGTACATGCAGGTGGAACTTATTCTAGTTCCCTCTAAATACTTCAAACAATTTAGTGACTTTTATGGAGCAATAAGAATTGATTATGTCATCTGAAAACAAACAAAAAACCAGGTCTGTTTAGTTCATGTTAGAAGCAAATACTTCTGTTAGCATTTGCTTTTCATCTCTATCAATAATCTTTCTAGAAACTACTGGAAAGTTCAAGATTGAGTAGCTCTTATGTGCAAGTTAGTTTAAAGAATAAAAGATGTACAATGCCTAGGTCACACCTAGGTGGGCCTATCCATTATGCCAGGTCTGATGCAAGGTCCAGTGTACTAAACCACCTCAAAATCTATGCTTATCGTCGCACTTCACCACTTCTGTTGTTAGTGTTGTATCTCAGTCCTCTACTGTCTCTCTTCTTTCCTCAGCTGCTGCTGAATCTTGTACTGCTACATTGTGAGGTTATTCTCACTGCTGCTTTAGCTACTAATCATAAAAGCAGTTTTGGCATTCTGGCACTGTTCCTGTTACAGTCTATCTGTTTACTTGTTGTTTGCTTCTTCCCCCAGAAACTGGGATTGGAAAGAAATATTCCTGCTGCTACTAATTTCTTGAGGCTGTTAATGGCTTTTAGAACAGTAGTGTCCAAACAAAACATATTAGCACAGCCAGTTTCACTAAATAGCAAGCACTTTGATGTTTGAAGTAGTTACCTGAAATAAACTGACTGAAATGGCATATCATCTTTGGACAGTGGAAACAATGTCACTACTGTCCCATATCCAAGTATTTTGAAGCTCTCAGCTTCCCCTATGATTGTAAAATGATAAAGAATGGTGTCAGGAAATCTTCTGACTTGAGGAATTGTCAACATGCTTCTTAGGTCAATGATTAGATGAGACTGCCAGGTTCCAGCTGGGAGATGTGCATTCAGAGTGTGAAAAAATACATAACTCAACATTAACTGTCTCTATTATCTTGCGCAGCAGCAAAATATATTCCTTCCAAAGAACAGGTAATCAATGCAAGTGGAAAAGCCTTTTACTACCTAGAAACTGAGATGCAGTATTAGTTGCTCTTTAATGTTCCACATGTGTTCCTGGAATTTATTTCTTATCAAACCCAGTAAATTTAAAGTTTATGACAATCCTTTAAAATATCTATACACTTATACACCTTTAAGATAGCTATGTATTATACATATTTAAAGCATGCAAATTCACTGCATGCAGAAAAGAAACTGGAGACTGCATTACAGTCAGACATTGAGTTTATTTCCATACACTGGAAAATCCCTATATTTAATGCACAAGCATTTATCATTTAGTGACCTGTTTCTGACATTGAACATAGTGCTGAGAAAAAGCATTTAAATACTCTAAAATTAAAGGCAGCAATAGAGAAGTCCCTAAAAGTGGGATTCATATCAAAAAACATGCTGAGTGGCTTATCTCTATGATATCCAACCAGAAATATTGGGGAGAGCCATGCCACAGAAATCCTAATTCTCAGACTTGGATACATACAGAAATAACAAAGAAACTGAAAACAGGGGCATGTGGTCTAGGGCTGTGGGTGTAAAAAAGGGTCATGAATGGTCATCTAGTCATCTAGTTTATTCGCCTATCATAAGCCGAAATTATACTTGACCAAAGTTCATCTAATTTGTTCCTGAAAGACCTCCAAAGATGAAAATTCTACATTCTCCACAGGCAAGCTATGGTAGTGTTTCACTAGCTTCTCTGAGAAAAGAAGAAAAAAAAAAAAAAGTCTAACAAGATCCTGTTGAAGTAAACGTCACTGTAATTCCTCTGTCTAGAAAGGACAGAGATAATTATTTCATTCCTTTTTGGAGCTACTTTCACTATATTAGAAGATTGTTACCAGGTTCCCCCTCAAACTTATGTTTTTTTAGTCTAAAGTACTATACTTCTCTTACTGTTGTATATTTTGAAATATGATTATAGGTTTAGAATATGTTATAAGAGGAAACTGGGATTTGGAACTCCTAAACTGTGCTACCTACCCCACATTTTTATATTAAGACTGGGTGCTAAGAGGGACATTTTTTGCATAATAACATTTATCAAAAAGGTAAAAGGCCTGATTTTAATTCCATGCTCAAACACAAAGAACAGCTAATTTTATGAAGAAGCAGTTTGGTGGTCCCAGACTGATGGCTCTTGCGCAAACTGCAAATGGATGTTTTCAAGCCAGTTCCCTAAAAAAAATTTGATCAGTCTTCAACCTCAGGGCAGACATGGAATCCAGTTATGGTCCTGGAATAACCTTCATTCAGCACAGCAAAAAGTGCAAGGATCTCTAGCTCAGCAATGTGGTTCTATCCACTTCAGCAAGCACAGAGAAATCAAGTGACAACAGCAACCTAGAATCAGGATTTTAAGCAGGAAATGTTGGCATCAGCTATATTTTTATCATGATTCTTTCTTAGGTTTTGAGCCTTTCCAAGTACCTATTATCCAGACAAGAGAACTTCTTCCTTAAAGTAGGCACCTCCAGTTTTCTTTTACAAACCTACTAGAGAGTACCTCAAACGGTGAAGAGCAGCAATGTGTTCTTCAGGACTCTTTAAATTATTTTTAACTCTTTTAAGAATAAGTATGAGAAAATTGGAAAGAACAATGCCAAAGGCTGAGACCTGTATAAGAAGAACAGGTGGGATAAAGAGGGATATTTGCTCTCTCAGAGGAACACAGCCTCTGTTACACTCCTGCTGCCACCATGTTTCAATCTCCAGATATCTGCAAACCCACCACTCCATAGTGACCCATATTGACCCTGACAATTCTTTCTTGCTTTCAGTTTTTGATTCTCACTGCTCTTGCCAAGCTTTTCTCTTGTTTTCTCTTATCATCTATTCATCTCTGAGCCTCAGCCTTCTTTTCCTACTCTCCCCCAGCATGGGGATCTGGACATCAGCTAAGCAATGGCTAAGATGACATACATATGTAGTTGCCAGGATAATTACTGGGGCCTATACTATTTCCTCTCAGTGGCTATCTACTGCTATTGTATAAGAACTGCTGTTTTCTCTGCTTATAAAAATTTTGAATGTAGCATGACTCGTGTTTCTCTTTTTCCTTTGCAAATGAAATAAAAGCATTAACAATAACTTCTAATTTCCTTGATAGGAGCCAAGTTCTTCATATATTGTCATTCATTCATTATTACATGCATCTGCACTTCATAAGACTGGAATTGAAAAATATCTTCTGACCCTACCAGATTAACCCATATTAGAGATGTGTTCATATTAAAATTGATATTGTTATATTAAATATGCAAAAAAGAATTCCTCTTTTTTATAATGCAATCAAATTTGATTTAAAACATTAATTCTGACACAGTCAAGTTATTAATTACAAATGTAACCCTGCACGACTGGTTTCACAGAAATTTCAGACTTAATCAAAGGCATTTTTATTTGGCAACATCCTATACTGAAGTCCATGAGCTGGACCAAATGCATAATTTTAATTAATTTTCAAAGAGAATGCATGTATTTTGATAACAGATACTTAATACATTTAGAAACATATTTTCCATTTAAGAGTTTATTGAAAAATATATGCTTCATCCAGACATACAAGTTGAAATAATGGTGTCAGAGTTGTAAAAGTGACATATTAAAATTGAGGAATCCTACATTAATACAAAATTTCTAGTAAAGTTTAAACTCATTCCCTATCTCCCAAATATTTTTTCCCCCTACTGCTAGCAGACATCCACATACCCACAGCCACATATATTGCTGAAATTATAAATATGGCTTAAAATTAAAGAAAAAATGTACTTGCTAACATGCTGCATTGCTAAAATTTCACAGCTATTTCTCGCACATAGTGATAAAATAGCAAGGATAGACACGGTGTCAGAAGTATTTTATGACTTTCATGAGTCTGCTTAATTTTTGTTCAGAATTTATTACTTTCTGGGACTCTTTGTCCCCTGGTTATCCACAATCAAGTCCTGGAACCTCATGTCAAGTCCTGCATATATCTGCACATTTTTCCTCCCACTTTCTGTGAATTATTGCATTCTGCCCTTAAATCTGGGGACTTTTTTCCTAAATTGTTCAAAGAACTGTTCTCCTTATTATTCAGAATTCCTCACACCTTCAGGAAGGTCAAACAGCATCATATGTCATAACACATTATGGCGTATGGGATTAGAATAAATCCTGGAGTCTGGAAGCACAGATCTACAGAACCCGCTTGTGGCACACTGGCAGCCTGAGCTTCTCCCTGGACTGGTAGGGGGGTAGCCACATGGGCCATCTCGGCATGAAAATGCTCATCCTGAAGAAATATTTAGGTACCAAATCACTCTGTATAAAATATGTGAACTGTACTCCTTCAAGTTCTTCAACTGTGGTCAAATTTCTACAGCTTTCTATTTTTCTTGCAAATAACACACCTTCAACAAAAGAGTAAGCATTATGCCGAATCTCAGTTGACCTTTTTCTTTTCTTTTTAAGGGGCAAAATAGAACTTCCATCTTATGCTGTTTTTAGAAATATCTGAATCATCCTTGATAGAACCTTAAGCAAAATACTTGTCTTGAAGAAGACATGAAGCACTGCTGTTAATGTCTTCAAAGTTAAGAACAACTAAACAGAGTTTTTAATCAAAGAAGTTCCAACGAGTCTTAAATATGGAAGTTACTACCATTTCTTCATATAAACAAAGCAGACTACAAGCACACAAAAATGAAAGCATGTTAGAATAAGCCATATAGAATTTGCAGTCTTTCTCCTCTTGCCCACATTCCTGATCTTATCTGACATACAACTCCTTAGTCTCCACTAACTGTTTACTGAATAGTGTGTGAAAAAGCATTTTTAACTAAAACCAACCATGTTTAACTGCTTAGCGCTACTTTACATTACTCCTCTGTAGTTTGTGTGTGGCTTTTCATACAGAGAAAATTATAAACATTTGGCAAATAGTAACTACTCTTAACAGATATCTGGAACAAGCTAAAGTAGACCCTGGTTAACTCCAGGATATACAAAAAACCCAGAAGTTACAAATTATGTCTTTAAAGCATTGCTTATAAAGTGATTTCCTAAAATAATCAAATTAATGTCTGAAAACTACCGAATTTTTAGAAAAGGTTCTGTAATACAATAATACTAGGAGCTGTGGACTGTTTAGAGATACATATTTTACTAAATAAAAAGTACTGAAAACATTTTTCATTTGGTCTGTATTTGACTGCATTAATCTTCTATTTAATATTTCAGCTCTGCACACATTATACAATTCAATATGTATTTGGATAAACTCACGATGTCAGTGTGTCTTTTGGCATACAGCAATATTGACAATGCTGTATCTTTGTTTTGTAAAATATTCTTTGAATTAAATTATAGAAGCAAACTCAACAAGAAAACATTATATTACCTTGGCAGATTGGCACAGGAGAATCCCACTGATACATGCCATTGTGGTGACGCCTACATGTCGCATTATTGTGACCGATCATTCTATACCCAGGTTTGCAGTAATAGCGAACTTTACTTCCAGCAGGACCACCTGTTTTATTTACAATTCCACCGTTCCTCAAGATAGGGTTTAAGCTGCAATAGGGAGCTAAATGCCAAAAAAAGGGACATTATTAAAAACACATAAAACACACAATTTACAAAGTTCACATTATTTATGACATGTGCAAACTCTGAATACCATTAAAATTAGTGCAGAATCCTTTACATTACTTTTGGAATGCCCAGTAAGGATTCAGGCTTCTTATGCAGAAATATCATGAAGTTCAAAAACATAGTTTATCATCACAAAAGTTTATGTTATTGAACATGAGGAAGCTGCATTCAGGAAACATATAGATTGTTCAGTAAATTCACTCACACTTAGTCTACTTTAAATTTGATAAATTTATAAATATAAAACTGTTCTTTGAGCTACAGAATATACAAAACTAATTATGAACAGTTTTATTAAAAAAATCCAATGCATTTAGACATCTAAGTCAAAAATTAAACTTTTTGCCAAATATGTTAAAAATTTACATGACAAAGTACAATAGACTGATTCATCAGATGCATTCTTTTTCAGATTAAGATTTATGTAATTTCTTATGTACATGTTCCCCCAAGGATATTACATGATAATTGTATTAATTTTTTAGCAGAAGAATGTAACTTAGGTGAGTGCAACTTCTTGAATGTTGAATTTACACTATATCTGAAGTAAGACAGAATGCACCTGTTTAAATCTAAGTTTTGAAATGAAAATAAACCTTGCTAAACCTTAATCACTACTACTACTACGAATACTGTTCACAGAGAGGTTTTCCTAGCCAGTATGGTCCTCAAGAACCTGTGACGTAGCGATGAAATGTTTAGGTATGCGCTGAGGACGTAAAAAAAAAGTACAAAATTTATAATTGTGTCAAAAAGTGAGTAATAAAGACCAGGGTTTTTTTAAAACAAGTTTGCAATGCCTGTACATAAGGATGGAGTATGATTACCCGGGCAGGATCCAGGTCAGGCAAAGGTACATGATAGTTTGACATACATGTGGAATCTAACACAACTCTGTTTGTTGCATGCAATCATTTATCACTGGATAAAAGCAATGTGAAAAAAATACCCTGACTCCATATTGATGTACAAGTCACTGTATATTTGCAGCAGTGCACCATGTCAAGCTTACTGAGGTTAGTATCTTTTCAGAAGAAGCATGGTAGGACCATGGCTTGCAGAAAATAAACCCAGCTGAACATCCACCACAGAAACAAGCCTATGAACATTCTTCACAGGAAAGACAGTGTGGAACTCCACTGATAATTAAATGTCAGTACCAAGGACTTAGGCATACTGTGATGTTCATATAATTTTCTATAGACAATTATCCAGTAGAAATTGGGGTTTTATTTCACAAGTGCATAATTACAGAATTTGGTTTGCATCTATAAATATTTTTCATATTATTTGTTTCTTGCACACATCCCTGATTTCCTTCTTTCAGCTTTGAATGTCTAGTGCTCTATTTTTTTTTGTTTGTATGTATATGTCATCACCCTAAGGTGCACCTATGATATCAATTACCACCTAAAGATGGATGTTTCTGTTCACTGACTATGGAGAAATCATAGAGCTGATTAGACTCCTAACTGAGATGCTTCCTTTAAGTGTCTAGATTTAGATTCAGTATATCAAAGTCAGTATTTCTAAGAAATGCCACCCAACAAAAGCAGTAAAACTAGGTCCTCCATTAAAGATGCTGAAAAATGCTGGCATCTGTTGAGAGTGTGTTAAAGAATTATGGTTCTCAATTAAGCAACATTATTTCTACTTGAAATGTCATTTTTATACATTCTTTCACTTGGGGGATTATTTGAAAAAACTAAATAAAAAAGAAAAAAAAACAAAAACAGGATGAAAATCAATAAGCTAGGATGGTCTAATAAAACAAATGTTTGAGGTCATGTTCTGTATCCCTTATAAGCACAGTGACATTCAGTTACATGCCTAACTGAATGAATTAAATTACTGAAATACTCTTTAAATTTAAAAGGGGATTTGACATTTAAAGAAGGATAATAAACATGGCTTTAATTTTCTTTTCAACCTATTGAATTAAAAATGATACTTTTATTGCAACACAAGCTGGTTAAGACCAAAAGAGCAGTGGTTAAGACCACTGAAGTCATCTTCAGTAACCTCTTAAGCACTATTTAATTTTAAATTTCCTAGGAGACCTTAAGAATAGCAGGTGAGTCCTAAACATAATATGCCATTCAGACAAAATTTCAACTTGATCTCCTCAGTACTGCAAATCTAAACAGAAAATATTTGCCATATGATATGTAACCCTGTAGCCTAGTAATACAGTATCGCCTTTGGTAGTAACAGGTCACAGACTTTATACTGAGTTTGCAAGTCCTCAAGACCAAGGTTTGTCAGGTTTGTGTTGCCACAACCTTTTTTGATCTGCCTGCAGCTTTGTTTTTACTTTGTTTAGCTTTAACAGGTTTTTTTTTCTTCTGGTGAGGTTGGTATGCTTAATTTGTTTTACTTTTGAATTATGTTTGTAATTTTCTGTTATCATTTTTTTTATACAATTATAGCTCTATATAGGTACTTGTAACAAGTAATTATTCTGTGTAGAATAAGATATTTAGGACTCTAGCATGGTGACGTGTAGACAAACACAGGCTTGGTATAACAGCAGAGGCCTTGAGAGGTGGGGACATGGGATACAGTGTAGAGGAGTATGGGCATAGTACGATAGGAGGGTGACAACCTCTGCTCTGTCTAAAGCTATACACAACTCACCAGTGGTCAGTTAAAAAAATTAGAGCTGAGCAAAAATGGTTTTCAGGCTTCAGTAAAAGAGCAAAGAAAGAGTAACTACATGTAAAATGGACTATATGTAGTAGAATCATATGTAACTTAAACTTGACCAACAGAAGGGTGCAAAAATGTGCCAGCAAACAAAAATAATCCTAAGTGGATCCTAAAGTAAGGAAGAAATCATCAGTATCACATCTTCCTGTTGAAGGACTCTAGCTGCTGATGACCTGCAGTATCTCCCCCAACATACAAACATCAAACTGAAGCCATTGGTCTTGAGTTCCTGAGGAGCAATGGAAGCATGACTGGAGCACCAGGGAAAAGGTTAGATAATGGGAAGTGTGTGTATAACAATTCTAACCATACTGTTTTTCTGTATAGAAGCTTTTATTTGTTCTTCTTTTTTCTTCTATTTTTCCTATAACCATTTAATCTGGACTAGTAATTCTTTTATTAAACTGCTAACATTTCAGTTATACTAACAGTACCGCTCAGCATTTACTTCAACATCACTTTGGCAAATACACTTAAGTCCTAATGGCTATTATTGCAAATCTCCTATAGAAATCCATATTCTCCTTCCCCAGGTACCTTGATGACTTCTTTATATCTGCTGCTTTCAACCATCACTGCAACTTATTATTACTACTGCTTACTTTTCCTGCCATCCCAAGTGTCTCACCGAGTGAGTGGCAGCAACTGCATGAGGCTGGAGGAAATTGAGAAGAGGAGATCTGGGAACTGAGATGTTTTGGTAAAGCTCTGTGGTCATCTGACGTTGTGAAAGTTAAAGGTAGAGGTTCAAGTATGAAAACAAAGCTATGAGCTGTGTTTGACTGGGTAGGAAGGCAATGACCAGAGAAAGGAGAAAAAGAATATTTGACACAAAAGTACTGAGTTTAAGAGCCCAGGGGAAGAACAGTCATGACAGACTATGCAATGAGACAAGAAGTAGGAAGGGAGGGACTGAAGGCTAAGAGCCAGTGATAGAAACAAGAGAAAGAGAAAGACCTGGTATGCTATTAGAAGTGGCATCAAAAGGATGGATGTATCGGAGACTGAGATTATGTTCAGAATGAAATGTGATGCAAGGAAAATATATGTATGATTCAGGGAAAGAAACTGGCAAGAAAAACATATAAAATCAATTGGAATTGAGAAGTGAGAGACAGAGAAGGAGAAGATCATGGACTGAAGCAAGGAAGGAGAAGGACAGTGAATTAGGGGAGACATTGTAAAAAGGAAGCAAGGGAAATTAAGATGGGAAGCTAGAAGGGAGACAAAGATTGGCAAGAGCTAGATAAAGACCTATCTTATATTGTCTACCAGAGAAGCACTAAAAGTAGACTGTGATTTGTAGGCAGGGGTGGAACAAGGATGGAGATGAGACAGAAAGGTTGGGGAGCACAGCTAGACTGGCTTGGCGGAGGCATTTTGACCAGAATGAGTGTGAGGATTGGGACAAACTAGGTATGGTGAGTACCTGAGAGGTGAATTTCTTGAAGTCCAATGAATAGTTCAACAGAGGGCAGCACAGAAAGGATCCCACATAACAGAAAGAGCCTGTGCCCACAGATTACCAAGCTTTATCATTCCATGACTGTTAACACTATCTCGTAAACCCATAATAATGTTCATTTTTTTCATTGAGCTCACCAAAAATTGGAGGAAGTCTGCTACTCTGGTTGCAAAAGATATCTGTGTAGATGTAAAATTTTAAGTATGGCTGATAAAACGATGTTTACCATCATAGCCCCCTGTGGCAGAATACCCAGGATTTTCTGTTTGCTTTCTCATGAACCTTATTAGGTACTTAGAAAATAATTGAAAACAATGTATCAACAACAAAAAAAACCAAGAACATCATTAGGCTGAAAAGAATTCAGCAGTTAGGAAATGATGGAATTTAAGTCTACATACAAATTTCAGTTAATTTATACATATGCGTGTCAGTATTATACAGTCTGTAACCTTATGATCATACTCTGGTGTTGGATAGGTTGTTTACTTTAAAGGATACAGGGAACGAACTACTTCTTTCAGTATATATACACCTTTTTTAAAAAAAATTCTAATTGTTTAAGATTATTTTCCAGGCCTTATTAGCTTCAAATTACTCAGACACTGTTTCAAGATATAATTTGTGTAGGATTTTTTTATAATGACTGTCCATGTGTTAACTGGGTATTACATGAATATTAACTAACTTATTTTCACAAAAATACATTAAAGCAAGAAACATTGATACTATCCCCATTTTACACATAAATACTTCAAATACAAAGAAGAAATTAAAAATACTAAAATTTTTACTATTTCAGTAACTATGATCTGATTTTTCCAGCCTAGTGTTATATGTTCAAACACAATCCACACTGACTTCAGTTGCAGCAGTATGCACTCAACACTTCTGTAATTGACATTTAAAAGTATGACACCAAACAAGCTCATTCCAGTTTCTGAGTACTTCATTTTGTGATATGAATGTTTGGATAACTTATGTTTATTAATGACAACATTTTAAAGTAGCGGCAGTAGGCAGTTAGTATGTCAGAAGCCAACAACAATGCTGCAGGCAAGCAGCACCTGTAGTCCTCATCTATTGAAAAGCCCTACCAAAACTCATAGTATTTTGTGCTGCAAAGGCAGTGAAATATGAATAGAAAAGGCTGATACTCAAACAATTTATTATGTCTAAGCTCTACATAGCATGAAAAGAAGGAAAGCATTTGAGCAAATTATTTAAAATTCTGAAGATGGATTTTAATTTCACAACTCTGAAAAATCTTGTTGAAGACTCTAACACTTGTTGAGACAGTGAAGGAATATTGATAAGAATCCATACAATTCCCTTCTTAATCTACAATTTAGTAATTTTTAATCTGTTCTTTAAAGTGAACTCCCTTCAGAGTCCAGGATGAAGCATACACAACATCTTCTAGGATCAGGAACTGACATATTAACTGAAGAATCACACACAAGGCAATAAATAAAAAATGTCTGAAGATCTGGAGGGTAGGTAAATGCTTGAAGAATGTCAGACTGAAAACTGCAGCCACTGTCAGCTGAGTGAAAATTCTGGGCTTAAGCAGAATCTCTACAGAGTGCTCATAAAATGTTGCAGCCTTGTATCAAGAACCACTGGGATAAAATGCTGTTTTTCTCCCAGTCAGTTTCTGAGGGGATCTGTCCTGGAACTTCATGAAGCTTAGCTGTTATATGTGCAATGACACAGGAGTGCTCTTATCTAGGAATGACAATGTTTTACCACAAAATGTGATAAACTTCTATGAAGCCATTCCAGTGACCTGGAGGAGCTTTACATTTACAGATTTGATTTACTTTTCCAAGTGACATACATTCCACATTCTTTCAAGGCCTCTTAAACATCAGTGTTGTTTGCAAGGCAACATACTGAACATTTTCAGCTCACTTTTAATCACAACATCCATTTGTCACTTGCAACTGAAGACTAACAGGGTAATAACTGCCTGGCTAAATCACATATCACTATTCAACTGATGTGTGGACAGAAACACAGATAAACACTGATTTTGCATTTGCAGGACCATATTCTTCCTTTCATAAAGCATATTCTCTTAAGAGCTGGAACATTCAAACATTTATGCTGAGATTTTTCAAAGCTGTTTGAAGCACTCTGTCTAAGGGAAGCTCAATTAAATAATTCCTGGTTCCAAATTAAAATTCTTTGAAACTGGATGTCCAAACCCCCCAGATGATTTTGTAATGAATAATATGACATTTTCTCTAAGAATTTATCTTAGCAAAGGACTTAATTTCCCAGCAGTGTCTTTGATCAATAGTCCAAAAACTTATATGAAAAAGATACTTACAACTATTCACTGAAACACTGTCTTATGATTGAAATTATAAATAAACAAAAAGCCTTCCTTCAAATCCCATGTTGCCTTTGTTTAGCTTATGTGCTAGATTTTTTGTTGCCAGAAAAAAAGTTACAGCTTAGTCCACTGCTTCCTTCCAACTTTCCCTTTTGGATACTTACTTGTCATCACCATACTACCAGGGGATCTTACGTCCTTTGTGCTGCTGTTCTTGAAATATCCAGTGAGGCAGAGGTTTACTATCATTCTCACTTTAGACATTCTCACTTTATAGATAAGAAATCAGACACTGGCTTAAGTGATTAGGTAAGGTCACACACGAAAACTAAACATACCTCTTCAGAATACTAAAGCAGTTCCTTAATTAACGGACCATCCATTCCCTATGTTATTTTTCACTTTAAAATGTATAGAATCAAAAAAAGAGAACAATACTCAACCAAGCAACAAAAAAGAGTCGGGCTGCCATTCTTTTTCTTTTGCAGTTTATCTTTAAATCTGACATGCAAAGAGTATGAAAACAGCAAAGTAAATTTGCAAAGGCTTCTTCCCTTTTTAGCAATATAATTGTGAATGTCTGCCTCTTCAAAAATTAAATATCTGACTAAATAACCTGCTATTTATAGTACAGATGTTCTTACTGATGGTTCAACATTTATAAATGATCCTGTTTATATTGCTCTTGATTCAAAGTACTGCATAAACCTCCATTGTGTGACTTTCCTGCTGTATTTACTACAGCAAATCACCATCTAAAAGTTTAGGAACCACAGAAGAAACAATTATAAAGAGTCTGATTACCTTCTTCATACAATTCCCTTGTCACTTCTAACCAGCTACTGAAAAATGTAAAGACAAAACCAAACCAATCAATAGCTTTTTCTTTTAACTTGAAATAGAGAGGAAATAGGAACAGTTGTTTCACAGGTACAAAGCTTAAAAATAAGATGAAAAGAAAGGTGAAGAATTAAGCTTCTTACAATAACAGATGAGGTTACAAGAGCAGAATAAAAGTAAAATAGAGATCTAGGTTGGGGTTTTACACACACACACAGACACACACACACACACACACACACTCTCTCTCTCTCTCTCTCTCTCTCTTCTACTGGCAGCCAGTCACAAATTAGCCAAGTAACCACTTGCCTTATTTACTCTTGAATGACTAACCAAAATGTAAACAAAAGACTGTAAATGTTATAGAGGCAATGTGAACTTGCAAAGTAGCAAGCTAGGTACCCCTCTGCTTCTCAAACCACTGTGCCTTCAGCGGGTGTACCAAGTACTATAGTGCACTTTCATTCCTTCCACCACTACTTAAAAAAAAAATTATCCACCTCTTCTTTGTTATGCTTTTATGCTAGCTTGCTTGGGTAGGAATGTGCATGCAGGCTTATAAATTATTGAGGGAAAATAAAGCCAAGAAGCAGGTTCTGCAGGTATCTTTCAAAGCAATGTCAAGGTTTCATCTCTTACAGAGTGAGTTTCCTAGCCTGGGCTCAGCAAGTTCCATTTTCTGCACTCACAGATCTTCCCCATTTGTAATAAACTGCATAGTTTTGGTGGAACCCAACTGCACCAGGAAGTCAAGTTCAAGCACTACAAAACAACAAGCAAGCATTAAAAAAAAAAAAAAAAAGTATTTCAGCATGTAATACATTTTCCGTACATTTTTGGCATCCATTTTAGTGATTTTACCATACTACATACCTTTCAAAGAAAAAAGGCATTACTTCCCTAGTGTTGCAAGAAATTTTAACTGACGCTTCCACTCCTAGTTTCACTATGCTATACAGATACTCACTAGATTAAGGAAGAGATCATTTAATATCTAGGTGTTAGTGCAGTTAGGAAATTTACTATTTAGATTAAAATTATGCTAGTGCTTCTATAATATTCAAGGTCCTTAAAAGAATACCCCTCTGCTGTAATGCTATAGCTCTTTTCTACTAATATTTAGCAAAAAGCCTTAAACCAACAGATAGAAAACATACAAGTAACATTAGACAAATAGCTTACACAAGCAAGCTCGTATGCTAAAGGCAATATTAAGTATTCCTCTGAAAGCTTCTAGCACTTTTTAAAAGCAAAGAAAATTTGTATCTACAAATGAAATCTAGTTGTGACAAAACTACAATTTGCAAAATTTTGTGCACAGGCATAGCTGGAGAAGGCGAGGGCTGTGGGAGGGCTGTAATTCATTTCAATAAGGTCTTCATTATGACGAAGCCTGCTGGCTCAGTCACAGCTGCCATGTTATCAATAGCCTTTTTGGAATCTTGTATTTTTCCTACTTTCATGATGTTGCTTTCCCTCATTAAGATTCAAATCCAATTGTTTATGCTACCGCTCACTGTTACTCTTCTTTCATGCTGATTATTCCCATTGAATCTCATGTAAAATGTACAGAAGTTTAGAGAAAAATGCAGGCGCTGACTGTTAGTGAAGCGGAAAAAGCAAAACAGTTGTTTGTTCCTAAAACATAGCCATAAGGATTGCATATCTCTCTCCAGTCCCCCAATTTTATTATTAGTTGCAGCTAGTGCCATAATAATTGATGAATTGAGCCTAGCAATTAGACAGACCACTTCTTCACTACTGCAAAATGTTTTGTGTACATGCAAAGGTGTAAAATAATTTCTCATTCTTCAAAAATTGGTCTCCTTAATAATTAGATATTGACAAAATAAATCCTTTACATGAAGTCTATTCTTGCAACCCTGATATTACTTCCTCACTTTAAATTCATGACAGAAGGCCCACTCCCTTTACTGCCACACATCTGAGGGTTATCACGTGACAGATTCTCTTTGTTCCTTCTTCCACACTCTCAATCCATTTATTAGGTCCTGCAATTGCCTTTTCCCTATGAAAAACTAAATGAATCTCCAGTATGCTTGAAAACAACTTCCCCTACCCTTGTTCCTCAGTTTTAGTTTGTCTGTAGTAATACTCCAAAGGCTGCTTGCAAGGTGGAGATAATGATTTTACTAACTGGGTTGTTTTTTTTTTTTCCTGACTGCTCATAGTTCTGCTCATAGTTCTTAAGTCCCCAAGACAATGATAATTATCATGCTCTGAGCCCTGATCTTCTGTTTCAGTAACAAGAGAAACTTTCCAGAAGTTAGCCAGCCAGTGCATGGATGGTACAGGAAAGCAGTGAGCTCTGTGAAAACCATCTCCCTAAATGGCATTTAGCATGACTAAATGGGAGATACCTGGTGCCTGATAAAACATTCTTCTACAACATTCTTAGTATTCCTTTCTCTACTTAATTTATATTGACAGTTATTAGGTACCAAAATTAACACACACAACCTTTCCATTGCTTATCAAGTCCAAACACAGAAAAAGCAAATGTTAACAACAGACAGTAATTAACACCTCTCTCTCACTATTTACATCACATAAATGATCCCTAAGCCAAGTCTTTTAGGAGCAATGTGTCTGAAAAGATACGTGTGAAAACATCTTAAATAGATTGCAAACAGAGTATGGGTCAATATGTCTACATATAGAGTATAATCCAGTATTTCAATACTGGTAACCGATTTTTTTCTTAATAAGGGACATAATTTTTAACACTATTTAGATAGATTATTTACATATTTTCATATCACCACAACACCAGATTCACATGCAGTCTGTTGAAGAAGTGAGGGATTTCCCCCCCCCCCCCCCCCCAGTTTTCCATTTATTTGTACATGAAGAAAAGCATAGTAATGAGTTGTGAACTGAAACCCAAGGAAATTGTAAACCTAGTAAGTGTGTAGTGAATTGCAGTTGGAGTACCGCATACCATTTCAGGATCAAAAATTTTCACTCTTGAGTACTTCTGTGTAAATATAAGGGCTATCCCTCCCACTACATTTCAAAGGCCTTACTCCAGATCTGGTAAGACAAGATAGCAGGTTGTAGAGAGAAGTATTAATTGGAGAACTGTTAATCTGGAGATCTTTAACAAACTGGGAAAAAACGGAGAGTCCCAGTCCTGTGCTTACCTTGAATTTTCAATAGAATGATTACACATCCACAAAATGTACATTATAATAAATTACTTTCTTCAGAGAAACAGACATTATATTACAAGTCCTAATTTGATGCTAAATAGTATCATAGAATATCTCAAGGTGGAAGGGACCCATAAGGATCATCGAGTCCAACTCCCTGCTTCTCACAGGACTACCTAAAACTAAACCATATGACTAAGAGCATCCTCCAGACGCTCCTTGAACTCTGACAGGCTTGGTGCCATGACCGCTTCCCTGGGGAGCCTGTTCCAGTGACCGACTACCCCCTCAGTGAAGAACCTTTTCCTAATGTCCAATCTGAACTTCCCCTGATGCAGCTTCACTCCATTTCCTCATGTCCTGTTGCTGGCCACCAGAGAGAGGAGATCAGCACCTCCCCCCTCTGCTGTCCCCCTTGAGGAAGCTGTAGACTGTGATGAGGTCACCCCTCAGCCTTCTCTTCTCCAAGCTGAACAAACCAAGTGACCTCAGCCACTCCTTGTAAGTCTTGCCCTCCAGACCTTTCACCATCCTGGTCGCCCTGCTCTGGACACACTCTAATAGTCCAATGTCTTTCCTATATTGAGGCACCCAAAACTGCACACAGTACTTGAGATGGGGCCACACCAGTGCAGTGTCGAGTGGGACAGTCACCTCCCTTGACCAGCTAGCTGTGCTGTGCTCGATGCACCCCAGGACACAGTTAGCCCTTTTGGCTGCCAGCACACACTGTTGACTCATATTCAACTTGCCATCAACCCAAACCCCCAGATCTCTTTCCACGGGGCTGCTCTCCAGCCTCTCGTCCCCAGTTTGTATGTATAACCAGGATTACCCCATATCACACAGAGAATCCTGCATTTGCTCTTGTTAAATTTCATATGTTTGGTAGTTGCCCAGCTCTCTAGTCTATCCAGATGTCTCTGTAATGCCTCTCTACCCTTGAGGGAGTCCACAGCTCCTCCTAGTTTAGTATCATTGGCAAACTTACTTAATGTGTATTTGATTCCTGCATCCAGATCAATTATAAAAATATTAAGGAACACTGGCCCTAAAATTGAGCCTTTTGGAGCCCCACTGGTTACTGGCCGCCAGCCTGATGTAACCCCACTTGCTATAACCCTTTGAGCCCAACCCGCCAGCCAATTGCTCACTCAATGTATAACGGACTTGTCTAGCTGTATGCTGGACAGTTTATCCAGAAGGATACTGTGAGAGACAGTATTAAAAGCTTTTCTAAAATCCAAAACCACCACATCTACTGGCTTCCCTTGGTCAACTAGATGGGTGACCTTGTCATAAAAGCAAATTGAGTTCGTTAACCTGGACTTTCCCCTCGTGAACCCATGCTGTCTATGACCAATGACTGCATTGTCTCTCAAGTGTTTTTCAATAACTCCCAGAATAACCTCCTCCATAATTTTACCAGGCACTGAAGTGAGACTGACAGGACTGTAATTACCAGGGTCTTCCTTCTATCCCTTCTTGAAAATTGGGACAATATTTGCCAGCCTCCAGTCAACTGGGACCTCTCCAGATACCCAAAACCATTGAAAAATAATGGAGAGAGGTCCCACAATGACATCAGCCAGCTCTTTCAGTACCCTGGGATGAATCCCATTGGGTCCCATAGATTTATGCGCATCCGGCTGGAGCAGCAAGTCTCAAAGAAGTTCAGGGTCATCTGGGAGTTTATCATCTCCCCAGTCACAGTCTTCCAACACAAGGCTCTGGAGGTCCCAGGGCCCATCATCAGTGTTGCAGACAGAGGTGAAGGCGGCATCAAATGTCTCCGTTTTGTCTATGTCCCTATTTGTGAGGTGATCGTCCTCATCAAGCAATGGACCAATGTTAACTCTGATCCTCCTTTTGCTGTTAACATATTTTAAAAAGCCCTTTTTGTTTTCCTTCACAGTGCTGGCCAGCTTGAACTCTTATAGAGCTTTGGCCACACAAATTTTCTCCCTACAGTGGTGAACAGCATCTCTGTGGTCCTCCTGTGCTGCCTGACCTTGCTTCCAATGTCCATACAGTTTCCTTTTCCTCCTAAGTTCTAGAATAAGATCCCTGCTCAGCCAAGCTGTCTTTCTGCCCTACTTCCTTGACTTCTGACACTTTGGAATTGCCTGCTCCTGTGCTCTTAAAAGATGGCTCTTAAAAACTGACCAGCATTCACAGGCCTCAATACCTTCAAAAGCAGATTCCCAGGGGACCTTACTAACTGCTCCTTCAGCAGCCCAAAGTCTGCTCTCCCCATATGCAGGGTTGAAGTTTTGCTGGCAGTTTTTCTCCTGTCGCCAATGATTTGAAACTCAACTACTTCATGGTCACCGTGACCAAGACAGCCACCAACCACCACTTCACCTATGAGTCCCTCTCTGTCAAAAACAAATCTAGGAGGGCACCTTTCCTAGTTGACTCCCTGAGTACCTGCATCAAGAAGTTATCTTCAACATGCTGCTTCAACATGCTTCAGAAATTTCCTGGACCTGTTTGTGTCTGCTGTATGATATTTCCAGTTAATGCCTGGGAAGTTCAAATCACCCATAAGGACAAGGGCAGTTGATCTAGAGATATTCCTTAATTGCTTGTAGAATAATTCATCAGTAGTGTTGTCCTGGCTGAGTGGCTGATAGTAGAGTCCCACAACAACATCCACTTTATTTGCTTTCCCCTTCATCCTTACTCAGAAGCTGTCAACCTTGTTGTCGCCAACTGTAAGCACCATACAATCCAACCCCTCCCTTACATACAGTGCCACCCCCCCCACCTCATCTGCCCTGCCTGAAGAGCCTATAACCATCCATCACGGCACCCCACGACTCATCCCACCAGGTTTCGCTTATGCCAGTGATGTTGTAGCTCTGGGCCTAGGTCAAAGCTTCTAGCTCCTCTTGCTTATTCCTCATGCAGTGCATATTAGTGTGAAGACATTTCAAATGTGCTCCAGTGTGCTCAGCACATCATGGAACAGACTGAAAGGACCTCGCTAGCACACCGCCCTCAAACATTGGCATGCCGCCCCCAGGCTTATGTCTAGCTAGCCTGATTTTATCCCTTTCCCCCTTCAAATCTAGTTTAAAGCTCTTTCAGTAAGCCCTGCTAACTCCTGCGCAAAGATCTTTTTCCCCCTTTCAGATAGGTGTACCTTGTCTGTTGCCAGCAGGCCTGGTGTCATGTAGACTGACCCATGATCAAAAAACCCAAAATTTTGCTGGTGACACCAGTCTCGGAACCACAAACTAAACCACAAAGTATAATTTAATGGAAATCATTAATAGTTACCTGAGTAACGGATCTTGAATCCCTTCTTGCTGGTTGCGTGATCAGTTGACCAGCGAAGATATAACAGATTCATTTTGCTTGTAAAGTTCAGTTGTCCAGTTTGATTTCCACTTAAAGCAACCAGTAGAGGGCTTTGCCCAGAAGAACCTTCAGAGATGAATAAAGAAACTGTTGAAGTTTTAAGGTACTATCACTTTAAGTAATCCTTTCCATATTTTAACTCAGCTGTGAATGTGAATATACAAGGAAAGATTAGGAAATAACATGACACATTGTTAGCAGTGAAATAATTAACAGATCTCTATTTAAACATATCCATCTGTTTTTAGTTTTCACTAGAGGGCACAATAAAAAATCTTGGTACAAACAAACTGAAATGCAAAACAATGAGCGTTTTTGCAATAAACACTGAAAAATTAGTGGATTTTTTTTTAATTAATTTCTATTTGGAAGAATTACTTTGAATGAGGTTATGTTTCTGCTCCTCGTCCTTTTATATCTAATATTTATTTAAACTCTTTTCCAACTAGTGAGTGGCAGCAAATCTTTACATTCCTTAATATTGTGCAGCTAGTATAATTTTAAACACCACCATGTTACATAGTGAACACAGCTAGAAAATGCCCCATCACATATGAGATCATCACAGTTTCACTGTGGAATACGCATATTTACAAGTGCTATGAATTTACAATACATACCTCATTAGGACTCAGTCCTGTTGAAAGATAGTGTGTTTATTATGGTATCATTTTAGTGTAAAAAACCCATACACTTATGGTAAATACAGGATGCTGAAAAACTATGTTCTGGTATTAGACCAATATCTTCACCTCAATAAAATCCAATAAAACCCTAGAAGCACAAATAATGATTCGGGGGCTAACTGTATAATAAAACAACATAGATGCAAGAGAAAAAAAAAAAAAAAGTCTATGTATCAAAGCAATCTCTGACTGAAGGCTTTCTAAAACATGAAATGGCATCTTCTTCCTCCATATGAAGGTTATGTTTTCTCCAGCTGAACTCCTCCCTTTCATATGCCTTTTGCTCCACATTTTTCAATTTTAGGAAAGCCACATTCAAACAACATTATCTTGGCCACAGCAGCTATTTCAAATAAAGAGGCTGCTTCATTTATTTTTGCTGAGTTTGAGCAGCTGCAGCCTGATCAGCTCTTCTTATGTTGCATGAAAACACAAAAATAAAACCGATTCAAATGACACCTAAAAATTGACAACCATTGTTGTCAGCCTTCTCCCCCTCCAGTCCAATAAAAAATAAGAATGTTTTCTGATCAGGCCATTGCAAGTACAAAAGGGAGGCTATAAAAGCCACAGCAAACCATAAAGATTAAGACAACCTCCCAGTCCTTAGGAACTGTAGTTCAGTCACCATAATGACAACACTACAACTAAATAAGTATTACTAAATAAACTGTAAATAATAAATACATATACAAAATAAGAACAAATAATCATAGCTTTAGGCACAGGTTGCCCAGCATGCCCTCATCAAAATGCTTTGTGGGTTGTTTGTTTTTCATATTAGGGTGTTAGTGTTTGGTGATTACAGTGAGAAATGCTGAGGTCAATCCCTATTTTTGCTTGAAAAAATTATTTAGAACATGACAATTCATTTAGTTTCTCTGTGCTTCACCCTGGGTTTTCTAAAATCTGTTTAATACACTTGTTACAATTTAGAATGTACGTGTTCTTTCAAAATTCTCAAATAAAGGGGCTAAAAGAGTGCAATTACAAATAAAGATCTAGTACATACAAAAAGGTGAGAATATTTCCTTATTTGTAATCCTGAAATTAGTTTGTAGCACCACATGCCACACCACTTTTTTTAGCCATTGGGAGGTCAGAGGAATGATTTGATGTATTTTAGTTTGCTTTGTTTTTCCTGAAGTTGAGTTTCAGTGTCCATACCTTACCTAGCAGGCAGCTCTTCAGCTGATGTTCAGGAAAGTCAGCAGCATGACTTAGATGTTCCTGAGTTTGACTTTTTTTTTTTTTTTTAATTATTAATTTAGAGTTTGTCTATATAAGGAAATAAATACTCAACTTCTGGTGTGCTGACCTGTCACATGATGCTTTCCTGAATATTGGTAAAAGCTGATATTTCCATCTAATTTCAATGACAGAACTTTGCTGGTTTATTTCAGGGAGAAAAAATAAAAACCCAAAGAATATTTACTGTATTAAATGAATGCTGTTCAGTATAAGTAGCCTGAACACAGCGTTTTAAAGTTCAAAAGCCTTTAATAATTATATTCATGGTACATTTATGGCTTCTCTAGTTTAAAATATTGGTGGGATTTCCTAAGGGTCTGACTGATAAGTGGGAATGGGCTTATTGCTCCCAGCTGACCAGGGTAGTCTTATTGACTGGATGACTATACTGATCATCATCCAGCTGCTGAAGCACCATAATTTAAAGTGTGGTCAGTTAGGTGTAGTTACTATTTTGGCATACATTCCAAAGCTGCCTTTTAACGTAATCAGAGACCTGTGTCTTAGCAAGTATTATTTCTCTAAAAGTTGTCTTGCCAATCTTTATATAGTTTCTGCGTATAGTTTGGTGACATATCTTTACCTGGTTTAGATAGACTCAGGCAGTTCTACTAACTTAAATGAAGGTATGCTGTTTTGGACTACACAAGGTCCTGGGCTATAAGGTATATTTATTGCAAAATGCAATAATACAGAGAAATACCTAAGCTAGCTCTGAACAAGCTAGTCTGAGTTATATCCATCATTGGAAACAGTATAGCCACATCAGCATTGCCTTCTGCCCCAACAAACTCATCACGCTGAGATGTAGAACTAATTAGCCCAGCAAAGCACATTGCTAATGTGGCCACAGGGACACAAGCAAGTATCTCTGCAAGGCACTGCAATGTGCCATATTTAAATACCAACTTGTTGAGAGCTAGCTCAGGAATCTCTACATGGCACTGTATTGAGAGGTTATAAATATGCCATTATCTTTCTCATTTAAGTTTGCTGGTAGGTGGTAGAAAAAATGACTTCAGTAGAGCTGCACTAGAGATGAATTTGTAAGAATATGATTTCATGTCATGAAACAACAATGCCTAAAAATGTAGTAACTATGATAATTCTTCTCTCAGATCTATTCTTGATAATCTGGTTTCATTAAATTTAAATGTATAAGAAAGAAAACAAAAATCTTCATCAAGAACTTTAAGCAGTTTCAACAGAGTTTTTTAAAAGAAAATAAACAAAGTGATCAGACCAGATACTACATATTGTCTTGATGTTAAATACAAAATAGAGTGGAGGAAAATACAGTCCTAATAGATTTTTTCAGACTATTTTCTCCACTAACCTGACAAGGACAAACACACACATTATAAAAAAAAAAAAAATATAAACATTTTTAAAAGAATGAAAAATATTTGAAAAATATTGTGTTTTTTTCCAAATGCTGCTATCAAAAATTGAAAATATTTTAATAATTTTAGACATTAAAAAATCTACTATTTAAGAAAAATACTTAGAGAAAGTTACCTCAAAACATATGACCTTTTAAGATTTTTCATGTTATGAAACTCCCATAGTGAATATTAATCAGTTCTATCATAGTTATCATATATTCTTGGTTAATGAGGGAAGATATGATAATGGTCTCCAAATGAATAAAAACATATTAAAGAACAATCAGGTACTAGTTATTTTCATTGATCAATGAGAACAGAACAAGTGATAACAAGCTCAGAATTCAGCAGAAAATAAGAATAGCCTGTTAAATAGGGCCCTTTGAGAGGTTGCTGCTATGAGTAACACTCTAGAAATTGAGTTTTTGTAATTTCTCTATGCTTTGTGCCAAAAGAGATGGTCAAATTCTTTAACAGGGATGTATTCAAACAAGGTACAGCACTGGTTCTGCTATGCTATGGAGAAAGTAGACTGGGCATTTGAACTCAAATTTGAATATTTAACCTCAGATAATTTTATTAAATTGGACAAATGGAATTATGCCCCCAAAATATTTCCTCACCAGAAGTGATCAATTACAAAATAGCATGTTAACTTCTCCTTTCAGACACCTCCATACATTTCCCAGGAAAGAGAAAACTGTATGACTTTCATAGGAATGCTGCTGCTGCTACTGCTCCTCTTCTAACAATACCTAAGAAAAACTAAAAGCTTCTTTGTTTTGAATACAGCTATAAAAACTTTAATTGGCTAACACATTTAGATTTAAGGCAAAAGTAATTGAAATACTGGACTATTGTTTCAGTTTCAGATTTATCAATGCATTATGAAACCAATAATTGGAAATCAAGCTCCATTTGACTCGATATTTTTTCTTTTGTGGTTAGACAGAATTTAAATCTCTCTCACCATCAAATACCTCCAGCTCATCAAACTGCTTTTCACTTTGAAACATTTCTACAAAGATGGAGATGTTATATCCTGGGTCAACCTTTATAGTCCAAGAACAGGTCTGAGAGTTGGGATAGGTGCCTGGGTAACCTGGACTGAGGATCACTCCTGATGATTCTGTACGGATTTCATTTGCTGGACATTGTGCTAAAAAGGACACAACAAGAAGAACAAGAATACCAATGAAATAAAGTGTTTCCTTTCCATGAAAAAATAGTATTATTTTTCAGAGATATGTATGCTTCAGGTTCAGTTTCCAAATGAAAACATGTTAAAATCCTATTCTAGATGGAAGGAACAATAAAGCTCCCTTTAGCACAAACAGAAACAGGACCACCTTTATAAACCTTGCATTTATGAAACAGGATACTAATTATAGTAAAACATTCATCCAGAAATATGTCACAAAGGGTTTACAGTCAAAGGATTCACATATGCTGGTGTGATCATTCACATAGGTAAGGTAAAAGTCCTGGTAAAACTTTTTATTTGGAAACCTAGTAGCTGTCTTCTATTTGAGTTCTTAAAAAAAACGCCCACCTTTAAAAATGAAGTCTGTTACATGAACATGAAAACATTTTGGAGCTTCTAGGCACACACAGATCATTTACAAACATACGTGTTTTATGCAGACAAAGTGTTTATTTTGGATACAGAATACTCCAAGTCATCGAAGTAAGACCTTCTCAGCAATTACTTCCCCTGTTATTTAAACTCTGAACTCATAACATTTTACACAGTTTCACCTGGTATTCATAGACGTTTATGATCTCTGCATATAACAAGGAGTATACTATACTAAAATGCTGTAAATTTTATATCCTAAATACCAGCTTTGATTAAGAAATTCTTTTGTTGGTCACTCTTTTTCTTTAACATTTTGCCTCGCATGCAGGACTGATTTTTTCAAGTGTGTTTGCTGTTGAAGTCTGATACATTTTGTCCACAGTTTCATAATATATGTGCATATTAACAATGTTTTTTGTGGAAGATTCGCAAATATATCTTGACAGAAATGCATTCCTGGAAACTGTCCGGCACAGTCCCCAAGTACTTGCATAAACTCAAGGTTATAGGAAAGGTGAAAAACATAACAACAGAGGAAAAAATGATCAGGGGCAAAAAATATGTTACAGGGGAAAAAACACATGTAACTATCAGAAACTAACATTAAAAACTGGACCATTTCCCTTAGTTGGCTTTTTACAAACTTGGAAGTGAAATTTAGGTTCAGTTGTATCCAAGAAGAATTTTGCTGTAAACTTTTGGAAAACAGTGTCAAGACTTTATCTTTAATTGTCCTCTCAGAGATATTAAATATACTGGTATGTCCAGTCTCTACCTTCTGTTGCATACACTGGAGACAAATCTGAACCCTCCACCAGAAGCAACAATGCAAACAAAATAGGAATTTTATCAGTTAATCCACATATAAATTAACCATCACTTTCCTACATAGTGCATAGACCTTTACCTTTGAGAATCTGACTTTCTCTAACCTAGATACATTTTTCCAGACTTGTGTATGGAAGGTAAGAGAAAGCGTACATGCCTGAGATGGACAGTACAATGTTCCATTCACTGTCCCAGATTCTTTAGAATATTTTAAATAATGATACATTAAGTGAGAAAGATATGAATTTCAAACTTACAAACTCATTTTCTGAGGACTACCAATTTCTTAATGGCACCGAAGTTTAGAAAAAAAGAAAATAAAAACCAGAACAGTTCTTTTCTGATTGTTCCAACACTTCTCTAGATCTGACATATAGGTTGAGCCTTCAGCACAAAATTCAGGCTGATTTTTCTTCAATTGTGTTTTTTTTATACTATAGCATAAATTATAAATGACTTATCTAAAAACTGCTCTGATTATTTAGGGACATAAGAAGGGGGGAAAGCATGAAAAAGTAAAAACTATTTATTACTCATTTTTGTCATAGCCCTTTCTTCTTCAGTCTGCTCTAATAGACTGGAGAATACATAGCATTACCATGCCAGTAAATGCAGGAAGAAATATTAGATTTTTTTAAACCGTCTCTTCCTCTCCTCCCCCTCATCTTGTTTAGCTAAAAAATTTCTTCAGTCAGAGAGAAAAATGTCAGCCTCTGAAAAGGAAGGATGTAATATGCAAGTGAGAATATACTGTCAAGCAGGGAGAACAAGGTGTGGGCTGGGGAAAAAATGGCAAGCAAATCATTTTTCCTTGGCATGTGTCCCTTTCTGCTGTCATTTGACAGCACTGGCTGTAGCAGACAGTATCTCTAAGAAGTAAAGTTGTTTTTCATAGAAGACATCCTAAGAGAGGGAAAGTCTATGGGGTAATGGTATATAAAGTAGTAAGTATCCTTTTGACAATTGTAATTCAGGGATTGTCTCTTGACATAGAAACACCTGTACCCAAATTACACTCAGAAATTTCACACAAGCTTCTGTGTAAGAATACAGCGTTGCACGTATTTAATGACAGTAGCTTCTCTTTCTCATTATCTTAAAATGAAACACACTCTTACTTTGACTTTCTATATTCTTCAGAATAAGGGAAGAATAACTTGAGAAAATACAGTCAATAAGTGCTCTGACTCATGAATCTGCAGCAAGTACAACAGCAAATTATCATAGAACAACATTGGGCAGAAACCTATTGTCAGATAAATAATAACTATTTTCCCTTAGTTAAATACATGAGACTTATTCCTGAACAGAAGTTTGGCTAGCTATGTGGCATTTCTGTCAGATATGCAGTAAAAGTGCTCATCAGTTATGAAGAGTAGCTGGCATGACACAGTTCCACAACCTGCTTTACCCCATAATATCATTTGTTTATGCTACAAGACTATTTTTAAGAAAAGAAAATGTCTTTTACTGATCTGGTACCGGCTTCATTGGAATGTTTGTTATAATGTTAAAGTCTGCTAGAGCAACTTGTGGATTAAAAGGTGCTCTTCAAAGTCATAAATTACAAGTATCCGGGAGAAATCAGTAATGCTGTCAGACTTTTCACAGCGAGACACAGTGATTCTTTTCAACACTGGAAAACTACCACTTCTCTGGATAAACTATGCTTTAAGAAATGGCTGCAATCAACTAAACATGACAAAAAAGTAGTTGAAAAGCACGGGACATTTGGAAGGAAGATATGGGATTGTAGCAAGTACCTCTGGAGTGTTTTTTAATAAACATGCTGTATCTAAAAACTAACAGCAGAGATGGTAAGGATACAACTGCCTTTTGTTGCCTGCTTTTCCTCAGCATCTTAAAGAGTTATGGAAATGACCATTGGTTAAATTACTCATGAAACAAATTATTTACTGGTCATTCAGATTTGGGGCCTGCAAGCAAAATCTGGATGTTACACAGCTACAGTCCAAACAAGACTAAAGCCAACTGGTCTCATAAAAAGGGAAGTGTGATTGTACATTCTTCCAGAAAAATTTACAGTTGGGTTAATCTAAAAGGTTATTATCACAGCCCTTTATATAGGTGCTCTTTGAGTTAAGTTCTCACAGGTATCATTTCCAAAGAGGTGCACTATAAGTATCTCCTTAAGAACAGGCTGCATGAACTTCTGCTTACTTACTGCAGTATATGAAGTTTTTGGAATCTGGAATGGAGGATTTTGAAGTAAGAATAAGATTCAAGATTACAGTTTGAAAAACTTGTTTATCAGTTTATAGTGAGCCACAGAACATCATTGTCATAAAGTGTTGAGATATTCTTCACTAACTCAAGAAACTCACTAAAAGTATATGAAAGAAATGGAGCCAGGGAAGGAAATGCAGTGAAAAAATAGAGGAAAGTCACCAATCCAGATAAGTGAAAATTGCTAGTTTCCTTTGGGAAAAAGAAATGTCATAGAATAGGAAGAAAGACAATCACACTCAAGAAAGCACAGACACCTTGACTTTGAGCACCTCAGAAACCTCTGAAAATGATCCAGATGAGAACCGGCCACTGTAAGAATGGTCTGCAAAAAGAAAAAGAGACAGGACTAGGAAATTGCAGGGAGAAAAAAAAATATTAAAAACCTCACAGAAATTACTTCTTCTGCTTTTTTCTTACACCTGCTTTGCTCTGAGGTCATCTATTATTTCTTGTAAACGACATCAGAGACAAAAAGAGAAGCAGAGAAAAAGGCAAGGAGATAGCTCGTTTGCTAGATTTGAAAAAATAACAAAAAATCATTTTTTCAAAAGCAGATAAAAGTTATCAATAGCAGAGAAAGACTGCTGCTAGCTTTCTCATTCCTTGCAGCTGATTCTTAAGAAGGGACCTGAAACTAATCTATTTACCACGGGGCAAATGTGCCTTTTGCAGATGTTTCCTCATGCCCTTCTCTCATAATTGAGGAAAGGTATGATGTTGCTTTGTAATTAAGAACATTACTTTGGTGGATGAATATTAAAAATCAACAGCTTAAAGGTCAGAGAATTTCCTTGAAAAAACCATCACATGTACACAACATAAGAAACAGATCAATGCAGGATTGCCGTAGGAATTCTTTCCTCCATATATTCTATTGTATTTACTTAGTGGACTTCAAAACTCTACTAATAAAACAATTTCCAAAAGGAAGGAGTACTGTTTATGTGAAAAAAATGCACCTCTCTAATACAAATCAGCACAAATAGTAACACAAAGGGTGAAAGAAGATATGGAATATTCTTCTGTGGTACTGAGACAAAAATAGTGTCTTGTGAGGCTTCCCTCAGCATATTCTTAGGGGAGAAAATTCAAGTAAAAATGAAACTCTTATGTCTTTCTGAGCTGTAAATAGCTCAGTACCTCTCCTGTGCTAGAGCAGAAGTGGCCAAATCTCCTTATACAGCTCTAACTCTTCCTATGGCCAAGATTTACTTCCTATGGCTAAGAGTCATTGGACGAGAGGTCCCTTCCAAGCTCAGCCAACGGAGACATACCACAGGGACTTATGAGAGGAACAGTTCTAGAGTAGTTCAGGGGCATGGGAAGGCAGACAGCGTATTGCTACTTTGCAGTTTGGGAGGCTAGCTGCACCGCGGTGTTATGCGGCAAATTGGCAACATTCATCTTGGCAACCTTTGCTGGCTCTCTTTCTCCACCATCGTGAATTACTCACCAACTTCCCCCCAGTACATCTTAGCTGCTGATTACATGACTTAATCTCTAGGGTGGAAGGTAGACTTGAACATTTTACAAGATTCAGATGGTTAAGGACATAAAATTGAGATACAGAGACAATGAGACTGCTTCACCTTGCTCTATAAAACTAAAGGCACATCCATTTTCCAATACCACTAATAGCTAATATTTATCAATTGAATAAAAATAACCTTCACAGTACTATTTTATTGGTATCGTACGCACAACAGGTGAAAACAAAAATCTGCAATTTGAACCCTTTTGTTCTATAAGATTAGCTATCACCTTTAGCATGGTATTTCAAAACAGAATACTCCTAAATACAAAGTCACACAAATTGCTTCAGTTGAGGCATACATATTCCATCATTAATACTGTTTCTTTTATTTGTCAATCAATGAACACATTAACATTATATTCTTCAGTATTAAATTTGATACCTTCTGGACTTCTGTCACCTAAGTTACAGGATGATTGAAGTCCCTACACATTTAGAAGTTTAGGAATTGATGTGAATTTTACCGATCAAGAAAAATCTGAGCTACAAAACTCAGAATTAGACACTTGAGCCCCAGAAAATATTTAATTATCATTTATTTATAAGTATAGCCCATGAATTTTAAAAGTAGCTATTGTAAAATGGTTTGGAATGATAACAGGAATAAATATTAAAAAAAAACCAAAACAACAAACTTGCTTTAGGCATATTGAAGGACATAAGCAATCTATTTTACATTCATTTTTAATCATATTGTTGCACATGTAAATTCCGGGTCCTGTTATTTGTTAGGTTGCATAAATTCATACATACATGCAATGCTTATAGAAAAACAACAGGAAATAACGAAGATCTTTATGTTACACAGTCACATGTAATTGAGTGCGGTGGGGCAGTGTCATGAGAAAAGTAATTCTGCAGGACAGATAACACTCTCATCATATCCTAGTTTCAAGAAACAGATTACCTAACCTGGCTTTTGGAGAAATCTCATTCGGTTGTTTTAGGGAAGGCCTGACTAAGCTTTTTGACTTAACTCTAATACTACTTCTGATCTCTCCATCTTTGACTTCTCTTTTTATTCATAAATATCATCACTACACTAGGAAAATATTATCACACCACCTCTCTAATGTAAGTGTTTTGAGCAGTCAGATTAGAGATCTCTACCTTACACTGAATGCCAATTAGCTGTTTTACTAGTACGTCAATTTTTGTGACCAATATAGGAGTATTTCTTGCTGTTGCAATGTTCATCATGCTTTAGTTTACATCGCTATGTTTGCCTAACAGCAATTAAAAAAGGAAAGAAATTTGTAGCAAAAGGATATAAGGATAGGATGACAGCAGAGACTCCAAGTGTATAAATACAAATCACAAATGGTCAACTACTGGTAAACATAAATTCATGCACAATAAGAGCATGCTCTGTAGAGTGCCTAGGGCTCTGCACATTAGACACTACCTGGCGAATTGTCATGGTACCAAGCACTATGAGAAAGTCTGTCCTCAGACAGACCAGACAGGAAGGGAAAGGGAGTTGCAAGAAAAGTATGGTATGGTCCGACTGCAGCTGCTCTGAAGGTCATTCATTCAGAATGATGTAGAAGTGGTCACTGAGACTGATTTTTCTTGCCTGTCAGATATGTCATCAGACTTGTATATAGTATCCTTGGACCTGGCCTTCTATCATATAAACATATTTCTTGCTTACTACAACATAGTGGCACAGCTCAGGAGAATGAAAAGTTTTCTGGCATCTTTTAAAAATGTAAAGCTGATCCAAATAAGGTTAATGTAAACAATTATAAACTACAGGTAAAATACAGAACTATAAGAAGGCAGTCCAAAAATTAGTTTGAAATACAATATGCAAATTATATAGAAGTAGAAATTATTTTTCAAGTCTATCAGGATCATATAGTATTGTATAAATGCAGTTCTATACTGCATCACCTCAAAAGAAATAGAGTAGAATTGGAAAAGGTATTGAGAAGGTGACAACAATGATTAAAGGTATGAAATATCTTCTTGTCTATAGAATCACGTCATAAATATGGTGAATGGAGAACAACTCGTTATTGTTTCTTCCCGCATAAGAACTAGAGAACATGAAGTGAAAACAACAAGTGCCAAGTTCAAAGCAGAGAAACGGAGAAACATCTTCACATATTACAAAAATAAATCATGCAACTTCTTGCAAAAAACTTTAGGATTTAAAACATTTACATGAGTTCAAAATCGGACTGAATAAATCCATTGAATAAATAGCCCTACAAGTTTCAAAATACAAAGAACATTGCTAGGTTAAGAATGGCTTAGCTACAGTTGGGTGAAGGCCTTAATTAACTGCATGCTTGCAATAATCTTATATTCTTCACTAGAAAATCATTATTGGCCAGAGACAGAGATGGAACATGGGGTATATGGTCTGATACACAGGATTTCTGGTCTGATCCAGAAACACGTATTTCTTCCCTTCAGACACTTAGGTTTCAGAGTGTAACATGAGTACTTTCATATATTTGTCTAACGGTAAACTTGTAAATTATCTACCAATATTTCATATGATCTAGAAGAAATATTCATAAATATAAGCTAGAGTGTTATCATAAAATAGGAATTCATTTCAACATTTATATCCATAGTAATAATTCATGTAGACAGACAGAGGTATTAGAGAGGCTGGGATAAGAATAAAAACAAGTAATTCTATTTTCCAGAAAAGAAAATTAAGTTTATTTAAAGATACAACTTGTCTGAAGAAAGTAAATCAGTTGCACCCCAAGTTATCTAAAGAAACTCCTCTCTCAGTGTTTCATTAATGGTGCAGTTTAATAGTTAAAAGCCACTTGTCTTTTGATTCTAAAGAACTGAATGTGCAAAAATTTTAGGGACCAATTTGAAAATGTGTGCACTTCTTAGATATTGAATAAATAAATGGAAACTTTTCTTTTAAACATTAATGAAAATACAGTGCCCAAAAATATGGTGCTTAATGTATAGGAAGATAAAAAAGGATGCATACTAATAATACGCAGACCATGCAAGCATATATTTACCTTCACAAAATGGAGAGGATCCTTCAAACTGCAACTGTGCATTCAGTTTGCAGGTTAATATATCTTGTCCAACAAGGGTGAAACCAGGATGGCACTTGTACTTCACAAAATCTCCTGAAAAAGTTATTGACAAAAAAGTTAACCCCCCAAAAAACCTCAAACAGAAGTATACCAAAATCTCAGGTGGAAGATGATGTACATTAAGAGATTAGTTTGATTAGAATTCAAGTGAAAACGTAAGAAAGAAAAGGAGATACTATTTTTTCACCTATTTCAAAGTCATCGTCTTCTGTAAACAAATCTGCATGTGGAACTGTGGGTGGAGGCTGGCACTTCTTCAGCTGATAAGCTGCAAGTAAGTGAAAAAAAGATTAAATACTGGTGTATTAAGATTTATTTTACAGAAAATTCATTTTCTATTCACACTTTCCACATTACCAAAGCTGCACTGAACCTCATGGTCTCTCAGTTACAACATTTTCCAAGTTAAATGTCATGACATTACATATTATGTAAAAAAAAATTATTTTTATCAGTATAGATAGTATACTACACTGCCTAGATAGTACGCTAGACTGCCTAGGTAGTTATAGATCCATTGTAGGATTGGATGCAGTTGTGATATTTATGAGGAGATTTTTGCAGCTACAAGGCTGCTGTTTCATGTAGCGGCCTTTGCATCATGTGATAGAGCTAATAGTTATAAATCACAGATTACTTAGATTTCCTGGAAAATCTGTAATTACCCATCACATACCTGACATGTCATATTCATTCTTAATTTAAGCATACTTGGAGTTAATCTTTCTCAGGATACAGGTATATATATATTTACTTTAAGAAGCAATAGTAATGATAATTATATTTCTATTATTATTCATTTATAATAATAAAATTGTGTAAGTTACACAAAAAAAAACCCAAAACACAATGCCTTTAAAACAAAACCTCTTCTCTACTCTTCAAATCCGTTTCAATAAATTGTGAGCACTCTCATAAGGAAGGTGACCAGTAGAATGACTGACATGTTTCTAAAATGGAGTAGAATGCCTACAACAGCTGCAGAAGCCATTTCTGGATAAAAAATCCAAAACAGAGATTTAAGATTGTGGTCAGAATGCACATACTATATAAAACCCCTCTTCTTCATGGAACTAAATCACTTTCAAGAATACAAATTCTCCTCGTGACTTGATAGTCCTATTTTTGAAAAGTTAAAGAAACACAAAATATTTGGAATCAGCCCTTATCTTCCATGTAAGCTTCTATAACCCATCAGTTTAAAGCAATTGTACAAGGAGAAAAAAAACAAACATGGAGAGTTTTTCATCCATGGAGAGTTTCAGGGTTTTTTCACCCATAGAGGGCTTCCAAGGACAAGGAGGAGAAAGCATATATGTTTTCCTCTGTACTTATGTGTCCGTATGGTGTTTCTGCTATATCTATATCTATATCTATATCTATATCTATATCTATATCTATATCTATATCTATATCTATATCTATATCTATATCTATATCTACAAACACATACATGTAATTGTTATTATATATACATAATAACACCAGGTTTTCTGGAGATCACCTGAGAAAAAAGCTTTTCAACCTGCTTAGACACTTGTAACAGCAAGTATCTAAGAAATAGACACTAAGCAGGTTTCTAGCAATAACATTTTCCAAAAACTTAAAATGTATCTATATGCATGTCCAGTAAGACCCTTGAGTTCACTGAACTAAGATATCCATCCCCTAGTATGTGGGCTCAAAAAATGGGAATCCTTTTAATTTAGTCTCCAAGAAGCCCAGTTTGCAGGGTTTTCTCAGCAGTGGCCTATGTCACCGCTTTGAATTCAATTAAAAGCATGGACACTGTTCACATTGTCCACCTATGGGACATTATGCAAAATATTATTATGCAAAATAAAGGAACAGTGCAGAGAAAAAGAAGCAGGTTCATTCTTTTTTCCCCTTGCTAGATTAACGCACTACGTACTCTGATACAGTATGTATCTTGCCTTTTTATCATGTGAAGTCATCAACCCTGGAATACTGACTACACGCTTATGTGCCTTCAACTTAAGTCTGGAAAATGCTCTCACTGACCATTCCCTGTAGTTTGCTTCTCAGACACTATCTTGTTATGTGGAAGCTGTATGTTCCCTGCATGATGACTAAAGGCAGGTACTTTAGTTTCTGTAAAGTATAGAAACTACAGAGTACTAGTTTCGTAAAGACTTCCCTATGCAACTAGATACCTTCAGGTTCTCTCTTTCTGTGGCATTTCCTCCTGTCCTTATGAATTAATTCACACTATTTTTTTGAATTACAATCCAGAAGGCTAACAATTTTCCATTTAATATACTTAATTTGAGTGAATTAGTCAGAATTTGAACTAGAACTAGAATTCTAGAATGCCAAATTTGCATGTTCTGTAGTCCTGACTGTAACTTTGAACAAAATAACTTGCTGGATATCAGACTTAAAGCTATTGTTCATCCCTCCCATACCATCCCATCAACCTTTCTGACCATGAGCCCTAGGACTAATCAGCTGGTGAAGAATTTTATTGCAGAACGTTAAAATCAAGTTAACTAATAAATGGCACAAAATAATTCAAAAAGTAAAAGCTCAATATTAGATATCTTAATATTAAAGATAGAACATAGTTTATTCAGAGACACGAACATTCTTAAGATTTTTTTTAATGCATGATTTTAAAAACTAATTTGTACTGTTATTTTTAAAAAAGTAGCAAACCCATGAATTACAGGCCCTACAGAGGGACCCAGACAGGCTGGATCACTGGGCTGGGGCCAACTGCATGAGATTCAACAAGGCTAAGTGCCGGGTCCTGCACTTGAGTCACAACAACCCCAGGCAATGCTACAGGCTGGGGGAGGAGTGGCTGGAGAGCTGCATGGTGGAAAAGGACCTGGGGATGCTGGTTGACAGCCACCTGAACATGAGCCAGCAGTGTGCTCAGGTGGCCAACAAGGCCAATGGCATCCTGGCTTGTATCAGGAATAGTGTGGCCAGCAGGACCAGGGAGGTGATAGTGCGCCTGGACTTGGCACTGGTGAGGCCGCACCTCAAGTACTGTGTTCAGTTTTGGGCCTCTCACTACAAGAAGGACATTGAGGTACTGGAGAATGTCCAGAGAAGGGCAACGAAGTTGGTGAAGGGTCTAGAGAACAAGTCTTATGAGGAGTGGCTGAGGGAGCTGGGGTTGTTTAATCTCAAGAAGAGGAGGCTGAGGGGAGACCTTGTTGCTCTCTACAACTACCTGAAAGGAGGTTGTAGCGAGGTAGGGGTCGGTCTCTTCTCCCAAGTAACAAGTGATAGGACAAGAGGAAACGGCCTCAAGCTATGCCAGGGGAAGTTTAGGTTGGATATTAGGAAAAACTTCTTCACCAAAAAAGTAGTCAGGCATTGGAACAGGCTGCCCAGGGAAGTGGCTGAGTCCCCATCCCTGGAGGTATTTAAAAGACGGGCAGACGTGGTGCTTGAGGACATGGTTTAGTAGTGGACTTGGCAGTGCTAGGTTAATGGTTGGACTTGATGCTCTTAAGGGTCTTTTCCAACCTTAATGATTCTATGATTCTATGATTCTATGATTCTATGATTCTACGATTCTATGATTCTATGATTCTATGATTCTAATCATAGTTAATTTATTTAAGATCATTCATTACATGACAAAGTTAAGAAACATTTTTAAATTTCACTAACTGTTTGTGGTAATTAGATGTTAATGATATAAAGCAAACTGACCATGAAAATTGAGGACAAAAAATCCTCCTGTTGAAAAATCACTGTGAAATTTGAGGAGGACTTGATTGGTGGAACTATAAGCTGTTTCCAGAGCTGTGTTCCCACTGAAAACTCCCAGCTGAGGTGAATTATGATCAGGACCATCCCTAGGAAGGGAAACATAAAAAATTAGCTGAAGAAACACTGTACTTAACATTAACATTAAATTAACGGCCTCTTTTCTCTGGAGAGCAGGTTAAATTTTTGTAAAAAATTTTTTTCCTAATGATTCAAAATGAAATTGTTTTGTTTTTATTTCTAGCAACACAGAATACTCTTTCTAACTTCAAAGCCTAATAGTTTTTGAGAGACCAGGAGTACTTTACAATAGCTTTTATGTTTCCATGGACAAGAAATTTATTGGCTGAATGACATGTTCTCTGTCTGTTCCTGCTAAAACTTCTCATGTATACATCAGCTAAAAAAATTTCTAGAAAACTCTTGTAATCTTACCATATTTCTAACATTTTTTGGCCCAGATCCTACAAGTCCTTACTCATGACTAACACATACAGAGGTGTGGAAGTTGCAAGTTACTCTTGCCATTTAAATTAATTCCAAAGACTCAAAGGTATCTCCTAAGGGAAAAAAAAGAAAGGGAAAAAAACCTGGAATATTTCTTTTTTGTGTTTCTGAAGAGTAGGGTAGATACCCAAAGAGACATATACTCCAGTAACATCAGGCTGCATTCATTTTCAGTATCATCATGTAGAACATTCAGGCCTGAACAGGCAGAATAAGTGAATAAACAAAACCCCCTGCTTTTATCACTGAAGAATTTTTTGAGCTTTGCAACACTTATTTCTGGTCTTTTTGTATATTGCATGTAATGAATCTAAAATGAATAAAAAAGCTTTTGTGGTATGTATTTTAGAAGGCTACACATTATCTAGAAGCTCTCTGAAAGCTGTTAGTTTTTCACTTTTCACTGTCTTTAAATCAGAGGGATATTTGTTCACCTCAGTTGTCTTGTTAAAAAGCCAAGCATTAACTAATTTTTCTCTGTCTCAAACCTATCGAGATTATCTGTTCATAAAAAGAAAAATCCACTGTATGGAAAAAACTCTCATTCAAGTTTTAAAAGAACGTATGTCATGTACATAAATTGTACATACAACTCCTATTTTTAAAAATGTAATTTAAATTAATTATTTTTCTCTTATACAGTTTTTCAGGATTATTCAGGCTTCCAATTTCTTATGATGCATTTTAGACTTGGATTTATAGGTAATGCAGATACCAGAGTCAGCCAAACAGCAGTTCATAAACAGTTACGCTTCTCTATAAACTGACTGGATTTTCCCTGTATTATATGGACTTCAGTATTGCTGTCTGGAAAAAACTCACCCCAGACAGCAATAGTGGACTAGCTGGGAGATGGGAGCAGCTGACTCACACAGGAGTGAGTTATGTCTTATATTCTGTGCAAACTGTCCTTTTGCCAAACTATCTGTAGCATATACGAGAGACAAGTCACTTTGCATATTATGCGGGCTAAGGACCAGAGTTAGCCATGATGAGAAAGTATGTAACAACTTCAGCATCCTCTATGCCTGCCTTTTAGTGCAGTAAATTCATATGCAAAAATTTAGACAGCCCTGAGACCTCTTCCTGCAGCTGAGGACACAAAGTTGAGATGGGTATGGGGGGGTAAGAAATACAAGTTCAGAGAAGGGGAACGCACAATATGAAGCTTAAAGACAAGGGCTGAAATCCTGGCTTGAGAAACATGGAGAGTATGTCTATCAGCCATATTAAGATACTAGAAAAAGTTAAGAAAATCTTAATTAATGTCTAAATTAGTTAACGCCTAAAGATGTCGAAAAGTTTTGCCACAACTAACATATATTGCTTCATATGTTCATGAAATATATAATTCAACATAACGCAGATTATTATATCACTTTGACCTCACATGGCCTCACTTAGAAAACAGAGAGCTCAAAGAAGATCTGATTGATAACTGAGTTTGAGTTTCAAAGTCCTTTTGGAATAATATTCTTAAAGAGTTCAGACAGCTATATATAATATTATTTTTTTCATATAATCGTATAACTTGTTTTATGCTGTTCTTCAGCACATATGACAACCTAAAGACCAATACTAAGCCAAAGCTGTAGCTTGGGACAGTGAGATCCAATAAATCAATCAGAAAAAAATTACTTTTGTTTTGAAAAATTGCATACCAAACTGCAATGTAGTCATTCACAGGTTCAGTTTGGAGTAAGGTAAAGTTGATATAAATCCCATGGCCTGGAGGTACAATAATTAACCAAGTACAGTCCTTGGAATTTGGGTATTCATCTGGAAATCCTGGGGAATAAACTGTACCATTCTGAGCGGTTACATTATAGCCACAAGGAGCTGAAAAGAAAACAAATGAACAATTAGTAGGAGAAACATACTTTTTCATGTTACAAATCGAATATCAAAATGCTCCCAAATTTTAAAAGCTCCACAGGACAAGACAATCTAGGTGTAAAGACAGCATTTTTCTTTGTTGGTTGCTTCTCAGAGACAGAAAGTATTGATATTTCTAAGAAATAATTTATCCTAATGTCTTTCAGATTTTATTTCTTAAAATCCATCAAAATCTACTGGGGATATTGCTTTTATACACAATTATTGAAACTAAGTTATCACACATTTAAAAAGGGGCACCTTTTGCTTGCATTCAAGATTAAAAAACAAATAAACAAGCAAACAAAGCTTGCATGTTTCCATATGACTGAACCCTAATTGAACTGGAACACAATGCTGGGAAAAAAAAAGGCCGATTGTTCTTTCACTACCCCAAATACAATTACACTTTATTTCTGACAGTTTTTAGCCATGTTTAGTGGTACTTCAATTGCAGTTTGTATGCTGATTATTCTTATGACAAGTAAAATGAAGATAGAGACACAAATTAGCATGCACTTGCTGAATGAAATCTGTAGGCAAATCAGTGCCATGAAAAGGTGGTTGATTTAATTCAAGGGTAGCAAATATGTAATCATGTGCTCTCTTTTGAGTCTCAGTTTTGGGGAACTGACTAATTATGGATGCAAGCATGGATCTGAGTAGACACATGGCCATTAATGCTAACTAATGAGTCTCACTCATTAGAGTGAGACCTTAATCTCATCTGTGGGCACTCAGTCTAGCTCTGGAACTTTTCTCATTAGCTCTTACCATAAAGCTTATATTATTATTGCCCAGGTTCCTATGACTCTCCTTCATACTCTCTTCATTTCTTTTTCACCTTTCAACAAGTGATGGAAGAGGAAGAGGAAGAGGAAGAGGAAGAGGAAGAGGAAGAGGAAGAGGAAGGGGAAGGGGAAGGGGAAGGGGAAGGGGAATAGGAAAAAAGAAAAGGGAAAAAGGAAGAAGGACTCAGAAATGCAGAAGGATGTCACATTTCCCATACGGTTTAAAGCTCCTATACCATTGGGGTAGAAGGATCATCTGGCTAGTTGACAAGTAGCCCTTTTTGGAGGAATTCTTTTAACAATCACTGGATTTATAGGACAGGTTAAAGAGGCTTTAACCACTTCACTTTCTTCATCCATATCAGTACTAGCTAGTATGATGCATGTAGCACATCTTCCCATCTTAGAACAGATCAGCATCTGCTCCTGAACTACAACCCTTTAACGACCAACAAAGGAAACAAGCTAAGGAAAATGAAGGGCTGGTTCTGTCTGATTCCTGGTTGCATGTATAGGCCAAGGGCAGCTGGCAATGTCTATCAGCTCTGATGGTTCTATGATGAAAATGTGACTTGAACTCGTTTTTTTACTGTTCCCTAATCCCCTACATTTATGCCATGCTCACATTGCCTGGTCTCAGAAATCTAGTCTGTTCTTTCCACAGTACTTCATGTTTACAGCTAAAAGACTGCTTTGACAAATATGCTTACTACATTGAAATACACTTCCTGACACTAATATAGTGACAAGCGGAAAATCCTTTAAGTTCTAGTTAAGATACAGGATTTTTCTGATAAACTTTTATACTTAAATATTTTTTTAGTTTATTATATTTTTGACAGATTTATTAATGTTGTCAATGATTGCATACATTTTTTATTTTGCATCCGTTATTCTCTAATACTCTACAAAGAATGCAGATTGTTTGTATCTCAGTAAAGATAGTCTAATTCCTCTTATATCATTGTTAGCTATGACAGGTCAATAAGTTGTCTCAGAAAAAAAAATTCACAGATAACAAAACTGTAATAGAATAAGCAATACACACAGCTGATAGCTTTCTCCAAAGATCCTTAAAAATCACAGAAGACAGAAAATTAAACAGAAATAACAGGCTATATTTCAAACAAGACAAAAATAGCTTTAGTTTGAATAAACAAATCAGTTTAAATTAATGAAGTTATTATATTGCATTTCGAATGATAGGTATGAAGAAACACAGATTTTTGACAGGGAAAAGCATATAACCAATTCTTCTAAACTTTCAAACGCTAAGAGTACACCACATGCTGATTTACAAATGTGTGAATACCATACTATGTGCTCCCATGCCCATTCATACTTAATTCCAGATACAACATTGTGCTTGGAAGGACAGTAAACATTTTTAAAGATCCACCCAAAGGTGCCCGAACCTAGATAGTCATTTATTGACAGCTACGTATGTTATGCAACGACAGCTAAGGTATAGCATTAGGACAACCTGGTTGCACAGGGGTGAAGTCTTAGAGCATGACTACCTGATAAGCTTCTACTATGATCTTGTGAGCAGAAATTAATCTAATTTTCTCCCGTATACAGATTAAGCTCTTTAATGTGTCTCAAATCATCTGCCACATAGTGGAGAATATGATTTAGAATGGGGATGGCTTCCAAAAGCATGCACATCTTTGGTCTGTTCAGACAGTTCTCCAGTCCAGACTACAGTTTTGAATCTGTGCGTTCTGCTCATCTCCTCTCCATTCAACACGCCTATACTAGAATCTGATTCATAACTATTTAACCCCTTTGTTATATGAATTTCCACAACTGTTCACAGTATATATATATACCAAACCCTGTTTGGTGTAACTGTTTGCCTTAGAGAAGTAGGGATGAAAATACCTTGAAAAAGCTTGTGAGTATAGGGAGCGTTACATGGTGCAGAGCAGCTCATATTGTGAAAGTTCATATAAACTCATCTACCTCAAGGACAACAATGTCAGTTATGAACTTGGGGATGCCCATCTTCAGCCCCATGATACAATAAGTTTATCCATGTCATCCTTTCATCACAGAGCATAAAGCCAACAAATCTGTCTTCTGAATGAGAATAGACCAGAGGCTCAGTTTACCAGCTTAAGATAAAAAACTGAATGACCTAAAGGGTGCTAGACAGCTATACACCACACATCTCAGATGACTTAGGGGAAGAATCTAGAAGAAAAGTCCTAAAGTTCTAGCCATAATGCTCTAGGTGGCAACTACCAGCGTTACAATTATAGCAAAAATTGCCCATGAAATCTCAGAAAGTTTCAGATTTTTAACAATTCCATATAAAAAATGAATATATTTGAAAAATTCTGTTTTGCTGGGCCAGGGCAGGGGTGTTTGAATTCATTCTTCTGTTGGCAAGTACCTGCAGTTTAGCTAAACATTACAGGCACGCTCATTTTCTCTCATATGATCAGATAACCCCTGAGATTTGTTTTCACGAGACTAACACAGATCTTCAGTGAGAACACTTAGCAGGGCAAGCTTCCAGCCACAGCACTATCATTTACCATCTTTTTTTAAATTATTGTTTTCCCTGTCTACTGATGGCCCTGATATTATTCACCAGGCAAAAAACCAAACCAAACCAAACCAAACAATAAGCCCACAACTTTTCTTTATCATGAGGGGAGGGAACTCTACAACTAGCCTGGAGAAATTCTATCAGTGTAAGGCTTCTTGCAATTTGACATGTCTCACTGTCTTCCTAGGTTCAAATGTTTATAAAAAACAACACTATCAAGAGCCACCTAGTCTAACTGGTTTTGTCTTCCCCCAGGTCCCAGGATTTTTTCCAATTAATTAAATCAGAAATTCGTAGTGTTATCTTTGGTCTCACTAGGAAATACTAATATACGAAGATTTGGTAACAGCACATCAGGTGGCTAAAAATATCAAACTATGATTATACAGCACATAGAAGTGGGGCAATTTTTAATGCCAGTAGACAAACAACATATGCTTCATCTTTTTGAGAGAGACCTTCACTTTGATGTTTCCCTTAGTCCATATGAGAAGCTTGAAAGGGTACCAAACATCTCTCTATTACTACTGTGAATCCTATGAAATCATGGAATACAGAAAAGGTACGGAAAGGATAAAAAAACCCTTAAGAAGTAAAACCTTAGCCATATAGCCCAGTAAATATAGTGGTGCACTGCTAATAATAGGCCATGGACTTTGTGTTAAACTAACAAACCAGGCCACAGGATGTCAGGTTTCATCTGGACTTGTTCTGGCAGTCCAGAGAATTGTTTTAACTTGTAGCAGCAGTTATCTAATCATCAGGTGACTACTTACTACTTCATTTTAGCTTTGTATAACTGTGTGATGTAACACAATGTTATATAAAGAATAGTGTGCCAGCAGGACCAGGGAGGTGACAGTGCGCCTGTACTTGACATTGGTGAGGCCGCACCTCGAGTACTGTGTTCAGTTTTGGGCCCCTCACTAGAAGAAGGACATCGAGGTGCTGGAGAATGTCCAGAGAAGGGCAACGAAGCTGGTGAAGGGTCTAGAGCACAAATCATATGAAGAGAGGCTGAGGGAACTGGGGTTGTTTAGTCTGGAGAAGAGGAGGCTGAGGGGAGACCTTATTGCTCTCTACAACTACCTGAAAGGAGGTTGCAGCGAGGTAGGGGTCGGTCTCTTCTCCCTAGTAACAAGTGATAGGATGAGAGGAAATGGCCTCAAGCTGTGCCAGGGAAGTTTAGGTTAGATATTAGGAAAAACTTCTTCACCGAAAGGGTGGTCAAGCATTGGACCAGGCTGCCCAGGGAAGTGGTTGAGTCTCCATCCCTGGAGGTATTTAAAGAACGGATAGATGTGGTGCTCAAGTACATGGTATAGTGAACACTTGGCAGTGATAGGTTAACGGTTGGACTCGATCATTTTAAGTGTCTTTTCCAACCTTAACGATTCTATGATTCTATGATTCTATATATATATAATTATGAATAAAAAATACTAATAACAAATAGGTTTCTTGTATAAAATGAACTTATTGCAGCCCTTCTCCCAGACTGAGACCATTGTCCTTAAGACCATATAGGCACTGGAAAAGAGTACATGAGAGAATTCTGGAATCACAGACCTATTTTCCACATCTTACACACAAAGATACATAAACTTTTTTTTATTAATAATTTATGGATGACATATTCATTGTCAGATTTCCATGGGACAACTGTATGGACAACCCAATCTTTTTCTCTGAAGCAGTGTCAACTTTCTTTTGTGAGCCACTACCAGATCTCGTATTTCTCTCAGCCTTCTGCATTATGTGTAATATTCTGTAGAAAGGTTTTGATCTGAACTTCTAAGAATACTGGCCATAGCTAGAAAAGTGATTTAATTCTTCCATTGATTTCCCTCTCAGACCCACTGCAAAATTCTAATGATCAGAGACCTCATAATAATTTGTTTTCCTGGTTGCAAAAACATTTATATGTCATAATAATTTTTCCAGCAGTGCTATACCGAGCTTTAATGTACAGAAATGAATTTTTTACAAAGCAAGTAGTGTGCTACTGAGAAAACTGAGAGACTGAGAAAACTCTGCATACTCAGCCAAAACACTATGAAACTTGCTCTTTAGTCAGAAATCATAGCTATAAATGTACACAACTGCACACACAATGGAGATGCATGCATTCAGGCCTCAGCTGTGTGGAGCTGTGCAATGTAGGTGCCTGCGGGTAGGCTTGGAAGATAGGATGTATGTGCAAAGGAACCAGGACAAATGTACATTCTGAATTACAGACATGTCAGTAACAGAGAACAGAGGAATGACTTCTTTGAGTTAGGAAATGAAGATAAAATTATTGAATTGAAACTGGATGGGGGGTAGGGACACAATAGAGAAGAAAAAGAATAATTTTATCTTCATATCATTATAAACTAAATATTATTTTCTCTTCCTGCATGTTAATTCAAACAGAACAAATATTTCTTTACTTCATCTAAGAAAACATAGAAAATGCTAATTTGTACTATAAAACTCTAAACCACTCCTAATGTAGACCTCATGTATCTTCAAAATTCTTTTAGGAAACATTTCTCTATGGAGTAAAAAGGTATAAGGAATAAAATATACAAGGCTGCTATGCCCTTTGGTGCTGCATCTCTATCACTACTCAGGAGTATTATCTGTTATTCGGAAGTCCTTTTATAACTCCAAAGATGTCTTCCTTTTGTGTTAGATCAGAAAAAAACATACTCTCCCAGTAACAAATAGCTGTTTTTCATCACTGTCAAACTAGAAGAAACTCAGTAATGTTCTCACATGTAAAGTGAAGGCATTTAAACAGGTATTTAATCTCTTTTAGGTTTAAAAAATGCATCTGGATATAAAGCAATTTTCTTTTTTCTGTATCTTCCATATGGTCTTCAGATTTCCACACACACCCCCCTTTTTTGAAAGTGACATCATTATTTCCAGACAAGATAGTCCCTATTCTTGCTTGATATTCTGCTTGTAACTCTAACTGTTCTTTTCATCATAGCATTGTATTGTATATGGAACATATGTTAATAGTATACTATCATCATCTTTTACACTTTTATGTAACTCTTTAAAGGATTTTGTAAAACTTTACCGTATGTTTAATGTGAGGAAAAATATTTCATATTTGTTTATAGTGCAGTTTTATCATGAATAACCTTGTATTTTCTTTCAAAACATTGATAAAGTTGAATCCATAAACCAATCTCCTTTGAATAAAAACACCTTCTTTAAACAGTCCTTTCTCATCTTTGATTTTTTTTAGAACTCAAAATTAATTACTTATTAATTCATGTAATATATGGAAAAATATTTTGTAAAGTGCTGTAATTTTTAATTAAAAAGTCATGTGGAGCTACAGATCACATTCAATGTAAAGTTTTATATACCTAGAACAGGACTTGTAAAACATTTAAGTGCAAAATTGAAATCTCCAATCCTCCCATTCATTTACCGTCTAATTCAGGAGGCACTTAAAGACAGCTTCCTTGGGAAAAAAAGCACATAACTGGAGTACTTAAGCCCCCATTTTAGGCTAAATGAATTCTCCAAAATAAGTACATAAGTTAGCTATAATAGTTAACAGAAAGAGATAAGTGGCCTTAATAGAATCTTTCAGAGCAAGATTTGGCAGTTTAGTCTTACAGTTGGACTCAATGATCTTACAGGTCTTTTCCAGCCTAAATGATTCTATGATTCTATAAGATTAGACACATAACTTAAAAGGAATGTTACAGATTCTTTTAATTAAAAGACATGGGAGATGATGGTTCACATCTTTAATCTAAATATGCCAGTGGTAAAAGTGTTGGAAAAAAAACATTACAAAAATAATCATTATGAGTTATAAGCAACCACTTTGACAGAGAAGTGATGCATTATCACAATGTATGTCTCTAAGGAAAGAATTAGCTCTACTCTCACAAAGAACTACATTTTCTCATGCCTCTCCACTCTTTTTCCTTTGGGAGGTATGGTTTTATAAGAGGTGCCTATATTGCCTATTGCAGTGTGGACCAATGGAGTAGCATAAGGCTCAGAAGGTGTTTCACAACACAATTACAATGATAGTTTGCTAAGATAATATAATTATTTAATTATTATATTAATTGTTTATGTTGGTATTTCTTTTTTTTACTTATTCTTCTCCCCAAAAGAGAAATTAATAGTCCAAAATAGGTTTTAAATTATTTGCATGCATTTCTTCTTACTTAAATTGAAATAAATATTTTTGCAAAATGTGTAAACTTTCTTCCAGTTGTTCTGATGCACAGATTAAAAAAAAAGAAAAAATGGAAGACATGGGAACAGCAGCCACATCTTGATAGCCCTTTAACAGTAAATATACACATTGATTGTACAGTTACACATTGTCTTGTATGCTAGAAATTTTCTAATGCCATTCCATACTGGAAACATCATTTTAGTACTTTTACTTCTACTGTCAAAAATGCAAAACAGCAGAAGTGCCTGGCAATAAAACTCTGTTTTTTAATTTGAAAATAGAACAAAACTCAGTACTGTCATTTGTTCAAATATGTACTACTTCCTAACCGAACTGCTGAAGTCGGGGGCATGGCCTTTCTAATTTGCGATGCCAAATGTTCTGTCCAGACATTGTCTTTTCCCTTTGGCCAGTAGGGCACGTCTATGTCTTACTCCTGGAGCCTGTCAGATTTCTATAACGTCTATGCAACAATGTGATGAAGTACAGTTTAAATTAAAACGAAAAAAGAGTTAATAATTCTTAGTTTAATAATTCCAACAATAATAATAATAATAATGCTAATAATAATGCAAAGAATTGGGGGGTTGTAATTGTTTTATGCTTCAACAAGTCTCAAATAGACAAAGATTTGTATCTGTGAAAGCCTTCATCCAGAAAACTGACTTTAAACTTTATTTCTTCCTTGTAAACCCTTTGCATTCCAAGAAATATTCAATAGTTTCAACCTCCTCTCTATATATTTAATTTACGAGATTTCTGAGCAATTTATGATAATTTTCATCAACTATTATGGAACTAGAACTTAAATTTTATGGATTCTTGTAACATTGGATTTAAATGACAACATAAGGACATAATACAAGCGTCCCTTCCCACGTACATGTACAAAACATATGTTCATGCTGCAGAGCAATACAGTTAAGCTGTTAGGAGAACACTTGCCTCAGAAATAATATGAAAATAATTTGAAATTATTATTCACAGTACTAAAATCCTCATTTGGGAAGCAAGGAATTGCAGTGCTGAAGCAAACCTTTAGTCCATCTAGTGTAGTTTTTGCTTCTGACAATATTCAACCCTCCATGTCTAATAAGAACGCACAGAACAATCCAAAGTAGAAAACACTATGTTAACCTGTGCCACCAGAAAATTTCTTTCTAGCCTCTAGCAGTCTGTCCTGAAGCAGAATGACTGACCCTTCTTTCACAGTTTTTTCATGGCTTATACCTGTAACTCAGATTTTTTTCCTGAATTCCTCACAGCCTTTTCTGGTTTGACTAACCTAAAAGGTATTGGGTGGTTTGTGTAGAGAAGCATCTGTCCTGCTTTTCAAGATCAGTGTCAAATATATTGAACATACATTCTGCAGTGAAAACCTGTAGCACCATTAGCCTCTTGTTATGATGGAAATAATTTATTTCAATTTATTTTTTATCTTCTTAGCTGGTTGATTATCTATGACAACGCTTCAGTTCTACACAATGACTACCTAGTTTTGTCATAACATCCTATACAAGACTTTTTCAAAGCCTCTAAAGGTCTAAAGGAATGTCAGAAATTCTGTTTCTGCACTTGTATTTTTTAGATGAATCTCCGAGTAAAACCTTTACAATGGAAAATTTTATATGTTACATTGTACATTGCCCTCCTTGCCACCAAATCAGAAAAAAGGAGGAAAAAGAAATCACATGGAGCTTAAGATAATTTCTGGCAGTATCATGAGTTAGGATACTCATAATCAATACAACTGACAGATATTAATAGGAACAATAAATCACTGATGAGGAACATGATTCATAAAATATTTATGATTTATAAAAGCACATACTATTCTGACTTTAGCTGCTTACATTACAGGTTAGGATAAAGGTGCAGTTCTTCAGCAAAAGCTGCATTACATACACACACACAAACAAGTAAAAAAAATCAGAAAGTATTGTGAGTTCTGAAGTAAAGGTACTACCAGAAAGTTACCTTCGCATCTGGGGAAATGATAGTTCCAATTCCTGTTGATTCCGTGTTGGCATGTGAGAACAGGCTGACCCCTCAAAACATATCCAGGATAGCATTCAAATGATACTGACTGACCCACACTGTAATCTGAGTTGACTATATATCCATTCAAAAAAGGAGGAGGATCAGGGCAGTTCTGTAACTCATAAGCTGCAAGAGAACAGAAGTACTTTTTATTGCTTAGTCAGCTCTCAACACAGGAATTAAACATTGATATAATTTCTGTAATACATTCCATAATAGGTAAACACTGGAATGCCAAACTCCAGCAATAGAGTGATTAACATATAACAAGAAATAAATCATCCAGATCTTGATACAAGAATGAAAAAATCAGCTCTAGAGACAAAGCATAGGAAAGATCAAAATCTGGAATAGAATGAATTGCCACCTACATCAGGAATTTAGAGAGGAAAGTCAAAGAAACATTGGGTGCAGGGCATGAAGATGGAATATTTTGTTTTAGTAGTTCATGTTGAAGCTTCAGATTAGGATATTATATAAATTATGTCTTTATTTTTAAATAAATTTCTAGGCTCAGAACTAGTGCCTAAGTTCTGAGAAGTAATAGTTTTCTAACAGGATAACATTTTTTTAACCAAGATACATGGAATTAATTTATTTAATAAATAGGATGGATATACTTAGTGAGTATGTCACTAAGCAACATACATAAATTCATGAGTATGACAAACATTTTCATAAACTTTATTTATATTCAGTTTTAATTTGTGAAGTCTGATGTAAAAAAATCTTTCTCTGAACGCAGCAACATTGAATCCAAAAGCCGCACACAGTAATATTAATAATTTAATTGTCCAAATTTAATAGGTGGCTCAAGATTAAAAATTCTCACAGAATTTTTTGAATACTTTTTTATATCTATCCCGATATATGATTCTATGATTCTATGATAAGAAACAATGCAATTCATTCCAAGAAAAAAATAGTAAAATTATTTAGGAAAAGAAATTTGTCCATGGTGCCTGAAGTGAAACTATATTTATTAAAAATGCATATCTATTGAATGACTGTGTTCACAGTGTAATTTCCAAAATTAGAAAATACTTTTTTTTATTAATATGCAAATATACTTATACAATTAATGGTGACATAAGAACTTGAGACAACTTTTTTTCTGATAACATTCATATGCGTTCATAACATTCTGTGTGTCATCTACTAGGAATGAATGCAACCACAGCACAACAAAAAATGGAGTTTTGCAGTGCTATGAGCACTATGTAGCAAAACAAACATTTCAAATTGAGGATAAGCATATATATTACATATATGGTGGCTTATATTTATTTGACTGGCAATATTCCAGTTTGTTCATTACCTGCATCAATAAAATTGTACGATGACTTCAACAATATATCAGCACACAACTAATCACAGCAATTTTTTAAAGGTGTTTTCACATTTAAACACTATAGTAAGTATTCTAGTAAGGTGTAACAAAGCCATTCATTCATTAAAATTTTATGAAATACAAGATTTTTACAATCCATTGGAATTTCAACGTATATTAAACTATGCAAAAACAATCACCTAACCAAAAACATGAAAAAAATTAATGAAAGACTATAAAGTTACAGAACATCAGAAAGATCTAGAAAAATGACAGAAGTCTACCAAGGAAAAAGTTCCTTCTAGATATATCTCCATATAAAAAATTTCATTAATGATTCATCATATTTAATGTCGGGTTTTATGTTTTCAAAGACGTCAAAATATTATTCAATTAAACATATTTAATTCATACCAAATAGTGTGATGAAAATTCAGAGGGTTCTTTCATTAATAACATTTACTAAGATATAAAGATAATTTAAAACTACATGTTTCCATATTGAAGATATATTTCCTTAGAATATTTAAATGATAAATAGTTCCACAGGAAGCAAAAAAGAGACAATTTTATTAAAATGTTATGTAGAATAATTTACTAACAATTTCACATAGATAAGATAGCAAGAACTGCTGTTTAAGAAATAAATACTGAGAAAATGAATGCCCTGCTTTCTCTGAGCATTCCATTTACAGTTATGAAATACTTCTGTCAGCAGATAAGAAAATTCAAATAGGAGCAGTAATACCAGTGTGCTTTATATTAACATGTGCTGTTAAGTTCAAGCTCTAAAAATACAGTAAGAGAGATGAAGAACACATTCTTGAACAAAGTATTTTGTTATTTTTTCAAAGCTAATCATTACAATATGGACATGTCCATCCTAGAAGTATATACTTATTATTATCAATCAGATTATTTAGACAAGTCATTTCAGCAAGATTAAGCTAAACATATGACTTAAGTGTGCTTAAGTGATTACTTAAAATGAAGTTTGTACTTAATTGCTTCACTGAAGTACAGCTACTGTCATGAGTTTTTTTAGTCATTACTGATTAGAGTCACGCTATGGAATAAGTAGAAGATTTATTTTGAGAAAGCTGCCGCCTTTTCCCTGATTCACTCAGTGAATCCAGAATCCAGTGTTTGTAACATTACAAAGCTGGAAGAGATGTAAAGGTACCAGAAATATTCCAAAATCCTCTAATAAATCAGACTCACCTTCCCACCCATAACAAAAAAGTAAAAGAAAATGAAAGCATAACAATAAGAATTAATTGCTACTGGAAAGGACTTACAAAAAGCTTTATTCTACCTTAATTATGGTTCATTGAAATTTTGTGCTAAATCTAGTAATGGCTCATTAATTTTTAATGCTATTATTACTCCTGCTATAATTATTCGTATAGTACTACTACAGATAATGTCATTATTATCAACATCTTTATACAAAATAGAGTACTAGAAAGATTATTTAAGAGTACAGGAAGTATTAAGACTAATATATTAAATTATATAAAAAGCTACTTAGCAAATTGTATTAAAAATACAACAGAAGATTATTCTGGAGGGTCAGAGGTTCTCACAGATTTATTTGAAAAGGTGCAGCACTACACTGTCCAATAGTTACAATGACAGTATTTTGGAACAATGACAATAAGTATTGGAACTTACAAACTTCAATTGTACAACCTTTTGAGGAGATGAATACTCATGAAAAATATCCTTCCTTGTTGGTTAATTTGTTGCAATACAGTATTACTAGGTTACATTTTGAACACACCTAATATGGTCTCCAATTTTTTAATTTAGTCTTAAAAATTCATTTCAGAAAAAAACTTATATCACTGACCTACATGAGAATAAAACACAGGAACAGTTCAGGTGAAAGAGGAAATCCTGAAAGAACATCAGCATCTCTCCATCCCTCTAATTTGTACAACATACATTAAAGTCCCTTGGATTGTTCATGGAAAAAACAAAGCCTACGTTTTATAATTCTAATTAGTGTTTATTCAGATGCATATGCTTTTCTCCTATTGTAAGTAAGGTAAACAAAACACATACAGAAACTTTTAGGGTTTGTTCTAGTATTTGTTTTAGTAAGAATAAGAACCTCTGCCTAAAGCAGATTACCGCAAATTCGAAGATCAGACAGTCAGAGGTTAAAGCACTTGCACATGAGCAGAGCACAGATTTAAAACAAACAAACAAACAAACCCAAAACTAAAGGCATAAAATGTGAAGATACTCTCTGCATGTGACTTCTAGTATAAATCCTATGGATGACTCATAAATTATTGTAGTAACTGTAAGTCAGGTGATCCATGTGGCTATGATATCATGATTTATAGGCCACTCAGGGAATATGTTTTATAGTTTTAATATAAATATGAATTATATTATCCTCTGTTCTTTTGATATATGCAACAACTATACCTGATTTAACAGAGCAATTCATTATTCAGTCATCACTATCAAATATTATCCACAAATCCTGATGTCATACCTCACAAAAGAAAGCTGCTTTTATGAGTGCCATGCCCAAAGACTTGCTCGGTGTTGAGCTTTAAAAAATTATATACCATTTCACAGCAGAAAAAACTCTAGTGAGAGCTTGAAATGAAGCCCAATGTAAAGGAAATCTCAGAAAAAGATTTAATTCCAATTCTGGCAGCAGTCAAATACTTGAATTTTAAAATGATCTCGTATTGACATTTGGCATTTCTTTGTGCAATATATTTTCCACTGCTAAGAAGAGAGTGTAAATCACAAAAGAAATATAATTGATCTTCTGCTATCTTGTTTTTATGATGTAAATGTATTTTCCTTCTCACATTAAGACTAGGGTGACTTATTGCCTTTTCAAGTGCCACATATATCTATAACACTTCAACATGGAAATAATTATTTTGCAGAAAAATTGTATTAGCGGAGTTGAGCATGCAAACACTCAAATGTTAGGAAAGCTCACAATTAAGGCTACTTAAAACTTTCATTTAGTCTTATTGTACATTCCTCCAGTATCATGCTGTGTATAACTACAGACTCAAGAACAAAATTCATTTCTCAGACTAGACTAGACTAGACTAGACTAGACTAGACTAGCATGGGTTGGGTTGGCTTGGAAAGGACATGGGCATGGACATATTTCACTAGATCATGTTGCTCTAACTGCTGTCCAACCTGACTTTGAACATTTCCAGGGATGGAGCATCCACAACTTCTGTGGGCAACCTGTTCCACTGCCTCACCACCCTCATCTTAAAATATTTCTTCCTTATGTCCAATCTAAATCTACCCTCTTTTGGTTTAAAACTGTCTTGTCACTGAAGGCCTTGGTAAAAAGTCTCTTTCCATCTTTCTTACAAGCCTTCTTTAAGTACTGAAAGGCCACAATAAGGTCTCCCTGGAGCCTTCTCTTCTCCAAGTTGAACAACCCCGACATTCTCAGCCTTTCTTCATAGGAGAGGTTTTCCATCCCTCTCATCATTTTTGCAGCCGTCCTCTGGACCCTCTCCAACAGGTCCATGTCTTTCTTGTGGTGGGGGTGCCAGAGCTGGATGCAGTACTCCAAGCAGTGTGTTACGAAAGAGAAGTAGAGGGGGAAATTCACCTCTCTTAACCTGCTGACGACATTTCTTTTTATGGAACCCCAGGATACAATTTGCTGCAGCCCAGGATAGGACTAGCAATCTGGACTCTCACTTAGGCACCAAAGAACATAATTTTTCCAGATGAAATGACTCAGGATTAAAGTCACAAAACATGGCTTAATTTTGTCACATAAGTTACAAAATCATTTGTTATGAGCCCCCCAAAGGATCTTATTTTATTTCCATTAGTATTGGCCCCTTAGGGCATCATCTGAAACCATTTTAGAAATATAGCAGTTTTTCAACAATCCCTTTTTACTTCCAGGATTCCTATGACTTGGAAGCTCCATCATAATTGTCTTTTAGCTAGATAAACATAATCAGATTTAACATGATCAAATCCTGTTGTGTATGTGTATTAGTGTGCTTGTGGAAGAAAGGGAGGGCAATTAGAACTTTTTTCTGTGTTTTCTGGAGCAAGTTGCTCTCGAACTACAGCAGGGTAAGATTCTTACCTGATATTCAGTGTTATGCTACATGGAAATTCAGAACAGACTAAAAATGCTCTTTGACTTCCAGTAATAGGAACTATGATTCCCCCAGTAAAAATAACACAAGTAAAACATTTTATCTGCTTCCCTTAAAGAAGCTCTAGTCCTAAAGGGAAAGCTATGTGGAAAAAAGATGTTCCAGAAATATGAAAAGGCTGAAGTAACAGCCATAATGTAGCCAAGGATTAAAAACTACAAATGTCTTAACAATCGTTAGACTAACCGTATTCTTCTGTGTACTAAATTCTGTTATGAATCTCTCAGAGGCTATAAAAGTTATTTATTTCTTCTGACCTAGCACATATCTTGAGTCATTCCAGCTATATGCAGAGTATCCTGAGCCTGTAATTGGCTAACTTGGCTTGCCTATAAAACTTCTGTAACAGTTCTTCTTCCCCTCAGACCTAGTGTGCATAGGCTGTTCACATCTCAGATACCGAGATTCAACAGACGTGAGGCTCTCAGAAACTCAAGACTGTGAGTCAAATGCAATTTAGAAGTGGTGTTCTAAGTACTTCTGGTTGCTTCCTGTCTTTGCTGCTTTTCATAGGTGGCAAAACGACAGCCGTGATAACAGAGACACCCTTTCTCAATGCTACTGTTTTTTGAATTAAACAGTACAATATTTATTTCAACAACAGAAAAAGTGTAATTAAACCTAAATGTTGCTCTTTTAAAAATCAGGCACTTTTAAACTCCTTTCATTATCTTAGAAATTAATAAAACTAATATCTAATAAAATTTATTTTAACTGCTTCAGATAGTTCAACTGGTAATCAGTATGAACTTCCTTCTTGCTAAAGTGAAACAAAAGGTTTCAAAACACACACAAATTCTGTAATTCACTCTTGGACATAATGGAATACCCACCATTCCTCAGGTAGTGCAACTGCAAAGCTGAAGTGATAACAAAACACAAAAACATCAGAGCATAAAACAAGAAGGAGCTGATGGGCAATGGTACTCAGAGCTGTAACTTCCCTAGGGTTCTGCTAAGGAGACAAAGCTTTTTACTGCATTCAGAAATACAGAGTACCTAAGTGATTCAGGTTATACATTCAAATCCTGTGCTGTGAGAATTCACAGGCTAGTGCTTAAGAAGCAGCACTAGCTCCTTGCAAGCATGGGAAGCAAATATTTTACTGTTTTCAGTGTGCATACAATTTTCTTCCTTCCCAAAATAATGTGCTCAGAGAACAATCCCAAGCTATATTAAGTTTCAATCTCATAAGTATTTTTCTGTCTTCAGGAAGTCAGTAGAAAAATTGAGAAATAGCATTATTAATTCTATCATTCACTATATAATTTTTATATTCTTTGCTTCCCCCTGAGATGAGGGGTTATTAAAAAGCCTTATCCTTCATAAAATGCTAAGATCTCTAGAAAACTTCATTTTTTATGACATGGAAGTTTGCTTGAATAAGCATACCCATTAACAATCTCCCTTTATTTTTAGATTTGTATCTTTATAAAAAGGCATCTACCTTGCAAAAAAAGTCTGTTACCTTAATGCCACTAGTTGTTGTATTCTAGTTAGTAGAAATGGCACTTTTTTCACTCCTGAAAAAGCAGTCCTTGAATTGAACCAAGCTTAGTACCATTCAGTAAAAGGAAAAAATTAATCTTAAATCCATTTTAATGTAAACTTAAGCACATTTTAAAACATCAGACGAGGATTATGCTACACAGTCTTGTGGGTGCTTCCTAATATGCAACACATTCATTAAGACATTAGAATGGGTTTGGTGAATGTGACTGCAACTATGGGAACCTTTTGCCTACTCATTTTTTAAGGGTATATCAAATTAATTTCGTTATTAGAAAAGCAATGTTTTTTTATTTATAGAACTTTTTTTCCCCCAATTATAGTGTATTAGGACATCCTAAAATGGGATCAATTAGAAGCAGTCTGAAAAAAACATCTATTAAATGTATAAAGATGTCAGGTCCTCAGATCCATCTGCTTTGCTTTACAAATTCATTTCTATAGAAATGGTAAAAGTGGACAAAAGCAAAAGTACTGACAAAATTTATTTTTTTAAATATTCAGTATAAATTTGTTCTCTCTAATTCTTTGCAGAATTTAGTTTGTGTGTGCTACATCTGCTTGCACTGGTATACACCCTCCAATTTTACATACAACCTTTTCTTAGTCCTGACAAATATATTTTCCCTTTTATTTATGATGCCTATTTTAGATGCCCTGAGAGATTAAATACTTTTGAAATATGCTTCTTGGAAATCATGTAAATTATTACTGATAGGCTTCAAAAGACTATTTTTTTTGGTATAGCAACTGTTAGGTTTACCTCGTCAGGAGGATGGATGAATTCAGTACATTGCTTTGTCAGCAGCTGAACAAATAAAACCTGCGTTTTTTTATATGTATATTACTATATATCTACATAATACCTATACAGTTTCTGTTTACCTACATCTGGGCACTACATTCTTATAAGCAGATACCACAATGATTAAGCCTTTTCTGGATTACTTTACCTTATTTGCAGCATCTCCAAGTCCTTGAAACACAGTAAGTTTTCTGTCAGAGTAAGATGCCATAGGGTTTGTGCCATTTATGCACCTGACATTGCAAGATCTCAGAGATCTGAGATATGTCTGGACCTGCCTTGGCCTGAGCTGGTTTTATCTCACGTTAACAATTGCTAACAGCCAAATGCCTATTATCTAACATATTTTAGGTTACGCTCTGCAAATACCATGTATGCTAAAGGCCTGGCAAGCCCTGGCAGTCACTGCTTGACAAACAATAGTCCTTTATAGTAACCGAAGCTGGGGAAAGCAACTTTCAAAGTCTGGCTGGGAACCAGTAAGAAAGAAGTGGTAAGAAAAACATGTATCTGTGGTAAGAAAAACATGTATAAAAATAATCCAAGTGGAAGTCAAGACTGAAGAGTAAGAAAGCCCTGTCATGAACATCATATGTTTCCCAGCAAAAAGCTTGGGATGTTTATGACTGCCTCTCCAGATCTACATGAAAAAGACAGAAGCTGTCAATGTTAGGGTCCATAAGAGCATTGGGAGGGTGAACATAATACAAAAGAAATGGGGTAGATAGGTGGAAATTTTTGCATAACAATTTCAACTGCATTGCTTATGATTTTATTTTGTATTAACTGACTTGAACAACTTAACTGTGTAAGCATTAATTAGACTAAAAATAAATTCTTAGCTTTCTATATATGATATGCTTTCTTTTGCTCATAAGAAGATTTTGAATGTGACACCCACGCCAGCCTCTCATATTTATCTCTCTCCCATGTCTCCCATGAATAGCAGTTAGGCAAGACACAGCGTGTATTAAAATAAGTTGTGACAAGGAATATTCCAGCTGTGTAGCCAGCAAGCCAAACTGAATTGATATCTATGGAGCAATGCTGCATCTTTCCTCTCAATAAGGGCACTATTTCAGGACTCTTTCATCTACTTTACTAATATTGTTTTTCAAACATTTCTAAGAACTGTGAAATTTGACTGAAATTGGCCAATGGTTTCAAAATTGCGTAACAGAACTACATCAAGAAGCATGACAGTCAGACATCACAACAGTGTAAGTCTTGTCATCCAAGCAAATCAAGCTAAGATTTATTTGATGTTTGAATTACTGAAAGGAAAACAAAATTTCTAACAGGGAAGAAAGGAGAAGGAAAAAGAAACATTTTGAAGTTGTGAAGAATTATTTTTTAAGTCCAGTTTTAGCAATTGCAGACTAACTCAGAGGAAGAGAGAGAAATCCAGAAGTATAATATCAAAAGAAGCAGGAAAATCCAAAGATGACCTGGAAGAAAAGTTAACTAAATATCGAGGGCAACAGGTGTGGGACTGGAAAAGAGAAGTCAGCTATCAAAAGCAACTTATACTTTATATGAAGAAAAATAAAGCAGCCATTAAAATTGCTCAATTGTAAACCACTGGCATTTTCTGTCACAGCATGTCAGAGGAATGGTGAATACATTGAAATATAATACTTCCAGAAGTTCTTCTCAGATTATGAATATCTTGAATTAAGAGTACTCTTTCCTACATGTTCTAAATGGTGCTGAGCAAGTTACTTGTGCTTAATAACATGAAGCTATAAAATATGATAATCTTAGAAAGAATTACCAAAGAAGTGTTAGCAATAGAAATGGCTAGTGCAATCTGGGATCTCAGAGGCAACAGAGAGAATCTGTGCTATCTGAAGAAAAATAAACACATTCATGACATTTCATTTTTAAAGAACAAAAGTCCAAAATATGTTTGTATAATGCAGAAAAGGAGGTAGATGGAAGAGGGAACATAAGTCAATTAGAAGCTTAGTAGAGTGAGTTTAGCTGGTAGATACTAATCACTTAAAAATCTAACATGTCAATGTTAGCAACTTTCCACGTTAGGGAAAAAAAAAAATCAATAAATAGTAAGGACCTTAAAATAATAATTCAATTTTTTCCCCAGCATCTTTTTCTTTGAGTGGATTATGTTGTGGTTTTTTAAAGTTTTAAAACCTTGTATTTTTTAATATATGTACTAAAATGCTGTGCTTCCTCCAAACAGTATTTAGGAATGAGTCACTCCAGAGTCTCTTTATAAAGAGTATTACATAAATGTGAACTGCGTGAGTTGCCTTTACTGGAGAAATTGTTTTGCTTCTCACTCATGGGCAAAATAAAATTGGATAAATGTATATGCATTTCGTAATTCAAATACACCTATAACTACACATTTTGAGAAACAAGGTAATAAATACTAGTTGCACTTTTTGTTTGAAATTAGAATGACTCAAATATCAGCTAACTTAACTGTATCTCTTTCTTGGTTCTGAATTTTCTATCTACAATTATAACTATTAGACTAATTGTTAAAGTAAGAAAATTCTGATCAAATTATTACTATTTTTGAGAACTTAATAATTTTTTATTCTTTATATAGATATTTGCAAAATACTACAAGTTTCTGAATTTCTATGAACAATACTTCTTTCTGACCATTTTCTTTTATTCTGAGAATACTACTACACAATCTTCATCACTTAAAAAATATTTTATTATAAGACCTTTCCAATAAAAATTTTTGATATTTCATAATATCAAAATTGTTCTGGTTTTAGGTGCATTGCTTTTCTTCTATTTAAATCATAGGATAAAATTTTACACTGTCAATGAGTTAGTCATGATAACACTTTTGTTGTCAGCTGACAAGTTGCAATTGCAAAAAGCAGAAAACAAGCAACTTATCTAAAAAGCAAGTGATTTTAACAAGAGACATTTAGAGTAAACCAAAACCCATGAGTTTCTTTTGTATGGTATCTGCTCCATCATATTCCCATTTACTTCTGGCCAGACAAAATAATCCTACTGGACACAGTGGGGAAGGGAAGAATAGAAGAAAAGAGGAATTGTGAGCATGATTCATCAACCTTTACAAAATAGGGAATAAAGTTCATGCATTAATATCATGGATTTCTGAATTCTGAAAGCTACCATCTTAATGGCAAACCCAGACTGGATATAGATTATAAAAGATTCTTTCAGCATTTTACCATGGATGAATAAAGGAATGGTGCCTGTAATAGGCAAAAAGATAAAAAGTGAAGTTGTGGTTTGACTGAAATAATTGACACAACTGTTAGCTTCAATAAGCCCAAGATTTCATCTGATTTTTAGACCATGGGTTATGGCAATCAGCTTAACTTCTGAACATACATGTAATCTTCTTAGCTACACTTGAATACCATGTGAATGATTCCCTGGGCTCCATTTCCTGTTGCTGGGCATACTAAACTGCTCTAATGGGAAGCAAACAATATTGGCTAAATGAATAAAATAAATTAAATGATAGACAAATTATAGAAATACATTTTCCTGCAGTTGTAGCTCTATGAACTGTAGCACAGATTACAGAGTGTTTCTGTCTGCAGTGTTAAGCAGATATTGCTTAAATATATGGAATAAATTAAAGGTAAATAAATTTGCCTGAGACAGGCTAAGTATAGAAAACCATAATAGCATAGAATCATAGAATAGTTTGGGATGGAAGGGACCTTTAAAGGTCATCTAGTCCAGCCCCCCTGCAATGAGCAGGGACATCTTCAACTAGATCAGGTTGCTCAGAGCCCTGTCCAACCCGACCTTGAATGTTTCCAGGGATGGGGCATCTACCACATCTTTGGGCAACCTATTGCAGTGTCTCACCACCCTCATTGTAAAAAATTTCTTCCTTGTATCTAGTCTCAATCTCCTCTCTTTTAGTTTAAAACCATTACCCCTTGTCCTGTTGCAACAGGCCCTGCTAAAAAGTCTGTCCTCATCTTTCTTATAAGCCCCCTTTAAGTACTGAAAAGCTGCAATAAAGTCTCCCTGGAGCCTTCTCTTCTCCAGGCTGAACAACCCCAACTACCTGAGGGTGTTCCATCCCTCTGATCATTTTTGTGGCCCTCCTCTGGACTCGCTCCAACAGGTCCACGTCTTTCCTGTGCCGAGAACCCCAGAGCTGGATGCAGTACTCCAGGTGGGGTCTCACCAGAGCAGAAGAGAGGGGCAGAATCACCCCCCTCGACCTGCTGGCCACGCTTCTTTTGATGCAGCCCAGGATATGGTTGGCTTTCTGGGCTGCAAGCGCACATTGTTGTTACAGATAGACAGAGATATAGATCTCTATCCTCAGTTTTATTAAAACTTTGTGACTGGATCTGATGAACCTCTTGCTATTTGAAAGGAAAAATTTAATTGACAACCACAGGTAATTTGCATCACATCTGATGTCACAGCAGTCTTGCACTTGTGTCACTGGGTTTAGGTACTGGGCTCTAAGTGAAAAGAGACCCAAGCACCAACCAATGATCAGAGGAGTCTGAAGTAGATCTATGTTTACTGCATTATGTCACGAACCAATGAAAATAGATACAATCTTTTTTTTCTTCCAAATCTCTGCCATCTTTTACTTTGATCTGGACTACCATTTCCTTAAACATCAACATTACTCTCCTTGCCAAAACCATAGAATACCATGTACAATAAATATATTTTGATCCAGATACAGAAGAAGAGATAGAGATACAAAAAGATAAGCATGATGATGATTAAAAAGCTAACTGAACCTGTCTCCTTGTCCCCCTGCTGAAACTGTCATAGATCATTAAAATACAAATGTATGCTTTCCTTTAAAGGGAACAAAAACCTTGCTGAGCCAGCTGGAAGGCTGCCTCTGGAAGAATGTATTATACAGTCTACAAACAACTTATGATTTAACTATTAATTTCATGACAGAAAATTAACTATTAATTTCAGGACAATAAAATTTCATTAACTCATTTGTCAGGAGTTAATCACATGTAGTTGAGCCTATAAAGACTCAATACCATTAAGGAAGGACTTGTTATAATAAGGAAAAACACACTAATTAGAACCAGAACAGAGTACTGGAGAATATACAGAAAACATACTAGGTGACATTGTATTTTATTTATTTGGTATTTCTGCAATTTGCCACTTTTTTGTCTTTCCAGAAAATTCTAAAAAGAGTCATCTGTCCAATCACAATTACCCTTGAGTGCTCAGAATAAAAAACACACTAGGTGGGTGTGATGTTGTGGGAGTATTCCCTACTTCTAAGACTATGCGACAGAATAAAACTACACAGGCAATAAAGAGATATGACCTCTTCGTGGGCATGCTTTACCAGCATTAGCCTAATTCAGGTGCTCAGAATCATCTGCTGGAAGATTTTTCTTTGTAGCCATTGACTCCATAGATATGATCTAGCTGTAACTATAGAGATGTGTGGATGCCAATAAATACTGTACTGGGCCTGGCTACGTTAATTTTCTTCATAGCAGCTCATATGGTGCTGTATTTTAGATTTGTGACCAAAACAATACTGATAGTACACTAATGTTCTGGGTTTTGCTGAACAGTGCTTGCACAGCATCAAGGACATCTCTGTTTCTCACTCTGCCTGCCAGTGAATAGATTGGGAGTGTGCACCACGTTGGGAGGGGACACAACCAAGCAGATGACCTGAACTAACCAAAGAGATATTCCATACCATATAAAATAATGCTCATCAATAAAAGGGAAAAGAGGGGGTTTAGAGACATTAGCCATCTTTTGCTTTGGAACTGGCTGGGCATCAATCTGCTTGTGGGAGGTGGTGAGTGACTGCCTTTGCATCACTTGTTTTGTTTTGTTTTGTTTTCTTTCTCCCTTCTTCCCCTTATTGTTCACCTATCAAACAACGTTTTTTATCTTGGCTCTCAAGTTTTGTTGCTTTTACTACTCCTTTCCTCCTCCCCCCATCCCACTGTGGGGTGGGAGGGAAGTGAGTGAGCAGCTGTGTTGTGCTTAAATGCCCACCAGGGTTAACCCACAACATACATGTTTATACAAACATATAGGCTTATATACATATATATATATATATGAAAACCTAACCAAGTTATCTAAATTAAGAGCCTAGAATAAGGTAGCATGAATCTCTCTCACTGCATTTAAATGAGAATTCAACCAGCTGTTCCATTTTTTTAAAATGTTCAGATCCTGTAATGGGGCTCAACAGTTCTCAGTGAGACTATTTTAACATTTTAGAAATATGTATGAATTAATGATGTTTTATTGTCACTAATGGGGAAAAAAAAAACAAACAATGAAGATGAAGAAAAATTCCAACAGTAGAAGACCACAAAAAGTTCACATGTTCAAATACTGAACATACATGTTCCAATACTTGAAAATACAGATACAGAATGGGTGTTATCTGGTGTGTTTTCATTTCCTGTTAATTTTCACATAAGTCTAGACTGCAAAAATATAACGTAAGAATTATAAATATTTACACCTGAATATTTAAAATAACTCATACTATATTTTGAAATCCTCATTCATTATATTAAATATAAAAAGATTATATAAATTGGGAAACAAGACAGTGAATATTAGCAGTATTATCCAGTAACAGTACACCTTAATGGGTATCAGCTATGTGACCTTTGGCAAATGATATCACCTTGGCTTCAGGTTTTTACATCAGTAAAATAAAGATTCCAATTCAACAAAATTTCAGTTGTAAAAAAGTTCAACCTATGGATTAAAAAATCCACAGATTTAAAAATGCTATATAGTATATATAGTATATGCTTAAGATATTTTAAATTTTTTTTTAATAAAATTTTTATTTTTTCTTTTTAACCATAAAGTTCATTGTGCTAGTTCCTACTTACCTTGGTATGTCAGCTTAAATCCTTGCCTGTTTTCTGAGTGATCACTGTAAAAATGGACAAGTGTTTCATGAGTAGTACTTAGCAAGGGTGATGGGAGTTCCATTCCACTAAACTGGCCGATCATAGAGCTGGTGTGGTAAGGCCCATTCTGAATTTCAAGGAAATCATGATTTGCTTCAGTAGAGAAATTCAGAAACTGAATGTGTGCACCTGCAGCATTGAGAAAGAAAAATTAAAAACAGAGTTTTTATAATTCATGCTGCTTAATGCTACAGCATGCAAATACAAAAAAAAAAAAAAGGTGTCATAACAATTGTTATAGGCACAATATTTATATTTTAGTCATCATTCGAAGTGGGATGCTTAAATTAAGGAAATAGCCGCTAAGTATTGCAAGATTTGGAGCTTCTAATTTTTTGGTTCCCAATAAATATCGTAACAACACATAAAGTGACCAATGAAACAAAGTCACAAAGTCAACAACCAGATATTTGTCAGGTTCCTAAACCAGCCAACAGAAGCTCTCAAGGGAGGGGCATGTCACCGCATGGCCAGGACTCTGCCAAAAGAGCATTACTGTAGCTGGGCCAGGCCTCTCATAGAGGCTCAGGATCAGCTCAGCACCCAGGAAGGTTACTAACAGAGTGACCTTCAGAGGCAGAAGTTTACCAACCTGGTTCCAACCATCTACTCTACCTTGTTTTTCCTGACACAAGTCACCTATATATGCCTCCTTTTCCCTCCAGCTTGGGTCAGTGTGCCTTTAGAGCCATTCTACTCTGTATGGAGCACTGTAAGATGCACTGAACTCCAGACTGGTGACAGGTGCTTACTCAGGATCATTTACTACAAACCCTCTCCAGAAGCCAGGTGGCTGAACCAGGCCTTTCTCACAAAATGAAAGGGAGAGACATGACTCCCAAAATGCTGAAGAGTCGGAAGTATAAGCATAATCACATGGGAAGAGCTGCTTTTAAGTTGGAATTCAGGCTTCTCAAATTATGTGTATGTATAATATTGAAAGAGGGATGGGGGGTGAATCCTTGGTTTTAAAGCCAAGTAGTACCAACTAACTTGCAACTGCACTGCTTGGGCCTAACCTTGCTCTGGTAGACTATGAAGAACTAGCTGGAATTGAATAAAACAGAACTGCTGAATGAGCCAACAAAGCAATGTGAAATATTCAATGCCTTAACTTTCTGCCTGACATTCTCAAATAGCAGTAGAGAGATATTTTTCATTCCAGGAGAGTACTTTACAGATTAATCACCAGGGTAAGTCATTCATTCAATCTTTCTCTATAGCTCCTTTCTTTACCTCTGTGGTTTGATATCTAATCATTTGTATAAAATGGATTTTTTTTTTGCTACAGGAGAAACTAAATAAACTAGCAAATATACTGATTGTTATAGAGCATTCATAAGAATATGGGTTATTTAGCTCTAGTACCTTCTCTGACCCACCTTCTCAGAGTGTCAGATATGAAAACATGTATTTCAGCTGCTGAATAAGAAAACTTATTCTGATGCTATCAATAGAGAGACACATACAGAACATATCAAAGTCTCAATATCAGCCATCTCTTGTATGGTGTCTGATACGGTTAGTCTGACTTGAGTGAAGCCACTGACTTTATAATGCTTTCAGGATTTAAGATGAGGTAGGACACCAAGCAGCTCAGAAACATCTTGACTTCAGTATCGGTATTTAGTGATTCCCACCAGAGACTGAATGTCAGCAGCATGCAATTCTAAGAAACTGAGCAGCCATTTAATATTATACTTAAGTTGCTAAAGTGACAAGCAGATAATCCAATTTCACATATGTATATAGACTCAAAATCAGTGTTTAGATATTTAAATAAAAGTAGCCTGCTGTTCTGAAATAGTCTCTGATGAGCAACAGATTACCTTTAAAATTGAATCATTCTTATTTAATTACTGAGAAGGAATTTATATGACTATTTGTAAATATTCAGTATAGAAAAGCTTTATATTTTAAAACTAAAAAGTAGATTTACCAGCAACTTTTAAAAATTTAAGCTGCCTAAAATGGCCACATTTTAAACACAAACATAAACATATTTTTTTTCTAAAGGTTTTTCAGAGATGTTAATTTCAATTAGAGGACATACTCTATGTGTCACTCAAGCCTTAACTCTTAGTTTATACAAGTTGCAATTATCAATTTCATATGTCAAAGAAAAAGTTTTCTGCACTAAATTGTTTCTTACATAAAATTATACACAACAAAACTGATAGCTACAGAAAATAAATCATTATCCGGTCAAACTATAATTATACTACTTCCTGTTCCGATCTCAACAGGATTTCCTCTCTTACTTGAACAGACTCTAAATAATGAGAATTCCAAGCTGAGCTAATCTTTTTTATGAATGTTAATCAATTAACAGCTACCTGAAATCATTGCAAAATCACTGCAACTCACTTGAAAAGATGAACTTTCCATCTGTTCAAAATGTTTGGATTTTAGTAGGATCTTCTTTTACATGATCAGTATATTTTTATGTAACGAAGAGAGCACTATACTTTGAGACACATTTAGCTCCCACAATTTTATTGTTGGACTTTGTTTAAGCACACCTGTGTGCTTGCACTAAGTCAATATCATCATTGGCTTCATTCAGTTACAAAATTTGAATAAATGGATAAGAGATGAAGTCACTGTGAGGTTAATTATTTCAGTGGAATTTGAATCAATCATTGCATGTTCATGAGCGTCCTCTGGATCAGTTTTTGTGCGCAGTGCTAAACTCTAATTCAATCAGTACCACATTAAAATCCTTCCAAAAAAAAAAAAATCCTGGAGCATTATTCAAATTTTGAAATGTTTTCTATGTTTCAGTGATTTCATACATCTATTTTGATACAACAGAATGAATGTAGACAAACAGCTCTTAGGTAGACAAGTTTATACTTGTAACTAAAATAGTATCCAAGACTTTGCAGTGGAAGTTCTCTGTGAAACACCACATCAATCACAATGTTTAAACCTGGTATAAAGACATTATCTGTGGATTTTCTGACAGAGACTTTGTGAAAAAGATCCCTGTAGCAACTTTATGGTAAAAAATGTCCTCTTCCAGTATTTTTGAAAGCAATCATAGATCAATGGTATGAACACCTTGTACCTGTTAAATCCCTTGCCAAACAAAATCATAATCTTTTGTATTTATAGGATTACCACCTACTGGAGACTTTCTGAGAAGTGAGAAGGATAATAATAGGATACAAGACACTCTTGCATAATTAGTCCATGAAACATTGTCTACATGGAAAAGCTTAAAGAAAAAGAGCAACTGTGAGAAATATGAACTGTTTTTAAAAGGAAGTATTGTAATAGCCTAATTAGGATGACATCACTCCAGAACAGCTGCTTATTATTTGTATTTTCTACAAATATAGCTTTAGAATGCCAAAATTAGCCAAGGATGTCCTGACTATGGTCATCCTATGGCTATAAGGATATCTAAGGCTACTAATGCTATCCATAACTATAATGAATCAGTTTTACCAGGTGCGCAGTGATAAAGGGCACTATTCTAAACAATATCGCAGTATTTCTACAAATTAACTTAGTATAATACACTCTATGTAGGTAGTACATCTTACTACAAAAATCCCTTTTATGAATGCAATGGAAAAAACAGAAAATAAAAATTAATTTTCTTATTTGAGCACTAGCACTGAATTCACAGTATGGGCCATAATGTTTCACAGCAAAAAACTTATTTGTCTTTTACTTCTGATAATGATAGAAGATTGTGTTTTATACACACACTTATAGATCCCTTATTGCCCATTATTACCTTCTCTATCTAATTATTATTTATTTGTGAAGATATTTTCCGTATGACTATAGATTTAATGCAAACCTAGAAAGTTTCTAAGTTGGTAACTGTTACCTGGTATTTGGAATATAGTTTTAGAATGTTTTTAACCAAATTCATAGTGCTAGAAATGAGGTTTTGTCCATTTTCATGGAACATAAGAAACACTGTTAAAAAGTCACTTGGGCGACAATGAAGACCACTAATTAATTTAGAATTTACATTATCTATTTAATCTGATATATCTTCATGCAGCAGATTTCAGTTGCTCTGAAATCAGTTTCCAAGACAGGCTGAGTTTTACAAATAACAAGTTCCTTTGACAAAGATCTATTTTTAAACTGCCAACCATTTTCAAATCAAAAGATAGCACATAATTATGTAAAGGATTCATAATACATTCACTGGATAAAATCTATTTCATACTGGAAATTAGAATATATATATATTTAAATCTGATTATTACAAATAATTGCTCTTGAAATGTAAGTTTACTTACCGTATCCAACAGGCAATAAAATTTTCCATGTACAGTCTAAGTTACTAGGGTAATTTCCAGGAAAACCTGGGCTCAGGATCACACCACCCATGTTTGTCAGTGTTCCACCACATTTAGCTATTAAAAATAAAAAGAAAGTCACTGTCTTTTTTAATAACATTATTTCTTAATATTTGTCATATGATTTATTCAAAAATGGATTTTCCATTTTATCCCCATGACTCCCAAGCAGTGAAATTTTTCACAGCCAAAACATTCCTCATGAAGGAGAAAAAAAAAAAGAATTCGAGTTAGAGCAAAATGCTTATGTAATGCAACATGTTCAATGTGATTTTACTGCACATGTGTAGTTGCACATATAGACTGGGTAACTCATTGCCTCAGCTTGCCAATTACAGTTAAAAACGTCTGGTGCTATGTTGAGACAGGCTTCACAACCGGAGGAACAAATTTGGAATTCCACTGAATTACGACACTGATCCACGATGCAGCTGCAAATCTGCTAGTTAATATAGCTAAAACCACACTTGAGTTTAAAAACAAACAAACAAAAAAAAACCCATCACAGTTCTATCTTTAATTCAGAAAGAGGATAGACTGGCTGCATAACAGAATTATTCTTTGCTTACTATCTGCATGCTATACTTTAGCAAATTCACGTGGAGATTGAAAAGCCATTTGCATCATTTAGGATGACATAAAGCTAAACTACAAATACGTGAAGCAACTTGTAAAGAAGTGTCTGAGTTTACACCTTCACTAGGACAATAATATGACGGAAGAGTAACTTCAAGAAATTAAATTAAAATTCTGTAATTTATATTTATTATTTGAGGAATCATTACTTTAAAGCCTATGAGTTGTCATACCAGGTGCTACAGTGATGTATGATCTGGTAACACAATTGTGATACTGTGCGTTGTGATAATTGTACTGAAAAAATAAAAATAATCTACTGGTTAGATGACACAAGATATGGAATCAAAATAGGAAAAACTCCACTAAAAAGCTGAGAAATCAGTCTCAAACTTCTCAAATATCTCTACCTCCCTGCAATGTTAAATACATTTTTTAGTGAAAAGAACAGATTTTGGTTTGCATTTCTAGAAATTTTAAGGGTTGGAGGCGGGGGAGGGAGGGTCGTCTTTTAAAGGTTTGTTTGTTTTCTCGGGGGTATTTTAGCTTCCAGGACAGCAAAATTTAATGAACTAAAGGAAAAAAAAATCAATGAGCACATTGTTTGCAAATAGGAAATATATTTACTATACAAGGTGAAACACAAGATTAGCACAAAAAAAACCCCACCCAAACCCCAAAATACATCTTCCTGAATAAATTTTCCATTTCTAAAGTTGATTTGAAGGAACTTCACTGCTTTCATATTAATCTGAAGTGACTGCTTCTGTAGAAGTTGAAATACAAAACAATATATAGGCCCAACTTGACAAGGAATCTTTAAAACCATTTCACATTAATACTGCTCGATATCATCCCCATCTTTTAAATTCCTCTTAGATATGAAGCTAAAAGGAACAGCCCTTGCTGACAGAATATTAAAGTTAAAAGAATTAACTGAAGAATGTATTTCAAAGCTGAAATGACAGGAAGTTATGATTGAGCTGTGCTTCTCTCCCCTCCATTCCTCCTTTTTCTTGAAATAAGCATGCCAAAAGACACCAGAATCTTGACTCTCTTAAATTTTGTTTAATCAAGAGACAATACAATAGAACAAGATTGTTATCTACACAGGAAAAACTCAGATTTGTTGGGTAAGGTCTTAGTGTGCTTAAAAGGAAATTATTTTCAGCTTTGCTTTTTAACTCAGCATCATTTAACAGCTTTCTCAGATTAAAATAGCCAGCCTCTTCTGAATCCCTAAAACTCTTTTTCATTCCACCACCCCTGAAGGCTTGGCTTCAGAGCTGTTCTCCACTGCAGACAGACCACCTGCTTCTTTGAGAAGTCTCCTCTGCTCCCTGCATGACCTGCCTTGTTCTTGAGAAGGTTCTCCAAGCATGCTGCAAAACGAATGTGTTAAATTCCTCTCCCTTCTGAAGAAGATTCAGCCTGATTCAAAGCAGAGTATTCAGGACAAGCTAAACAACCGTAAACATCTGGTTTTCCTCCTTTGCCCAGTCTCACAATATTTTTTTAAATAGCATACACACTGTATATAAAGAAAAATTTTATTGTAATTTTTCCATATTTCATAGATACAAATGGAAACTCAAAAAAGTTTTGAATGAAACAGAATTAAGTGAAGGAACAATAGGCATGACAAAGCCAGGAGTTTCTTCTGACTGATGTTCAGAATATACTGAAAACAAGTAAGTATCCATACCAATGCAGAGAGGAGATGGATAATTCCAGCGTCGAACTGTTCCGGGCATACAAGAAATATGAGAACGCCCCTGTTTGGAAAGGGCAAAATATTAGATTACAGATACTCATTATGGGACTGTCCACAAAGGCAGAGCTACAGAGGGCCTCCTGAATCATCTTATCTGTGTATTTTCTTATATCAACCAACTGCATTATAATTACTTTTATGAATTTGTTAAACTCTATTTTCAAATACTTTGGTTTATGTTCTTATTTTTCTACTGGATAAATGTTCTAAACACTCTTCCTTTGATAACTTGAAAACCTCTTCACATTTTTGACTAAATATGAGGCTGGTTACAAGACAGAAGCAGCTGACTACGTGCACTCATATGGTCAAATTGGTTCGCTCCCTATTTCAATTCCAGGGTTCTCATCCACAGTTTAGGTATGGACAGTGTACTAGTTCATTTTCAGGCTGCAATCTGGAGTGAATCAACCATTGCTCTGAGTGAGTAGTACAGACCCAGACTGGAATTTGTTCCACATCTGCTTGCTACAGATGGTATGGATGTGGACCATGCCAAGGCAGTCATCCACAATTACCAGCAGGCCTTGAACTCTCACATGACCTCACAACATGACCCAACGCATACATGCAACATCTTGGCAGACAGCTATGAAAGTACAAGTGCCCCTTTATTTAGCTGTCATGTTTAATTTACCCTGCTTATTTTTAAGAAACATCACAAGAACCAAGCAGAATCATGTGGTAGCTGGAAGTGACCTGCAAAGCCTAGTCCCACATACTTCAGGTTGGCTGCCCAGGACCAACTGCAAAAGGCTCCCAGCTTTGCTTGCACTGGTAACAGTTCAAGCTGAAAACCTAACAGCAGCGCAAACGAAAGTCTTTTTTTGTCAATTCTGTCCTCTGAGGAACTCAGGTTATGCATTCAGTCTTGGAATGTGAAAGTGGAATAAACTGGAAGGAGTGAAAGGGTTTGATATAAAAATTGAGATATGTGATTAAGAGCAAGGTTTAGTTCCTGTTTTAATCATTTGAATATATAAACTTGGGCAAGTCACTTAACATCTCTTGTGTATTTTTATTAAGTGTATTAAGAGTATAATATTTAGTAAGGTAGCACATTTTAACAATATTAAATGAAGACTTTAACTATTATTTTTCCATAGCAATTGAATTCTCATAAAAATAAGAAAAAGAGAGAATAAGTAACCCACAGTAAAGGAAAACCCATTTGATGAAATTACTATTACTGCATCATTTGGTATGTTTACAAAAAAGAAACTACACACACTACTTTGAATAAAGTTCATATAGAATTGTATGGAACTGTATAGAATAAAACGTCTTTAATCAATCATTTACTTAAGTATATTTAGACAATCAGCTTCTGAAAGACAAACTGAAGCATTTAAAAAAATGGCTTGGAAGGAAAAAAAACAGTTTTCATTAAAATTATGAAAAATTAAATTAGTCTTTTTCTTATAAAAATACTACAAATTGATAACAATTGAATAAAATACTTTGTTTTTAAAAGCTACCTTTTAATTTTAAAGGAAAAATGTGCATGCACTTATTGTGTCATCTTAGTTACTTGAAAAATGGATGAGGTTTTCAATAATTTACTTAATGCAATATTCCCTGTTTTATTTTATTTTCTCTTCCTAGTTTTCTATGATTGCATGTCTGTGATGTGAGTCGGAGGGAAGCCATAATTTAACTACCACAGTCAGGAAAAAAAGTAAAATGGCCTATAAAAGATCTTTTGAAAAATAAAATGAAATGATTCCTCTGGCTTCAAGCCTCTTTCCAACAAGAGCACACTCTGATTTTAGTCTTTTAAAGTCCCCTCCTGGGGGGAGACACTTAATCCTACAGCTAGCAATTACCTTTCTTATGCATCTCCAGGTAGTAGGTTGAGCTCTATGACTTTTCTGGTAAGTCTCAATTATAAACTAATCCACACCTGATTGTTATTGCTAGCTGTGAATATGTTCTCTAAAGACTGAAGGTAAATTCATGGCTAGAGTGAAAAAAAAAAACAAACACCACCAGATCTGCAGTTATGTTGATCTATATTTGTTGAATAGCAAACATACCATGCCTCATAGAACCTTGTTTTCATTCTTTTTAATTTAGAGCCATTTTTACTTGTCCTGACTGAGCAGCATACTATACATACATGTTTATGCACTTTCTTACAGCAGAATCCATACAGCATAGAAATCCTCATTAATATTTTGAAAATATTCAAACTCTTTTCTATTGAATTTAGATATTGAGTCTTCCGTTTCACACTTTAGACAAGATAATTAAACCTGTTTTTATATAAGTGAGATTCCACAGTTAGGATTAAATATATATATGTATGGAAATAGAGGTAAGAAGTACAGTTAAGGAACAATATGCTATGAAATTTTAAGGAAGTATTTCATTATAGAATCCCTGTAAATATAAAAACAAAAGTGCAGTTAGTCATATTCAAGGACTACAGAAAAGACCTGCATACAGACAAAAGACATTGTGTGGTTTTGTGATAGTGAGATACACGGTGTATTAAAGTTTAGCATTAACACAGATCAGTTTCTTATGTGCAGCTCTCTTCCTCACAAATATGATTGTTTTATACTAATACAATATTTATCAACTCACATTTCTGATTTTTTTCTACGTAAAAATAGATTCAAAACATCAGTTCAGGGCTAACGATGTGTATCTTCAAAAGGTTTCCTGTATTCATTCCAACTACTTCTGAAGTATTCATAGTCTACTGTTATCACTTCACCTCAATATTTCAGCAGTACTATTTTAAGTACGGACAGAAAATTCAATGATGCTGTATCTTGAGGGTTTATCTATTTCTAATCCATGTAATAAAAATGGAATCATCACCTTTTTTCATATGCAAAATTCAGACATGATGCAATATGATGGGCAATACAAGTAGGAGTCACCCCACTAAAACTAAGCCGTTTAAAGTTAGATACCCATGTTAACCTTTTGATATCCTAATCAGTGAAGAAAGATGGTACTTTCAGAGTAAGGTACCTGTCCTAACACAAAATCTTAGTACTAATCAGCCCTTGGAGGTGTGTGGCTGTTTGTCTCTAGTGTCACAATGAAAGCCTAAACAACTGATTCAGATTAGATAGCTGACTTTTAGATGGAATAAATTGGATTAAATGCTATTCCATCTCCAGAGGAAACAGTTAGTATAGGGTAAATTCTTCACTTTTTTCTATTAGATCACTGCCATAGGCTTACCCAACAATCAGATGTTTGCCTATATATATTTCAGCCTTAACAGCTCAGAAGCAGTGGCCTGGATCACAGCAATGAGGTGCTAAGCACCTATTGGCAATTATATGAACAGCAATTATATGACAACCCTACCAGCAAAACCATCAGATCCTGATCCTTTCACTATAGGGTGGAACTGAACAAAAATACATAACATAACAAATATTCAAAATAGGAATGATTCTTAAGGAAGCAAAAAAGAGATTACTTTTGATTAAATCCAACAACTCTTAAAATACGATTATATTTATTGTTGTGTAACCAAGTTCATTATAGGCTGACTTCCAGATAGATTCTGCATTGAAATAGAATGTCCTGAGTCTAGGGATCAATAAGAATAAATTTAGCTCAATGCATACAAAAAAAGGATTATAAGAACATACAAGCTACATCTTTACTAGCAGAAGTGCTTGGGCTTGTTTTCTAGCCTTGAGGTCAAATGCACATTCTTTTGTATATCTACCTCCTTAACTTTTTTCTTCTGAATTCACTTCCAAAACAAAGTGTCATGATGCGAACTGCCTATCAGGAATAGTCTCTGGCTTGTGATAATTACTGAACTGTGATACATCACCTAGGTCAAAACCATGCCAGCACCTCATTCTAAAAAATTAATAGCACTTCAGTTGTTTTGCCTTGGCTATAGCAATATAAATGTATCTGTAGAGTATGGCATTTCATCATATACTTAGTTTCATGCTACTTTGAAATAGAAAAAGGTTAATGGTTCATTAGCAGTCTTTAAATTGACGTTAGAATCTATTTGGGAGTCAAGCTTTAATGACAGCCAGTCCTTTTGAAGGGACTGTATAATAAAAAAATGATATCAAATCTTGTACGTCTCTCATTTTCTTACTGACATTACTGTTACCTACAAAGGATACTGTAAGGGAAAGATGAAATAGGGAAAATAAAGTTAATGAAGTCCAAAAGTTAAAGGTTTTAAATCAGTATGTATTTTCAAAATTTTCCTTTGCTCGAAAGAGAAAAACTTAAGTAGCTTATATATGAACCATCAGCTGGCTTGTAAGCAATCCTTGAACCATTAAATGAGCAGCGAGTGCTCAGGATGGGTAGAGTAGGCTTTACTGTGCACAAGTTTTGAATCTTTTCTAATTAGTAGGATACATGTATGACAGAATCGTTTTTGCTATGGATATGGGATGTTTCGATACAGACTGTTTCAAGTCATACTATAAATGCAAAGAGCATGGATTAGGTTGAAGACTTGATCCTGTATCTGTAATACATGACTGAAAAGGCAAGCATATTGCTGATCATGTAAAGAGACTTTTCAAGTGCAGGTATTCCCACAGCTAGCCTAGAACTAAGATGTTCAGTCTGAATCCTGTCTGAATTTTAGGAGAATGGTAAGCAATACTGAGACCAAAGAATAAGCCTGTATATGCTGAGGGAGCACTGAACTGGCAAACATCAGATAGGGAGCCAGAAGTTGTGATGCTTTGCTTGTGGTATGCTTTTATATTGTCTTGAGTGGGACCTATTACCACTGAAAAGATTCTGAACTCAGATGTTTTCAATGTATTGCACCAGTGGTGGCAAATATGTAAATGAATTAGAGGAACTAATGAGGGAATTAAAAAGCTTTCAGTCTTAGATTTACATAGTGCTGTGACATTTACAAACAGCAGCTCAATAACATGTCTACCATGGGAAACTAAACCAGTGTGTGAACAGTGAATATCCCCAATCTGTGAACTAATTTGTAGTATTTCCTTGAAAGATTTTTAAAAGTAGATTTAGCAAGAATAAAATTTGCTTTAGAAACTAAATTCTACAATTTCTGAGCAGAATACGAAATCCCATGATGTATTTCTACCACTGTGGTTAAAATTTCACCTAGAGGAACCACTTCCAAAAATGGAAAAACACAGTACAGTTTCAACAAGCATAGTACTAAAATCATTTTCTAGAGAAAACATTTTAACCATGTTATTTCCTTCTCCATTTTGATAGTTTTTACTGCTCGATGATATGTTAATCTAACACAAGATTTGCCAGCCTAGTTTTACTGAGGGCCAGACATGCTACACATTCATAGCTTTATAATGTGGGTGTACTCACATAGACTCTACTTAAATCACCTCTATGGACACAATGCAGACTCCATTAAAACAGGTTTGGGGTGAGTCTATTGACATTTTGTTGCAATTATTCCACAGTGTATAATTCGAAGAAAAAAGAAAGAAAGAAATACCTGTAATGTATATCCTGGCTCACACTGAAATGACAAAACATCATTCACCATATATCTGTCTCCTGATTTGATCCCATTGCTAGGTATTACTGGTTCTGGACAGGCAGCAAGGCCTACAGCTAAGAAAAATAAACACAAAGATTGAAAAAACAGAGATAAGTGGACAACAGCTCTTCACTGATATTCTCTGCTCTAATGATTTCTTTCCACAGTATTGGGTTTTTTAAGAGAACATTAATTAAAAATTTATTTCAACATTAAACTGAAATTTTGTTTAAAACACAGAAGTTTTCAGAACTGCCCTGCAGAAGACAAATGATATGATTGAGACACAAAGATTATATACTGTGACTGTACCAATTACTATGTCATATTGCTATCACACACTATGCCATTTTATTGTCTTCAACCAGTATGGTAATTCTAGTATATTAAACACCCTTTGGTTTTTTTTGTTTTTTGTTTTTTTTTCTTTCTTATCCTTGTGAAGGAAATGGAGAGAGACAGAGGGAATACACTTTATGCATATTGTCTCTTTTCAACAACAGATGAGCAAAACTACTGAGGTTAGGTGGCAGAGCCTTTTGGAACAGCAGCTAAAGGCCAAGGGTGTTCCTTATGTTTAGACAACTCCATTGACTATAAAGAAGTTCAGACATCCGACATTTAGTACTCTTAACCAAAAACCAGGTGTTAGCAAACAGATTAGTTTTACAAAGTCTCCATGATTAGTAATTTCTCAAATGTGTTCACCTAAACTTGGCAATCTGAAGTACTAGCTTCTGCTTTTTGCCAAGTGCATATCACTTTTCTTTTTTTTCCCCTGTGTGCTTATCTAAGGAGATTGTTAGTCAGTACAACTGAAAATTAAATATCATCTCTGCTATCTAAGCTAAAACATTCCAAATGAACAAGACAGTTGAGAAACTGCTGATTAGATTAAATTCTAATTCTGTGCTTTTAAGATTTTATTTGCAAACAGAAGGACCGGCAGAAATAGTTTGTTGGTTTATGGTCTGATGACAGAATCTCACTCCCCTTATAAAATCAGAAACCTTATCTGAAGTCAAAAATCAATTTAAAATGTATAATCTTAATCGTGAAGTCATTTATTAATGAGAGAAATTTACTACTGAAGCATAAATATGTAATTGCTATATTTTATTAAAATATGACGTGTAGAAGCCAGAACAGAATGGAAAGTTTATTTTCACCATGTGTAAGAACAGATCTTTAGAATTTATTAGCATAAAATTCTGTAAAAATCAGACAAAAATAATACTTTCCTGAATGTGATACTGTGTATCCTTCAGTTCACTTGTACAAAAAAAGAACTGATTAATTGCTACAACTCTCAGTGTCTTCTTATGAAATCTAACCCCTTTGGTGACAGTAAGTTCAACTTGACAGAGTGTTTAGTACAGAACTTACATGATATTTGGCGTTACTCTGATATCTGACGTTTTGGAGTCTGTTGTTCCAGATGGTTCATCATGAAACAATATCTGATATTCCTCACTGAGACCCTAGTCTTTCTACAGAAATACAGTTTTCTTTCAGATAATGCTGTTTGCACATTTTGATACAGACAGGGTTTTAACTTTATGCCCTAAACCTTTATGTATCTACTTTTCATCACTCAGGTATAAATGCCTTACAAATCTTAAATAAACACGTAAGAACTTTGTGTTTCCCACTTCACCCACTTCCAGTCAGTTTTTTGCAGCTCAAGCTTTAGTTGAAGTAAATATATTTTTCCTAATGAAGTACACAGAAGTTTGAAATAGCTTTTATACTTTCACCTGAATTGGTGATTGCCAAGCCATTTTTTTTTTTCCCCTGGAAATATCTTCCATAATCCTGTATGTTCTTTCTATGTCCTGTGCCCTTGAGTCTTACTACATTTAACTTTTTTTCAGGAATGAACAGTGATAATGGCAAGCTATTCTAATGCTGAGTGACAACTATCAAGGTATGAAGTGCAGTCTTTATAACAACTGATGCAAGAGTTATTAAACTAAATATTTTCTAATTAGCACATAAAGAATTATTTCATAATTGCAAGCTACAGGATCTCCCTGAAGTAGTTCCTTTGTGCACTGGAATGTATAATTTAGGAAAATATCTACATGTACTTTAAAGATTTTCAGCAATTTCTACCACAGAATTTACAAATTTTGGTGTTCTACCAATATCATCAACTTTCAAATGATGTTATGGTGACTTCATGTCACCACTAGGGACTTCATGTATGGTCATTATGTGGAACTGTAATGTTCCAAATAGGCATGAGGATATCATCATTAACTTCAATGGTTTTGGTTCTGTTGCAGTTTCCTAGTACCACTCTCTATTCCGCAATACCATAAATGTATCCATGTCTGGAAAATGTCTTTGAGTACAGATACTAAATAGCTGTGATCTGCATCCACACAAACTCTCTGTTTGATCCAGCATTAAGTGAAGAGTAACACCTTATTTCAAGAATTCAAACTACAATATATACTATTGTTTACTAATTTGAGAATCCAGTGTTCAGACACAACTTAAGCAAACCAAGCCTTATTTCTGCATTTCCTTACCCTTGAATAGGAAATAAAATTTAAAAAGATCTGTTCCAAACTCACCATTATTAAATAAATAAGCATCTAACAAAGACATTGTGACTAAATTGCTTATATATAGCAATGTACTTGCTGAATTCTGTGAATATAAATTTGAGGTGCACTTCCTGTCTTCAAGAAATTTGTATTTTGGTTGAACTCAGCATTCCTGTATGTTGAGCGTAACAGGCCTGCAGTCTTAGATCTGTATGAAAAAAGTTACTTTTGCAGTTTTTTCTGAGTCACAGAAGCAGTTTTATGACAGTTTTTATAATAGTGACTGCACTAGTAATATGCTTGTAATATAGCTCTTTCTATCATTAGTTAAATAGCATACAGAACTTAAATAGACTATGACCAAAAGAAAATATTCAAACTCATTTTCTGTGCAACTGTTAGATACAGTATTACACCACGTATTTTATCTTTAACAGATTCTAATAACCTGGTAAAAACTTTTTCTTTCTGCTAGCTGCTTATACTTTGTATAATACCTTGTATATACTACTTCTTTGGTTTGATAATACGACTTATAATATAGAATATTCTATCAGAATGTCACAAAACACTATGCAAAACCCACTCATAACTGACTTTATTTGATATACCTGACATTGAGAAGCAATATTACCTCCCCAAAAGGAAAGAGAAAGTTGGAAACAGAGTCAAATATTATCCTCACCATCATCATTCTAATCATTGCATAATACTAGCTTAGTTTAGTTAGATAACTAATTCAGTTAGAACTGATCCAAAAATCTAAAGAATGCTTGAGAGAAAGCAAACAAATTATGGTATTCGGGGACAAACTAGAGAACTTAAATATTCAGAGAATCTTAAATACATTAAACTAGATTGTATGTGAACAGTCAGTAATAAAGGGAAAACATGTTAGATGTCAAGTCCAAGCAATCAAAAAAGGACAAGGATTGCTTAGTGCATGCTCTTCAGAGCTCAGCTTCTGCTATGCAGTACAAGAGAGAACACATCAATGTCAAGAATGATAACCCTCTTCCTGACCTTCTTCCACTTACTGCCTGCTAAATACTTTCTTGGCTGTGCTGTGGCATAAGACAAACATGCCTCACTTCCATAATTATATACATGCCTACAATTACCTTAAATTCTGTCCAAACATCACTGCCATTGCTGGCAAAAAGAAAATCCTTGCTGGCATATCTGACAATGTGAATGCCCATTAGTGTCTATTTCAGAAAGCTGCAAACTGAACAACACAAGAATTTCTTGACAGCTTGACCAAAAGTCATCAGGCTTTCTTTTTTGAATTCCTCCCTCCCACCCCTATGTGGCTAACTGAAACATATTGTTCTTTATTATATTACAAACATCAAGCTGGAGTGAATTGTTCTTTCCATTTTGATGATGGTGTATATCAAAACCCAAGCCATCCCTTCCAAAACTTCATGCTTCAGACACCAGCCTAGAAAATACATTTATCTCAATGAATTACTGCAAGAAGGGTCAGATTCATGTCAACAGCTAGTAAGTTGTATAGACATACTGACAGGATCAGGACCTGCTAAATTAAAAATGGCACATTTATGATTCACACCTGCTTTAGTACAGGGAAAAAGAAAAGATTGCTGCACTGAAGAGCTCCATTAAAGATCAAATTGCATAAAAGATCTTAATCTGGACCTACAAAAAAACAACATGCTACTTAGAAGAATACATTTTCTTCTCTACTAGTCTGATTTTTATCTTTGAATTTATTAGAGATCTTTATGACGGAGAAGTACTACAAAAGATAGTCATTGTTCTCTAGTCTCCTTACCAGCAAATCCATTATTTCAGCTCCTGAGAACCTTTAGCACTTGAAAACATGTTATAGAGAAGCTTCAGAAAAGGAGACAGTAATTAAAAGTAAGCGTATGTTCTCACATATATTACATTACCTTGCTATAGTGGTAAACCAAAAGCTTACGAAAAGAATGATGTTGAATTGTGCCATATATCCTAATTCAAGGTAATAAGGCTAGATGACATTATTAAGACATTGATTGCATAAAACAGGGTTTTTACTGAAATATTTTAATTCTATTCGCTACATTTGGATATATTCACACATACAGACATTTGTGGCCTAAGCCTACATGTCTATATTCATCATATGTTCAGTTCTTACTAAAACAAACCTGACTTCAACTGAGAGGTTCGAGCAGCATGTTGTATCAGCAAACACTCATTATTTCCAGCCTTTTTTTAATTTATTTGTATATTAAAGAAAATATTGAGACTACTACTGAATTAATAGATGAGATTTTAAGACCAAGCTTGAAATATCAGTTCCTACAAATGCAATTGAATTAAACAGGCAGATTTCTAAACCATACCATTTGGATAGTTGTTTCCTTTGTTCATTAAGATTAAAAGGAATTCAATCAAATAGCAGGAATATTTATTCTTCTTACTGTTGTACACATTAGAAATGCAACAAAGCACATTTTGATTGGACTTGCTGGTGGCTATGAAAATAATTATGTTATTTATTCTACCACAGTTTGGGGGGAAAAAAAACACGCATATGAAGAATTAGTTTAAATTATTAATTCCTTTCTTTTCTACAGTTATCTGTTGCATATTTTTACTGCTTTGTTTCTCATCATAGATTACTGCAACCAGTTTAACACCTACAACCCTTTTGAAATAACAAGAAACAATGCCACACAGTGGCTCTCAACAATACTTACAATTATGTTATGACCAGAATAAAATTTTTCTGATGCAAGGTCTGAAGCTATTTGGACTTGATGTGATCAGCAGCTTCTTATTGTGAATTGACATTTTTCTGGTAATATCTATAGTTGGAAAGCTAACTGTCTTCCCTGTAATTCCTAAAGGTCTTCTCACTAGAGAAGAAATTATATTAAAGTGTAAGGCCATCCCTTCACTGTTCCAGGGCTAACACTTTCTTACCTACTGGGCATTTGCATAGGAAGCATTTTAGTGGTTTTAATTCTAATAATTCATGATTCTTGTTAATCAAGGAACAATGCATACACAGCAACTTTAATTGCACTTCCTGTTCATGTAATATTTTCTATTCATCCTGAAAAGATTTAAAACAAAGCTCATTTACTCAAATAATTTTTTATTTAATAATTTTTATATAATAATTTAAGCAATGTTTTAGGATTAAGCACTAAGCCTGGTTCCCAAATTAAAAGAAAGCAAAAAAAAAAAAAAAAGGCAATACAACAATACAATGTGGAATGTGAAAAGAGGACTTGAAAAATTTTTGCCTTATGAAAAGCATTACAGCTTTCTCAGTTTCAAAGACAGATAGCTTTTTCTCTTTCCAAAATACTTATATCTAAAACCATGTTAAAGGATCCAGTGTCTTTTGATGCATACGTATAATTTCTATTAATGTTAACTGGGAACTATGTACATGTAGCAGGAGAAAAGAATTCTAAGACTCTATACCATGAGGGATGTAGGTAGCTATGAAGTTTGGTATTTTGGTTTATTGTTACAGAAAATAAAATTAAGTCATGATCTCTGTGGCTTTCCCTGAAATACAATGAAAAATCAGAAAAACTGTGAATTTTTATTGTTAGTTTTGACTGACAGCAACTGATTGCTCAGGAAAACAACTTAATACACAAAGCCATTTCCCTTTCATGAAAGAGCAGGAACTATATAGAATTGCATTTGGATTCATAAAAGCATTACACAAATACTAAAATAAGCATAGCTACAAATTAAATACTTCCAATAGAAACATTATTAATTTTTAATCAGGGTCACAGAAGACATACCAAATTTCTATAGCAAAATACTTTAAAGGAGAACAGAACAACCTAGTTGAAAATGAAATAAAAAGTGTGCCCACCGATTTTAGTTCTCTGAGGACTAGCTAAAATTTTTTTTTTTGGAGTCTTTCTTTTCTATGAACTTTCTGTCTATCCATAGGTAAAACACCATTAAATAGTTAATCCTCTGCATCTACATTGCTGAAGTGCTATGCTGGAGACGTTTAAAATACATAAATACATATTAATTCTGGTTTGCTTGGATGATTATATTATTGTCATTTATTATTATTTCTTTTTCTTTTCTTTTACAAAACGGAGCAACATATTTTCAGGTTATATAAACTGGCATAATTTTGTTGTTTTTTTTAAATTAATCTATACTGATACTAGCTCTTACTTAACAACAACATTTCCCAGGAATTTTGTGCTCTCTCTTTCTCTCTCTAATCTAGTATGTCCCCTCAGCTTGCTTTCTGATCAGGAAATGAAAGAGATGTTACATAAATCTTTCTGGAAATCTGTTGTTCATCTTTGAAATACTATTTTTTTCTGTACATCACTGAATTTCCTTTTGTTGTGACTACATAAAATAAAGGAGAAGTGCTACAACAAAGAGCAGAATCAATGAGCGGGGAAAAAGGTCCTTCTAACTGAAGAGTCCAGTATCCATTGTTTTTCCTCTGTCCTTAGCGAACACAAACTGAAAGAAGACAACAAAGTGGATTCCTGCAAAGCAGCTACTGACACCTTGCAAAAAGTAAGAGAGAAGGTCTTTGTTACCTGCAATGCTACTACTACATTGCTGCTACTCAGAGGAATATCTTTATCATGGATATATAGAGAGAATTTCAGCAAAGGACACAAACTCCTGAGCTCTCTTCTACAATTCCATTCTAAAAACTTTTAAAACACATATTTGAACAAGAACTGAAACCCATATACCCACTTAAGTATCATGACCAATTGCCTACATCCTATATACATCCAAGTCCAGCTCTGTCCTCAAAATGAACACATCAAATATAGCTTTCTGGCCTCACAACAGTGGCGTATTCTTTATACAACTTATCTTAGTGCTTTACAACATTTTACAAAATGTTTAAATATAAGCTGAAATTGAATGATTGACCATTTTGCCTGGTAATTAGAATGCTGATACAAATCCTGCTACAGCTGCTTAGTTAGTCTTATTAAGTAGAATAGCCTTAAAAGTAGATATTGAGGACCCCTACTGTGATTACTCAGACATTCAAATTCCTGCAAGACGATGAAAGAATTGAACTGAGGCCTCTTATACTATAGCTGAATGTTACAGCTGCAAAGCATTTTATTTAGAAAGACTATGAATCTAGCCCTCCTTTTCCTTTGCTTTTATCAAAAGTACCTGATGTTCTAACATAGCATTTCATGTTGAATGTTTTTTCTCAGACATCAAACATTTTTGTGTTTGCTTTAGTAGGACAACCCCTCAATAAAAGGACATTTTTATTCCAAATTTTAGATTGACTTCTGAACCAAAGGTATTTATTTTCCCAATGCTGCTTCAAACATTAGGTGACCGAATGATCACAGGCTTCAGAATTCATAATCAAACACTAGCAATACCTGCATCTTTTTACACAGAAAAGTACTTCCTTCTCTGCTTCTTTCTTGAGCTAAAAAGGTGACTGCTCAGTATAAAATAGTAAATTCTCGCTGTGGGGATTTGCTCAGTTTCTGTATTCAGAGACACACACAGAGGTACTGTACACCTGCTAGCCCTGCAGAGACCACATAGCCACATAAGAAAGGAAATTAATCTTTCCTGTCAGACTATCAACAGAATAGTTAACTAAGATCTGAATGCTGAATGTTGCTACCTTGACCTGTACTGAGTTGCACTTCTGAGAAACCCTGGCATTGAAATATTGGAACCACTGAAGGCAATAGATGCTTTAACAGAGCACAGTTGTGGGACTGGCAATTAGGAGACAAACACAAACATAAATCCAAGAGACCTTGCATGATCCCAAACACTTTTTACTTGTTAACAGAATGCATTTCTTTCAGGACTCACAGGGATAATAAAACTGATACAGTAAAAGATAAAAATTGAACCTCAAAATGTCCATTGTACAGCAACTTCCTAGAATAAATTTGTACTTCTTTACACTTAATATGAAATTATAGTATCACTACAGATTAAGAGGAAAGGTTTGGGGAGGAAAACAGGCTGACCAATTGGGGAGGATGGTTCCCCAGACAAAAAAAGATAACTTTTTTAATCTCAATCCTAAATAGAGCTTATTAAAGATCATCAATAAGTTTATTATTTACTTATGTGTACTTCTTAAAAAGATGCATACCAATATTAATATTTTTAGACATTAATATTGCAATGCATGTAAGACAAAACCAAATTCCATTTTCAAGAAAATTCTTGAATGCCCTTTGTAAGAAAATAGAACACATTCACATTCAAAAATTAAAGAGGATTTACTTTGTGATCTTCATCAAAGCATTCATCAGACTGTTAACTCATCGTCACATTATTTTTTTAAAGACTAGAATATTCTTATCAATAACTATTTCCAGTTAAAAGAAATAGTATGTGAGAACATGTGCTGAATTTACTATATTTTATAGTATTTGAAGTTTTGAGAGAGGTAATAATACAAGCATGCATGTTTGTTTCAATTAAAAATTATTATGTGAGGTAATCCATTAATGTTTATAATACCAAACCTTTGTATTTTAGAACCAAGCTGCTCACGAAACATATAAAAAGTTGATATATTGCAGAATTTGCCATTAACCTTCTTAGGTTATTCTGCTCATACCACCAGTGATTTACCAAGATAACTGAAGTGTTTTCTTGTAGCTTTGGGATTATAATGGGTTTTTTTGCAATTACAGTAATTTGTTGAGGGAAAAGAACTTGAAGGAAAGGAAAGAACAGTAAGGAATAAATATATACAAGTATAAATACATATGAATAACATATTAAAATAAATATATATTTATTTTAATATATTTTAATATATTTAAATTGATATTTATTTATATATAAATATAAATACATAATATATATAAATACAAGAAAAAAATGTGTTATCTGTTCTGTTTTCTTCTATTTCCAAGCAGTGAAACTAACTCTTACTTTTTTTTGTTACCTGAATTTCAGAACTTGTTTACCTAAATTTCAGAACTAAGCTGAAATAAGTTGAAAAAAAACCCACAGCATAATTAAAACCCACATTTTTAAAATGTTGCTCTGAATTGCCAGGTTGATTTGTTATATGCTGCTAATTTGTGAAAGCTGGTTTTCAGCAATTTCAAATGTTGCTTCATTTAAAATTTCAGTTTAATAGATATCAATTATATCAGGTTCATGCCGAGTAGACTTTGGTAGTCAGGGAAGAAACAAACAAACAAACAAACAAACAAACAAAAACAAAAAAAAACCAACACAAAGCAAAACCAAAAGAAGAATATAAACCCTTTCTTTCCCTTTCCATACACATGCTTTTTCCTGAGAAAGTTTCAAAAAGCAAGCAGTCTTACTTTTGTATTCCAGGTGAAAACCAGCTGCTGCAACACTAATGTCAGAGTGAAAATGCAGGTAAAGTTGATTGGAGGTGCTATTTAACAATGCTGGCACAGTTGTACCTGGAAAAACAAAAGTTATGGAATAAACTGTAGCATGCTGATATATCAGAGTTTATATTGAAAAGACATAACCAAGACTGAATCAGACAGGCTTATTTTCTTCTCATTATGTGAGACGAACATTCTGCAATGTTCTGCTTTGTTTTGTCCTGAAGCTGCAAGAAAATCTTGATTACAAGTCATGATACTAAGAGGCTGTGTAAGTACAATCAAACAAGATCCCATCATGTTCAGATGAAACTTTACTGACTTGGATAGAAAAAAGAGGTGTAAACAAAAAAAAAATCACATAAGTAAAGGATTTGATTACGAGATCAAGCTCAACTGCCATTTGATTTTTTTCCACATATATAAAAACCCGGCAGTACAGAACAGAGCCATCCAGATTTTTTCTCTGTGTCCACTCCACACCTTCTTCCCACAATAATATTTCAACCCCGTATCTTAATTCTGAGGGTATGACAGGAAATGAATAAGTAGATGCAACACATAGAAAAAAGACATACTAGCTTTATCTAATTCAAATAGCTATAATAAAATTGTGTGCCACTGACTTCAGTGTGTGCTACACAAGGAGCTTATCACTAACCCTTGACACATTCTTTGCCACTAGCATTGCTAAGTCTGACACAATGTTTTCTTTGTTACCACATGACTACTGTCGAACTCACATTCTACAGTCTAAAGCTGGAAGGCTTTACTGAGGCTAAAAATAGCATCATTTTCTATGATACCCTCAAAGACAGTATCAAGTAGCTAATGAACTTCAACAGTGGTTGCATAAGAAATATTTTTATTTCCTGTGGGGCATTTGCTGTTTCTATAGTAACTGTGAGCAGCCTAGGTATGAGCTTGAAACTTGGGCTCAAAAAGAAATGCTGGAAAGAATTATCTTCATAAGTCTACAGTCTAAACTAGGAAATGGTAAATACTTTTAAATCTAAAACTGCATTATGCAAAATCTTGATATAAATGTTAAGGAGCTAAAAGATGACAAGGAAGGTTTTACTGTCTAACATGGAAGCTCCAAGTATGGAAATTCACAGACAGTGCAGAGCATTCACATCACACAGTACTAACCGTGAAATAGAGAAAATAGTGAAACATCTTCCTGGAGGTAGGACTTTTCACAGTATCCATATGGAATTTGAAATGTATTTAATGATGTTTAAGGTGTCTGTTCTGTAAGAATGAGGATGTTGACTCAGAATGATTATACTCTTCATTGAATAAAATTGCTCTTCTGGCAGTTCTGTTCCTTTGTAGTATCTGCTAGCATTTAAACCAGTCTTTTACTTCCTTAGAGGGTGATATTCAATAAGATGAGGAATTATATCCTATTGTACTGTGAGAAATAAATGAGGCTAGAGTTTTTAATTCTCATAATTGCCACATTCAATGGCATAGTTCAGGCTGGCAGCCTGTCACAAGCGAGGTCCCCCAGGGATCAATACTGGTCCCCACACTGTTTCAACATCTTCATAAATGATCCAGATGGCGGGATTGAAAGCACCGTCACCAAGTTTGCTGATGACAGTAAACTGGGTGGTGAGGCTGACATGTCAGCCATCTTACAGAAAGACCTGCACAGGTTGAAAGAATGACTAGCAAGAACAGTATGAAGTTTAACAAAGACAAGTTCAAAGTCCTGCACCTGGGTCAGAATAACCAAAGAGCATAGTACAGTCTAGGATCTGTGTGGCTGGAGAGCAGCCTTGCTGAAAGAAACCTGGGGGTCCTAGTGGACAACAAGCTGAACATGTGTCAGCAGAGAACCTCGGCAGCAACGAAGGCAAAGAGGTTCCTGGGCTGCATCCAGAGGGGCATTACTAGCAGAGATAGAGACGTGATCATCCCACTCTACTCAGCGCTTGTCAGGCTGCACCTGGAGTACTGTGTCCAGTTCTGGTCCCCACAATTCAAGAAAGACATGGACAGATGGGAGAGGGTCCAAAGAAGGGCCATGAAGATGATCAAAGGGCTAGAGAAACTATCCTGTTTGGAAAGGCTGAAGGAGTTAGGTCTCTTCTCTCTGGAGAAGAGAAGGCTCAGAGGGGGACTTTATCACAGTATTCCAGTACTTAAAGGGTGGCTACAAAGAGGATGGAAGCTCTCTCTTCTCAGGGACTCACATGGAGAAGACAAGGAGCAACAGGTCCAAGTTGCACTGGGAGAGGTTTCATCTCAACATTAGAAAGAAATTTTTTACAGTGAGAACAATCAGTCACTGGAACAACCTCCCCAGGAACGTGGCAGAGTCCCCATCAGTGGAGGTTTTCAAGATGCGATTGGACAGAGTGCTGGACAATCTCATCTAGGGTCCTTTTCCCACAAAAGGTTGGACTAGATGATCTATTGAGGTCCCTTCCAACCTGGGCTGTTGTATGATTCTATGATCTAACTGAAATTTTATTGATCACTTGCCAGCACCTGCTTCTTCTAGAACTGGGTATATGAAGCATGGAAGATACATTTTAGTGTGGTGATCAGATGTAGTGTCCACAGTGTCTGGGTTGTTTTGGACTTCCTTTATCATCAATAGCGAGGAACAGTACTTAAAGGGCAAGAGCAGATTTCATGAATAATAGCTTAGGTGCAGATATCTCCATGGTAGACATCTAACATTCATATAGATGGATACCATGTTAGGATACCGGCGTCTGACTGACTTTTTAAGCTCTTGATTGAGAATCTGTAGTCTGGAAAATAGGGAACTCTCCTAGGAGGCAGTAAGTGTGTTTGCCTCCTTAAAGGCTGACAAGGGAATGAGGACAAGTTTTCTACTTAAATTATTGTTTAATTATGATATTATAGCAGAAAATTATGTCCAATACCCCTTTCAAGCATTAGCAATGACAACCAAGAGCAATATATCTCATTCTGGAGATGAACACTACACTGCATGTGTGAAAGGCTGTCTAGGTATCTAAGAAATTTCTAGACCAAGAATGGAGATTAACGGTCATTTTAGGCATTTCTTGGGTTAGCACAAACACAGAGCATGGATCACATTCTTACTAATTTCTTTCTAAATTAACTATTATCATAAGAATAGATTCTCCAGATGCCAACATCAGTGACTACTGTATTTGTATATTCTCTGGGTATATGTCTATATGCATATATACACACATTTAAGTACATATACATATATAAAAAATGTCCGGTGTTATCTGCATTTCCAGTTTTAGATGGAGCTGTAGCTATATTTAGTCTCAATTTTTTTTCAGTTTGAAAATACCATAATCAAGTGAAGCACCAGTCCCAAACTGTCAGTTATAAAATACTACTGCTTTTTTGACTTGTTTCTGCTTTTTTATTCATTTCTGTGTATTAAGTAAAATGACCTCTCACTTAAGTTCAGATTCAGTACTCTCAGGAAAAAAGCAACGTGTTTTTCAAGAATATCCTCTCGCTCAGCTACTATGTCTATAGCCTTCACTAAGGAGTCCAGGACAGACTTCATTTTCGCATATTGATGAAAGACTTTCTGCCCTTTCATCCAAGGCATTTCCACGCTCTCATAATTCCATTCTGTGACACAATTGGCAGCACAGCATATTTACAAATACTTGTGGGATGCTTGAGAGTTATCCAAGTTTTATAAGTCTTTTTGCATTTTTGGCAAATGGACAGGCTTCATGTAGGAACTGCCATTATTGAGCTATAAGAACAGAGTATCTCTAAATTCAGTTGACAATTTTGTAGTCTTATAATAAATGCAGGTTTTAGAAGAGAAAAATATTCTTGGAAGGAACATGCCCATATTGGATTGAGGAAGTCCAAAATATGAGACTACACCTGTTAAGGAAAAGCATGGAAGATCAGACACTTGGTAAACTTAACATGCATATAACATGATTATCATTTAATGAAACTCATTTTTTCTTTAACATCATATTTTTAAATAAATTCATCTCCTTTTGTAAAGCAGGATGGCTACTGAAAAACAGGGACCTTACATTACTGTTCCAAATGGAAAATGAGTTATTCCTTTGCAGGAAAAAAATCAATTCCAGTTGTGGCTTTTCTTTTTTTTTTTTCCCTTCTCAATATAGCAAGTAAAATTCTATCTATCTTGTTTGTAAAAACTGTGACCTTCCCAACTGAGAGAATTCAGATCTGATCTGTGCAAACAGTCCCTTAATTTTATTAAAATATTCCAGGTATAACTTTATTATGTAAACTTGGAAACATGACTACTCATCATAAAATTGACCAATAATAACATTAAAAGAATTAACTCTGTCTTTCATTAATGATCCTGTTTCATTCAAGCATTTGGTAAAGCAACTAAGCTTCATTCATTAATCAAAAATCTGCTATACATACATATATTCTGTAATATATTCTCTGTACATATATTCTCTGTACAGCAACTGTTGTAAAAGACTGAGAAATCATTTTGATGGTTGTCTTTTAAAGGCAATGTTATTTGTATTTCCTCATGAGTCACGAGTACTACTTTGATGAATGAGTAATATTGAAAGCAAAAATAATTCATAGTTTTCCAATTACTCTGAATGTCTCTCAACACTGTCTAGCATCATCTGGAAAACTTGGTGTTGAAAAGAATCAGTTTGTCCACCAAAAGGCATCATCTGTCAATATTAGGCACAGGAAACTAACTGGTTCACTGTTCCATTGCATGCCACAAGACAAGCTTGGAGACAATCCCTCTTGGCATTCAACATATCAGTCCTATCCACAGCACCTTCTTTCCAAGATGGCTGTACAAAATTTCATATATGCTGCCAGCAGGAAGACAACAGCATAAGATATTTTATGTCTGTTAACACATGGTCTCAGGATTTTTGTTATAGCTTTGTTTATGAAGCCCCTGTCACTTTCCCCTAAAATAACATCTTCACGTCACAAGCATTATTATAGCATAAAAAGAAGAAAAATGCCTTGATATTTCTGCCATTCACTGATCAAAGATGACCCACAGGATTAATCCAAAAAGGACAAGACAATATGTAAGGGCCCAGATTGCTCTAGCAGACAGTCCTTACTGGCCCTGCTCAGCCCCTGGGGCCTGCCCCCACCCTGCCCATGGCCCAGGACCCCATTTCACTCCCAGAGGCTGTCTGCCTCTGACCCAGTGATGCTGCAGCAGGGCCAGTCTCTAGCTCCCCACAACACTGTCCTGCCCAGTCATGGGCCCATGTCCCAGCCTGGGCCCAGGCCACCCTGGTCCCCAGAGAGATGCCTAATGCCTGGGACTGGGGCTGCCCCGGTGCTCCCCGGCTGCCTTGCTCCTGGCTGGGGTGGTGAGACAGGGCCCAGCTGCCAGGCCCTGCCTTGCCACTCCCGAGAGCCCCCATCACTCCTAGCACCCCAACCCCAGGGAGCAGCCAGCCCCTGCTGTGCCCTGACACAAGGAAATGGTATAGTTATCAGTCTTTGTAAAGTCTTCCTTAAGAAACAGACTCCAGTGAATTCACCTTTCCAAATCAACTCTGTGACATAGTGTAGCAGCACAGTTTAGTAAGTTCTTGGTAATTAATTGTACATCTGTGCATCTTGAATGCTTATTGAGAAGACAGATGAATTCACAGAGAGTGAATCAGAAGACAATGGTATTGTGCAAGATTTAGTAAGAGAGAAATGCTGAATTTTACCACTTATGAAATTATGCCTGGAATTCAGTTTCAATGTCACATTACTGGTTCAGTTTTGAGAACACCAGATTTCATGTCATGTTTAAATATTCTTCATTAGGCCTTTCCCATAAACAAAACAATTCTTCATCTTAAGTCTGACATTCATTATACAAAACAGATAAATCCACAAGAAAGCTGAGCTATTCCATATCTCCAATGAAATATTTCCAATATAAAAAGCTGTCTTTTTCAGTTTCCCTGGAAATTAGGAAAGCTTTTAAGCTAAAGCAAGGTGACACATTTTTAGTACAGAATAAGAAAGTGTTTTGAGTCTTGAGTATTGTTAAATGGAATATTGTTAAATGGATCATTTCATCAGTTCTTCATCCAATGAGTCCAATATATTTGCCATATATTTCACTTGTCAAAAGCTGATTACGTTTCATAATTTCTTTCTTCCTTATTGCCAATTTAATATACAGCATAGTTACTAGCCTTTAATATAAAATGTTATAGCCTTTTGTACTGGGTCTGGCTGGGATAGAGTTACATGTTTTCATAGTAGCTGGTGTGGTGCCATGTTTTGGATTTGTGATGAAAGCAGTGTTGATAACACAGGGATGTTTTCTTTATTGTTGAGCAGTGCTTACACAGTGTCAAGGCCTTCTTTGCTTCTCATACCACCCCACCAGTGAGTAGGCTGGGAGTGGGCAAGGAGTTGGGAGAGGACACAGCTGGGACAACTGACCAAAGGGATATTCCATACCATATGACGTCATGCTCAGCAATAAAAGCTGGGGGACAAAAGAGGAAGGGGGCAATATTGGCAGTTATGGCATTTCTCTTCCCAAGCAACCATTATGTGTGATGGAGCCCTGCTGTCTTGGAGATGGCTGAACACCTGCCTGCCGATGGCAAGCAGTGAATTAATTCGTTGTTTTGCTTTGCTTGCACGTGCAGTTTTTGCTTTACCTTTTATATCTCAACCTACAAGTTGTCTCATTTTTACCCTTCCAATTTTCTCCCCCATCCCATTGTGTGGGAGTGAGCAAGCAGCTGGGTGGGGCTGAGCTGCCTACTAGGGTTAACCCACAACACATTTTAATATGTAAATTTTGAGGTGCAACTTCAAATTATTTAATTCAATATCCAAATAAATAATACGGAGTTAATTTTTTCAGTTGATCATTCATTTTCTTACATAATCCAATATACACCTATACTTTAGAAGTTCGTGAAGTCACCAGAGAGGCAAAATTCCACAAAAGGTTTTCACTACACCAGAATCAGATCAGGCTTGTGACAGAGTTCATGAGTCTAGGATATTATACATGACTTAGAATCATAGAATCATAGAATCATTAAGGTTGGAAAAGACCCTTAAGATCATCGAGTCCAACCGTTAACCTAGCACTGCCAAGTCCACCACTAAACCATGGCCCTAAGCACCACGTCTACCCATCTTTTAAATACCTCCAGGGATGGAGACTCAACCACTTCCCTGGGCAGCCTGGTCCAGTGCCTGACTACCCTTTCGGTGAAGAAGTTTTTCCTAATATCTAACCTAAACCTCCCCTCGCGCAGCTTGAGGCCGTTTCCTCTCGTCCTATCACTTGTTACTAGGGAGAAGAGACTGACCCCCACCTCGCTACAACCTCCTTCCAGGTAGTTGTAGAGAGCGATGAGGTCTCCCCTCAGCCTCCTCTTCTCCAGACTAAACAATCCCAGTTCCCTCAGCCACTCCTCATAAGACTTGTTCTCTAGACCCTTCACCAACTTCATTGCCCGTCTTTGGACATGCTCCAGCACCTCAATGTCTTACTTGTAGTGAGGGGCCCAAAACTGAACACAGTACTTGAGGTGCGGCCTCACCAGTGTCGAGTACAGGGGCACTATCACCTCCCTGGTCCTGCTGGCCACACTATCTTTCTCTTGGTTTGGTTTATAGAACATGCTCTTTTTATAAAAATTGTCTTATAAGAAAGGAGTAAACCTATATATGCTTGATGTACATGTGAAACAACAAGTTACATGGTTTGTAGTAATCTGTTTTGTTGTCTGAGGTCTGGTGAGTTTGGATGAATACTGAATGCTTCATCTTTTTCCTGAGCAAGGGAGGCTAACAAGGATAAATAAAGTCAAAGCTATCAAAGGAAGCTCCTTGAATGTCAGTACCAATTTATATCACTATATCCTCTCTATGGGAGGGGTAGGTAAGATAAATGAAAGAAATTTGTTTGAAAGCATTATCACCTAAATCCCACTAATGAAAGTTAAACACTTTAGTATCATATTTTCTTCTGAAAATCTCTCTTTGAATTTGGACATGTTTACAGCACCTGAAATGTACTCCCCAAAATGAGAACATTTCATAATGATATAATGAAAGATGCAATATAAGTATACTCCTTGTGTATATGTGTGAGCAAACAAAGACGTGTTCTCTCACACACCTATATATATAGATCTGTATGTTTAAATCACAGCATATCCTCACCTGAAAAGCTCCCAAGACGTGGTGCTGTCATATCTCCACCATCGTATATTTCAAGAGAGTCCCAGTTATGTTCAGTGGCAAAGCTGATGACCTGGATCTGTAAAACACCACCACAGCACTTTTTAAAACAACTCGCCATATGTATTTTCAAATGTTCTAGAAACAACAAAATAAAAAGAGAACACGCCCCAAGGAAAATATAAATAACAGATCCAAACAAAAACACCTGAGTGAAAAAATGTAAATAGAACATTAACATTCACTTTTTAAGTTGTCTTAACTTTTAGAAAATATGACATTAGTTCAGTAAGAAGGACTTTGCACGTGTTGCATGATTACAAATAATTACGCAAAGTGTAAATGAGCAGATAATCAAGACAGTTGCAGACCTCTCAAGTGCCTCAGTGATATCCTAGCAGATAGAAAGGGTTGGCATTTGCATACCAGATTGAAGGATCAGGACCTGCTTTCAATATTCTACACAGTTAAAAGAGAAAACTGCTTGTTAACCATTTCTCATTCATACTCTCATGTAAAAATAAAGTAACATAGAATAAACTTAACCAAAGAACAATTCTGAGAAAAACAAAGCACAAATATTTCAAGTATCCCAAAAATGATCTTACTGGTTGCTATTTCTGACACTTCTAGAGAAATAAACATTTACTTTTTAAACTGAACAACAAAGTACTTCCATGCTTGACAGAATATTGACTTGCCTGAATACCTGATCCCTCAGTCACTATGATTTTCCACACACAATTCAAGCTGTTACCATAAGGTTCAGGGTAACCTGGTGAAAGAATAGTACCTCTCCGCTCAGTAAAATTCCCACTGCATGGCACTGAAAGAAAGTATTATGAATTATTACAAAACCTAAACAACTTCAGAGAACAAAGAAGTAATAATAATTTTACTAAGCTAATTGTAATAATTCTCTTTTGTATCATAAATACATAGAAGTGAAGCAATGATCTGAAACCAATGTTATCTAAAATATATGAACAATATCAAGCATAAGATACAACATGCACGAATAAACATCCGGTGAACTTCATTTTGAGTGTGTGCAGCACAGAGCAGCCTAACAGCACAGCCTAATCATGTCTTACCTGAGAGTAACAACAAACTGTAAAGACATAACATTAAACATGATTGACAGAAATCATGTGAACTTACCCACAGCCTACGATAGTTCCAATATTGGATCTAGCTGGTAAAGCAGTGTGGCACATTAAATATTTTTACTCTACACAATTGCTTCTTTAAGGTTCAAGAAAACAGAACTAAACTAAACAAAAGAAACAGAATACACAGAAAATAGGACACCTACATTTATTTTTAGAACACTCTAATTAATTATAGAGTAAACTCCTATGAATAGCAATGACTTGGATACAAATCCAAGGAGGGAGAGAAGAAAACCTTTGAACATTTACAAAAAAAAAAATTGAAGTGTTAAACATTATCCTACTGCAGGTCTGTTGCAGACTGAAGAAAATTAGCTATACTTAACAATGCTATCATTATTCAATGTACACTATGCTTATACTCAAAAAAAAGAAATCATCATCCTATGTGTGATAGAAATATGCAAAAAGTACTGTGTAATAAAACAGGTAAAGACACTTCTGGAGAATTAAATTCTCTCCTGTATTTCAAGCTTAGATGAGTCATGAAAATAATGAATGTTCAAGAAAATGTGCATCACACTTGTTCATATAATCTAAGTCACCATATGAAACACTATATTGCCTACCAGCCAGCTGGTACTCAATTACTTTTTGATATGGAAAATTGCTCTTTTAAATTGGGCATGACTGATATTAATTGAAGAAGAGTGAATATATGTGTTAAATACTATTTTCTGAAACAGTTCTTGAATTCTGTTTCAGAGACGTGTGACAGAACAGATGACTTAAATGTAATTGCTTACCTACACAGCTTGGTACTGTGTCATTCCACTGAGCTAAGGCATTAGGTACAGACTGACATCGGATAGCTTTTGAGCCTTGTAGCAGATAGCCAGGACTACACTCAAATCGAACGACAGAGCCTGCTGAAAACTCAGAGCCGATCCTCCTTCCATACCTAGGCTCTGGAACTGAGCTACACTGCGTATCACTTGTGCGTGGAACAGCTGCATAAAGAGAGAAAGAAAAAAAAAAAGATGTCATGAATCCAAATGGCAGTCATCATCTAAAAAGTAAATAGGCTACTAAAAATGATCATCATTTCTTGTAGGACAGAGCTCAATTGTATTTTTTCCTTTTACTTGCTCTGCTCCTGTATTCTCAAAGAATAGCCTAATGCTTTCACGGCCATTACCTGGATTTCTAACAATGATTCGTTTTGGGCTGTGACCATGTACAGTCATGTGAGTGCCATGGCAGCTTGGAGAGCAATTGATTTTGGAAGCACATCCTTAGGCATGAGAGGATCAGCGGGTGTTTCAGCTGTCCTCTTTAATGACAGGATACCATACCTACCACCTACATACCTACCACCTATTTTACTTATTGAAAGTTATTTCAATAACTTATTATTTACTTATGAACATTTTGGCTTCTCATTAGTAGTTTCTTATTAGAAGCCAAGAAAAATATGCTGTAGATAATCAGATATAAAACCAATGTAACATTATACAAATATTTGTTTTATCGTACTGGAGAATACTAAGTGATAACAATATACCCTCAAGGCTATTTCAGCATTTACAGTTGACAGCAATTATTTTCACCAATAATTTCTGAGAATTCATAAACCTGATGTGATACAAGAACAGGTAAAAGACTGTAAGCAACATTTAAAGAACAAAATGAGAAAATTCATTAGAACCCCAGGGGTTTATTTTCCCTTTGGCTTTGTTATTTATAACCACTTCTTTATAGCAGGCATTTTTTTATACATACTGACTCTTGGTATTGTGCATGTTGTTTGTGTATCAAACTTGTTCTTTCTACATTTCGTTTTGCAGTTAGCTAGTTAGTTAGTAAATGCCATTTTTTAAAAAATATATATTTATAGAAAAAATGATCGAAGTATCCTTTGTGTGCAACATCATCTATGTTTTACACTATAATAAAATAAATATACATTAAAAATAATCTCATCAAATATAAGCAATTTTTCTGTGTGAGTGGCATCTTCGAAAGCTTTGTTTGATCAATTTGGTTTCTTCAAGAATTAGTTTCAGGGGATCACTGCATCTAGGTATGAATAAGTAACACCATGAAAATTGCCAGCCATTTGGTCCTTAATTAACAAAGACACAGAATGGCACAGAAAGAAAAAAAAGGGGGGTGGTGGATATTTAGAATTTATTTCTGGCAGATTTTCAAACATGATGTTGCTGGCTTACTAACCTATTTTAAGTGTAAACAGAATCACGGTTATGTTCAATTTTATTTTATGTCCTTGCATTTAATTTTCTTTGCTGGCCAGTAACAGTGAAGAGCAATATTCCTATCCAGTCATGTGCACACCTGTACACACCCCCTGCCCCGACTTGTTCAGCTACCCTAGTCACTAAGTAAAAGACAAGGTGTGTGGAGCCTATATATACTTATTTTCATATTGATATCTTTCACTTTTCTTATTTCTTGTACTGTCATTTGCTCTATTCACAATCATAATTATTTAACTGCAGTAGTTTTAAGTACTGGTAAGTGCTCTTGAAGTTAACGTTTGTTGACAAGTTGGATACAGAACACTAATTGAAATCAATCCTATCTTAAATCTAGCATGAAATATGCAACACATTTTAGCAGAACATTGGAAGTTCTCATTTATGATTACACTAACATTATGTTCTACCAGTTTTCTCCATCGCTACTGAGAATAACAGTTAAATTTACGCAAGTATTATTGAATGTAGAGAAAAACTTTCAAAGGTTTAGAAATAATTGGTACTAGCAATAACAGTACAATACATGATCTTTTTATTAATATGCAGTGAGTTGATTTGTCAGACAAGGTCGTAGAGATACAGTAACACATGTTTTCTTCTAAATCAGTAGGTTAGATGGTTGCAGAAGATTTTAGCCTTGAAAGCTTAAGAAAGTTATAAAATGCATCCAAGATTGAAAGAAATGGTCAGAGGTAAACTAACATACTCCTGGAATGATAACTACACAATAAGGGAAAACAAAAACAAATATATTTTTCAAGTTTTTAAAATGGTTAAATATTTTACATAGTATAAATAAACCACTTCCTTTTCAGTAAATTTAATATACCTGCCTTTGTTTAAAGAAATGGGATTTTGTGATTAAGTTTTCAATACGACCTCAGCATCACACAGCTGCTCTGTGAACCTTGTTCATGCATACAGTTCTAACTGTGGTAGGAAATTGTTCTGCACTTGTGGAAGAATAATGAAGAAACTATAGTTCAAGGATTTCACACAGTCACAGTTCTTCCTGATCATAACCTGAAGACCAGCTGCAGTCTGCCAGGTCAATTCAACTCACCCAACCTGCTCTTTTTTGTTCCCTTTTATTGGGACTAATAGCCTTTTCTCTATCAAATGGTCTACTGTAAGAGCACTCTTTTATTCAAACCTTTTTTTTTAATTGTATAGTGACTTTACAAATTAGTAGGTGATGATGGCTGCTCACACATCCAGCCATATGACTGTCATATGCCTAGAACTACAGCTTCTGCCACATCATTAGGCATTAATCCATCCCTTGGTCAGGACTACTTCCTCAAATGGGAGTTGTGGTGATGAGATAAATCATTTACAATTATGTGATAGCAACAGGTTCAATAAATTGTTGCGGACAAACCAATTTTGACTCAGGGAATTTATACCTAATGATGCTTAATTTAATTTGTTACCAATGAACACAAACCTCTGATCACTAATTCAGGAGTTAAGAAGAAAGAGGACACAAACAATCAAACAACCACTTAAGCAAACAGCTTTCCTTCCCTCTTCCCAGGCTCAACTTTCGTCAAACATCTATCCTCCCCCTTCCTTATCTCAACTTTCTTTTGTCCATCTTAGTGTCACCAGTGAGGTGAGAGGCAGCACAAGAGGTTGGGGTTATGTGCTCTCTTTTGGCTTCCTTGTTTTCCTCTGCTGTACTTAGTATTTTACTCATTTTCTCTCCTGCTTTTTACTTCTCCAAGTTTTCATTTCACTCTGGTTCTTAGTGTTTGTGCTACAGCGTGGGTCACCCATGGGCTGCAGTTGCTCAGAGACATCCCCCTACTGCAGAATAGGTCTTTCACAGGCCGCCTACCCCTCCGAGGTGTTCTCACTCCAGAATGGGTTACCCACAGGCCACAGTTCATTTAGAAGTGCTGCCCCATTGGCATGGAGGGCCTCTTTCCAAGAGTGAGTCTCCAACAGTCCCTCCAGCAGCATCTCCAGCAGTGCATCCCCAGAATCATCTCTGCCCCAAAGCAGTTGTCACTTTCTTTAATATCTTTCAGCAGAGGCACTACATGCTTCTCAGACTGGTGGAAGTTTTGGCATGTAAGAGGTTGTTTATACCAGCTTCAGAAGAATCTGTTTGTGAGTGGCACATGGTAGCTCATGACCTCCTCCCACACAGGTCACCACTACAGCCCCCTGCTAGTTAAACTTTTAACTTTACACGTGTCTAAACCTTACCTGTCTTCCTAAAAGGCTATATGACCTGACTGAAAATTTCAGCATCACTACTGGAGTATTTTTCATTCACTGTGTGGAAGAAACTCTTGCCCAGCCTTTTATGGGAATACTACCTTTCTCTATTTATTTTTTCATCCACTTCCTCAAAAGAGAGGAGGTTTCAGAAGAAAATCCTTGCTCGGATTCTCTAACCCTCTCCTGAAGACCACATCTGGAGAATCCCTACAACAGCTGCGCAAAGGTAAAGGACCCTTTTTAAGAATCACATTAAAGAGTATCCTGTAATTGTCAGTAATCACAGCTGGCAATGTAATCATACATACGTTTGTAATCCAAACAGATTTTTTTGTGTAACTAGCATTTTCAGCACCTCTCAACGAAGGATATCAAATCATCTGGTTTCATTATACTATTGCCTTAGGAAAGTTATTTTCCTGTGAGCAGACTATCTCTGCCATTATAGCAAATGTAGGGACAGTTTACTAACACTCTTAAATTAGTTCATGTAGCAGAAGTACTGCTATGTGCTTCCTTCCTTTTCAGACTGAAAGCTGTCATTTTACTGAGAGCAGCCAGTAAGTAAAACAGCCATGGCAGCCACAAACATCCATGGCTAGAGTTGTGTCAGATTATTCTACTGTCAGCAGGAAACACTCAACGCCATGTTAAAATTGACATTTTGCGCAGTTTTCCACATGTTTTACTACTAATTAATGGTTACAGTGAGATAAGAAATGCTAAAGATGCACAAATAAACTGTGCCATTCACTATAAGAGGCACCATTTTTCTAATGCTTTTTTTTTCCTGTTTTAAGAATTTCCTGAAGTTCTTAAGTGTAATGCAAGCCAGATATAACAAAAAAGTGAAGTACTCCCATACTGCTTAAAATGGAATTTAGATTTAAGTAATCCATTGCAAAATGCAGTACAGTTTCAAACATCGATGAGATGTGTTGTAAACCGGAACATAATGTATCATGGTAACACATATGGAAAATAATACTAACAGTCTTAGTTCTGCTCTCTAATTACACTCAGCAGTAAATGTGTGGCTATGTATTTTATTCTTGTTGCCGATTAGATCAACTTAATTGTTAAAGTCACATTCCTCTTTTATTCTTGTTCCCCTTTGTCTTTCTTCCACAGTCCTCATCCTAGTATGCTAACTGTCTTAACAGTTCTCTTTGAAGTCTCATTTGACCTCATAAACTAATTCATGTATTTGTATGGTAGAACAAGTAAAGGAAGACAAGCATTAAAAACCTATAAATTTTTGGGTGGTAGAAAGGTCGTTACTTTGCTTTTTAGGGAAAGAACTCTCTGTGCTGCTGCAGCCTCAGCTATATGAAAATATATGCTATTGTTTCTTAGGTGATATCATACCAGGAAACCAAGTATAAGATAAACCTGAAAAAATATAATTCCCAATCTTCTTAAATGTGATTGTTCCTAGCATATTACAACATACCTGACCCTAATATTCTGAAAGACTAGATATTCATTCAGTCTGATATTACAGATACTTTTTATCTATTGTATGAAATACAAGGAAATGTGGTCATCTGAGAAAAAGAAATGAAGCCACAGACGACATATGCAGCTAAAAAGAAGTTTTTGAGAAAGTGGCATTGCAAAAGCCATTAAATCTGAATCAAAAGCTACAAACCTTATCTGTTGCTTGCTCAAACCAGAATGTGAAATAATGCAAGCAATAACTTTTCCCCTCTAGCCTTCATTCTAGCTTTTGCCTACAGTGTTGGCAACCTAGACTTCTCAAGCTGTATCACAGAGACATTCTATTTTCTATAGTAATTATCCTCCATCTTTTAGTAAATGTTTCATACTGCTGTGAAACAAAATTGAAATCAGCCCAGTGGAAAAGTGAACAGGGAAGAAGGTCAAACTGGAATAGAGGGCGACAAATAAAATGATTGACTTTGCAGACCAGATTACTGTGTTCAATTTGAGAGTGGATGTTATTCTCTGAAATATTTAAAAGGCTAGCAAGCAGGCGGTTGTTGGAAATCACATGCTTCAAAAGAAGAGAGAAAAATCTCAGAATGATAGAGCTTATTAAATACCACTAACTCATTAACCAATATATGTATACATACATGTGTGTATTAAATAAAGCTCTTAAGAGGTATTTTAAAATATATTAACAAAACCTGCATATTCAAATATCTGCTGCAGAGAACACTTCTCATTTGCTAAAATCTATTTCTCACAGTTACTAAAAAATAAGTGTAGTCCAAATAAATGACTGAAATGAGGCATATCATTATGCTCACCTGGAGACTTACTGTTCAATAGCAATATATGTGTGTGTGTGCGTGTGTATATACACATACAGCTAACAGAAGTGAGGTTTTGTATCACTATGAATTCTTTAAAGGCAGCAAAAAATAACTAAACACTTTAGGCATGTGAAAACCAAATAGAATAAGACGGAAAGGTGTCATTCATATGCAAATGGCTGATAAGAACTCAAACCCTGAAAGCTGTTTTCTAATTCCAGAAATTTACATTCCTCCTCTTTTCCGATTAACGGTGCATGATAAATTTAAATGCAAGTGATGCTTTTAGTGTGTAAAAAGGGCAGGTACTGATGTCCTGAGCTATACCCACAGTAGAGCGTGCAGTCATGGTGATATCTTTCTATAAATATAGAAGTAAGAAGGCTTAAAAACACCATCCAGAAGGAGTTTGGACAGTCCCAACAAGCTCCTCACAGCTATGGATATATTCGTGAGGTGACACAGTTCTTTCCATTAACTTGCTGTGTCAAACAATGACTGTGCTCCAATGTAAAAAAAATAAAATATTTAAAAAAAAAAGAGTCTTGATAATATTATTTAAAAATATCCAAAACTACCCAAAACTACTTTTATACTTCAATTTAGTAAAGCTGAAAAGTTAGTATATAATTAACCACAGTGTTCAATGACTGTTTCATTAAGCTTACTGGGTGTGCATGCAATACATCTAGTGAACCGCTCGGAAGCCCCTTTGGGACTGCATTTGTTGCCTGTACAGGCAATGGACCTGTAAGCACTGCTCCAGGTGTCACTAGACTGAAGACACATGGATCAACTTAGTGTACTAAGCTGCCTAGCAGCATGCTAACAGACTTGGGCATGCTGTCTCATTCTTGCATTTCAACTGCAGTGTGCAGACATGCACATAATACCTCCTCAAATTCAGTTGCGTCAGGAAGAGACCTGCAAGTCTTATATCTGCCACCCACCCTTCAATACTGAAACAGCCTCACAGTCTCTGCCATACCAATTTGCCCTCCAAGCTCTCCAAGAAGACAGAATTTCTTAGCAGCTTGAACAAAAACTCTTGAAACATCAACTGGAAGAGTACTGATCAATACTAATATAATTAAGTAAACTCCCCAAAACCTTGAGCTGAGCTACAGATATTCATGAAGTAAGCTTGAAAGTGTCTTTGGCCCTTTTTTTTTACCCACTCTTTACAGTATTACACTGAGGAACAGTGTGTGATGCAGAATCCAAACTAACTCTGAAACTGTAGGTAGCAAAAGCATGATGAAGCAGAGCTACATTGTTTTGACAACATTATGCTGCCTATACATATCTAGAACTGAGATTTTCATAAGTACTTTAAAATGTTTTCTTTATTTTTTCTTTTCTTTTTCTTTATGTCTTGAGAAGCTGAAATGAACAGTACTTCTATGGATAAAGACTTTAGGTGAATGTAACAAAGATGCTGTACTCGCTAAGTGGGTAATTGTCAGTATAGAACAAATCCCAAAATATATTTTTCTATTGCTTTTGTTAGAAAATGATCACTATTTCATATCGTAACTGTAATTGGATGGGGCAAAAAATAAGTATAAAATAAATGTTAAGTATACAATTAAATAGAAAAGTATAAAATCTTTAATTTTGTTTTTAATATCTGTTTCAGGTAACTAGATATTTCTTCACCGGAACCACAAGACCTATTTTGTGTGTCATTATAATGTCTGAATATAAATCAGAAATTCTTGGAATGTTGATATTGTATAACAAATCTATTGATTTTATTTTTACTGATTTATTGAATTCCAAAATGCAGCTAGGAATTCTGGGTGGATTTCCAGTGTCCATTTAAAATGCTACCCAGTGGCATGTTTGTACTTTCTTCTCAGGGAAATCTGGCTTTTAACAGAGATCAATATGCAGTCTAGCAACTTACATCCAACTCAATAATAAAGATGTATATCTCCTTTTGCTCAAAACTGAATATAATAGCCACTGTATCTAGAAACAAGTTCTATGGTCTTGTCCCTAGTCGTTTTAGTCAAGCAAAACACTGGCTAGATTTAATAGATATTTCTATCAGATAACTAAATTAAGTAGCTAAAACCTGGCCAGCTGCTCACAAACAGAGAAAAGCTGTTTGTGCATGTGGATATAGATGCTACCTTGGGCAGCAAGGACCGCAAGATGATGAAGTTGAGGTAGCAGCAGAAGGTTGGAATTAAGGTGAGCAGACTTTGGCATGTTCATGAAGTTGGTACATAGACTCTCCTAAGGAACAGACATAAAGAGGAAGGATACTGGTGATTTTTTTTAGAGAGATTTGAGAGTCTTGGAACAAATTATGCCATTGTGAGGGAAGATTGGGAATTCGGGCAGAAAACCTGCATGGCTAGATCAGGACCTTTTCAAACAATTTAAATACAAGAAGGGAACATACCACAAGTGGAGGCAAGGACAGCAGGAGTATGACAGCATTGCTCATCTACTTAGAAACAAAAATCAGTAAAGTCCAAGTCCAGCTGAAGTGAAAACTAGCAAAGGACATTAGGGAAAAATTTACAGGTATGCTAATTACAAAGGGAAGTTCAAAATACATGTGGGTATGTTGATGCATTGTGGGGCGTGTGGGGTGTGGACAAGCTAATGACAAATGATGTAGAAAATATTTAAGTATTAAATGCCTTTTTTGCCTTCACAGTCCTCACCAAGTAGTTCTACAATCTGAGGGGTACATGAACACTCAGCAGTAAGGGAGCAACAGATTAGAGACTACTGAGAGGCTGGACATATTCAAGTCCATGGAGCAGATAGATTCACTGGAGACAACTGCCATTATGAAGCCAGTCTACTGTCAGGAGAAGTCCCTGATGGCTGGAAAAATGTTAAAATTACACCCATGTTTAAAGAAATACTTTAAGACCTAAGAAGAATTCAAAATAATACACTGTGTGACACTGGCATCTGTGTCTTCCACCAAAAGCATGCATGTTTACCTTGGTAAACAAAGTGGAACCCCCTGGCTGATGCCCCACTGTTAGCACTGAATCGCAGAAGAATTTGATTAGATGTAGCCAAAGGCAATGTCTCTCCTACAAATGAAAACAGAAAATGAATTAAATACTCAAAAGAGAAACAACAGTTACAACTCTTCAGTATGTAATCAAATATACTGTTAAAATACATAGTTTTATGTTGTCCTCTACAGTTAAAGAAAACGTAAATAATAGCATATAAAATTAAAGTTGCCATTGGAGGTTTGAAAACTTGTTAGAATAAAAAGACTTCATGATTCAACAACATAAGCTTTCTGACATTTACTGCAGCTATTGGAACTAGAGCTCCAATAAACTACTTGTCTGGGGAACCCTACTGCCATTTGGGGCCAAAATTTTTGGTTAACTTTTCTGTGACTGACAGCTTTACCTTGCCTTGCAAAACACATTAGACAAAAATATTTGAAAAACGCCACAGGGGATCTTCATGTGATGTTTACCATTTTAAAACTAAAACTGAAATGAGAAAGAACAGATCCATGACTCGTTTTATGTAGTTGCTTCAATAAAATATATGGTCACATATGAACTATATTACATTATTAACTCTCTAATAACCTTTCTTATATATTGACTTGAGGATTAATAAAGATGTTTAATATACTTTATCTCCTTTCCTGAGATATCTATCTACACTCATGATAAAAGTTCAGTAATGAATCACTACAGACAAAATTACAGTACTTTTACACTGCAAGGATGCCACTCTATATGACAACTGTCTTTATTCTCATTGGATTATATCAACCCATATTTTCCAAAATTCTACTGAAATGAATTATAATGCACTAATTTAAAATATGTTAGATAACTGAATTAATAGGATTTATAATTCTTTTCACTTAGATTACTTTTATATTATCATAACTAGTGATTCCACATAACAGAATCTTACCCTAAACCAATGTAAATCAGATGTGACAAGTAATAAGTAAAAATCACAAGTTTAAATTCCCTTCAATTATTTTCAAATGTCTGCTATGAAAACAGACATTAGTTTCAACTTTTTTATACATTTGATGCAGTAAAACTGGGCGCTTAGACGAGTTGTCTCTTAAATTTAAACATTAAAAAGCAAATGTTTTGTTTTGTTGCTGAACTCTTGCCAGTAATTAAACAAATTTAAAAATTAATTTGTGAACTCTTAGTATGACACAAATAGATACGATTTACCAGAGGAAAATGATAAGTTTAATTTTTCAAATAATAAAATGTTTTCTATAAATAGATTTGTTACATTCTTTTAATATCAAATATTTCTCCAATTATTCAAAGTGAAAACCAAGAAGCCATGAGAAGCCCTGGACTGCAAGAATCTTAAACTCACGTATAAGCTCTCCTAAATACTAGGAGTGTATGACAAAACACATTCATAGCTGCAGAAATATATTTGTATATTACCTACTTGAGATGAACGCAGTCATTATATATGCATACAATGGAAATTCTGGGCATGCTGAAATACATATAAGTTCAGTTATGATTTCACAGGGTCAACATTTTGCTATAGTTACCTGAATGCAACAGCTGGCCTGCTTTTAGTATAAGTGCATGTTTGCATACAGATAATTGCATTTTGTGAATAAATGTAATTTGTGTTTAAATTAGACATTCAGAAAATGTAGATGTGTAATTCACAGAGTTTATGAGTAGAGAGGATAATTATACCATCCAGTCTTCCCTCTTACATAAAGATCTGAGAATTTCATTCAATTATTTCTGCACTCATCCCAGTGATCAGTTCTTGCCTAAACCATATGTTCCAGAAGAACGTCTTGATTCAAAGATTTAGAAGGGTCTTCCATTTCCCTTGGCATCCTATTCCAGTGATTTTATTATTATATTTCCAAATGAAATTCATAACATTCTCCTGATTTATTTTTTTCCATATTGAGCTGTGTAAGAAATGTATACTTCTTTTCTTTCTTGCTTACCTGAGTGGGATCCAGACAGTGAACTAAGAAGTCTAGCCTGAGAGTTTTCTCCATCAAATAATTCTGCCACATCATTCAAAGCAGTCTGAAAATAGGCAAATTGTCCAAACACAACTAAATTAAAAAAAAAAAAAGAAAGAAAAAGAGAGAGAGAAAAACAATAAGAAGAGAGAAGATAACACAAGAACCTAGTCTTAAAAAAAAATTAATGGGATATTTTTGCTTTTCTTAATTACCAGTGGATTCCTGCATGAATCCTTTCCAAGTTAATTCATTGTCTACCATGATAAAACACCTGCATTAAACCTAAGTTGCAAGATTCTGATGTGCTTTTCATTATTTCCTTATTTTTAATTTAAAAAAAAAAAAGATAATTAAATCACTCTTTCTCCAAAAGCGTGCTCTCCAGTCAAAAAAGTCTTGTTCCTTATTGCATCGGTACCTATGAGAATAAGAAAATGGAATATCTAAAAAAGAATTGTTTTTCCCAAAATTTCATTACAAACCTTAGCAACTGTTAGGGAGAATCTATTGTCAAACATGATTAGTTGCTTATCCAGCTTTAATCTGAGGAAGATATTTTAAACTTATTGATTGGGCTATTTTTGTAACTTTGTATTAGTACTTATTTTATCAGAAAGAATATAAAATCTGATCAAGTATTAAAAATATCAATGTGTTACTGGTTTTGACATATTGCTGCACTTAATTTGTACTTCATCTGTAAGTAAAGTGTATTAACAAACAAATCATTTAATTATGCAACATGTCTCACTAGTAAATATCAAATGGTTCACTGAATTAAAATATCAGATAGCAATAGAAACATGAAGTAATAAATCAGTAAAATCAAATCAATAAAAATATTACTTCATCACTCCAGCAACCCATATTTTATTGACAAGGGAGGAATCTGTTTTAAAATTATTACAGATTCTGTATACAAACCATGGGTCTTCAATGCAGCACAATTTCTGTACAGATTGTATTTTCGAACTTCTTGTGAAGTTCTCAATTTTTTTAACTTTAATTTTTTTTTTTTTTAAAAACAAATTGCATAAGTCCAATGTCCTGATTTTTAAAAGCAGGGTTAACTTTGAAGTTCAATTAGGTTGCTCAGGTCTTTTTCTGAGCAAATTTTGAAAATCAGCAAAAATTTTTCTTCAAGCTACCTATACTTAATTGCTGTTGTAGTGAAGAATGTTTTCCTTATGTCCAGTTGGAATTTATTGTACTACAACTTGTGACTACTGCCACTTGTTCTTTCACTGCGTATTTCTGGAATGAAGGGTCCTCCTTCACTTATCTTCTCCAGGCTGAACTTCTTTCAACTTTTCCTTGTACTGTGCTTCAGCCTCCTGATCATCTTGCTGGCTCTCTGTTGGACTTGTTCTATTTTAGCGATCTGTGTCTTGTAATTTGGAAGCACAAAACTATAGACATAGTTTCCAGATGCTACTTCATGAAGGCTACAAAGTGGGAAACAGTACCTACTCTCAACTTGCAGGGCACATCCTTGCTAGTGCAGCCCAGTGTGCAGTTAGTCTTCATTGTTGCAAGGGTATCCTTAGTGCAAACTATTATCAACTAGAAGTAAAGTTATTGCAATATTCTTCAATCCCTAAACCTATTAGAACTGCAAAAAATATATCTTTTTAAAAGAAAATTTATATTAAAAATGAAGAAGGACTGGTTTGAAGTTGTGTCTATGGCCAGTACATTCTGTCAGGCCCTTCAAGTCAGGAACATGATGAGATCCAGTGTAGAGAAATAATTTTGTCAGGTACTTGCCAAGAATTTTAAATGTTAGCTATAGATTCTACTTGTGTCAGTTTCTCTTTCTAACAAATAAGAATAAAAATATTTATTTGTTTAGATGACTGGTGAAAAGGTTGCATAATTTTTAAATAGCATATAGTAAAATATGGAATTTTGAGCATTATTTATTAAAAACCTCTAAATTGTGATAATATCCAATTATTCAATATACAAATTAACGACCAAAAAATTGAACACCATGTAATTACTTTAATGAACTTTACAACTACTAATATGGGCCTAGAGATATTTTGCATGTTCTTGATCAGGAATTGTAGTGAAAAATATTGTATAATAAAGCCACTAATTGGATAAAAGTGTTTCTCCATAAAGCTCCAATAGCATTTCACTGTAACTACTGTCTTGGAGATCTAATCACTGAATGATTTGATGGATCCTTTTTATAAGTTCCAGCCACTTTCTTGTTCTACTGGTTATTTTCTTGCATTCTATACAATTCTAGCACGAAAAAGAAGAATTACATCCTATCAAAACTCACTTTCTCTTGTAGAAAAGTCAAAACTTTAATAAATAATGCGGAGTACTTTTAAACTTTCCTGTACTACAAATCTTAAGGATTTGTGTTACTTCCACCCCTAAAACACTGATGAATAACTTTTATATGATACCTATTGTGGTTTTTGAAACAGGACAACAACTAACTAAACTATACTTTATTTGATAATTATTTAACCATAGTTGTTACAAGTATCTACTGTGTAAATGTATTTCTCCTTTTTTTTTCTGAAGAAATGCTTCTGAAGTGTAAGAACAAACTTTCTAAAACATGATGAAAATGGAATTAATAATTTCCTTACTATAAAGCTGTGGACAAAAATTTGAACAAAACCATTGAGCTTGTCTCAAATAATAATAATAAAAGAGACTAGTAATCAAGAGTTCAGTACTACAGTGATATTATGAATTATTATTAGCAGGTGTAATAAACTTTTCCCTAGCTCTCAACCTGTAAATCTCTAACAGCTTCTGTCAGCAGCTTTCCAAATTCTTCAGTGAAAAAACTGATGAGTACTTACAGGTTTTGTTGCATATAGAAAGTATCAAACACACTAAGTTGATGTGCATTCAGTCTTTTGGTAAGTAAGTAGTAAAATGGATCTTATTGCTATTTGTCTGGACTTGAATTAGGGAAACCTGCTTTGCAGAAAACCATGCCCTGCATACAACTGAACAAAGTTTAGAGATTTTTTCCAAGTATTTTGACACATTGAAAGAACCAGTTTTGTGATTTTTCCCAAACATTTCTGGCACTTTTATGTAAAATTGCTTTCTTTGCCTCCACTGTACTTGTTAAATGTGATCCTACTCATCTTGCCCTTGTTAAAAGACAAAAACCAAAAAGTTAAAATATAAGAGAACACTTGATGCTTGTTTTCTGACAACTGATTTTACTTCTCAGGAAGCTTGAATGAATGATTATCCTATGATGATAAACGATGTAATCAATTAAAGTATTCAGAATATGCTTGGATAGCAGACACAGATGTCTTAGCTGAAGTCTATTGATTACTTTAGGGAGAAGTAAAAGGTCAAAACCCTAAAATCAATTTCTATGTCAAGAATACATTTATTTTTGATAAGCAATTTGCAATATATTGAAAATCTAATATCACTATTACACATGAAGGACATTTGAACAGTAGAACAATGATTAATGATTGATAAAACAGTAGAAGAAATTTTTACCAAATTCTTTAGGTACAGTTATTGAATAATGGCAAGTCTGTCCAGCAGTGTAATTATGAGGATAACTTGGTGATAAAACCACTCCCTCTGATCCAGTATACTGCCCTCCACATGGTGCTGGAAACAAAACAGAAAGAAATGTGTTACATTAATTACAGTTGTCTGTATTACTTCAGCCTGAAAATGAAAACCTAAACATTACAAAGTGACAGTTTAGTGGTTTTGCTTTTGTTTGGTTTTCCTGTAATGACATATCTAATGATTCTTTCTCAGGATATAATTTTTATTAAAATTCCTTTAAAATGAGAATACTTGAGAGTTTTACTTGACTACAAGTATTCATATAGGACTGGAAGTATACCCTTAGTTGAAAGAAACTGTAAACACAGAATTTAGGAGGGGTTTTTTGATTTGAATATATGTCTATATCTAGGTACCTATGTAAAAAAAAAAAGCTCAGAAAAAAATATGGTACTGCATAATTAAATGGCACAAGACAGTTGTCTTGGGTCTCAGAGGAATACATAGATATGCTAACAGTACCCTGCACAGAATGCCATGGATTCTGCTTTGTGAATATATGCTTGAACTGCCTTGCTTTTCATAACTTCCGAAGTTGAATATCAAAAGAGCATAGAGCCTAGACATATGAAAAAAAAAATAATCTTTGGATTCATATGTACATAGAACAGAAAGAGTAAGAGAAACTCTTTACAGCTATAGAAGTTAAAAGGGATATTTAAGGACAGTGGAGCCCCGATCTTCAAGACTAGTTAGGCATTATGTAAGTAACAGTTCTGTCCATATCATGAGAAAAAAATGAACAAGCATACATGGTATGTTCCTTACATGTATGGGCAATAAATCTGGCATACTGAGGGACTGCTGGATTTACCAATTATAAGTGAAAGCACTACATCATAGGAAGTCTGTGTGTCAAGGATTTCTCAGGAAAAGCCAAAGCAGGGAGTGGATGAAAGGGATATGTGCTTTTAGAGAAACAGCAAACATAAGGAGTGGCTATTTTTAAGTTAAAATATCTCCTTGAGTTGAATATTGAGTAAATACATCTCTATGCAATGAAAACAAAGTATTGCTGTCACTCTTCTCAACTTTTGAGAACTAATGGAAAGGCTTGGCTTCCTATCAAAATCTTCATGAGAATGTAAGTCTTATAATAATTACATCAGTTACATGCAATCCAGTGCTCTTTTTTTTTTTGTCAAATTATTTCATTAGCCACTACTAAACACTACAAAAAACTATAGATTTTACAAGAATAAAAGATTGTTGTACACTGTCATTTTACCCAAGAAGCCAATAATGAAATTATTTTAAAAATAAATAAATAGATAAATTAAATTACAAAATTTAATGAATTATTAATGAATAGTCACATTACTTTTGTTTTTAAGCAAGGAAAAGATCATTGCATAATCTAAACAATTACTTTCTATTATAAGGAACAAAGTAAACTAGTGTTACTCCGCTCTGAGAATCTTACATATAGAAGATTACATTTTAACAAGTGCCTGGAAAGCAGCCCTGAGGAGAAGGACCTGGGGTCCAGGTGGACAAGCTCATTGGTTTGGGGCTATCAAAGGAGCCTGTTACCAGCTCCCAGCATTGCTGACCCAGCTCATGCGCTGCGGGACTGTGCCCAGTGACTGAGGGCACAGCCTGCGCTTTGGTCATCCTCGGCTCCTGGCTCATCTGCCCTCGTGGAGCAGACCTGCTCTTTCTGCTCCCTGACAGCGTCTGGACTTTAAAACCACACTTGAAATATCAAATACAAGTTCAACTTCCTTATACAGGCAGCAATTAATACTACGAATCTGTGTCTTCTCTTAGCTGCTTATATGAATTATTCAAAAATCCAGTGTAATGATAGAAGATGAGAAGTAGGCTGAATAGGATTATGTGGCTGAGGTGAAACTCAAATATCACAAGGAATCATTTCATGCCATGAATTTAAAATCTTTTTTTTTTTTTTCTCTTCTTCCTTCAAGAATAAGAGAAACTAAGCCACAAAGTCTGTCTTCTAATTACCAGATTAAATTCTCATTAATATTTCACTGGAATGAAAGCATATTACTTATGATTAATTTGAAACAAATTCCAAAGTTATGGAGTTGTAAAACTGTTCCCTTCTAAAATGTGTTTACCCATTTTTAGATATGTTTTTTGATAATATCTTTGATAATATTTATGATAGTATCTTTGTAGTGTATCTGCTCTGTAAGGAAACCCTGTAAGTGCTTAGACTAAAAAAGATGCAAGAAAAGTTCTCTTGTAGGTTAAGGCTGTAAAATTTATCAGTGTAGTGCTGTAGCAGTCAAACACATCCTAAACAGAGCTCTCAGTTTTGACTACAAGTAATGTTTGTTTTAATGATCAAAACCTACATTCTCAGAGGACGTATTTTAATAACTTCATTAAGGATTGTGAAATTAATAATGAAAACAGTATGCCTGAGACTTTCCATTAGTGTTTCAGAATATACCTACTGGCAGATGCCAACTGTTACCTAGATAAATATGAAATTTGTTTTCATCATGTCTGACTGTAAAATGCTACCTTAAAGAAAAAAACATAAAAAACACACCACAAAGAAATAAAGTTGAATTAATTCACTTAATTGGGGTAATTGACTTAAAGAACTAATCGCATCATTTTCAGAGATTCTTAGGATTTACTATACAGCACTCATTTTAGGTTCTTTTCCATTTTTCATGCTTCAAAATTGTAATGTTTTTCATCCAATATTTTAAAGACATTCAAAAAGGGGCAATTAACTATCAGTATGAATAAAGAAATATAAACTCAGAATATTGTGCTAAAATTGCATCTTGAGCATTTTTGTTTGATATTTTCAGTTTTGATTGGGTTAAGTTGTATATTACATGAGGGCTTTACATGAAAACAAAGGTTATCCTGAGTGTATTTTGGTTCTGGCCTCCTATACGACTCCTACCCTTAAAATTATGTATAAATATGTTTTATATAATGGATCTGCATTTCATATGTATATTTAAACATAAAATAATTTATTTTGTTTACACTTCCCGCTCACATCATTGTTCCCTTACTTTAAGTTATTAGTGTCTCAATTTTACTCAAAATCATGCCCTGTGACAAAAAGAAGGATTCTTCACTCTACTTCCTTTGGATCTTTGGCACAGCGATCATTAGAGTACTATGGTAAAATAAGACTTACAGGGATCCAAAGAGCTCATGCAGTTCTCGGTAATCTGTGGTTCCGTTATAACCCACAATTTGAGACTTTTGTCATTCTCATAAATCAAGTCTATTCTAGTAAAGAGTTTTTTTAAGACTCCACAAAGGAGTATAAATAGATAAATATTTATTTATCTAGTATGGTTTACTCCATCCTAGAGACACAAGTGTAGTAGCCATGTAGATACTTTAAAAACCTCCAGACCTTTACTGAAGTCATAAGAGTATGTGTTTTAAAATGGAACACACAGTAAAGCATACTAGATAAACAGACTTAAAGTATTTCCACAAGCATGTATTCCAGTTTAGTTTTACTCAGATTTAACAGTGTCAAGATACTCAGTCTTTCAGTTAGTAATTTCTGCTTCTTTAGACACCCAGTGTTACTTAGAATAGATATCACAAGCATCTCAATACTGCATTAATTGTCACCTTGGCTTAAGAATTATAATTATTGAGGCAGAAAATTAAAATGAAGACTCAGAGCTATGGCTAACTAATTAATCCTCTATCCCTTGTTTCAGCATTTGTGTTGTATAAATATAGAACTATTTTAACAAATTAAAAGGTACTTATATTAGTTATTGTCAATAAAGTACTAAATGATTTATGTTGAAAAATAATGTCCTGTAAAATTTTAGATTTTAAATTATCTATTGGATGATCCTCAAAATGAACTCAGTATGAGATATTGACGTCTATTTTGTTAAGCTACAAATATTGTTTTAGGAGCTCTGTCTGTCTGTTCTAGACCTTTATATCTGGGTGTAAAAAATAGAGGATTCAAAAGAACATTTCCCCTAATTTTTTATTTCATATTTTATAAAGTATTATAATAATAGATATTATTTTAATAGTAAATTATTTCTTAATAAATAGGATGTTCATTCTGCTTTAAAAATTAAGAAAATAAATGTTGATTTTTAAATTTAAATTTTAATTTTGTGTCAAAGACACAAACAGCCCCAAAAATAAGATGAGAAGTATATCAGTTTGCAAAGTGAACCACAGGTCATTTTTCTTTTTCTACACTACTCAGTGTTTTATAACAACTTCTTAAATAATACAAAATATAATTGTTCTACAAGTGTACTTTCCTAAGGTATTAAAGCTAAGCTATTGCATTGTCACAGCCAAAGCTGCATTCTGCACTCTTTATAAGTAAAACAATTCATCCTGCTGTTCCATGTGCTCTAAATATTCACCATATGGAGGGAAAAAAATCTTGCTATTTTTCTTTAAAAACTTTTAAAAACCAAAGTTACTAAATCAACAATCCTTGACAAAAAAAACATCCATCCTAATTCCTCTTTTTTGTTGATGGTGCTCAACAAGCTCAACATGAGCCAGCCATGTGCCCTTAAAGCAAAAGTGGCCATGAGTCTCTTGAGCTAAGTGTTAGGAAGGGCATTTGCCAAAACATCAAGGGAGGTGATCCTTCCCCTCAACTCAGCGCTGGTGAGGCTAGAGTGCTGTGTCCAGTTCTGGGCTCCCCAGTACAAGAAAAACATGGACTTAGTGGAGTGAGTACAGTGAAGAGCCACAAAGGTGATGAATAGACTGGTGCATCTTTCATATGTACTACTGATGCTGAGAGAGCTGGAACTGTTTAGCCTAGGAAACAGAAGGCTCAGGGGGATCTTATCAATGTATAAATACTTGATGGGAGGAAATTAAGAATAGGGAGGAGCAGGAAATGAAGAATAGGGAGGACTCTTCTTAATAGTGTCCACTCACAGAACAAGAGGCAATAATCACGAATTAAAACACATGACTCCATCCTAACACAAGAAAACACTTTTCTATGGTGAGGGTAGTAAAACACTGGCACAGGTTGCCCAGAAAGGTTGTGTTGTCTCCATCCATGGAGATATTCAAAACTCAACCAGATACAGTCCTGGGCAATCTGTTCTATGTGACCCTGCTTGAGCAAAGAGGTTGGAATAGGTGATCTCCAGAGGTCCCTGCCAGCTTCAGTGATGACATATGTACAGGGGTCCATCCAGGAGATAAGCCAATTACAGTGTAGGTTTGAGAAACATCCAGGAGGCAGGGTCAGAAACAGAACTTGAAACAAGTACATATAACATAAATCAGGCAGGGAGTAAAGGCCCAGGGGTGAGTTTAAATAGATCTCCTGGGACTTTGGGCAGGGGTTAAGTGGAGATCCCAGCTGAAGCTGGTCAGGACAATTAAGACCTGTCTGTGCTCTCAAGGCCACACTTCCAGGTATTAAATTAAAATCTGCACAAATTGATACTTTAATACCTTGTGATTCATATGAATAATAATGATAACAACAATGCCAGGAACAAAACAAAAACCAAAACAAAAACAACAATAATAATAATAATAACAACAACAACAACAAGAAGTATATATAATAATGATAGGTATATAACAATAATATTATAAATAATAAAAAAGTGTCTAGAGTAATTTCATTTTTTGTGGGCAAATCTGTTTAGCATGCAGCTATTGACCTGTTTTAATCTGAAAGGCTTGAAAATAGATGTTGCATACTTCTGCATTATTCTGGGTTCTCTGTTTCATTGGTAAACTACTGGTTTTCTTTACAGAGTGGTTCTACAATCTCCATACCTTTCCTTAAATTGGCATAATCCACAATTCTGTGGATGTTCTGCCCTGCTTTCTCTGAAAAGATGAGTTTAAATGATGTATACATACGTGTGTGCGTATGTATGTGTGCATGTGTGTGTGTATATATATAAAACTAAAAATGTGTGTGTGTGTCTCTGTGTGTGTATGTATAGGCATATATTTGCAGTGGTGAGACCGCACCTCGAATACTGTGCTCAGTTTTGAGCCCCTCACTACAAGAAAGATACTGAGGTGCTGCAGCACATCCAAAGAAGAGCAATGAAGATGGTGAAGGGCCTGGAGAACAAGTCTGTGAGGAGTGGCTGAGGGAACTGGGGTTGTTTAGTCTGGAGAAAAGGAGGCTCAGGGGAGACGTTATCGCTCTCTACAACTAGAGGTCTCAGTTATCTCTATCGCTCTAGTTAACTCTATCCCTCTCTACAACTATCGCTCTCTTATCCACCCAAGGATACTGAGGGAGCTGGCAGAGGAGCTTGCCAAGCCACTCTCCATCATTTATCAGCAGTCCTGGTCAATCGGGGAGGTCCCAGATGACTGGAAGTTAGAAAATGTGATGCCCCTCTACAAGAAGGGTTGGAAGGAGGATCCGGGGAACTACAGGCCTGTCAGCCTGACCTCGGTGCCAGGGAAGGTCATGGAACAGATCATCCTGAGTGCCATTACACGGCACGTGTGGGACAACCGGGGGATCAGGCTCAGCCAGCATGGGTTTATGAAAGGGAGGTCCTGCTTCACTAACCTGGTCTCCGTCTATGACAAGGTGACCTGCTTAGTGGATGAGGGGAAGGCTGCACATGTTGTCTACCTGGACTTTAGTAAAGTCTTTGACACTGTCTCCCATAGCATTCTCCTGGAGAAACTGGCTGCTCACAGCTTGGATGGGTGCACTCTGCACTGGGTTAAAAACTGGCTGGACGGCCGAGCCCAGAGAGTGGTGGTGAATGGAGTCAAATCCAGTTGGCAGCCGGTCACAAGTGGTGTTCCCCAGGGCTCAGTGTTAGGGCCGGTACTGTTCAATATCTTTGTCAATGATCTCGACGACGGGATTGAGTGCACCCTCAGTAAGTTTGCAGATGACACCAAGTTGGGTGGAAGTGTCGATCTGCTGGAGGGTAGGAAGGCCCTGCAGAGGGACCTGGACAGGCTGGATCGTTGGGTCGGGGCCAACTGTATGAGGTTCAACAAAGCTAAGTGCCAGGTCCGGCACCTGGGTCACAACAACCCCATGCAACGCTACAGGCTGGGGGAGGAGTGGCTGGAGAGCTGCCTGGCAGAAAAGGACCTGGGGGTGTTGGTTGACAGCCGCCTGAACATGAGCCAGCAGTGTGCCCAGGTGGCCAAGAGGGCCAATGGCATCCTGGCTTGTATTAAGAATAGTATGGCCAGCAGGACTAGGGAGGTGACAGTGCCCCTGTACTCGGCACTGGTGAGGCCGCACCTCGAGTACTGTGTTCCGTTTTGGGCCCCTCACTACAAGAAGGACATTGAGGTACCAGAGCGTGTCCAGAGAAGGGCAACAAAGTTGGTGAAGGGTCTAGAGAACAAGTCTTATGAGGAGCGGCTGAGGGAGCTGGGGTTGTTTAGTCTGGAGAAGAGGAGGCTGAGGGGAGACCTTATTGCTCTCTACTACCTGAAAGGAGGTTGTAGCGAGGTGGGGGTCAGTCTCTTCTCCCTAGTAACGAGTGACAGGACAAGAGGAAATGGCCTCAAGTTCCGCCAGGGGAAGTTTAGATTGGATATTAGGAAAAATTTCTTCACTGAAAGGGTTATCAAGCATTGGAACAGGCTGCCCAGGGAAGTGGTTGAGTCTCCATCCCTGGAGGTATTTAAGAGAAGGGTAGACGTGGCACTTAGGGACATGGTTTAGTGGTGGAATTGCTAGTGTTAGGTTAATGGTTGGACTTGATGATCTTAAGGGTCTTTTCAAACCTAAATGATTCTATGATTCTACAATTCTTATTTTGTGTGTTTGTGTGTGTGCATCAGGGCAGGGATTACAATCCAAAATGCCTGAAATAATGTGCAACTTGTACTGAAGTCTAGCAGAGTGGTGTTTTCATAGTTTACGTCATGGAGAGAAGTAGCAATTAAGCACTATGGATAATCAGCAACCCACTGCATCAGCTTCCCTTGCCTTTTTTCTTTAGGAGTATAGACAGCAACTTAGGCTACTGCTACACTGGACACTAAACACTACAAGAGCCTATTCTATGGCCTTGAGATGAAACAGCATGATTGGCCACAGCAAATACCTGTAACAGTGCTAGTACTAGTACTGCTACTCTCACTTTCAGAAACATATGCGGGTGGCCTACTAGGAACAGCCTGTGTCCCATGCTTACTCCCACACTGTGACTAATAAATTCTAAAGAGTGCTAGAAGGTCTGGACCAGAATCATGCCTAGAAATCGTCTAACAACTGACGTCTAACAACTTAACCTATTTCCAGTCCCCAGTCTTTGCTCTGAGCACAATTCAAATAGTATATGCATTGTCTAAGTTGCTACATCCTTTTAAAAGGCAGTTCTAAATTGCTGCCACTAGGAAGGTAATACCTGAAAAAAATACATCTTGAGACTGTGTGGGAGCACAGATAAATCCCTGTTATCATAAATCACTCGTGTATTGAAGCTCCATTTTGTTGAAAGGACTGCCCCTACTTGCAGTCTAAGAAACAATAAATTGGCAACAGACAATACAAAGAGAATAAAAAGAAACAATGGATAGGCCAGTAATACTTCATAATTAGTATTTAGTGTATTTTATATGGATTCTCATACAGATCACAAAGCCTTCCACTAAAACCGATGTAAAGGGGAAACCATGGAAACTTACATATTACACTGTAATCATTCTTATGAACATAAGAATATATGTTGATTTCAGAATTTAAACATATTTTGAAATAGTTAAAACAATGCATTAATGACTAAGCTATAGTCCAAAACTCATATCATCATAATTTTTATATTTTAACTTCAGATTTTTTTAAATACAAACTATATGCGTAGAAATAGTATAAATAGCCTCAGGGACTGAGAAACTCTGAATTCACTGGGAGGGACAAGGGAAATGGTAAGAAAACAGTACATACCATTACAAGATGGCAATGCTCTGTTCCATGCTGGCTTTCCATCTGCACCAATTACACATGTTATAGTTGAAGGATCGATAATCTTATATCCAGAATCACACTGGTAAGTAATAGTTGAACCAAGCTTAAAGTCTGTTCCAATTCTTGTCCCATTCATGATGTTTCCAGGATCAAAACAAGCTTCCCGTGGCTTTTCTGTTAAAATGAATTAAAGTAAATCTATATACGCTGTCAATTAAAAAAATAAAATTAAACAATTATCAGTGTTTTTTTCCGTCAGGTTACATTTTTCAACAACCTATTAAAATACTTTTTTTGTTTCTGTATGCTTACTACAAGATCGTGGATGTTTGCATTAGATTGGTTATCTGGCCAAGGAAATTATATTGAGAGAATCTAACTAACAGCATTTTCTTCCTACCTTCTGTTAGTTGAACTCTTCAAAAGCTGAATGACACCAATGAAGTTCAGTAGTGTAGAAGAAAAACTACCATTTCTAGAACTCACCACTTAACACTATTATGTTTTTTAACCAAGTATCATGCTCACACTCAATAGATTCTGGTTAGAAAGCTGCGATACTATGGAATAATTTAAATATTAAAAATGTACTATCCCTTTATGTTTCATAGTTAAGAAGATCTAACAACAACTTGAGCTTGAAGGCTGACAAAATAAGCATAAGAGTTATTTTCTTGCATAAGTTAATAGGTACAAAATCTTAGGTCAACCTGAGTATAGACATTGATTTTAACACGAGTAGGATTTCATGCGTCATCTTTGGCAAGTTAAAATACGAAGAAAAGGGATGGGAAAAATAATTCATATTAAAAATTACTTTGTTTCGAGAATATGATTAAGATGATCTTCAAATAGGAAGCATTTAGGCATAGAACATTCTTTATAACCAAATAAATGAAAACAAAATATTAGTATTACTATACTGTTGGGAACTATGTAATACTTTTTCCTATAAAAGGCTTAAACAAAATTTAATCCTTTTAAAAATCTATGAAAATATTGTGTAATATTACTTCTATAAACAGTATTTTGCTAAATATGTGAACTGTTTAGGAGGGAAGGATGCACCTAATATAAACAAAGTTCATTATACGAGGCAAAGATTTTTTATTAAAAAATTCCAGAGTCAAATTCATAGTCAAAGTTTATAGCATGCCTCCTTCCCTTACTAAATGCTAATAAAGCACATACTTTAATGAAATACTCAAGGAATATTATCAGAAAGCAAAACTGGATGTCCATAATCAGAAATGTAAAGTAATAAATTTTACATAAAATATTAAATAATGTGCTTAATAAAAATATTGAATTATTAGGCACAAAAATACTGTCCATTGAATATAATAACTTTTAAAAATATACTGTTCTGCTCTTATATGTTATATTTTTATTTTCTTATTATTTCATTTAACTTCCAGTTACATAGAGGCACACATATCAGACTATGCTGAGAACAGAAAACACGCACACAGTGAAAATGTGTATGCACATTTTCAACGGTCATCTTTATCTCTTTATCTTCTGCTCAATTTGTCATTTTCTTTCCTTGCAGGCCAACAAGACTTCCTGGAACAAATTGTTTTCCCATTTTATTTGTATGTTGTTTCAAGTTCAGATAGAAACAAACAGACCATCATTTCATCTATGGCAATATGACAATTACTTTGGGAAGAAAAACGTTGACAACATGGAGAATAACGCACGATGCTGGATGAAAGATGAAGACTAAATATAAAAATGATTTAATAGTTCTTGTTAACTTCCTTCTTTTTTATTGCTATGTTATTTCTATATTCTTTAGATATTTTTGTTCCTTCATTTTTGACATGTACATTAATGCGGTTTGCTTCCATTGTCAAGAATAAGAAGCTGAGGCAGCACCTCTGTTGATGAAAAACAGCTTGATAAATCTCAGCAGAGATGACAATCAAGCCAGAGATGGCATCTGTGACCAGAAAAGAAAACAGCATTTAAAGTGAGTGTATGTCTTTAATAAACAGCCGGCGTAACCCATTCTCTGGCTAGTAATAGGTACCCCCCAAAAAATGCAAATATTGTCCTGCAGTAATTATTCAAAAATGTATATGTAGATTCAACAATAAAGTGGAAAGGAAAATGTATTGGTATGTATCAGCATGGAAGCAGCCGCAGTCAAGTATTCTAATAGGGTAAGACAATTCCATTATTCTACAACTCTTTTCCAAATGCTACTTTTGATGTGCATCATCTATATCTACTTTTTCTTCTGGAAGATGAAAATGTGCGTAAGTAATGTGAAAGAGATTTCATGAAAGAGGATTTCTGTGTTCCTCCACACATTTACAGTTTTTAAAACCTATATCGATGGAACGAGGTATTTGGCAGTTCAGTATGAGTACATCTAGAAGTAAACAGATTTGAGTCTCAATAAATACTAAATAGCATTTCTTTCCCTTTATGATTCCATAGATTATGGTGAGAACAGTACCTTTATAGTCAATGGCAAATCCCGACATTCCAACAGAAGCATCACTGCGAAAAGCCAGAAACAGACTGTTACCACTGCTCTCTATTCTTTCAGGAGCCTGTGAGCCTTGAAAACTGCCAATTAGAGGACTGTTGGAATCTTCCCCTTCATAAATATGTAGAAAATCATAACTGGGTTCCATATTGAAACTGAAAATAAAGCAAAAAGATAATTAAGTCTTCATTCCTTTTTCATGAGTTAAATGCTACTGTGACTGTGGCTGCCAATCTTCTGCCTAACACCTTTTCTTCTCCAGAAATAAGTCTTTTTAAATATGATTCGCAGTGAAAATTTACTAACTTTCAATGAAGTTCTCTTTACCATTGATTTTTACACCTTCAGCTTTCCAAAAGATCTACTATCAGGCTCTGCCTACAGTCAATGAAAAGGCAGCATATCCTCCCACCTATCTTAAACACCTGCTCAAGTTGGAATGAATCACCTGCTGCAGAAAGCCTGCCTCTTACCAGTGACCACAGGAATGCTTTAGTTGGCTAAGCTGGATGATATTAAATCCACCCATTACAAACCTAAATTCACCATTTTAGAAACAAGATGCTTTCATATGGACAGACCACTATCCTGGAACTTGCCTTTATTCATACACAAGTTATATCAGAGGATTATGATAAAGTGAATTATTATTCTCACTAAACCATCTATTCTATGCCATATTTGATGACATTTATATGTTTATACAACACAACTATGGTGACAATATGAATGGAATGTCTTTCAGAGGAATTTAATTGAGATGAGTTCTGAGACAGTGTAAAGATAAAAACACAGGCATTTATACAATAAATTTATACAGAGCTAGATAAAAGTATATACTGGGAACACTGAAAATATAAGTAAAACTACATTAAAAAAAAGCAGGCAAGGACTCAGTCAAGTGAGTGGACTTTTTTCTTTCTAATTATTTTTGCAAAACAAAATAAATAAATATTTGGGTTTTTTTGCAAGTGTGGTGGTCAGCTGTTTTTCTTTCTATTACATCAGTTAGTACCATTAGACACAAACTTTTCCAAATCATGTAAGACAAAAGGAACAATATCTTTATCTAAGAAATCAGCAGAAAAAATTTTCCTAAGTAATGTCAAATGGAAATGGCTTCATATAATGAACAATATTTCATGCCTTATTTTCAAGAGGTAAGAGAAGCCAGAAAAATGTTTTGAAACTTTCGCTAAGACAGATAGTTTTTAGTTCAGAGTTAGGTGAGTTGAAAGAAATAGCAGTCTACAGACCAAAAACAAGGAAAAGCAAATAGTACAGGACAATGGTTTTCAATCTTTCTGTAGCCAACACATTTGACAAAATATATTGCATCTCTCTATTCTCAGCCCACATTCTCATCCTATTCAGGCACTGCCGTCTTCTCAAAGCCAGTTCCTTGAGAATAGTACAGGTCTTAGCTGTAGCATACTGCCTAAGAATGAAAAAATTTAGATAAAATGAACAGAAAATGGTACGTTAAGAAAGTAGATTTTGCAGATGTCAGATGTCTTGATCATCTACCAAAGGTCTTGGGAGTCTGAGGAGGTCCCTGCTGACTGGAAGCTAAACAATGTTATTCCAATCTACAAAAAGGGCGTGAGGGAAGACTCAAGGAACTACAGACCTATTAGTCTAACCTCAGTTCCTGGAAAAAATATGGAGAAGATTATACTGGGTACTGTTGAAAGGCATTTAAAGAATAATGCAATCCTCAGGCACAGTCAACATGGGTTCACAAAGGGAAAATCCTGTTTAACTAATTTGATATCCTTTTACAATAAGGTCACCTGCCTAGTGGATGAAGGCAAGGCAGTGGATCTGGGGGTGCTGGTCCACAGCAGGCTCAATACAAGTCAGCAGTGTGCCCTGGAAGCCAAGAGGGCAAACTGCATCCTGGGGTGCATCAAACACAGCATAACCAGCCAGTCAAAAGAGGTGATTATCCCACTGTATTCCGCATTGGTGTGGCCCCATCTGGAGTACTGTGTGCAGTTCTGGGCCCCACAATGTAAGAAGTATGTGAAGGTCCTTGAATGCATCCAGAGGAGGGCAACAAAGCTGGTGAAAGGGCTGGAAGGCATGTCCTATGAGGAGTGGCTAAGGACTCTGGGTTTGTCTAGTGTGGAGAAAAGGAGGCTGAGGGGTGACCTCATTGCTCTCTACAGCTTCCTGAGGAGGGGAAGTGGAGAAGGAGGTGCTGAGCTCTTCTCCCTGGGATACAGTGATGGGATGTGTGGGAATAGTTCAAAGCTGCGCCAGGGGTGGTTTAGACTTGACATTAGTAAGCATTTCTTTACCGAGAGGGTGGTCAAACACTAGAACAGGCTTCCTAGAGAGGTGGTCGATCCCCCAGGCCTGTCAGTGTTTAAAAGGCTTTTGGACAATGCCCTTAACAACATGCTTTAACTCCTGGTCAGCCCTGAAGTGGTCAGGCAGTGGGACTAGATGATCATTGTAGGTCCCTTCCAACTGAACTATTCTATTCTATTCTAGTCTAAAAATCAAGGAAGTTATTGAAAGGATTGCAGAGATGGAGTTATTTCAGCACTGGCATTTCACATAAATCAGAGAGGGTTTGTGTTAGTGTATTAAGCTATGTGTGTTCTAACATTAAATATATTTGTAAAACTATCTCAATTTACTTCTCTATTACAAAGTTACCAGCATGTATTTGCACACTTTTTCATTAAATATGAATCCATATTATTCTTATGGTCCATCTATACTAAAAATACAGTTTTTCTTAAAAAAGAAAAGTAGTAAAAGTATTCCATTTTTTCTGTTTGACACCCATATGTATACAGATAATAGTGTTGGTTTTCCTCTCCTTCTTAATTTGTAATTTCCAGTTTTCCTTTTTTTTTTTTTGCAGTTTTCTGAAAATATTTACAAGATTAACAGTCCCACAATCTACACCTTAAAAGGGTCTATATCACCATCAGTCAGAAGATGGATGAGTTTCCAAGAATATTCATAGAATTATAGAATCACATGTACTGGAAGTAGAGCATAAACTGCAAATTCCATTATATTGCTCATGCTTGTATTCCTTAAAATAGAATTCACAAACAAACCTGAATGCTGAGTAACTGTAAGTTTCTTTCGTCTTACTTGAAATGGAGCATTTGAGCTGATTATTTAGGGTGTCCACAGAAATATGCTGCTTACCACACCTATCGTGACATTTTCAAAAGTGTAATTAGTGGAGAACTATTCTCATCCCTTAATGCTATTTGATCAAATACCTGAAGAATAGAATTATCATATGCTTGATTATATAATTTCAAGTACCTTAGGCTTTCAGTCTTTAATTTCTTGTATATTAATATCTTATTAGAAAACACATTGCAGTCAGTCAACGAAAGAAACTGTTTTTTTTTTGTTTGTTTTGGTGGGTCTTTTTAAAAAAAAAGGTGCAAATATTATACAACAAAATTCTGAACATGCCATCATCTTTTCCTAAAAGAATCAGAACTGATCATCATCCCACTGAAGTCAACAGCAATGTTACCATTCTCAGCTTAAAAATCACACTTAGGACAGAGAACTAAAAAAAAAGAAAAAAATTTGCATTTGCATCCATAGATATAGCAGGCAAGATGATTATATAGGTCAGATTGAAATAGAAATAATAAATTGAACGCATAAATATGACTATATACCTGAATTTCAATTTGTGTTAAAAATCTGTGCAGCAAATATAGGTTGATAATGTGAAGTTGAATAAATAAAACCTTTTTAAAATTATGAGACAACATTATCTAGATGTCTTTTATCTCTTGTCTAAGTAGACCTTTTTTTTTTCTGATCTGTGCACTCCAAGCAAAGTGTATTTAGCCCATATGTGTAAAAACTTTTAAGAACTGAGTTACAGAGTTTCCACTACAGTTCAAATCTCCACTATAAGGTACAACATAAATCAAGCATTTCTACAAATTGACATTGCTTTTCAAAGATTTTTATTTCATAGGTCACAGAAAGTTTTGTTGCTTAGGAATATATTCAATATCAAAAGTGCCATATAATTGTATTATTTTCTTTTACGGTATTTAGAAGCAATGCTATAGCACATATTAGATATATGTTCCAGGACTTAGCCAGAGAATATAATTAGAAGCTTTAAGAAGTGAAAAATAACGCCATTTTCAGATGTGACATTTAAAATCCTGTTAAACAGAGGCATTCATCTAGAAATGGTACCTTTTGAATATCAAGGCAATGACAAAGTCAGGGTTTACTTTTATTCTCCAGTCACATTCTTTCCCAGGAGGATAAGGCTGTGGATAGTTTGGTGATAAAATAACTCCTGCTGGGCCTGTCAGGTTTCCTCCACATGCAGCTGTCACAACGTAAAAAGAAACAGGAATATGGTCACAAGCATATATTAGCTGTTAAATAGGAGTAAATTGACTGCTATATTTACCAAAAATAATAATAATTAAAAAAAAATCAAAAACAAAACAGATCTTTCCCATTTCCAGTTAGCAAACATTTTTGTATTTTCCCTAAAAAAACTGAGCTCTCTTCACATTCAAAAGAAGCACAAGAAAAGCTCTTTGTAAAGGAATAAAAATATGAAGCTAAATAGGAAGTCCTGTATATTCCTGCTGTTACTTAATCCCATCTCTATCAAGCTGAAGTATTTCTTATATACTGGAAGTACTTTAAGAACTGGGAAAGCTCAATAGCAAGATTCAGGGTACAGTTTCTTTTGACCATAGATGTAACACAAACCAGTTTGACTCACTCAGTAAATGTATTACCCCAATCAAAAAACAAATATAATCATTTGGTTACCATAAATTGAATGTTACTTTTAAACAGATGAGCAATTCAACTTCCAAAGATGATAATCACATAGGAGTCAATGCAGGCTGGATGTACATTACCAAGTCACACAGACTGATAGGAACATGTCTGTGCAAAACAGTTGGTACTAAGGATTTGGAATCTGCATTAAAAATTTTAAAGAAGGATGTTTTCAGGCCATTTCTAGTCTGGTCCAATAGACTGAATGCTCACTAGTGGTTGGAGTACATCAGATGCACTCATAGAAGACATCTTGCAGTTTAGCTTCATTCAAAAGCTCCAAAAAAATTCAAAATCAATGTGAGCAAGAAAATTTACTTGGAAACCATGCTCCTAACCAAAATGAAAACATTAATGAAGACATTCCCCTTTTGGTATTTATGAAAAATTAAACTCCCCCTCCTCCCCCCCTTATTTATTCACTTGTCTATTTATTTAAGCGTTTAGTATATTTATGTATCTGGGGGGGTTTTGTGTCTGTAGTTCTGATATTTTCGTCATTATTTTTGATCCAGGGTGTGGGCTTTTGTGGGGGTTTTTTTCTTTAATTTTTATTTCTTTTTGGCTTTATTCATAAATAACAGTTCCAGGAAATGTTTCACATGTTTCTTAAGTGTGCTGATGATTCAGCCTGAGATAACCATGATCAAAGTTACAAAGTACAAATAGAGCAGAAAATGGAAGTTGCACAATGTTCAGAGTACTGAGTAGTACAGTTATTAAATGTAAATAATTTTTCATTTATATGTCAGCATACTGAAATAAAGACTTTATGGTAATTTTTAAAATGACATATAATGGCTTTAAAAAACCCTTAAGTTTTCTAATATTGTCATGTCTAGAGTAAAGATTACGTTAATACTCTTTCCCTTTCAAAGTCACCTTGAATATATGGAAGAATAACAATATGCATATACTTTTTGCCCAAAGGTTCTCTCTCTTTCTTTCCTTCTTTATTTCCTTCTTTCTTTTGGTTTTGTTTTTTTTTTTTACTAGACTGTAAAGAAATATAGTGATTATAATTGGTATTTACAGAAAAAGTATGACTCTTCTAGACTTTTAAGCACCAGATGTCTTTTATTTTTTATTTTTATTTAAATATTTTTAATTTGTGAATAATCCCAGTATGTTTAGTAAACATTTTCATACTGTTATTTATATATTGCACTCAAGGTATCCAGAAGACAATGTTCAGATTATACGCTGCTCCAATTCTGCTAGATGATATGGAGTTAGAGACACCATCCTGCATTATCCTGAATCCTTCTCAGTATTTTTGAGATATCTGTAAATACTTTAGAGAAACAGAGGGACTGCAGTTGTTTGGGGATTTGCTGTTTTGGGAAGAGACTCTCCAAAATGGCTTATAGAAAGAAAAACCATTATCCTTATTCCAGTGCTATTAAAACATATTGTATCTGTTTTTTTGAATCATTAAAATAAGTCTTCATTTAATTATAAATCAATAGGCAACAAAATCATAAAGATTTAAAAAACTACTATACCTAGCAGATAATTTTTCACAGATGTTGATTAACTTTAATCTAAGAAGAGCTACACTGATGACCTTAAAATACATTTCAGCAAGACTTCTAAGCCTGTAATTATTAGCCTACTGACCAGTACCTCAGAGAAACCTTTATGCCATATAGGACTATGGAACAAAGAATCAAAGCTTGTTTCAAAGACAGACAATCTCCCACCCTCTCCTGGTGTTATGGAAATATATCTCATTTCTTTCAACAGCATTGTCACTTTGACCCCCTTCTCTGCATCTACCTTTCCCAACAAGCATCCTGCTTCAGAAAAAATATCTTTAGCTTCCTAGGGATTGCACAGGATGGGTATTTAATCTATAAAAGAATTCAGAAAATTTTCAGAATAAATTATGGACTGCAGTTTATGTAACTAAATTATTACATAGAAGACCATTCTAACGAGACCATTTCAATGAGAAATCTTTTTTTAACTAAATCACCTCTTCCATTCAATTATTTCTATTAGACTTTGTCAATTTTAAACTTGTATGAAGTTTAAAGAATAGAATAGAGTGAGAAAATGACATCCAAAAATAGTGTTAATCTTGAGAATGCAGCTGTCATTAACTCTAAGTATGAAATAACTGGATTCTGCAAAGAACATCACTCCAGCATGAGCATCGTATGCCCACTAGTTGAACAAGAAACCTGATCTGTATTAATCTTCAACAGAGACTAACATTTCTTATTACCTATGCATGTAGGAGGATCAGGTTGCCAGAAGAATCTGTTATTCAGTTGCACACATGTAATTTTAGCCTGTCCTTGAAGTTGATAGCCAGGGTCACATTGAAAGGTGGTAGTGTCTCCCGGCTCTCTGCTGTCTCCGTATCTAGTGCCATTCTGTGGTGTCCCGGGATCATTACAGGTTGATGCAATAGAAGCTGTAAGGGAATGATGAAATAAAAGCTTTAAGGTGTAGATACTAAAGATCTATAATTAAAAGCACGATATTTTTAAAAGAGCATTCCAACCAGAGGCAATATTATTTACTCATAAGTTAATATAGAAAGGCACTTTGTTTCTTTATTTTTACAAGAATCTGCCCACTGAGATGCGTCATGACTATTTTGGCTTCCTGTCAGTCAGTTTCCTTCGTATAAAATATGGCCTGAGAGGAAATGAACACAAGCTTTTCTTTCTTTCTTTTTTTCCCTTCTTTTTTTTTCTTTTTTTTTTTTTTTTTGGTCCAGTTAATGCATCAAAAGAGCTAGCAACTCCTTTTCTCACTTTAATGTTTTGGTTATCACAACAAATTTCTTTATGCACTTTGATGACTTTTGCGCAGTAAGGTAAGTATCATAATATAAATAACATTGTTTTATAGTCTTAATATCCTGCAGCATGCAAATGCTATGTTTACCCAGCTGGCTGAATGAAATAGCAGTTTTATGTAGCCCTGAAGTTCGCATTTCAGGGACAAGCAATAACTTTCTCAGAGTACGCTCAAACTGAATCTAAGCCAAATATCTCACCTTTGTTCAGTCTCCTGAGTTTTGATATGGATTTTGCTTTGTAAAAAAATAAATTAGTTAAAAAAGCAATGTTAAACTGAGCAGAACAATCAGTATGGTATGACTTAAAGCAAGTAATCATCCAGAAAGTGGATACAAAACTCTACATCCACTATGGATTTGTGGAAGATACCAGGTCTCTTCTACTGGCTTCAGGTATTCAACATTTTGAGTTGCAGTAAACATTGCAGTCTTCCCAAGGAAAGAAGATCCCATCTCTGGAGGCTACTGTCCTTAAATCACTGAATTGCACTCTGTTTCCTACCACTCCAGGCTGCCCCACCCAAACATGTCTTTTTCAAACAACTTAACACAATTGTGAGCAAAAGCCAACATAAGAAGTCACAAACCCAGTGTCACAATCATCATTAATGACATTGGTGTCTATCTACAAGTAAGTCCCTCTACCACTTACATCATCTTCATTCAACCAAGTTTAAACTTCTTGAATCCAGACCAAAGACTTTTTAAAAAAACTGCTACACTACACCCTTCTGCTCATCTCTGGTACTGCAAGGTTAGTCCTTGAAAAATGTGAAACATTAATAATAAATTATTGTCTTTTTTTCTAATATGAGCTATGTATACTTTCTTGTGTGCTCACGCATCAGACAACTGATTCGTTCTCAAACTGATTCATAACCATCTCAACTCTTCATGTGATGTCTTTTCAAGGTGTAACTTTGCTCTTGTGTCTGAAAGATATGATCAGACCAATGAGGAGCATTCAGAGAAAAAACGATGTAATGTATTAAAAGCCTATATGATATTGTAAAACTGTTTTTTACCACTTTGTTGGCTGATGAGCTAATGTTATTGTTACTTATATTTGGCTGCACCATTTTCCAACAGTCTCTGGGAAAGCAGTGACTATGTCTTTCTGTATTTTGAGCAGTATGTAGCACTTCAAGTACTTGGGGTTTAGGATAGTGTTACAAATTACAGGCCCAAAAGACTAAGAACATAAAATATTATTTCTTTATGTTTGATAATTACTTTCTATTGTTTTAAATAGATGGGCACAGTGTCTTCCATACCTCCTATAAATGATGTGTGTTAGTGAGAACAGTCCATCCTCCCTGCTTTATTTTTTGGGGCGGGGGGTTGCAGGTTTTTTTCATTTTTTCTGTTACAATTCCAGGATATATTAATATTTCATTAAAATGATTTTGTTAGCTCATTTCAAATAGTACAATCTTTCCTAAGAGTTTCCTAAGATAAAAGAGCTCCATCACTACCACCACTATGCAACCTTTGTGCCCATAATGTGCAGGCAATCCATTTTCTGTATCACTAACTTCATCTACTCCTTCTGTCCACACCAAGAGAGTATACCACTACAAGAAACAGCAGGGGCAACTAAACATTTGCAAAATTGAAACAGTTACCAAGTTGTACAACTGGAAAAGTCCTTTTTTTCTGTATTATAAATTTGCAGGAGACAGGTTGGAAAAAGAATGAGCAAAATGAGAAATAAATATTTGAGATTGGTAAAATGGTTTTATGCATGTTCTAGCAAATAGGTGATCACTTAGACAAATCACAGAAACTGTAAAACATCCCTATATAAGAATTAATGGGTTATGATAACAAGCACACTACAAATACAGCAGCGGTGTTTCACATTTTATGATTCATAATTTTTTTTATTTTGTTTCTATTCCCAAATAGTACATCTCATACCATGGGATGGTTACCATATCTAAATGAAGTAAAAGACATGGCAGGTTTTTTAACAATGGTGGACTTTTTTCCCACCAGAATTTATAAGCATCCATCCGAGAATTAAAGTAATGGCTGTCACTACTAATGAGTACTGTGTAAGCACTCCCCAGGCACCACTCTGACAATTTACCTGACATCCCATATTAGTGCAGTTTACTAAATGTATACTTGGCCACAGGGGAAGGAAAGCATGGTCATGACCTCAGAGAAGTTATTTCTTATTTGACAGATAAAAACAGCTCTAAAAAATGGATCACTATAGTGCATATCAGTTAAAGAAACACAATTCTTTCAAGTACCTGAGCATAAGCCCATCTCTGTCATTAATTAGTATCTTTTTTTCAACAAATCTCTGAGTAGCTTTGTCTTCTCCTTAATAGGTTATGCAATATAATATCTCAGCAAACAACATTTTTCCCATTTTGTCTGGGTCAAGTATGCACCAATTACAAAGGACTGATGCCTTTTAATACTCATTTCACTGTTAATCATCATTACATATGTACAAAGTTCTAAATTTTAAAAACAATGACAGATGTTTAATAAGTACCAAAATGTTCTTTACACTTTTGATCCTGCAGCCTCAGAAATTATTTTATGTATTTGAAACTAACAACCTTTTTATCATGCCAAATACACTTGATCCTAATTAAACAAAACATCAGACATTTAAGAACTGATTTACCGTCTAGTAAAATGAACATTTAGACAGACTGTCAACTTTTTAACTTGTCTCCTTTCCAAGTCGTTTTACTTAGAATCATAGAATCATAGGATCATTAAGGTTGCAAAAGACTTTTAAGATCAGCAAGTCCAACCATTAAACTAGCACTGCCAAGTCCACCATTAAACCATGGCCCTAAGCACCATGTCTACCTGTCTTTTAAATACCTCCAGGGATGGGGACTCAACCACTTCCCTGGGCAGCCTGGTCCAGTGCCTGACTACCCTTTCGGTGAAGAAATTGCTCCTAATATCCAATCTAAACTTCCCCTGGTGCAACTTGAGGCCATTTCCTCTTCTCCTATCGCATGTTACTTGGGACAAGAGACAGACACTCACCTCGCTAGAACCTCCTTTCAGGTAGTTGTAGAGAGCAATGAGGTCTCCCCTCAGCCCCCTTTTCTCCAGACTAAACAACCCCAGCTCCCTCAGCTTCTCCTCATAAGACATGTGCTCTAGACCCTTCACCAACTTTGTTGCCCTTCTCTGGACACGCTCCAGCACCTCAATGTCTTTCTCGTAGTGAGGGGCCCAAAACTGAACACAGTACTCAAGGTGTGACCTCACCAGTGCCAAGTACAGGGGGACGATCACTTCCCTGGCCCTGCTGGCCACACTATTCCTGATACAAGCCAGGATGCTATTGACATTGTTGGCCACCTGGGCACACTGCTGGCTAATATTCAGCTGGTTGTCGGCAAACACCTCGAGGTCCTTTTCTGCCAGGCAGCTCTCCAGCCACTCCTCCCCCAGCCTGTAGTGTTGCATGGGGTTGTTGTGACCCAAGTGCCGGACCCGGCACTTAGCTTTGTTGAACCTCATACAGTTGGCCCTGGCACATCGATCCAGCCTGTCCAGGTCCCTCTGCAGGGCCTTCCTACCCTCCAGCAGATCGACACTTCCACCCAACTTGGTGTCATCTGCAAACTTACTGAGGGTGCACTCAATCCCGTCGTTGAGATCATTGATAAAGATATTAAAGAGAACTGGCCCCAACACTTGTGACTGGCTACCAGCTGGATTTAACTCCGTTCACCACAATTCTTTGGACCTGTCCATCCAATCAGTTTTCTACTCAGTGAAGAACAAGCCCATCCAAGCCATGAGCAAGATTCCCAAGAGGTTCTGTAACTGCATGAAAATTACAACTCTACTATTGCTTCATTTGCTATTGTGCAAATATCTAAAGGGTATAGAGGTTATATGCATTGATAAGTAATCCAGATGTTAAAAATCACCGGTTCTTCTGTCATCACTCTTCTTTTATAACAGGCTCTTTTCTTCTGAGCCCCTACACTAATATATAGACACGCTATTAATATCTAGCTTACATACTTATTAGGAAAGCCACGTTCATGCTGTGATGTAACATTGCCTTATGCAATTTTCAAAAAAAAAAAAAAAGAGGAATTTAGAAACTTGAAGCTGAACATAATAAAAACATATATGCTGTAAAGCAGGGAAAGCAATAACTACATTTTAGACTCAAGGATGCTAAATCAAACCAAATTCCATAGTTAGACTTTTTAGAAATGACTGAGAAATATTAGGTGCCTAAAATGGCATAGCCAGGAGAGGGGATTTGAATTCCATTAAGCTGGAAAAGAACTAAATGACTGCTTCTCAGTTCTTGCACATGTGTTCTAAGCAGTAAGCTACATGATATTCAGTGGGTTATAGAATAACACTTTGTGCAGTCTTATCTGGTTGGAGTGGAACAGGCTTCTGTGTACACAAAAGATGGAACTAGACGTAGCTGCCAGAAGAATGAGCAGCTGGAAAAAACACAGATTGCTAGGGAAATTTCAGACCTCCATATGTCGGCAGCCAGTGTGTTAAGCCTCTCTGTTTTTAATTTAATAATCTTCCAGAGTCCCATTTTAGATCTTTTTTTTTTGATTTGGCCCCCCAATTACATTTTCAAAGGTGATTTAAAACTTCACTGGAAATCAATAGGAGACTGTTTTTGAGACTATGACACATTGTATATTTGTGTCTGTAGCCTTGTGAGCAGTATGTTAGATTTGTGCCTAATTTATCTTTCACCTGAAGGACACTTCTTTTTTTGTCAGTTTGTTTAGCCTGTAATCTATTGTAGCTCAAGAAAAAAACCCATCACCTTCATCAATATTGATTTCACTATGTCTAAGGTAAACAATCATGTAAGCCATTTGCTGTAGTGTTGTGCTGCAGAGACTATTTTTTCTACTCCACATGGTTATAAAAATAATAAAGACTTTTCAGGAGCTAGGCTTGTAAATTGCAGGCAATTCACAAGCTTCTCCTGTTTAGTGCATTATGCTTGCATAATAGGTTGAGAAAGATTTTGGCATATCAAAGCTGAGATGTTGTACATAGGATTTGCAGTGATTTCAGACTAACAAACATTTCCAAATGTGAAAGAATAGTGTTTGCTCTCTAAAAAGCATCTCAAGTAATATATGCAAATATACAGACTAAGAATTGTGCAAACTAGCATCAACTACATATTTAAATATCTTGTATTGTCCAAGAATGTAAAGAAAAAAGAAAAACAAATGCTAACGCAGTCTCCTTCATTAAGTCTGAAGTACAAAATCTCAGAAGTTTAGAAATAACCATCAGAGTAGCCTACGAGCTTCATTTCTGCTTAGTTCCATACGAACCAAATTAAGAACTGCTACCCCCTATGAGGCTGAGGATGTCTTGCCCAGGCCATGGATTAGATGGTGGATAGGAATGCTATGACACAGTTTCACGCTAACTGTTATTGTGAGCATGCAATGCAACATTTATAGCATCACAGAAAGCAACAGAAGAGACCAAACTGTGAAATGCTTTGGTTACAGACTTTAAAAGGGAATCTTCATAGAATCATCATAGAATACCAGGTTGGAAGGGACCTCCAGGATCATCTAGTCCAACCTAGGCAAAAGCACAGTCTAGACAAGAAGGCCCAGCACCCTGTCCAGCTGAGACTTAAACGTGCCCAGTGTAGCAGAGTCAACCACTTCCCTGGGGAGATTATTCCAATGATTGACTATTCTCATTGAGAAAAATTTACTTCTCATGTCAAATCGGAATCTCCCTGGGAGTAACTTGCACCCGTTACCCCTTGTCCTCACCATGTGACTCCTTGTAAAAAGGGAGTCACCATCTTCTTTGTAGCTCCCCTTTAAATACTGGTACATGGTGATGAGATCACCTCTAAGCCTCGTTTTCTCAAGGCTGAACAAACCCAGCTCTCTCAGCCTATCCTCATATGGCAGGCTTCCCAGACCCTTGATCATCTTGGTGGCCCTTCTCTGGACCCCCTCCAGCCTGTCCACATCTTTTTTGTATAACGGGGACCAGAACTGTACACAGTATTCCAGGTGTGGCATAACAAGTGCCGAGTAGAGTGGGATAACGACGACTTTATCTCTGCTGGTGATGCCCTTTTTGATGCAACCCAGCATCCTATTGGCCTTCCTGGCTGCAGCAGCATGCTGTTCACTCATATTGAGCTTCCTGTCCACCAGGACCCCCAGGTCCCTCTCCACAGAGCTGCTTCCCAGCCAGGTAGATCCCAGCCTGTGCTGCACTCCTGGATTATGTTTTCCCAATTGCAAGACCTTACACTTGTCCTTGTTAAACTTCATAAGGTTCATGTTAGCCCACTCTTCCAGCCTATCCAGATCATCCTGCAGGGTGGCTCTCCCTTCCAGAGTGTCTACTTCCCCACTCAATTGGGTGTCATCTGTGAACTTCATCAGGCTACACTTGATCCCGTTATCCAGATCGCTTATGAAGATATTGAATAGCGTTGGGCCCAATATCGATCCCTGGGGGACCCCACTTGTGATGGGTTGCCAGTTTGAAAAAGAGCCATTTACCACCACCCTTTGGGTGCAGCCCGTCAGCCAATTCCTCACCCACTGCACAGACCACTTGTCCAGGCCATAACGCATCAGTTTCTCCAGGAGGAGGCCGTGGGGAACCATATCGAAGGCCTTGGAGAAGTCCAAGTAGACAACGTCGACCGCTTGCCCCATGTCAGCTGGGCAGGCCACTTTATCATAGAAGGCCACCAGATTTGTCAGGCACGATCTGCCTTTTGTGAAGCTGTGTTGGCTTTTCCCAATCACGTGCTTCATTTGACTCGTGATGGCCCCCAGGAGGATCCATTTCATAACTTTCCCAGGGTTTGAAGTAAGACTGATGGGCCTATAATTGTCTGGATCCATTCTTGAGCCCTTCTTGTAGATAGGGGTAACATTTGCCTTCCTCTAGTCCTCTGGGACATCCCCCAATCTCCACAACTTCTCGAAGATTATAGAGAGTGACCGCGCAATGACATCAGCCAGCTCTCTCAACACCCTCGGGTGGATGGCGTCAGGGCCCATCGATTTGTAGGGGTCAAGCTCCTGTAATAATTCACATACTAACTCCTTCTTCATGGATGGTGGGTCTATGTCTGGATCCTCCTGGATTTTTGTTCCCAACGCCTGGGATCCAACAGTGTTGATAAAGACAGAGGTGAACAAGGTGTTAAGAACCTCTGCCTTTTCAGCATTGTTGGTGACTGATTCACCTCTACTGTTTAACAGTGGGCCTATGTTTTCCTTCTGTTTCTGCTTGCAACTTACATACCTAAAGAACCCTTGCTTGTTATTTTTGACGTCTTTGGCCAGTTCCAATTCAAGTTGAGCTTTTGCCTTTCTAACTGCATCTCTGCACACTCTGGCAATGCCCTTGGAGTTAGTTCTCAGTGGGCAATCTGCCACTTCTCCATCTCTGGTACGCATCTCTTTTGGTTTTAAGCAGACCCAGGAGCTCGTGGTTGAGCCAAGGGGGCCTCTTGCTCCGCTTACTTCCTTTTCTTTTATAGGGGATAAACTGGTTTTGTGCTTCCAAGAGAGCATTCTTGAAGAACTCCCAGCATTCACTGGCTCCTTTATTCTCCATGGAAGCTTCCCACGGAATCCCTCCCAACTGAGCTCTGAGCCAGCTGAAGTTTGCTCTTCTAAAATCTAGAACCCTTGTCTTGGTGCTAACCTTCAGCATGCTCAGCCAGATCCCAAACTCCACAATATTGTGATCATGGCAGCCAAGGTTGTTACTGACCAAGATATTACAAAGCAGGTTTTCTTGGTTTGTGAATAGCAGGTCCAGTAGTGCCTCCTTCCTGCTTGGCACATCTAACATTTGTAAGAGGAAACAGTCCTCTACACATTCCAGGAACTTGATGGATGACATGCGAGCTGCTGTATTGTTCTTCCAGCAAGTGTCTGGGTAGTTGAGGTCACCCAAGAGAACCAGGTTCTGTTGACCAGAAGCTTGCTTTAGTGTCCCAAATATTGCTTCATCGGCTTTATCATTGTGGTTTGGGGGTCGGTAGCAGATGCCCACTGTAAGGTCCTGCTTGGAGACGACCCCTCTGATTTTAACCCAGAGGCATTCAATAGAGCATTCACAATCACCACAGAAGAATCTTGAATTCTTGTGTCTTGTGTCTTGTGTCCTTTTATTTATTTTAAGAAGGAATGTCTTAATGGATTTCATTTTCTTTGAACTCAGAATGTAGTTAGTAGGGCAGATATCTGATTATGCATGTGTAAATTTCTTTTAAAATCTATTTTTCTGCTAACCCCTTTTCTTGATAATTCCATTGTGAATCAAACTGGAACAATTGCATGACGAATCCTAGCAATGAAGATTCTGTCATGGAAATGCTCAGGCCATTAGGCAAGTGATTAAAAGATATCTCAGCAATAAAAGAACAATTTACAAGACAACAGTACTCTAACAGTTCAAGATAGGTGACACAGTTACTGTAAGAATTGCTGTAGACAAACAAATGATAAATGGAATTACAAAACTGGACAGAAGCAGGTATCATTGCTTAAACAGATTTGTCAGATTAAGCCCAGTGTCATTAGGAACTATCAAACACAGAACCACTGATGCTTAAGCTCTCATCAGAGGAAGTAAGATATCAACAGACGTGTCGACATCAGACACAATAATTTCCAAATATTTATTCTGAATAACTGGTTAGTATAAGTTCTTTATTTTTATTATCAAAATTGATGACTTGTGGTGTTAAGATAAAAAATTAGTCAGACATCTTTACTCTTCATTGCTTATCTCTGCATTTACTTCAAGAGCAAATTTTAAAAATATTGGGAGAGCAAGCAAAGAACAGAAAAAACAAAATTGGACTAAAACAACTATACAAATGCCTTCATTTCGTATCTTCACTTTTAATTAAATGAGTGTCTGAAGTTCTTCTAAGATAGAAATATTGCAAAGACATTGAGAAGAAACTCTTTGCTACTTTGTTAACTTTTTGCCAGTTGTTCTGTATTAGCAAAAAAAAAAGATAACCTTTCTGTTCACATGAAAGCATAGATAGGCATATTGTTAACTAAAGTGTATGCTTACAGAATATTATGACTAAGAGAAATTAACAATGCCACAGAACCAGAGGTAGGCATAGAAAACCATCACAGATGGGTCTGACTCTAGAAAAGCCAGACATCTCCAAAAATGTTTTTTTCCACTATAGGAAGAATGCAAATAATCCTTTGATGTATTATAGCCTTGAGGAGCAAAATCTATGAAACCAGATGAGGAACTATGAATGTATCATTTAGTTTAAGAAAAGGATACAGTTCTCTTAAGTTACAACAGCTGAGAATTTAGTTCAAGATAAAAGACTAGACTGTAAGGATAGACCTACTATTAGGTACTGTTAAAATAAAGCTGAGTCTGTAAAAACACTAATATGACTAGCAACTGCCAGTGCTGTTCCTATCATCTGCCACTTCTATTAGTTTTTGTTAAATATCCACTAAACAAATTATATGGTTAGATATAAATAAGCTTTCAAAAAAATAAGCTTCAGGTCAATAAAAGCAATGGACCACCTACTAGCATGGGATCCAAGTGCTTTCAGAAGTCTAGAGTTGCTGAAGATTAACCATTCAGGGCAAGATTGATCTGCTTCAACATAGGTGGCTAGTCTCATTTGGGATGCCTTACAATATCCAAGGTATCTGCACTGGAAGATATGACCAAGGACTTACGGGTGTGTGACCTTCTGGAGTGGCAGATGGAGACTAGCCAGGATACTTTATGGCATCTCAAAAGGAACTAGACACCTGTGAAAAGACAGGTAGGATTCATTTCACCTGCCCTTAGATGTCCAGAAGTTTGAGAACTAGTGTATGTTAGTATAACTAAACCTATAGCTGATAAAAAGAAAAAGGCAAGTTCAGAGGGAAATTTGTCCCATTTACCTTAGACATGTAGGACAGAATTAAGCTAGGTTAGAAAACTTCTTTTTTATGGTCAACTTAGGCAGGAAGGTTTTGCTGCCAGTAACTTTGTTTCTTAGCAATAGAGAAGCCAAACACCAAATTTGGCTACACCCTTCCTGTGTTGACTTTTCGTATGGTGACCAGAAAGAGTTGGGTGACATCCCTGGCTTGTAATACATAGTTTAAATGTATTTAACCCCCAGAGTAAAGGTCAGTTTTGTACAGTGAACTCCATTTTTTGTCCTTTTATGCATGATTAAATGGTAATTAAGTTTTAATGAAAAGCATTAGGCTGATTACAATTAACATAATCACTCTTGTCAGTTCATGTCCTCATGCTCTATATGCTGAGCTGAGTGGGCAAGACAAGGCACTTTTAATAGCGTTCAAACATTTTGTAAGTGTCAGCCACTTATATTTTTCCATTTAAAATACCTCTAATTACATTTATAGTCAACAGTAAGTAATTTACAGGTAATATTTTCTGATCTACCTCATACTATCCTTTCCCAACACCTCTTTTTTAGGCAGATGCAATAAGGGCATTCTAGAGTGCAAAGTATAGAAAATAATCAGCACATTCACAGCACAGTGAAACAAATTCTCTGAAGGTTAGCACTGTAATGCTTTGTCTTTAAGCTGTTTGTTTGACCTGATACTCTTAGATGTATATCCTTTGTATGATCCCATAATTGGATGTTCATTTACACAGGCACTCATCTCAACTGCATAACCCAATACAGAAGTTGAATGCGTAACAGGTCCAGATTATTGAAGGTTTTCCAACCCTGTGCAATTCTGCACCTAAAGTTTATTTCTTGGATTGTAATTAATATTTAAACAAAATAAACTCATTAATAAATGCGACACTTGAAAATACTCCGTGACACAAAGACACAAAACTTGAGCAGTTTCCTTCATAGAACTTGTAATAAAACATCTACATCTTCTGCAATTACCAGAAAAAAGTTTAAGCAACTCGACTCCTTTGTTCATTGAGTTACAAGCTACTAAAGTAATAAAATTTCAATATTCTGTGCAGCTTTGCTATAAACTGGCCTACGTTTTGAACACATGATGAATACTAAAGCATGCAAAGATCCTCACTTAGCCATAGATTAATCAGTTTAAATCCTTTACAGATCAAGGCCACAGTGGTCTGTCCATTGCCTCAAGGAGACTAAATAAGCTAAGCTCTGATTTTTAGATTAAATAATTTAACATTTACCTTAACACATTACTTAAATCATATTTTTTACTCCTTACAATTAAAAAATTAATAAAACATTCCACTTGTCAAGCAGGGTGAATGAAACTTTAATATAATTTTTCCTTTAATGGAGCTGAGGCATTCAGTTCTTCACCACTAATTCCAATTAATTCCAGTAAGATATACACTGCAATTGCCAGCACGATCACTGAGTGCATCCATCAAATATTATACTAAGATGACAAAATCAGTTCTTCACCCATAAAGCATTAAATTGTCTCCTGATTACTATAAGTATCACTGAAGGTCAAAGAATGTGTTGACAAATCTAACTGCTTAAATATTTTCCTCCTTTCAAAATTTGTGCATAACCTTATAAACATTTTCACATAATACAACATAGAATGTGTTTGCTAACCCTAACAGAGTAAAAAACCCCTTCATTTCCACAAATGTAAAATTTAATGTTGTTCAAGCAACATGAAAAGCAGCATACTATATAGCACACTAGTCAGAAATTTTAGAAACATTTATTCTGCTCTTTGTCTTTAATGAATTTTGCACACTTTTAACTAGGTATCTTAGGGCTGGTGAAAGAGCTTGTGGTTTGGGGGTACAACATTCAGAAAAATCAAGTAAAATGAAGTAAACAGGTAAATGTAAAATACATTATTTAGAGACCAGGACACCCCCAAAGTATATTTTCTCATGCAAACAATAATGACTGAAAGCTTATTAGTGCCCTTTACTTCTGAATGACAGCACCTACACAGAAGGTTTTAAATAATACCCTTACTCTCACATATTTTATTAATTCATAATTTTCCTATGTTTCTGAGGAGAAATACACCACATATATTTATTATTATATCTCTATATAAGATGTAAGATAAGATATAAGATATTATTACATCTCTATATAACGATATATAAGGACGCAACAGCTGAGTCAAAAACTATGATATAGTCTCCCTGCAGTCCTACCCTCAGTCTTTAACACTTCAGTCATAATATCATAGGAAAACTTCACATACTCAGTTTTACAATATTGATCACATAGACAGTATTGATCACAGCTCCTCTGTATACAGAGGAGGTTTCACTTTAGACCTGAAGATGAATTTTATTAGTTTAATAGTAAAATTTTAAATGTATTTCAATATGATAAGATACATTTTATTCTTCATTTTAATCATGTACACAAACAGTGGTTAAGGTCATAAAAATGATGCATCATGCAACCAACGTTGTGAGAAAAAAAACCCCAAACAACATAAAGTATAAACACAAAATAATATATTATTAGGTAGCACCGGTGGGAACATTTAAAACTATCAGTGCAGAAGAAAACTTATGTATGTACAAACCCATTTTGACTTGTTAAATAATGCTAATTAGATAATGCTGGGCATGTGGTTGCTGTACAAAACAAGGAATACGAAAACTTAAATATTCAAAGCAAATACAAAAATTCACCTTAGTCATAGCTATTTGCATAAATATATAAAATAATTAAAATAATATAATTTTTTAAAGACTGAGGAAGTTGTAAGATGAGAAACGGTCCATATATATAAGAATAATGTGTATAAATAGTGTATATAATTATTGTATTTTAGATGAAAAAATATTTACATACTTGAAAACTGAATGGAGAAGCCTGATTTGCTGATGAAGAAGTCACTGTCAAATTGTAATGTTAGTGAGTTGAAAGTGCTGTGAATATCCTCTGGAAGGGCTGAGCCACTCCATTCTTTCAGAAGTATGCTGCTTTCAATAGGCCCATCCCATACCTTCAAGATGTCATGAGCGACCTCAGTGTCAAAAACAATAAAATGTAGACTGCAAAGAGAAAGTAAAAGCACTATACATTACTCATTAAACACAATTACACAAAACTACAAGAAACCATTCCCAAATTGTACTTAGTTTTGAGATGCTCTTTAGGACTCAAGAAGGGCTGGTGGTCCAAAAGAGTTATCCATTTTTCCTGTTGGATGAGCTGATCCTGGAAGAGAGATGCTATTCGGTTCTACAAAAGCCTGAATTACAGAAAACACCATTATGGGACATGTAGTACTTGTTCTATAATCTTATTTTTACAATAGATATTTTAAGGGATAAAAACTATGATTTCATCAAAGATTTCTACTCTTTATTCAAATGAGGATACCAAGAACACCAATTGGCTTGAATTATATGCAATTGAAAAAAAGCACTAGCTACTGGACAGTAGCATACATAGCACAGGAAATTCTGTCAGCATGGCATTTTCTTTCCTATACAAAACCAGAAAATGTACTATCCTATCTTTGCCTTATGTCAAAATTCATAAAATATAAAATTGTATTATAATAGAATAATCTGTATTTATCTCCAGGTGAAGTATTAGATTTAGAAAGATGTTCAAGAATGCTATAGTATTAGTCAAAATATGTGCATTGACTTCAAGTTCTGACTGTTTACATTTTTAACATTGAAGAAATCTAATAGGTAAATATCACATCTTTTTTGTTTCAAATAGTTGTGTGTTGATATTTCTTTATTACATTTGTCATTAATTGGAAATCATTAATATGAAAATTGTAATTTAAATGTAAATGATGCATTGAAATCACCTATAATGGAGTGATTACTTGGTTTACTGAAATGGGGTTACTAAAAATAAAAAAGGAAAAAACCTTCCCAGTGAATAACTTGCCATTTGCTTATATTTTTGCCTGTTTAATTTTAAAAGTTAATAATTTTCATTTAAGTGTGTAGTAAAGATAAGGGCTGGCGACCGGAAGATCACGCGCTGTACGGAAAGAGTTAAGGGTCAACACTCCCTTGTCTCCGCCCCTTATAACATGACACGCCTGCTGCTGGGAGTATAAAGCCCGGGTCAGCTGGAGATCCGGGGGGATAACCTTGATATGTAACGAATGCTAATGAACACTACATAGTGGTGACCCCGACGTGATCGGCTGCAGGCAGCAGCGATGGAGCTCGCGGAACTCGTAAAGGTATTAAGGCTTCGTGCCTGGGGATCAGTAGAAAGGGTGCTCAAGAAGGGGTTTGCGGCAAAGCGGTGCTGGCTTGCCGCACGTAGCGCGCTGATGGGACATGAATCTCCTGGGAACGAAAAACCAACGGGTTTAGTCTTGGAGGGGACACAGGCTGGCTGGGAAGGAGTGGCCTGTGGGACACAGACGGGCTGAGCCAACGGAGGAAGGGGAGGCGCAGGGAGACTATAATGTAGCGGGAACAAAGGAGTCGGGAAAGGTGTTCCCGTTACAAGTGGGGAGTCTAGAGCAGTCGCCCACGGAACCTTCGGCGCCCCCTGCACCAGTGAATCCGCCACTTCCTCAATACCCCTGGGGCGAGTTGCAACAATGTGTGGAAAGGGAGCTGACTGATAGGTTGCTGGATTGGGTCCCGGGGGCCAATGTGGGATCCCAGCGGTATCGCGAACTACGTGAAGGAAGATGGCGGAAAGGAGAAAAGGAGGGCAAGGCACCATCACCTTCTGAGGACGCCCCGTTGCATCCCAGTGATCGACGGGTACTGGACACACAGAGAGCGGAGCGCAGGAAAGGATTTGAGGAACAAGGAGAACCGGCGTCACGGCTGACAACATCGGGGGGGTGGTAGGGCTCCCCCAGCACTGCCAGTGATACCTGAGCCACCAGAGGGACCCCCTATCCCCGGGGCAGTGGGAAAGCAAACTGGTATTCCCTCACAGTGGAGGGAGCCTGTATGCGATTACCCCATGAGCTCTGATAGCAGTGAGGGCGAAGGGGGTGACGAGGGATCCTCGATTGTTGCTCATCCGCCCCCGCTTCTGAGACCATTATCAGAGGGGTGAATTTTTGAAAAAGGGGGTGGGATTACAGACTAATGAGGTTTCAAGGGAACTCGAGGCATTGATCAGCTGATTGAGAAGGGTGGTGGCAAATGCAGAAAGTCTAATGCCAGGGGAAATGCTGAAAGAGAGGGCAAACAGGACGGATTGGCGGATGATTGCAAAAAATTGTGTCTTGGAAGGAGTGCGATTCCAGGCCCCTCCGATTCAAGCATTTCCTATCCGAGCAGCCCCAGGTGGAGGATATGAGTGGCAACCGTTAGATACGAAGTTGGTGAAAGAATTGGCCACAACGGTGAAAAGTCATGGATTAAATTCCCCAGAGACCCAAGTCCTACTAGACTGTGTTTTTGCAATGCCGCTTGCACCTTTTGATATCATTCAGTTGATGCGGGCCATATTGACCCCCTCGATGATGGTATTGTTTAGGGAGGAGTGGAGGAATCGGTGCACCCAAATTGTTATCGAGGCGCAGCAGGCCAGCCATCCCATGGCAGGAGTGACTTTAGAGCAGTTGATGGGTGAAGGGCAGTTCGCAACTCCTCCAGCACAGGCTCAGCGAATGCGGGGGTGCGATTTTGCTGCATCTTCGAAAGCTGCCCAGGAAGCAATACATATCATCGCGGCTCTTGATAGAAGGGAGCCTCCATGGGTCCAAATACGGCAATCGTCAAGTGAGCCCTTCACAAAGTTTTTAGACCGGCTGCAAGCGGCGCTCAAGGTTGCTCGACTTCCTGAGCAGGCTAAGGAGGCGATATTGCTTGACTGTGCACGTACGCAAGCAAATCCACAAACTGCAGTGTTGCTAAGACAGTTACCCATAGGGACCACGCTTTACTCTTTCAAGAAACCATCAGGAGATGCTTAGGACAATTACGGAACGGGCTCAGCATTGGGGTCTCGCTCGATTTACACCTCAACAACCGGTCACTGCCCTGTTTTACATAACCGACACTGCTGGCCATGGTTTACTAGTTCAAAATAATGGTGAAAAAGGCTGGCCTTTTGCTTGGTTGTATTAAGGCAAACCAAAGACGGCTTTAATTTCTTGGCCAACTTTATTATCCCAGCTTATTCTCCGCTGTCGGAAGCAAACTCAACACCTAACAGGAAAGGACCCGGAGGTCATCGCATTGCCCTGTTCTTTGGCACAGTGGGAGTTGGTACTTCCGCAAGTGGGGTTCCTGCAAGCGGCGATAGCTGAATTTACGGGTCGTATTGAAGGTCTAAGACCACACCCCTGTGGGGAGATAATCCAGGTACTCCATTTTTTGCCAGCTAGTGCCATAGTTGAACAACCCACCGGAGGCCGCACGGTTTTTACCGATGCGTCATCGATTACTGGGAAAGCTGTCGTTACATGGCAGGAGGATGGTCTGTGGACCCACATTCGTTATCAAGATCAAGGGCAATCCGTGCAGTATCTTGAGGCCAAGGCAGTATGGATGGCTCTCACTCAATGGCCCGAAGAGGCCTTGAATCTAATCACAGATTCTTGCTATGTATATAAGTTACTGAAGAAGTGCCAATGGGCACTTGGGGCAACGTCGGAGATTGCAGGAATGTTGCTCACCGCACTGCAAATGAGAACCGCTCCTGTCTGTCCTATCCATGTTAATAGTCATAGTTCCATACCGAGTTTTCTTTCTGCCAGGAACGAAGTAGCGGACAGCTTAGCAAGGAGCATACTGGCGGTTGAAGAAACTTCTAACCTAAGGCGAGCTTTCCGCCTGCATAAGCTGCTCCACTGTGGAGCTCGCGGTTTAGCTAGGCTCGCTGGCATTACATTGCAAGATGCTCGCTCTGTGATTGCTGCTTGTCCTGTGTGTTCCAAAGGTCCCTTCTGGGAGGCAGGGGTCAACCCTCGGGGGTTGCAGCCCAACCAAATATGGCAGTCTGATGTTACGATTTATGAACCTTTTAATCCACGTAAGTATCTGCATGTTACAGTTGATACCTGCAGTGGAGTTATTTTAGCCACTATGCATGCTAAACAAAATGCTCTTGCAGTTATTTTACATTGGCAGGACTGTATGGCGCAACTTGGCATTCCACAAAAAATTAAAACAGATAATGGAGCGGCATATGTCAGCAAGAAGACAAAGGACTTTTGCGCGCGCTGGGATATTCAGTTGAGTCATGGTATTCCCTACAACAGTACGGGCCAAAGCATTGTAGAATGCGCACATCGCACATTAAAAGGGTTACTCGACCGACTAAGGGAGGGGGAGAATATAAGCCCAGGAACAGGGGTTCCCCCTCCCCTTGATCCTCCTTTATTTCGGGCACAGCGTCTGTTGACAACAGCACTAATTACCTTAAATCATACCATTCGAGGGAACACCTATAAAACCCAGACTGCAACCCAGGCACATGAGAATGAAGGGCCTTACCCTTTGGTTCAAGTACGGGACCTGCAAACCTGTGAATGGGGGGGCCCTTATTCCCTCCGTTGCCTGGGGTGTGGGTATGCGTGTGTGCAAACCGAGAAAGGGAAGCTAGAATGGGTACCCAGTCGAAATATTCGACTGTATAGACACAATCAATTTATCGAGTCTTATCTTGACAGGTTACCATTTCCCTATGCGTCCTGATGGTGTGGGGGAGCAATGAGGGAGCCGCGACGAACTACTGGCTGGATTGGGCAATTTTATGCACAGCTTCCTCAGTAAGATCCAGAGCTACTGGAGCTAAGGGAGGGGGAAATGTAGTAAAGATAAGGGCTGGCGACCGGAAGATCACGCGCTGTACGGAAAGAGTTAAGGGTCGACACTCCCTTGTCTCTGCCCCTTATAACATGACACGCCTGCTGCTGGGAGTATAAAGCCCGGGTCAGCTGGAGATCCGGGGGGATAACCTTGATATGTAACGAATGCTAACGAACGCTACATAAGTGATCAGTTAAAACTATTGTCCACATAAACTGAATAATGAAACAGCTTACTATTTGCTAACTTTTTGCTCAAAATAAATAAATAGCTAACATTCTGAAGTAACACATTTACTGCAAATCACATCTTTCCTGTCACTGGAGTATAAAGCTAATCTCTGTTGCATATCATTAAACATATTAGTATCAATTAGTATTTTAAAATGACAGATTATCTATCTTGATTAGAAGTTAAATGCTTTTGTTACATTCTTGCTTTCACAGGAAATTCCTGTTAGGAATGGGCAAACTAGCTTGAATAATGAACAGAATTTGCCATTTCCAAGTTTTTGAATCTGTGTGTTACTACAGCAAAACTGATCTGAAATAGTCTTTAAATATTGGTATTCCTTCTACTTGAGTGATTTAGCTATACATCAACAGCAAATTATGATAGTCTTTCTTGTCGGTATGTCAAACTGATGAGGAAAAACTGTTTTAAAAGTTCTTCTTGTATAACTTATTTCCTTCTGCCTGAGTTCTTGAATCCTTCCATTGTCTTTCCATAAATCATTATAGAAATAAAAGCTCTAGATTCCATCATTCAGTTCTTGGCATATACCTTTATTTTGTGTATTATTCACCAGTTGTGTTTCCCTCATTTTCTGTATTCTTCCAATTTCTTCCTTTTTTTGTTATGCTGCCTACTCTATGTGGAGAAATCTTCCAGTCCTTACCTATTAAGCATTTTCTCAGTCCTGTATGCACTTCTTATTAAAGTCTCATAATTTTTCTCAAATTTGATTATTCTCAACATCTTCTGAGATGTTACTGGTCTTATTATTCAATTGATTATGGGGAAAAAGTCTGATACTTACATAATTCAAAATGTTATACATGCTAATAATGATATGACAGAAGAGAGCAGGAATGGAAAATGAAAACCCTTGAGAGTTGCATATGAGTTGTATATAAAGCTTTATAGCACTAATCTTCCCTGCTGCTGCTGTTAATTGTCAAATCGTCATAAGATGAAAGTATTCGTGACAAGACAGTTCCTAATAAATACCCAACAAGGTCCAAGATGCCTGATGTCTGAGCACTCCTGGCAGAGAGTCAGAAACTTTACAGCTGCTTGAGGTAATGTATTTAAGAAATAGTGTTGAATAATTATATTCAATTTAAAACAAATTATTACTTGAATGTGACAGTAAGATATAAAAGAATGTCATTACAATGACTCAAGGGAAGAATTTTGAAACCACAGCTGACAGTTTGGCACTTTAGCTTGTTTACAGCTAGAAAAAGGCACAGCAGTGCACTGCTCTACCACACTGAAGATATATAGGCCATATTATCTAACGGAATTCACAGTTCTGAATTAGATGCCCAGGTGTCCCCTACACAACTTAGGTACCCAGGTTCCCTAGAGGAATGGCACTCATAAAAGCCAGCATGACAAGCATCAACTTTATTAATCTAAGGAGGAGTTAACAAACAAAAATTGTGTAAAAGAGTGTGAGAATGTAAGGCATAGATTATGATTTCTAAATACTGGAGTCAACAATAAATATTGAAATTAAGCATGTACCTTATTGTCTTTCCTGGATCTGCTTCGATAATCCAAGTGCAATGTAGATTGTTGTCATACGGTGCTGGGTAACCAGGGGACAAAATGCGCCCCGATGTAGCAGCATGAATTCGACCACCACACTCAGCTACAAAATAAGTAAGGATTACATTTATTTTTAACAAAACTGTAATAATTTGCACTTCCATTTTCTGTCCATTCCACATCTCTTTGTCTTCTAAAAAGGTAATAGAATGACCTAATATCTCTGAAGTAGTACACATACATATAAACCAGGACAAGTACACAAATTAAAAATGCACATATAATGATCTCTTTCCTACGTTGTTATAGAGCAATAAACCATACTTCTGTGATTATGTTATTTTACCAACAAAAGTAGTTCAATATGAACTGAGACTACAAAAGCCCAATTTTAGCATCAGCAAGAGAGCAAAAATGCTTCAGAAATATCCCATCTAACATGTTTGGCTTTTCTAAGTAACACTGAATGCTCAAATTCAGACTTTACAGCGTTGGGTTTTGTAATTAAAATAGCTTTCTCTGTTGTTCTAATGTCAAAATGCCTTTAGTTTAATGCTTTCAAGTTGCTTCTATATAACTTCAAGTTTAATTACATCAAAAAGCTGTTAGGTATTGCCTAGTAATTCCCTTTAGTATTTAAAAACGTAAATGCTCACAAAGTAAGACAGTAAATCAGAAAGCTATGATTTGAAAGTATCCAGTGTCTGGTTTAAAACATGTTTATTATCAATGCTATCCTAACTTTGTGGAGAGACCAATTGCAGTGCTAAGCATCTGGAATCAAATGATTCTTATGTTGCTTGTTTAGAGCATCATGTTGTTGTCTGGCCAGTATAAAGATGCACCCTGATGAAACTGGAACTATGTAAGAGTCAGGTGCCACTGAACCAAAAAGGATCAGCAACTCCAGTTAAGTGATGTAGCTGAATTCCTACTTCATTTACATTGTTGCCTTACAAGTAGTGGTATTAAAAAATGCTACCACGGGGAACTCTTCAAGCACGGCTGTACAGCAAGCATAGTGTAAGACACAGATGATGAAAAAAACATTGCAGTTGGACCAAATAATCTATCAGCAACACTGCTAACAAATAAGTCTCATACATGCCACCAAGTCACTGCTGACAACCAAATTGTTACCAAGAAGGACAATAGCTGTAGAGGAAACAAGGTGACTGATTTACTTACTATCCTGCTCATTTGATCACTCAAAACACTACGTATTATTTATAGAACCACAGCAGAAAGCTGCTTTAGAACATTTCTTCAAACATAACCTTTGCCTAAGATTTCAGATAATTTTCATTATACAAGAACGTACAGAATGCAATAATTGCTGTGATAGATAACTACAGATAAAGAAATGACTGATACAGTATAGTATTTACCAAAAAACTCAAGATAACTCAGTGAAACCAAAATTATTTAAACTCAAACTAATTGACAGATTTGCTTTAGCATTCTGAGAAGACTCATTTAGGAACAGAATACATGACAAAATTTGGGATGATGCATTATATAGCTCATAAATTTAAAAACAATAATATCCATTTTAGGAGCAGATGAAAAGTAAACTTTCAAAAGTGATTCTAACAAAAAATCCAAAAAGTTTGTTTTTCAATATGTAGAAATGAGCACACTGTAAAATCACCACCTCAAAGAATATACTATATAAAGTAAATAACTATGCTATAACTAATAGAAGTGACATATATTTAAACAAGTTCTATAATCTTCTAGAGAAGGAATTACAATTCATTGTTTTTCTTCATTAAGGCTTAGAACATAGAGAAAATGAAAATTAATGGTAAGACCAATATAACATTGTACTGCTGAAGATAACTAGGCATAGAATATGTGGAATATGTCTATGTATGGGCTTGAAATTTCTGGTGAATGAGATTGAAATGATTGTAAAGACGATGAATGTAAATGTCACTGGAGACAACAGCAAATATCAAATGCTGATCTAAAACACAACAAGCAAAAAAGAATAGATCTGCACAAACAGGAGGATATTTAGAAAATGGGTCTAAGAAAGAAAGTGATGTTTGGAAGTTCATGACAACTTAAGAATAAGGAAGAAAAGGAAGCCAGTCAAATCAGAGTAGGAAAAGATAAAATTGTAATAGCATAAGATAAAACTGAAGAAAGAAAGGATTATATGAATAACACTGGAGGGAAAAAAAAAAGGAGCATGAAGTGATCTGCAGATGCTTAAATGAGTTTTCAGGGATCTTTAGGACAAGTTTTCCTGTGCACAAAGCAGTAGAAAAGCCATAACAATTTAATGAAGGTAACAGACTGTTTGTGAAAGGCTGTTTAGAAAGATTCACCTTTAGAAGGCTTTCAGAGAGAATGGTGAACATTTGACTTCTTGGGGAGCTAATTAATGTTTCAGAAGAGTTTTAAATTGAGAAACAGGAAGAGGGAGTTTATACAAAACTGATGCAATTCCCAAATCTGATTTTCAAGATAGGAACAAGGACATCAAATAAAAAGAGATAAACTTACATAGAAAGATAGCTTTGTGGTTGAACAGACAGAAAGCAAGAACAAAATCTGTCTCAGGATACCAAAAGAAAATTGACAATTCTATTGATACTGGGACATAATTCCACTTAGAGATGAAGTGAGATCCTCAAGAAATAAGAGATTTTGGTACAAGTGATTCCAAAAGCTTAGCAACAAAATACAGAAACTAAATCTAGTAATGTAAGGTACAAAATCAAAGCATAATGAAAAAAAAAAAAAGATACAGTAGCAATCATAGATGGAATATAGAAGCTTAAAACTATACTGTTATCAGGAAAACTGGAATGGGAGTGGAGGGAGCATTACATAGCAGTACATAGCACTACATAGTAGTGATGCAGTAAATTAAATAAAGTCAGCATGAAAATACATACATATTGGTCAAAGATATTTTGGAGAAAGGTTATGAAAGATGTTCTACAGGAGCAAACATGGGAATTTCCTTTAGATTCACTTGATTCTGGGTTGTCTATCTTCCTCCAGGTCAGGTTGGAATATATAATAATTCCATATATTGGAATAATTTTTGGAATAATTGGAATTTTTGGAATTTATTTTTTTTTAAATACTGTATGGTTGAGATTTTAACATCCCACATATAGATTAGAGGACAAATCATCATACTAAGAAAAGGAAATAGGTAGATGGATGTATTAATTCAACTAACAAACTTGGAACCAACAGGTATTTTAGAACTGATTCAAATACTTACTTGATGGTGAACACAGGCGCAAGAAAATATCACAGAAAATGACCTTAGAGTAATGACTTCATTTAAATTAAATGGGGAGATAGGCAAAGGTAAGACTAATTATGGCTCTTTTCTACAAAAGGGCAAACTTAAAGGAAAAGGAAGCTTGCCAATTAAACTGAAGAGCTTGAGGACTTGAATGTATAAAAAGCCTGGAAAAGTCTTTAAATCAAAACTGGAAAGAGTTGTTTCGACCTGTCATATATATATATATATAAGAGAAAACTTACAGATATAATTCTAGAATCAAGTGGGAAAAAAACCCATCTCTACTAAGACAGCAGAAATGCTGTTCACTGATGTTTTTCTGGCACTGGTAAGCTGAACTTTTGAAAGGAAGGGAGCTCGTTCCTTTGTAGACTGCAGGTCTGTGAATGTGTTCAGCAGGAAGCAGCTCCTGGAATGGAGAATGTTGCACCCAATATGGGAGAAAGGCAACAAGCAAGCATCCTACAGATCAGGTGAGTGCTGAAGGCAGTTGGTGGCCTGCCTGCAGCAGGCAGTAGAGGCAAAAACTAAGCAAGCATCAGAAGACACACGGAAAGAAAGACTTTCCCAACGACTCATGGGAACTCCATGTGAAACTTGAACTCAGGAAGTCACTGGTAATTGCTGGACTGGAAAGCAAAACTGGAGGAGAGAAACTGCTTAGCAAAGGTACAATGAGCAATAGCTATACTGGTCATCAGTTATTTTATGCATCTCCCCTAGTACTTCTCTATTTAACATTTATGCTGGTTGTAATGAACCACAGTTTTAGAGACTTGAAGACATGTGATATTTAAAGAAAAGGTCTACCTCAAGGTTCTGACAGATGGCGTATCCTAGTATGTCAACAATGACAAAAGAGCACGCAGATAAAATGATCCACCAATATGGGATGAAAATTACAAATTAGCTTCATAGGAATGAAATGCTGAAATAAGTTCTGATTAATAAAATCTTAATTAGCTTTATGTTGGGGTTTGCTTAGCTTGTGAAGTGTTTAGATAATACCACTGCCTGTGATAGCGTATCAGACTCAATGACCCAGGATATCATCAGAACTAAAGCAGTAGTCTTTCATCAAAGGCTGCCCTATAGAAAGAAGTACTTCCCAGCAGTTTTCTAGCCGTTACTAGCCAGACATCTGTTTCAGAGAACTTGTACTTGGATATCCACAGGAAATCGTTACTTGACATTTAAATTATGTTTACACCATTATCATATGAAAAAGTATAGAAAGACAGAATATTAGATTTTTGTTCTTGAAACACCAGAATGAAATCTTTCATTGTCACAATTCATATTACCTATGCAAGTAGGCAAAGGTTTGTCCCAAACTCTTCGATCTCCACTTAAGCAGGTCATAATACTACTACCATGCATTGTATAGCCAGGATTACAGCTGTATAAAATGACAGTGTCTATAAAATGTCCTTCATCTCGGATCTTGTAGCCATAATTTGGTATGCCAGGATCTTCACACTTCACTAAGTCAAAACCTGCAAACAGAAATGGGAAGGGAAAAGAACAAAAAAAGACACAAAGATATAAAATATCAATCAAAATATAATGCAAATGAATCTGATCTTGATGCAAATTATATTCTCATGATTCAATTAGATTAGATGTATCCACAGTGACCGAAGATAAATTATATATAATATGGGTAAATCAGAAACTGAAACACCAAGAACTAATTATTCATTTGATATTTGATTATTGCCATTAGTTTATTGAAGAAATGGTATTATCTACACTATCCCAAAAGAGATTAGTGAGCAATTTATTAATTTAAACCACTTCTATTCTTTCATTATTTTTTATTCAGAGGAAAGGAAGCAGTATTGACCCTGTATTTGGCACTAAGTGGAAGCTTCACCTCCTCATCCAATCTCCATAACAAAGCCAGCAGACCATAGTGGAAACTCAGGAAGAAAATGCAAAGGTTATTTCAACCATCCTAGTGCCAAGATAGCATGGCTTCAGTTTCTTCTCTGCTGAAAATGAAGAAATATTACTACATTCATTTTCAATTAGCATTCCCCTTTTTGGCCTATTAACATGCTGAATGGGATAAACAGCTTCTGTGCTCCTTAGAATGAGCAGTTCTACTCGGAGCAGCTACAACTCTTTCCATATTTTACCCTTTCCTCTCTGCATTTTCTCCATATATCATTGCTAAAATGTAAAGATGCAGTCTAAATCTCTCCTTTTGCCTTGAGGTCCAGTTCTTGGAGCAATATAAACAGTGGTTCCAAATTCATCTTTCTCAAGTCCAGTCAGATTTGTGGATTTTTCATTAATTACTGTCATGTCCCCAGCCCAAAGAAGTAATTCTGACTCTACAAATGGTTTCCATTTTGCGGTCCTTATTTTACTGAACTGCTTCATTCTGTGGTTCCGAGTCAGGCTGCTGGTCTTCCTTTCAGTTTGCTGTTTTCAGCTTATTCTCTACATGAGGCCTTTCACTAATTAGGAGAGAATCAGGCATCTTTATGGTAAATAACATATCCATAGACAACCTTTCATTATTTTACAGATACACAAACTAGAATTGGTATCACATTTTTCTCTTTGCTTTTCTCCTGAGTGAAAAGATCAAGTCAGTTGAAAAAATGGCAAGTAGTCTAATACCCTTTTTTTCCTGCTGTACAGATGCTAAAGCTGTCCAACAACTGAATCCTCTGGAAACACAAAATGCCTTTTTTTTCTTTGTTCATAAATTGGGCACAAAGGTTGGGATTTACCTGTTATAACTCAGGGTTCTGAAAATTAGAGGCCTAAATTTGAACTAGTTAGCTTAGGCTACTTTCATAGTCAGTAAAGACATATGAATTTCAAGAAAACAAACCAACTCGTATTTAGACAGCTGTCTAAGATGAGTCAGTTTAATCAGCTTCTGGAAATACTTATTTTCTGCCTTTACTGTAAACTGAGCCAAGGTTCTCTCTTCATATAGTAGGCTATAGTAGCTCAGAATTTTAAGTATCTAGAGTTAGGGAAAAGGAATCCCTCTCAAAAAAGAATGCTGTTCCATCACATAGACACTGCATCTCTATCTATGCTAATATCTTAAGAAACGTCAAGCCCCAAGACCAATGAGCATGCTTTGACCACAGCCATGCACTGTCAAATTTAATTAGGCTTCAAAACAGCATGGCTGTCTACAAGCCACTTCCTAGGAATTTAGCTCACACTGTCTACTACATTACACCTGAGATTGTTTGGGAGAGTGTTAGACAACCCAAGCTAGAAGCATGCTAGCATTTACCCTAACATTTCAACAGTCTAGACAATCACTTTCCCGCACCCTTACTCATGCCCTGACACTGTTTAGTTTACTAACAGAGGTGTAGCCTATGTGTCGGAAGAAGCATGCATAATCACACACAGTACAAATGGATTATAGAGATTTATCATTATTCCCTTGCTAAAAGATTGTTTCCATGTGAATATTTGCACACCCCTGCAATTTCACTTTGCTGATAAAAATGAAACAAGCAATCATGCTCAGTTTCCAGACAAAAGGGGTAGCATTCATTTTAACTAGCTCTCAGCATCGATTATATAAGCAGCCACATCTAAACCAGTCGTCTGTCTTTTAGAGTTAATAGTAACTTATGGGGTATGATTAATCTCATCCTAAAGTAGATACCTAAAGTAGATTGGATGAACTGTGCAATTCTAAAAAGGTCTATTCCTCTTCATTCATTATAAAAAGAGCCAAGATGATTAGGTCATTCAGATGAGCCGAACTTCACAAGAAATAACTATATTTCATTATTTTAATCTCCTTATTAAACATACAAAGACATTTATTTAAAACCCTGAAAATATAAGTTGTTTGATAGATAATGTGATGATATTTTAATGCTGATTTGACAGTATGAGCCAGTGTAACACTATTTCTCTGCCACCTGCTTTTAGATACTTTCCCATCCTTTAATAGGTTCAACATTTGGTTATCATTGGCAGTGGCATGTGATTGACAGATGAAAATTACATGATGAAAGAATCTATTTGTGTGTGGTGAAATAAACTTTCCATAAGACTGATATATAGTTAGAAAGCTAGACAAGAGATTGATTCTTCACTACCTTCTACCACATAAAGCAGAAAAGGTTGTCAGGGAGAGGTAGTATCTTTTATAAGACCAACAGATGAATTTGGGAGAAATGAAACAAACTTTTGGACAAACAAGCCCTTCTAGTCTTCTATATAGCCATCTTCACTACAGAATATGTCAAGACTGGGATAAAATTGTCATTCTGACTTGCTATCATTTCATGTATTCCACTTAACATTCAGTTTTGCACAAGTGTGTAAATATATATGATGCAATTTCAGAGAATCTTATTTCTTCTCTCTGTTTTGCAGTGCTGCTTCTGTAGGATGATGTGTCTATAAAAGGCACTAGATCCCCTCATTCATCAGAATAAGGGCTTCCTGAATGGTACAAAACGAAGTTTAGTGTGTTTATCTTTTTACAATCTGTTTGCACAGTACACATGGCGGGTACACTATTCAATTTTCTCCTCATCTGCAATAATGATCCCTGAGGCCTCCTGAAACCTCACTGACATGATGAATTAAAGATATCCTGCCACAAGCTTTATAAGTTTGACAGAAGCCTACCATAGCCTGCCTGCACTTTCTCTATTCTTGCTTTGAAATAGGACTGAAAAGCACAAAAGATCTTTCTGTTTTCCCTTTAGCGTATTAATAGTTCACATCATTATTGTAAGTCACTTATACCTTCAAGAATCCACGAACACAGAGGTTCTCTACCTCCTTTGCTTTGTAGACTGCTACAAGTTCTCCACAGTGAGCTCGAGTACTATAAAAGTCTATCTCTTTTGAAAATAAGCTTGTTTTTCTTGATTGCATTGTCAGACTCTGTGGCAGAAGTCCATGAGGCCCTACAGATTACAGGTTGAAATTCACTTTACTACTACATTAGAATGCTATAATTGAATTAAATATAATCTGATATAAAAATATGAAATTAATCATTAAATGAAATGACCTTGATATTATTTATTAACATAAAAACTTACTGCGATCCGTAAAGAAAGACTTTGTTCTAAAATTTTTAGAAGACAGAAATTTAATTCAAAATGTAGATTGAGGTTTGGCATTTAGGAAGAGCCAAAAAAAAAATTGTTTTGAAGTCTAAAATATCCAACCTGTAAAATGATTTACTAGTCTTTGGCATTATTTTGACTAACATGGTTCTGAAATTACTTCTGTTATATTGCTACATATGTAGTATGTATATAACATAGCATCCACATGTTAAAATATATTTATTTTCATTACAATAGTTTGTGTAGGTGGATGTTTATAAAGAAATAAAACACCAATAATAAATAAATAAATAAATAAATAAATAAATAAATAAATAAATAAATAAATAAATAAAGTTTGCCTAGAACTTCTGTATATAACATAAAATTCAATTACTGTTGCAAGAACAGGAGAATAAATTAGCTAATTACTTACTGGCTCTTCCTCTTCTCCACTTTAGACTAGTCTAGATCAATCACATGAAATTTAATGATTTTGTTCATTTACTCTTTTAACATAAATATCATAAATGTAGATGAAGTATCTCTAAATCTAGCATACTTTTACAGATCTTTTTGAGCCATCATTCTCCAAATGTGGAAAGACTTTTTCACCTGTCAATAGCACTATCCCAAGGTGAATTGCCTGCTTCTTCAAGAGCCTCATACTCTACAAATACTAACTGAACTGTATTTCTCTATCTGTAAATGACAAAATACTTCTGCAAGTTATAAGTAGGAAAAACCAGCTCTGGTAAAGACACTGTGTCTGAGTACACAGCCCTACATGTAGGAATTTCTCAGCCTGTGCATGTGTAAGACCTGAAGTCCTGTACAGAAAAATATTGCTTTTTAAAATCTTATTATTGAGACTCTGTGGGAGTATTTGTGTCAATACAGGAGTTAAGGTTTTGCTGTCACTCTATTTTAAACTCAAATCTAACCAAATATTTCTTTGGGGTAAAGTTTTAGATAAGCTGATTGTAGAGAACATAATCACTCACTGTCCTGAGTATCAGAATTCAATTTCCTATTTCACACACAATAGAGAAAAAAAAAACCATGCAAATAAAAATAGCTAATTGGAAGCGAAAACATAAAACCTAAATTTAGAATCATAGAATCAGAGAATCATTAAGGTTGGAAAAGACCCTTAAGAGCATCAAGTCCAACCGTTAACCTAGCACTGCCAAGTCCACCACTAAACCATGTCCCTAAGCACCACGTCTACCCGTCTTTTAAATACCTCCAGGGATGGAGACTCATCCATTTCCCTGGGCAGCCTGTTCCAATGCCTGACTATCCTTTCGGTGAAGAACTTTTTCCTAATATCCAACCTAAACCTCCCCTGGCGCAACTTGAGGCCATTTCCTCTCATTCTATCACTCGTTACTAGAGAGAAGAGACCAACCCCCACCTTGCTACAACCTCCTTTCAGGTAGTTGTAGAGAGCAATAAGGTCTCCCCTCAGCCTCCTCTTCTCCATGCTAAACAACCCCAGCTCCCTCAGCCGCTCCTCATAAGACTTGTTCTCTAGACCCTTCACCAACTTCGTTGCCCTTCTCTGGACACGCTCCAGCACCTCGATGTCCTTCTTGTAGTGAGGGGCCCAAAACTGAACACAGTACTCGAAGTGCAGCCTCACCAGTGCCGAGTGCAGGGGCACTATCACCTCCCTGGTCCTGCTGGCCACACTATTCTTGATACAAGCCAGGATGCTATTGACATTCTTGGCCACCTGAGCACACTGCTGGCTCATATTCAGTTGGCTGTTGACCAACACCCCCAGGTCCTTTTCTGTCGGACAGCTCTCCAGCCACTCCTCCCCCAGCCTGTAGCGTTGCATGGGGTTGTTGTTACTCAAGTGCCGGACCCAGCACTTAGCCTTGTTGAATCTCATACAGTTGGCGCCGGCCCAACGATCCAGCCTGTCCAGGTCCCTCTGTAGGGCCTTCCTACCCTCCAGCAGATTGACACTCCTGGCCAACTTGGTGTCATCTGCAAACCTACTGAGGGTGCACTCAATCCCCTCGTCCAGATCATCAGTGAAGATATTGAACAGAACTGGCCCCAATACTGAGCCCTGGGGAACACCACTTGTGACCGGCTGCCAACTGGATTTGACTCCATTCACCACCACTCTCTGGGCTCGGCCGTCCAGCCAGTTTTTAACCCAGCGCAGAATGCATGTATCCAAGCGGTGAGCCACCGGCTCATTTAAATATCCTTGAGACACTAAACCCTTCATTTGCTCTTTTGTTTAGATTATTCACATATTTTTATCAAAAGACCACCTTGGAAAATTAATATTGATTTTAATTTCTTCTAATTATTGCTAATTAAGGAAAAGTCCAGGGGTAGTCTCAGTTTTTAGGGTTGTTTTCACAATATGACGCCTAGAAAAAAAAAACAGGTGCAAACATTCAGTATGCAAAATAAAGAGTGTTATTGCTTTTTGTATCTGAAAAATAGAATATTCACTGTAAAGACATCCAACAAACTAATTGCTGGGTTTTATGCCAAGTTTTTAAAATGCCACTTTGAATACTTTAGAAAAAATATAAGAATGACAGTATGTAATTTGTGGCCACATATTCACTACACTTTTCTACAAGCAAGAGTATCTCTGTTTTTCAGTAGGCATATTAAAAATTGGGGTATTTCACATGCAAGTAGGTGCTGCTAATTGTGTGCAAGTATAGCAGGATCTTGCCCTGTGTGTTCACAGGCAAGCTGCCTTTCCAGCTCTTCTTATCCACTTTCTTCCCCTTCTCATCATACACAAAAAATAGAATTTTCCATTCCCTTTTACACTGGTGCTCTTGTACATCTGGCGTAATTTGTCATAAAGGACCATATTGTTGTGAAAACTCATTGTTGAAATGTTGCAATGGAACTTCAGTGTTAAAGTAGATGCTGTGAACTTTCACACTGGGGAAATATGGTCATGAGCTCCACATGATCACAGTACTTGGGTTTACCCGACATTGAAACAAGGCAGCAGTCAGAGAAATTCTGCCAATATTCTTACTGCTGAGAAAGATTATTGTACTGGCAAATTGCTGCCAATTATCTTATTCCCGAGTTTCATTGTAGGATTACCAGAACAATGAATGGATAAAAGCCAGTTAAATTAGAAGCAAAACAGCCAGAATACATGTTGATGATTGGCTATCACCTCCTGACATTATTTATCCAATGTGATTTGTTCTGTCATATTTGATATAAATAATCAGGAATGTAGAAATACCAGTTGTCAGGGTAAAAATTATTGACATGTCTGTAATGTATGTAGACTATTAATTACAACTTCTTTCAACTCAGTTTAATTATGATGGGTACTGTGGTTCTACCTACATGACTAAGTAGTGCAGTACAGTAGAAGCAAATCTGGACAGTGAAACAATGAAGCTGAGGACATGATGTCCACACTATCTGCACTAAAGTGTTTTTCCTTTGGACTAGCTTTTGTGTCCATTAGTGGGTGGAGTATGCTAAATGCATCCCTGGAGCACACATTTCAGTTCAGCTTCAAGTTTGTACCCTCCAAAACCTGTGTTCAATATGAATTCAGGTAGAAGAAGCAAGTGTTCATTTTCTGTCCCCAAGGGAAATTCTTAGGGATTCTATATAGTACAGTGTACTTTTAACAGAAGCTGATGAAGTTCTGAGATATCTGCAAATATTCTGTTCACCTGTTTTGAAAGGAAGAATACAGTTTACTTACCATATATACATATATATATATGTGCATTTACACTCCATGTAAACCTACAGTGGCCATATGAAAAATAAGTAATCTGAAATAAGTAATTTCCTACTCCTATTTCTGGAAGAAGTCCTAAGGTATTTTGAAATAATAATTCTCCTAAAGCTAGACACACAAAAAAGTAAGCACCTAAGAGGTATGCATTAACAACCATTAGGTACTTGGTCCCTACTTGGAAACTCTAACTTTGAGTTCAATACTGAGACTTCTATGAAGAATATGAGAAAAAAAAAAGTTATGAGTTCCTGGTCTAGAAGGTGGACAAAAGCAAGAAGACACTCTGAAAAGCGAACTATGGTACTTATCAAATTTTACTTCCTACACAAAGGAATGCTGAGGCACGTTACATTATGTCTGTCTTAGTATAACATATAAGCACAGTGTTATTAGGGACCAGAATACAGGTCCCCTGTAAGCACCCAAGAAATTAGTCTGCATTTCTTTCTGGCTTAGTAAACCTTGTTCTCGCTTTGGCACAAAGTATACCATAGCAATTAAAACTTCATCCATGAAGATGGAAGAGAACAGTTTTAAAACAGAGGAAATAATTGAACTGACAGTAAAATAAATGTAACATAATACCCTTAATACTGTGGTCCCATGGAGTAAATTTGTTCAACAATTTCTGACAGGTTAACTTAATTTACAAGCTTTATGTTTGATTAATTATTGTTTGTCAATGCCATTCTGACTTTAGGCCAAACTATATATAAAACTGGCATAAAAGCACAAAATGCTCATAAGTTGCCTTCTCTATGCCCTAGTTAATTTTACAGGAATTCAATCATGTGTTTGTGCCAGATTCAGATCAGATTTGCACTGCTATGTGTTCTGATGCTGCAGATTCCTTTTTAATAGTCATGGAACCTTCACCTCAGATATGATCCCAGAACACTGTAACCACTAAGTAAAGAAAGAAATACTGTAGCCACCAAGCTGTAAAAAAAAAAAAAAAAAAAAAAAAAAAATTGGACCAAATTTCTTCTTGTAAATTCAAAAAACCATGAACCAGTGTTGTAACTTCTGTGGACTCTGGCAGTTTGTAGTATGAACTCTAAATAGAAAGCCTACCAGACAAAACTGTAAAGACATTTTAAAAGAAATGCTAGCTGGGTTATTTGCAAAACTTTAGATGACTAATCTAAAGAAGAACAGGTCCTGAAAACATAATATATAACATAATATATAACATAATATATAACATAATATATAACATAATATATAACATATGGGTGTATCATAGAATCATAGAATCATAGAATCGTCAAGGTTGGAAAAGACCCTTAAGATCATCGAGTCCAACCATTAACCTATCACTGCCAAGTCCATCTATACCATGTCCTCGAGCACCACATCTATCCATTCTTTAAATACCTCCAGGGATGGAGACTCAACCACTTCCCTGGGCAGCCTGGTCCAATGCTTGACCACCCTTTCGGTGAAGAAGTTTTTCCTAATGTCTAACCTAAACCTCCCCTCGCGCAGCTTGAGGCCGTTTCCTCTCGTCCTATCACTTGTTACTAGGGAGAAGAGACTGACCCCTACCTCGCTACAACCTCCTTTCAGGTAGTTGTAGAGAGCAATAACGTCTCCCCTCAGCCTCCTCTTCTCCAGACTAAACAAACCCAGCTCCCTCAGCCGCTCCTCATAAGACTTCTGCTCTAGACCCTTCACCAGCTTCGTTGCCCTTCTCTGGACACGCTCCAGCACCTCGATGTCCTTCTTGTAGTGAGGGGCCCAAAACTGAACACAGTACTCGAGGTGCGGCCTCACCAGTGTCGAGTATGGGGGCACTATCACCTCCCTGGTCCTGCTGGCCACACTATTCTTGATACAGGCCAGGATGCCATTGGCCCTCTTGGCCACCTGGGCATACTGCTGGCTCATGTTCAGGCGGCTGTCAACCGCCAACACTATCAATGATCTCAGTTTAGGTGAGTAAATTTATACTCATATAACTTCCTATTAATATTACTGTTTGTTACAGATGGGGAAATACTATTAAAGCAGCAATACCACTAATCCCCATAAAAACTTCACAGGAGAAGCCATGAGGGGTTAATTATTCTGAATGTAAAAAAGTTTTTGCAGTTCATATATTAAGCACTAAAAGATTGAAAGCACACTTCATGAGACTCCAAATAGTGTTCAATAACTTCTAATAACTGTATTACTTACTGTACCATAAGTATAGACTGGGTTGGCCCTGCTCAGCAAAAAGGTAATGTTGTCTTTTTGTTTCTACTTGACATGGAAGACAGAGCTCATAAATTATGTATAACCAATCTTCAGCTTCTGAAAGTGATGTGGTAAAATATTTGGGAATGACTCCAAAAAAAGAAGGGCAAATACATATATAAATCCTATTTCAGTACATACACAGAAATATTAACAGATGTTTTAATATTAGAAAAGTAAGGTAATGTGAAAACACTGGAAACATCAAGAACTGTGTTAGTGTTATTTAAATCTCAAGTAATTTAAGCTCATAAACATAATCTATATGTTTTACACAGAATCATTTTTGAACTACCAAAGAGTAATTAGAAGTATGAAATGGTACTTGAGTTAATGTTCAGAGTCTATAATGGATTTCTAAATGCATGTAAATGTCAACAAATACTCATTCTGCAGTTGTTGCATCTTAAACGTCCATAACATAATCTATTTAATTAAATCAATGCAATTCAAAATGAGAGTTCCTGGCATTTTCATTCTGTCTTGGAACCATTTATGTGCTATTGAAACCTACAGTTGTAGAGAAAAAAAAGTCTATATTATGTACTGGAAAACGTGCCAGTTACAAAATCTCTACCTATTTAGAATGACAGAAAAGTCTATAGAAAGAAAAGTGTTTCAATAATGTGGCTATAATGAAATATCAGAAACTTGCATGAACTTTCAAAGAGCCTAGGATGACAAATGAGCATGGGCTGTATGAACTAAGACAAAATTAGCTCCAGACCTTTTTCTCTTGGATCTGTAAAATTTTTGTAAGGAGGGCTGAAATATTTTTATGTCTTGATGATTGAATATTTTACATTCTAACACAGATCATCTGAAAGAGACCAAAGGAGCCACGTTTTTTCAAATAAATTGATATATTTCTACATGCTTGTACAGCAGAATGAGTTCACAGTAGGTAATGATACCTGCTGCTTTGTATCCTTTGGAAATTGAGAGGTACACTTTCAATTTCTCAAAAGCTTTGCAATTTATTGGCAATTCACGTTTGACTATACTGATGAAACAGTCATACAACGTATAATATTTTCTAATAGGAGTTTCAGCACTTTTTCTTGACATAAGCAACATGTAAGAAAAATTATGTAAACATGTAAAATACGTAAAATAGTGATGTTAACATATGTTGTCAGTAACAGGTCTTTTTAGCATAAAATGAAAAAGAAAAGAACTCTTTTCTGTAAATTTCTTCTGTAATAAGTATATTACAAAAGGGTTAAAGGCCTATCCCCACCAATTTCACACCAGATTCTTTGTGTCCATATGTCCTATTCAAAATTTCTGTTCTCCCCTTTTCAGCTGTAACATCCACACATACAAAAGAAAAAAAATATAAATTTAGGAAGCAATTTAAATACATGTAAACAGTTACTAGAAGACAGTTTTTGTATGTGATGATTTTACTGAAAGAAAATACTTTTAGTAAATAACAATACTTGAAAGAGAGAGGTATGCAAATACATATGCCTGCATATAAGTAAGCATTGCAATCAGCAAGCGAATGAATAATTAATTATAATTTATACTCAATATAAGAGAAGCAGGGATTAAAGGTGAGATTCCATGTGAGTTTAAGAACTCTAACTTCAAATGTCTATATAGAGATATCTTCAGGAATGCTCCATTCCAATCACACCTTACGCTGTGGTGAACAACTTTGATAATGAGAAGCACATAAATCTTGTCTACCTTTCATCATTCTGTCTTAAGGAACTTTCCCCACCTAGAAATTTTATGGAAGTGGAAGGAATAGAAATAAATCGGTTTATAGCATTCATATTCTTTAACTATCTTACTTCCAAATAGTCTGCCCTCTACATGCATCCTTAATTCTGCTCACATATCATATACAGGTAGTTTTGGCACAGTGATTTTAATACTATGCATAAACTTTTGCAGGAATAATCTTAATTTTATTCTTAAATAACTTTCCTACAGTTTTAAATAATTAGAAACACAGTTTTGATGACTGAAAAATCTGTTCCCTATTTATTGCTAATCTACAGTTATAAAAAATTACTCTATTCTAGGGAAACAAGCTCAATCTGTTGAAATACAATTCCCTCATATAATGAAGAGGGGAAAAAACAGTCACTTTCCTGCATCTGAACTGTTGAAATCCTTACAAATGAATTCTGGATTATTTTTTTTCCTCAAAATTCATGTTTCCATAAACTCTATTTAATTTCAAAATTTAAAACATGGTTATGTAATGTATTTTACATGAGTTATTTTAGAAGAGGTCATTTCAATAGTTTTCAGAAAGGGAAAAAAATCAGTCAGAAGTAAGCTAAGATCAAACTTTGATCTCAGGAGCACACACAAATTACTTGAAATGTCAAATATTAAAAAAAAAAACAACCCTATATAAGGTTTTACTTTTGTATAACAGTATGAGAATTATGGAACAGAATAATATCTTTACACTTGTGTTGCTTAGATTTTATAATTGGACTGTTATAGTTCATACTTTCATAAATTTAACAGTTAGCAAGTCAACAATGAGGCACCTAAAAGATCTTACATTTGAATTGCAGCAAGAAGGGGCTTGCAAAAAAGATTAGTCCATCATCCTCAGTTTCTAAGTGCAGATCATCTACCTAACTTAAGGAATTGCTTATCAATAAGACAATTAGGTGGATAATAATGACAGTTGTTGCCCTTGTCTCATACTCATTAGCTGCAGCTTCTCTTTCCCAAAACAGAGAGGGTTCAGCCAATAATCCTAAACTGGAAATAATAATTTTTCATCCAACATGAGGCCAAAGTAGGCAAGAAGGGCAGGGTAAAGAACAATAAGATATTGGCAGTTCTGTTCAAATGTCCTAAGCTTTCAGACAGGAAGTTTTGCTTGTGGGAAAATTCTGTTAATACAGCGGTGGGAAGAAATTGTCAGCAACACTACTGTCTACTCATGTAAACCTTGGAAAAGAGGAAATGATTCACTGCAAACCAGCAGGAGTCTTTTTGTGAAAAGCAAAGGAAATGGGCAAACGTTTGGAACAAATCTCAGCTAAAACTCATTAACTCTCATACTAAATCCAACTGCACATACATACAATGATAAAGTCTATAATGGCTTCCTAGAAATAGATTTCTTTTTTAAACATGAGAGAAAAAGTTCAGGTTGAGGTGGCAAAGAAGGTAAAGAAGTTCTGTCCTTCAAGCCACTGCACTGACAAATTCAGGGAAACTCTGTGTTCCCACTAAGGTCTCAGAAATAAAGCTTCAAATATGATCAATTCTTTAATATTAAAGTAGCATAATCTTTAGGCCAGCACTTCTTTAGGCCAGCCCATCAGCAGGCAGGTGTTCAGCCATCTCCAGGAAAGCAGCGCTCCATCATGTGTAACAGTTACTTGGGAAGACAAAAGCCATCACATCGAATGTCACCCTCTTTCTTCTTCTTCTCCCAGCTTCTATACTGAGCATGATGTCATACAGTATGGAATAGCCCTTTGGCCAGTCTGGGTCAGCTGTCCTGGCTGTGCTCCCTCCCAGCTTCTTGTGCACCTCGCAGAGCATGGGAAGCTGAAAAGTCCTTGCCTAGTGTAAGCACTACTCAGCAACAAGCAAAACATCAGTGTGTTATCAACATTATTCTCATACTAAATCCAAAACACAGCACTATGCCAGCTACTAGGAAGAAAATTAACTCTATCCCAGCTGAAACCAGGACAATGTAAAATAACACATGTATATGGACATTTATAGTGATCTATGCTAGCCCCTCTCTTTCTCACCTTCAAAGCATAACTTCATTGTAAGCTTTATATCAGAAGATTTTAAAAAGCAGCTCTTTTCTTAAGAATAGATGTGAATTACAACAGGAAAACCTAGTGGCTTTGGATCGGATGAGACTCTCTGACACATACACAGAAAAGCCAGGAGTCCTTCAACAGGTTTGTTTGCGAGCAGAGAAGGACTTATGGGTGAGGTGGTGGTTGGAGGCTGTCTTGGGCATAATGATCATGAAATGATAGAGTTTTCGATTCTCAGAGAAGTAAGGAGGGGGGTCAGCAGAACTGCCACCTTGGACTTCCACAGAGCAGTCTTTGGCCTGTTCAGGAGCCTGGTTGACAGAGTCCCTTTGGAGGCAGTCCTGAAGGGCAAACGAGTCCAGGAAGGCTGGACACTCTTCAAGAAGGAAATCTTAAAGGCACAGGAGCAGGCTGTCCCCATGTGCCAAAAGACGAGCTGGTGGGGAAGAAGACCAGCCTGGCTGAACAGAGAGCTTTGGCTAGAAGTCAGGAAAAAAAGGAGAGTTTATGACCTTTGGAAGAAGGGGCAAGCAACTCAGGAGGACTACAAGGATGTTGTGAGGTTATGCAGGGAGAAAATGAGAAGGGCCAAAGCCCAACTAAAACTTAATGTGGCTATAAAGGACAATAAAAAATGTTTCTATAAATACATTAGCAACAAAAGGAAGGCTAAGGAGAATCTTCATCCTGTACTGGATGAGGGGGGAAACACACTGACAGAGGATGAAGAAAAGGCTGAGGTATCTAATGCCTTCTTTGCCTCAGTCTTTAATAGTCAGACCAGTTGTTCTTGGGGTACCCAGTCCCCTGAGCTGGAAGACAGGGATGGGGAGCAGAATGAAGCCCCTGTAATCCAAGAGGAAATGGTTAGCAACCTGCTACACCACTTAGACACACACACAAGTCTATGGGGCTGGATGGGATCCACCCGAGGGTACTGAGGGAGCTGGTGGAAGTGCTTACCACCAGAACCACCAATGTCACAACAACCCCAGACAACGCTACAGCCTTGGGCAAGAGTGGCTGGAGAGCTTCGCGGAAGAAAAGGACCTGGGGGTGTTGGTCAACAGCCAACTGAATATGAGCCAGCAGGCTGGCTTGTATAGGAATAGTGTGGCCAGCAGGACCAGGGAGGTGATAGTGCCCCTCTACTCAGCACTGGTGAGGCTGCACCTTGAATACTGTGTTCAGTTTTGGGCCCCTCACTACAAGAAGGACACTGAGGTGCTGGAGCGTGTCCAAAGAAGGTCAACGAAGCTGGTGAAGGGTCTAGAGAACAGGTCATATGAGGAGTGGCTGAGGGAGCTGGGGTTGTTTAGCATGGAGAAGAGGAGGCTGAGGGGAGACGTTATTGCTCTCTACAACTACCTGAAAGGAGGTTGTAGCAAGGTGGGGGTTGGTCTCTTCTCTCTAGTAACGAGTGATAGAATGAGAGGAAATGGCCTCAAGTTGCATCAGGGGAGGTTTAGGTTGGATATTAGGAAAAAGTTCTTCACCGAAAGGATAGTCAGGCATTGGAATAGGCTGCTCAGGGAAGTGGTTGAGTTTCCATCCCTGGAGGTATTTGAAAGACGTATAGATGTGGTGCTTAGGGACATGGTTTAGTGGTGGACTTGGCAGTGATAGGTTAATGGTTGGACTCGATGATCTTAAAGGTCTTTTCCAACCTAAATGATTCTATGATTCTATGGTTCTATAACTGGCAATTATCAGAACCAAATCAAAATAACCTTTAAACAATTACCTTTTTCAGATGTTCTAATACCTCATATCAAATCTCTTTTTTCCTTAATTGAAAATTAGAAATAGTTTACATCTTTCTTCTTTCTAATCCCATGTACACAGGGATAATTCAGTGATTTAAGGATGATAAATTATGTAATTGTTCAAAACTAAATAAAATGTTTTTCTTTTGAAGCGTTCATAGAGTTTGTTTTTTTTTTTTAAATGTTATTCATCTTCTGTATGTATATTTGTAATACACACATGTTAATTCAAAGAGAATCCTGGCTTTCACTCCAAGTGTTTTTGGAGAACACAGTTTAATAATCATAGACTATTCAGCCTGGACTCCTATCACAGCCTGCCACTACTGTTCTATTTTTTGTGATTCTTCCTCTTCCCAGTTTCATTCTGGCAACCTTCTTACCAACGTAGTCTCAGTCCTACACTCCGTATGCTTCCAATGTTTCTTGGAGAGCTTGTCTTACTCTCCTCCTCTCTTATATGTGTATCCTAGTCTTTTTGTCTCAAACAAAACATCTTTCGCACCATCTTTCGCACCATCTTTTGCAATACCCCGTGGCACTCTTCCTGCTTGTTGCACTTCTCCTCAAGTCTCCTTGGTTTGGTAATGCAGCTTCCCTTATTGCAAGCTGCAGACATGGAAACACGAGAGGTACCCATCTATTCCCTTCCTTCTTTCTTCTTCCCTCCTTTACAAGTCTGGCTTTTATTTCCTTGGTGTTGCAACTAAACAGCACTATCCTCACTTTCTCAGGCTAACTACAAGACAGTAGGCACTGAGAACACAGGATGGTTGGTGGGTCAACCGCAGCTGGCAGGTAAGCCTCCACCCAGTCACTCTCTCACTCCCCCACAGAGGGATGGGTGAGAGAATCAGAAAGACAAAGGCAAGAAAATTAATGTGTCAAGATAAAGACAGTTTAGTAAGTGAAGGAAAAGAAAAAGGAAAAAAAAAACCCAACAGCAAAGGAGTAATGCAAAAGCAAACACATATCACCAGCAGACTGATTGTTTAATTCAGGTCAGCTGTCCCGGCTGTGTCACTTCCCACCCTCTTGCCCACCCCGAACCTAGCTGCTGGGGTGGGGTAGCAGAGTGAGTAACAGAGAAGGCCCCGAGACTGTGCAAGCACTGCTCAGCATTAGCTGTAGAAAATTAACTCCATCCCAGCTAAACCCAATACAGATGGACAAACTGTTCACCTCCATCCTAATCCAGGACTGCTGAGAGTTGCTCATTAAAGAAAAAGTATTTTGGAGTGCTCATTCATAGGGTAGGAATTGTTCACATAAAATCGAGCTAGCTAAAGATTTACATCTTCACAAATTTGGGGATTTTCCTGAGATGGGCAAAATGCCAGACTGTGGCACAAACATCACCATGTGTCCTGGTTTCAGCTGGGATAGAGTTAATTTTCGTCTTGGTAGCCGGTATGGGGCTGTGTTTTGGGTTTAGGATGAGAACAATGTCGATGATACACTGATGTTTTGGTTCTTGCTAAGTAGTGCTAAACTGTTGCTAAATAGTTGCTAAGTGGCGCTCACACTGGTCAAGGACTTTTCAGCTTCCCCTGCTCTGCCGGGGTGCACGGGGGGGCTGGGAGGGGGCACAGCCAGGGGGCTGACCCAGAGTGGACACAGGGCTATTCCATACCGTATGGCGTCATGCTCAGTATATAAGCTGGGGTAAGAAGAAGGAAGGGTGGGATATTGGGTGTGGTGGTGGTTTTTTTCCCCTGAGTAACTGTTATGTGTGATGGAGCCCTGCTTTCCTGGAGATGGCTGAACACCTGCCTGCCCATGGGAAGTAGTGAATGAATTCCTTGTTTTGCTTTGCGTGCATGGTTTTTGCTTTGCCTATTTAACTTTTCTAATTTATTTTACTTCAATTATTAAACTGTTCTTATCTCAACCCACGAGTTTTCTCCCTTTTACCCTTCTGATTCTCTCCCCCGTCCCACCAGAGGGGGAGTGAGCGAGCGGCTGCGTGGTGCTTAGTTGCCGGCTGGGGTTAAACCACAGCACCATACCAGCATTTTCATCTCCAAAGCACGTGATAATATAACTTTTCAAATAAAAGGTTAATACAATGCTTATATTCACCAAATAAAACGGGTTTCATTGTTTCTGTCTTAGAAAGAAAAAAAAAGAAAAGATATTTGGCACCTACTCTGTTTACCAAACTTAAATTCAGCAGTTTATGTCATAGATTATTAAAAAATACTTTTAATGAAAAGTGGAAAACATCCTTAATTATACAGAGTGTTATGAGACCAATATATTTTAAGTCCATACAAAGTTTTTGGGATTTGGGGTGGGGGGGTGTTGGTGTTTTGTTTTTTTTTTTACCTACAAGCTTTCTGAACTAATTTATAGCTTTTTGTTTTTAAAAAAAGATCATAGCATGATACCTTATTTTGTTTCTTTACCAAAAACGTTCAAAGCTTTTAAGGTATGACTCTAAAGATACAGATTACTCTATACCAATTACAATGATATGAAGCAATGCTTAATTTTATCTAAATTCTCTGAGTATCTTCTGTTTGCAAAAGAGATCTTCATGTTTTCTGCTCATTTACTAATAAGATAAGGGTGTTTTTCTTTAATTTTGGGGCACTGGGAACTTCGGTTGCAGAAAAAAACATAACATACAAACAAGACACAATATGGCATGTAAACAGATCAACAGGTAACCATTGGGTCTTTTTGGTTTTAAACAGCAATTCCTTAAACCCTAATTTTATCCAAATTATTTTTGATTGTACAATTTGCTATGTTAGCTATTCTGTGAGGTAGACCCATACAGAGGAAGTATTTAATGAATTAGGTTATGAAACTGAAGTTCAGTTTGATTCTGAAAAGAAGAAACAAAACAGAAGCAAAACCACTGATGTTTTGAAATTTTCCACAATGGAAAACCCTAGTAAAGACTTCCATACTGAAAATCCTGAATGCTGTATTCGCGATTTTTTTTCCTGCGCTTTAAAACTGAATGCAAATTCATCCTAATCTCATGAAACCTTTTGATTTTCAGAGAATAATATTTTTTAAAATTCTTCCCTTTTCATGTTACCCTGAACAGATCCATCATTCAGTGCATAGAAGAAGCATAGCTTTGAGAATGTGGCTGGATTATGCAAGTATCGAATGTATTGGAAGCAGAAGGCAGTTTACTTTGGGGGGGGCAAGGGGAGAGACTATGATGTGATCGTTATTAAACAGGATATCATAATTCTTGTACACGAGTGAACTGAATTAAATTTTCTAACAAACCTTTCTTTTGACATTTATTAAATTTTTACTTCTCAATTTTGCAACTTTGACTTTATTTTAGAACAGTTTTTTCTATGCATGCAATACAATTTAGATTAATCTGGGGTTAGTCACATAATTGTACTGCTCTTAAAATGACCTGTGAATATATATACATATAGGCTAAGACATATTCATTTAATGATTTTTGCCTTTTGTTTATTTTCATTTAATTTTGTCTTACATTTTTACTGCAGCATGTGAAGATTCTCTTTGGAACAGATCTTATACACCAATTAGTTACTGAAAGGAAACTGCAAGAGCTTCTCTTCATTACTAGATTGTTCTGCTCAACTAACACTGTACAGCCTGAAGCAAAACTACTATGTTTCTGAATTTGAGTCTGCTTGTGTGCTAGAATAATTGACTGAGTTTGCAGCTTCAGATCATTATTTTCACTGACATTCTTTTAACATTTTTGATTACTGTAGAATAGGAAATGAACTAAATTAAATTTCAGTTCAGGATTCTCTTAAATTAATTTCCAGGTTTAAACCATTTATATAAATTTAGATTATGCTAATTCAGATTCACCTTCCACGCGCTAACTTTCACTATCCCTTGAAAGATGTAGGGGTAAAGAATGTTTCTAACACAGACTTACTTAAACTGAAAATTAGAACTAAGTCTTTAGCAATAACAGAATGGTATGAATGCCAAACCAGTGCATCATGTCTGAGAAAGGTATTTCAAAATTTCTTTTCTTAAACTGAAATGTATATCTTGAGACTAATGAAAAGAATATTGTAAAACTGCTAACTATGCATGCTAAATATAATTAAATCTACATTTTTAAAAAATAAATCTCTCCATGCACAATCCTAAATCTTTTTTTTCTTTTAGAAACACTAGATAGAGTTTGATGGAAGTTCTATGGAGTCGAGCACAGCTCAAGGGCTTGACTCTTGGCCACGCTTCCGGCAGAAATGACAGCCACCCAGAATCCTTCTTTTAGTGAAAGAAATGGTCATGGATTCAAAATTGGTGGAAGTTAACATTCCGAGTCTACGTAACACTCTGAGTCTATATAACATTCACTCTCAAAAAGATAAATCCTTAGTGAGAATTTTTCCATCCCTCATTTCCATCTTAGCACAGAAGTACAAGAAAATATCTAATTTCACATCATAGGGAAATGGAAGATACAAATAAAAGACAAGTGCTGAGGAACTAACATGGACTTCATTTTTAATCTATAGCAGCAAATCTGGAACAGGTGAGTGAAAGGCTTTCAGAAAGTTAAAATTTAGCTACAGAGTATACCACAAATTTCTGAATGGTTTTCAGATTTTATGAAGTCTGTAACTAGTTCTGCATGTTTCTGAAACACACAGGAGTCTGTTGTGAGGCAGAACATACTGCTGAGTGGCCTAGTGCATCCAGGTACATTCCTACAGATATCTGTCAATATTCCTGGATGGACCCTTCCACTGACTTATTACAATGGACTACAAGGCTTATTCTGCAGATAAGTGAAGTTTTTGCTTTTATTATATCCTGCACAGGACTGAGGAACCATGAAATTGCCATAGGGAGCTAGATAAGCTGCTCCTAAAAAAGTAGATGTCTGGATAAGGACCGAGAGCAACTTCAAATTATCATCTCAGACAGGCAACCGCCAGTGCAAGGAACTTGGTAAAAGCCCTCAGGTCTGAGGAGAGCCCAGTTCCACATAGTGGTAAAGTTCCTTACACATCACAACCCTGGGATACTTTCTGAGGGCATGGGTGGATGGTATCATAAATGTAGACACCCATCTTCAGGCACCATGAGAAGGAATGAGTTTTGAGAGTTTTAGCCGGTACTGTGAAGGGGAGGAGCGTTTTCTTCTCAACTGTGTGGGAACTTTTACTGAGAAAACAAGGACGGACAAGTGTTTAAACAGGAAGCACAGACTCTGCCTTCTTTGTTGCAGCCTTTGTTTTGAGATATGAAGATTGTTTTTAAGTGTTTTACCTTCTTTCTATGAATTTTGGACACACATGAAACTGGAATGTCTTTAAAAGATAACTAGTGACATGGCTACTGGCAAACAGAAATTGTGGAAGTAATTTTTTGCACTGACATCTATGTGCATCAAATAAGACACAAGTAAGATTCCTGTACAAGTTATCTTCACAGGAGCTAAGAGTGATCACTGTGGAAGTACAGTGTAGTGCTGAGTACTCTGTGATCTGTACAACTCCATACAGACCACAGAGCAGTCAGCATTATGCAGTAATCAGAGCATCACAAAACATTTGTACATGACATGTATGATAAAGTGTAGAGGGACTCTCTTTGTTTTTCCAATAGCTAAGAAAAGTGAGGCTATGTTCAAGGAATGAGAATTAAACAGTAGCAAGGAAGCACTTGTGACACAAGTGAGGGTAAGTTCAGTTCTCCACAGGATAAGTGAAAACAGCTATTGTTAAAATTCCTCTTGTGTCAGGACTGATAGGGGAGTGGTTAGACACTGCAGGGATACTGCCTGTTTGGTATTCAGAGGCTGTACTGCATTGCTCCTTATTTAAAGTTGCAGTCTGTTACTTTTACCAAACAGCTGTGTTTTGCTTTTACTGTCTGTCACTGTGTGGCATCAATAAGATTTCATTTTAATTTGACTGTCAATTTAACATCAAATACTACTGACATGACAGCACAAAGCACTGGTGTCTTTATACTAGAATAGCCAAACCTTCTAACTGAGCAGTGAACAGGAAAGGTAGGTCCAGCTGTGGGAATGTCTATGGCTACGTCTTCTCTTCCCCACAAAAACTAGAGGTGTCTCAAGGAGAAAAGTTATAACTGGACAGGGAAAAAAATCTCCCAAATTATAAAACTGAAATTACAAAAGAAGAACTGACATTTTTCTCAACGAAAAGAAGTAACTATCACATGAGTCAGTTGTGGCTACAATGTGTATAAACTTATATTTTTACATGCAGATCTCTATTGATGTCATCTACTCTTAGGGAATTAAAGCCATCTTAAAAATTATTGGATTTTACAAACACTTCCCATTATGGTTAAAAAGAAAAACACATTGCGGAGGGAAGCAAAGAAAAACTTTGCTATTTTATCAAGCTCTGTTTGAGAGGAGTAAGAAAGAACATAAAGGAAAATGTGTACAATTTTGGCTTCATTCTTAAGACTAAAATAATCCACTAATTTCTCATATTGAAAGACTCTCTTAGTGCCTGTGTCATTGGTATATAAAAGACATTTAAGATGGAATAATCTATTGAAACCTGAGATCATCCTCAGGTAAAAAATTTAGTCCCATTGAGATTATGTTGCAATTTCCTCAGCACTGAGATACGAATGTTCACAGTCATTCCCTCTGACACCAGTGTAGAGGTACTATAAGTGAAAACAGACACTTTCCTTTATTCATCCTAACATGTTTTCACCCTACTTTTAAGGAAGTGTCTTTTTATAAACTTTTTTTACATGAAGTAGAGAAGTTTTCTTCTTTGTTCCTCTTGGTTTTTTCTCATCTGGTAGACTCAGATTCAGCTGTTGCTCAAATTACAATTTCATTGACTCTCATTTGTACATACTTACCCCGCCAATCTCATGCTAAAATATTAACAAAATGTTATTGTTTTCATTTTTCTGAAGCAATTTCCTTAAATACAATTACTATAATTTTAGTCCTTAGTCAAAATATTTCTTAGTTTCTCAAAACAGTTGATTTGTGAAAGAGTACAGATTTTTTCATAATCCTTTCCAGTAAAAAAATATATCTACTCATTGTGCTAAATGCATTTCCTTGAAACCATCTTGTACTTATAGATCAAAGAATAAAATTACTATAATTTTTAGCTTCCATTCAGTATTGTTCTTACGCTGAAGGAATTTCCTGTGTAGCAGATTTCATTAGAACTTGAATCCTTTATAGATTTCCTTTTAATATCTGCTTATATTCTGATTTCTACAATGTATACAAACAACTCAGAATCTGAGTTTATTGAATTCTGTTTTATTATGTCAGTAATGAGATCCTGAAAATAGAAATAAGTTTCTTTATCCACATTTCTGTTCTCATGGATCATTAGCTTTTTCTTCTGTTGTATTTGTAAATTTAACATCATCCGCAGAATTCACAATGTTAAAAAAGATGGAAAGGTAGCTGCACAGAACTGAGACTAAACTTTTAAGTTAGTCTTTTTAATAACACATTGCAATGGTTCTAAAATTCAAGGTTCAAAGCTGCACTAATCTTAATTTCAATAGCATTAATGGGAAGAAATGTACTACAAAGACCAACAATTAAGGGCCATTGATGTATCCCTTGTGGGAAGCAAGAACTCAGCACCCAGACAGGGAATAACCAGAATTTATTTACTGCTAGATTTATACCATCATTTCTCCTAGCTCTTTCTAACAGTCTTATGATATTTGTATTCATTATTCAATTTCATTCACTCCAGCATATATATTTCTCATTTCCTTCAGTGAGATCACATTTTAACACTCTCTTAACTTTTTTCTTTGTTCTAGTAATTTTAAAGTATCTGGCATTATATTTCAATCTGATATGTGAATAAATAAACTGCAGAGTAATCTTTCACGGAAGTTAATTCCAGCTGTAAACTACAGCTTGATTAATCCAAACAGATAATTACCATTTTGTGTTTGATGTTTTTACCAAATGCAAAATGGATGCATTTGTTTAGTAACTGCATGGGAACTGCACCAAAAATTCCAATCCTATCAAATAATGAGTATAAATTTGTGGTGTATCTAATCTTTAAAATATTGCTAGGATTGGACTCCTTCAGAAAAAGAATGGGAGTCAGCACTGCAGTCAATTTTCAAAGCATTCCAAAAGAATGCATCTTCCACTTGTATCAATTTATAAATGGTGAAAAGTCCCACACTGAAGTGTTCGGAAATAACACAGAATATGTTTTCTTGTTACAGTTGATGGAAATCACCTGGTTAGATGGTCACTATCTCAGAATGTGTTATCTTGAATTTGGCTTCCTGAGAATACATGTGAAAAGTAAGGAATTAGACTGTATTTACAAATGGGGATTGTCTCATGTGAGAGCAGGCAGGAGGAAAAGTCATTACAGATAAACATTTCAACATGAACTGCTGCAAATTGATCACATATGACATATTAAATGAGGTATTTGGCAACAAAAAATAAAAAGTAAAATGTTATGAAGACATAGGAAAGTGAATTTTGCCTCTGTACACAGTATTGTTAAGATTACTGTTAGAAGACTGTCAAATTCTGTCTACACACTTCAGAAAATGTGAAAATACTTGGAAGAATAGAAAACAGAGATTCAAAACTAATCAAACAGCCAGGAAAAAACCTTAAGCCATGAATTATCATATGTTAACTTACACAGAAAATTGGTATGGGAGAGCAAATCTTATTAGAATTACGAACCGAAGTGTAACAAAATCAAGCTATTGGATGCAGAAATTAAGCAAAATTCCATCTTTAAATAAAATGCTGTTTCTAAATGGTAGGTGGAACTGATCAGTGTAGCAGGATTTGAAAGGAACTGATTCAAGTCCCTTGAAACCAGAGCCCTTAAAATAAGATTATTTTTAAAACAAATGTTTTTTTCCTTTTTCCAAAAGAAAAATTCTACAGTCTTTATAGGTAAATCAGAGTAGATTTGCCTAGTGGTTCTTTCTGGATTCTGAAACAAAATGAAAGAATATATACTATCTAGATTTAAAAAAAAAAAAATCAAAAATCACTTTAATACATTTCTTCTAGCCAAAGAAACCTCCCTTTCCTTTATGGTTCTGTAAAAAAAGAACACTAAAGGTAGGATGACAAAATTTCAGATTTACCAGGCACAGCAGAAAGACAGAAGGGAAAGTGAATGATTTCTGCTTATTCCACAGCTGGCTCCAATCCAGAGGGAAACCAGCAGATGTACTAGAAAGAGCTACGATTCCATTTCTGTGCCACAGTATGATGAGGTGCTCTGCTCTGCAGGATTGAACACAACCTTATGGAAGCTGATGTAAAAGGTAACAAATTGAAGGCAAAGGGAACTTGGAGATTCCTTGAAACCTGGACAAAATATCTCTTTATGTGTGTTGGACACAAACTAGGTATTTGTGAAGTTATCCCCCGCAAAAGACTCATTGTTTTGCCAGCTAAATTACTTTTAAATTAATTACATGCAAACTGTGGAACAAGTGCACTGTTCATCAAAACTTGTTCACTCAGGTTTCCTTCCAGCATACTCCATCCTGACAAGCAGTCAGGACACATTAAGAGTGTGCACCCAGGCACACTGTATTCTTTTTATTCTCATTTGTACTCTTGGATTTTTTTAATTTGACTGCAGGGATTGAATGTTCCATTTTTAAAATCTGGCTCTGTATGTTTTCTGCTACAGTATAACAGTAATATATTCAACCCACATATGGCGCAATTCACTCTTCTTCAAACCCCACTGCTGAGTCTTCAAAATAATAATGCTTTCTAAATTTGAAAAGTTACAGTTTTGCTTTTAGTAATGTTCTTAAATTACTAACACCTATCCAGTTATGTAGACAAGAAAAATTTAGTCTCCTAACCACAGTAAATTCTAGGATATTATCTTCACCGTTCCATGAGAAATCGCTGCAGCTGAGAAATAGACATTTCCCCACAAAACAGTCAATCAGACCATATTTGTGAGCTACTTACTTGTGTAAGTGAGCTGAAATCCTTGGTCAGTATCAGATCCATTGGTATTAAACTCTATCCACAAATGGTTAGAGGTGCTATTAAGGATAACTCCCATCATGTCATTTTTGGTGAAGGCTCCCAGAGAGCGTGAAGAACTGTCTTTTCCATCATACACCTTGTAGAAACAAAATAATAGTATGAAACTGGGCATCAAATCTAAATATTTGAAAAACATTAGTTTACCTTTATAAAATACTTCCAAAGTTAGCTAGGTATTGCCAATAGTTTCTCCAAAAAAGTTAATGTTTCCATTTTGCGAGGTATATACCATTTGGTTATGTAGTTCAGTGAAATATAAAATATTCTGTCACCCCTAAGGTGTTTTATAGCCTTTTTTCTTTTTCAGTTTTGTGAGCTCATCTTGAATGAAATTAATATTTATACGCGACACTATCTTCTGAGGTTTCATAAACTCAGATTATTTTTCACAATTATTCACAAAGGCTAACAGAAGCATAATTTCTGAAATCACCATTGAAGGCTGCAAGAGGTAAACCCTTACAGACTAGTCTGTTCTCTCCTGTCTGGAGATATCAACAACAGAACTGAGGTATTTAAGTCAATTTGTCACCTTTTATTTCAGACTCTGAGCCTGCAGTTATTTTTGTTTTACTACAGGTTTTAACAAAGAAAGATAGGTCTTCAAAAAGATATGCAAGTCTATTTCCAAAATAAGTGTAGAGATGTTCTTATTTACTATGTTACTTTATTGAAAACTTTCAATGGAGGACAAAATCAACAATATTAACCTCTGTGATTTTCCTAGAATGAATAAGAACGTCCTTTTGATTGTTCACCAATACAGAACAAGTACAAAGAGCTGGCTAGAGGGTAAAAAAATTATTTTTGCTTACTGCAAAACCTTGAAAGCCAGAAAGTGCCAAAATAGTCTTCTGTGCAGTGTTTTTTTCTCAAGATGAATTAAAAAAAAAGCTAATTTCTTCTTTAAATTAAATAAATCACCTGTACTTTCTCATGCAAAAATAGGCAAATATGAAGTGTGTTTTGTACTTCCAAAACATATACCATACATCATGTGGATGCTTGTACAAAAGCAAGTAATGAATCTGAACAGGTGGTTTCTAATATGAAGTAAAAGACAATTTACCCTGATCTCATATGTCCCAGAGTGACTGTAGATAACTAGTGCAACAGCTACAATTACAGTAAATATCTTAAGCTCTGGATCTTCATCTCTCTATTCTCAGACCTTGTGGTGCAGTGACGATTTAGACTGATTCCAGCCAGAAGCAGGCAGTGACCCATTTAACAATCTAAATTGCTACATTTGAGTCACAGGCACTTCTTCCTATTTGAATGCCCAGTTAGATCTATTAATGCAATTTAGAAATGCATCTTTTGAGACGACAGACCACTACAACTATATTTATGGATGATGACCAACAGTTAAAAGCAGAGCTATTTTCTCAGTGGAGAAAATACCGCTATACCATCAATACAGGTGAATGTCTTGAAAGCACCTCATTCATCTCCAGTGCTGACATTAACAAAATAAAATAATAAAACCAATGTGCATAAAAATTTTTTAAGACAAAAGCATAAATTTAGTTTAATAAACATACACACATATAAATAATTACCTTCCCTAAAAGAAGCTTTTGAAAAATAATATATTATTCAAGCCATTGATAGAACAATACATTCTTCCCTTATTACTAAGGCAAGGATTGTCTTATATCAGGGCACATTGATGAGCTATCAGAAGACACAATCAATTGTATTTAAGATTCATGCGAGAAGTAACACATACTTAATGTCTACCTCTTGGCAGAAATATGACTTTAAACTGTGCTAAGAGTATCTGAAAAAATGCTTCCAAGATTCTACCATCGTCCTGGGCCAGAGCTACAGATCATTTTCACAGACTGATTATGCTTTATTTATCAGAGCTGGAAATCATTGTAAAAAATAAATAAACATTCATTCACCATAAGATTTATTTTTTAATAACATTCTGATCATATATATTATGCAAAAAGCACAGATATATTTTACTTGGTTTGAGAGATATTACTTTGAATGGAATGATCTTCTTTTAATTGTCATTAATAAAATGTTTAAAAAGTGATTTTTATTCATCTTTAATAAATGTTTAAAAAGTGATTTTTATTCATCTTTTAAAAAAACAAACAGCTAATTACCCAAACCATTGTCCCTTAGACATCCTGTTCCAACAGTGTTCTACCTCACTGACTGTTACAGATACTCTTCCTACCTGAGGATCAGCAAGTTAAATAATAGTATCTCTCCCGATGAATTCAGACACAACTGAAAACATTGTTTTATGAAATAAAAATGAGATAAGAGAGATCATGTGAAAGCAGCTGTAAAAAAAGCTGTGACAATTTTTAACTGGTGACATTTGTCCAGCTGTTGTTAACATTACAGACATAAGTAGGTACATGTCTATTCTAGTAATTGAAACAGTGTTAGTGAGCAAATATAAGCATTGAATCTCCATTGTCTGTACTGATAATTTGTTTGAACCATCTCTGGGAAAGAAAAAGCATTTTCCCTAACAATTCTTGGTCATGGTTTGGTAATTAGTGTGGGCCAAGGACCATTCCCAATACGCAGCTTGCGTGCAACCACTGTGTTCTGTCACATGCGACTGTCTCCAGAGCAAGAGAACACATCTAATACACTAGTCTAGACATTACCACTAATGACTCATATATAGTGCACATGTTTAACTCATTTAGGAGAACCATTTGAAATATAATTCACATGCTACAATTACTATTTTCTCTGCCATGAAGAAAAAAGCAAGGTCTATTTGGCCAAATAGATGAAAGACATGAAATTATATTCTGAGTTTCCTCTTACTTCTAACAAATTCACAGTGATTGCATTATAAAGATTTCACCATAAGTAGCCACTTTAAAGAATTATGAAATTTCAAGTGGCAGTTAGAGCAGGGAGATCGGGAAGCTGAAGTGTTAGTGAGTGAGAAAGGATAAGCTTTAAAATAAACAGATAATCCAGGTACTCAGTTATGCCATATGCCTCAAAATGGTGATTCTGTTTCTTTACTTGAGTTCAGATTTCTTTCCCACTAATTCAAGTGCAAAATTTGCCACAGCTATAGAAAGCTTTCCCCACAACTTATAGTCATTAGCCTGCACATGTTCTCCTTGAAAGCAATAGTTTTGATCCTTCCTCATGCACACGGTCTTACTGATGTCAAAAACACCCTTACAAATTATATGTTATTCCCTATGCATCACAGCCTCAATACCCAGCCTCAATATCCCCACTTATGTCAACAGTAAACCTAGTTGAATACATATAGCTGAAGGTGGTTTATATTTTCAAAGCAAGTAAACAGTGCCAGAGTAGGAGTTAAGTCACCATAGCTTGATTGTCTACACAGTATTTATTGTCAGTACATCGTTGGCACACATTTAATGCAGACTTACTAACACCCTCACAAATCTTTCCTGAGAAAGCATTAGTCCAGGAGCAGCATAGGCCAGGGACTGTTTCTGAGAGACAGTTTGAGTTAGCCACCTTGTTTTGTAAGATTAGAGAGTTTAGTGTTATGGATGTAGTCAAACTGGGGAAGCTGGCCTCGGGGGCAGCGGGGAATGACCACAGCGTTGTTTGGAGCACTTAGGATAAATGTAGCCAGAGCATTCAGGGACACCCCATTTCACCTAAACATTTGTGAGGAACTAAAAGGGAAGTGCTTGCTCTACTGCTGGGATTAAAATATGCAGGCAAGAGAAGAGGACAGTGCCACGATTATTCATGAGGTGAAATGCTCTAGTAACAGTGCTAATGTATCTGCACCTGCTGTGGGAATGTAAAAACAGGCACTCACCTGAAGGAGAAGGAAATGCTGGCTAGATTTTCTTAAACTCCAGTTTCTCATTCTGACAGAAAAATAAATTACTTACAACTAAACTTTGCACTTTTCCTTAATTGCAGAGATCTTTATGGCATAAAATCATCCCAAAGGGAAATGCTTTTTAAATATTGCTTTTATGGTTTGAGAGATAATTTCTGTATAGCTTCCTGACATTGTTATGTATCTTCTTATATATAGTCCCAAATCTTTTCATTACATTCTCATGGAATTCTTAGTGATCCTACCTCAAACAAATAGTGATATTATAGACTTCCTAAGACATTCATGGTGGGTTGGCATTATCAGGATAGTTTCTCACACTTTTTTTCCTCGCTCCTCTTTTTCACACACTACTGCACAGCATTTATCACCCTATCTTAAATACATTTCCCCGAGGTGCCACCACCTTGGCTGTGGGTCGGCTGGAGCCGGCTGGAACCGGCTGTGTCCGGCACGGGGCAGCCCTGGCCTCTCCTCACAGAGGCCACCCTGCAGCCCCCTGCTAACAAAACCTGGGCACCTGCACCCAATGCAACATCACATATGTACATATTTTCTTTAAAAACAGAGTCAGATATTCAGGTGGGAAAATGCCCTATATTTCAACACAAGTTTTATAAATATTCTTAAGCCTTAATGCATCCCTTGCAAGCTGCCTGCAAGGCAGTCTTGGGGCTTTTCTTCTGTGGCGAAACAAGATAGAAGACTGGTGTTCATAATATATTTTGCTCATATTTAGGGTACAGATAGGAAAGAAAGCAAACTTCAGAAGTCCACAACCCTGCCAAAGCTGTGGAAAAGGTAAGCCTTTGGAGAGTGTCCTAATTTCCCAACTGCTCAGATTGTAGATCTGGTCAGAACACATGAAAATTTATTTCTATCTCACATGCTCAGATCTCCTTCCCATGCAAAACAGGACAGGAAAGGGAAGAGGGAGAAGAGAGTAGATAGTACATATTTACTTAAACTAGGCTATAACTGAAGCATGCAACCACAGGTAAGGAACATTTCTGAATCATTTTAAGGAATTACAATAAAATAAAGTGAAAATAAAATAAAATAAAATAAAATAAAATAAAATAAAATAAAATAAAATAAAATAAAATAAAATAAAATAAAATAAAATAAAATAAAATAAAATAAAATTATTTTAGCTGAGAATGAACTCATCCTTCTTGATGAAAAATTAGGTGCTGTAGTCCATAAGATATTTTCCTTTTGCTAACTGATGTTAAAAAGGCTAATTTCTTTGAAAAAATGCAAAAATAAAATGGAAAAGGAATGCAGTAGTGACCTCTGATAAACTATTGAAGAAGACAAATGTATGACTCTGTATGAAGAAGACATCGCTCCACATGTGTATGAACAAAATTGACAATTAGTCCCAGAGATGATGTAGCACTGAAATATGAGAGTTTGTAGAGGAATGAAAAAGGTTAAAAACAAAATAGAGGACATTATTTTGCCTCTGTATATAGTACTGCCTTATAGTATCCATTTCTTGAGTCTTCTGTATAGCTCTGGTCTCTGCATGTGCAGAAGGGCAGAGTGGAGCTGTGAAAGTGCAGACACAGGCAATGATTGAGGAGCACCTGCCTTAGAAGCAGAGACTAAGTTCGGACAGGAGAAGGCTGAGCAGGGATATGACTGAGGTTTACATAATCATGAAGGTATTAGAGAACATGAATGCAAAACTATTCATCAAATCCTGTATTGTTAAAGCAAAGGAGTACTTAATGAAACTTAATGTTTCATTAGTCAACTAACGATGTTGATTTCAAAGAGACAAAAGAAACTACTTCTTTAAACAGTACATAGTGAACTTCCAGGATTTGTTGTCATAGAAGAGGTTTCTAGTCATATTAACTAATTTAAAGGACTACCAAAATTCAAAGACAACATGTCAGTAGCAGGTGGAAGAGACAGCAAAGTGTGGTCTAACTTAACCCAACAGCTGTGGATGTTGGCGGAGCATAAAGGCAATGGAGCACAAACAGTGGCCAAGCTTGCATATTTTACCTAAATAAAACCATCTATCACTATTATCAGACAAAGCATACTGAGCTAGATGGACCACTTGATTCAACTCAGCGAAGTAACTCGTGTTTCTAAGATAACTGTCAATGTTTTGGAAAACAAAAATTCTTCTTGCTGGCTTCCTGTGCTAGGTTGCTGGAATGTTCTCTGCTTTCAGCTAGCAGACCTTAAATCATCACAAAGTGTCTTTTTAGTGGTAAGCAGGCAGTCTGTGTCATCTCATGATGCATGGCAAGACTGGAAAGAACATTTCTTTCAGTCTAGAAGAATATCTTCTATAGTTTAGCTAAAGAAATCAGAAGCTGCATGGACAAGTTTATAAAACCTGAATACTAGAGATATTTTAGCCACTAATACAAACAAAGATAGGACACACTCCAGACATTAACATTCAGTTGTATACGCTGTTCAACCTCCAGCACATTTTCAGTCAAGATTTTGGCCTGCTCCTCTTGGCAGTCTTCCAGACAATGCCTGGGTAAGTTTTAGGGCTAGACCAAGGGCTCATTCCGATGGAAATACATACAAGGACATCTTGGCATGGGAGAGGAGAGGAAATAGACTTTATTTTTATAAATGCAGGTTATGGAGAGGTTATGGGGGGAGAGAGTTTAATTGTATAAATGGAAGTTGTGCTGTACCAGTTGCCTCAGAACCAGAGAACAGGCCTTGCAATACAGATATCACCACAATTTTGCCTTTGCTTCCTGTGGATCCTCAGGAGTATAGTGCTAACAGATCTATGAAAGAAGAAAGTATCTAACATTGCTCAGAACAGCTTTCTCTCAGGCAAATCTTTCTTATATCTCCAGGGAATATCTCTAAGTATGCTTGACATTACTCATGAAATGTTCTGAAGGATAATTGAGTTTCTTGTATGTTTGTTTACGGCTTTCTAAGATTTTTTTTGTTCGCGAAGTTTATTAAATTATTTACAAACTTGATATGTGCAAAGATTCTGGGAGACTTATGTACCATATCCAAGCAGCTCAGTGGGCAATTAAGTTCTTCCTTGTCTGCTGTATCTGTTCAGAGCAAAAATACTTTTGTGGATCTGCACTGTCAGACCATGGAAGATGGGAGCAAAGGACAACATAGACCACATATTTTGCCCACCAACTCAATTGTCTTTGATCTAAAAGGAAAACCATAGGCCAAGGTCTTGCAGTGTTTCATTTGTGGTGGCAACACAAGCATGGAGGAGTATTATCAACAATTTTGTGGGTAAAAGTGGAGAAAATGCTGCTCTTTTGACTGCAACTTTCTAATACTATTGGGGGTTCTTAAAATTTTCTTTATTTCATGGTCTAATCTAGTCTGTACTTGCTAAAAAGAACAGGTGTAACAACAAAGATATGAATGTCTATATTAATAAAGACAATACTTAAAGCGAAGTCTTTTTTTTCCTTTTTTTTTTTTTTTTGTTCTCCACATCTTAATCATATCTCTAAATGGCTTGTACTTTGCAGGAAATGTATAACTTCAAATTGAATTGTCACACTTATTTACATAAGGAGTCTCTTAAGATGAAAAAAAGGATAAAAGTATGGCCACCAAAATTTGATCCATAACAATGATATCTTTAAACTCCTTGTGGGAAGCATTCAGTGCAAATAAAATAGTAAAATCAAGTCAGAAACATAGACAGCAATTTCTAACATGTTAAATGGGTTGCTGTGAGATCCCCAGACAGCAAGTTGTTAACTGAATTCTGAATACTTGGTGGTTTGAAGTATCAATTAATTCTGAAAATTTAGAGACATAAATTTGAAAGGGTAATTTAACATATGCTCAACACTTCAGACGAATGTCATGATTTTCAGCACATACAAGAATGCAGTAGCCAGTATTAAGAAAAGACAGATTATGGCTATGCTGTAGAAAAGTACATTACATGTTCAAAATCTGCATATATTTAGGCCAAATTTCAAAGGCTATGTACAGCATAAAGAATGAAAACCATCTTCTGTATTACAGTTTCAGTCAATATTATAATGCTATATGTTAGCTAGCATCTTTCTATTCAAATGAGCAAATTAATTAATTTGAAAAAAAATACCAGTTCTGTGCAAGACAAATAAAATAAGAAAATAAAAATGTACCAAAATTAAAACCTGTCCTTTGTTAAGTAATCACCGTGCTGCACTTATAAATATTACCACAAACAGAAAATAATATAGACACTTTTGTATTCAAAATCCAAGTTCACATTTTAGGTTTTCTTTTTAGATTTTAACCCACTATAAATCTAACTGAACTCTTAATGTTACTTATAGTTTCTGTGAATCTAGTAAAAATAATTTAATCTAGTATAAAGAAAGTGATGCTATCCACATAGAATTTATTCATTTTGTATGAGAAAGTGAATAAAAATAAAACAAAAATAAAAATAATTCGTGTTAAAAGCAGAGTTGCTCATGCAATGTGAATGATGAGCATGTTAGAAAGTGAAATTATATTCTTTTTACCTTAACAATATCTCCCTCACACAGTTGAAAGCTCCTGGCTTTAAGATGGATGCCTTTTCCGGCCTCTGTTTCAATTTTATAGATACATTCATGGTTGTTGTCATAATTAGATGGAAAATTTGGAGACAGCAATGTTCCTTCATTTCCAGAGACAGTTGCTCCACATTCAGCTAAAGAAAACAGACACATTAAAAAAAAAAGTGAATTATCCATTTCAAGAAAACATGGGTTATTTGTAATAATATTTAGACTCTATGAAAACTCTAACAGGCTGTCCAGGAAAAGTATGTTTCTGTCAGATTTCATCGCTAGGACAAACTCCTAGAAACTCTGCCAAAGTTGCTACCTCCTGCATTTCCCTGGGTACCTTTATTATGTGCACTTAGGTGCTTTTATGTAATTCCGTTTACCTCCAATTTATTCCTTGGTCCTCCCATCAAACTAACCTATAATGGAAGTTAGACGGATTCCATAAAAATTGGACGTTTTGTTGAAATATATTGTGTGGTAACATTTCAAATAAATGTAACATTGATTTCACTTACTTCCCTGTTCAGCTTTACAAATAAGTATTAGAAAAAGCAGACAATGAGCTGCTGAGATGAAAGAATCTGGCAATAAATCAAGAGCATTCAAATATTTTTTTCTTCACCAGGAATAAAACCAAAAAATTAAAAAACCAACCAACATTTATTGACATCAGTCAGGGCCAAGCAGGCATCTCCCTTCTTTTCCAGGTAAAGAGTAGGTGAGTCTTTTTCACAGCCATCTGTAGTAAGAACTTATTGACACTTTCAGTAGACATTTTTGTCATTGCTCCCCAGTAAATAAAATAATAAAGTATAGGGAAGAGTGGTATGTTCCAGCCCATGGGCTCAGTTTGAGTTCTGAATAAAGACTAATAAAATTATTCCAAATGTGCAATATAAATTTCAGCACATAAATTAAAATATCCAAAGAGATAGTAAATAATATTCATCTGTTGTTCAAACAAATATTCAAAATGCTTAAAAATGGCCTAAAAACACCTTCTAAAACCCCACAGTAACAGTAACATACTAATATTAATCCATAATTTTTTTTACGGTGGATGAGATTGATATTTATATCTCATTGTTCAGTCTAAAGATAAAATATACTGTGTTAAATACAGATTTTGACGTAAACATCACTGAGACCTCATTCAGAGTTTGGTAAAAACCTGTTATAACAATTAAAATAATAATAAATTAATGTATATTTGTAAATCAACAGATATTTTTTTATTGAAGATGTGATAGGTTTTAAAAAAAACCTGTTTTTTTTCTATAAATGTTAAATAGATTTTTAGGGTTCATAGGATGTTAAAATATTCATTTTTGTAAGTGTGTGGGGTTTACAATTTTAGGTAAAACTGAGTATAATTTAACAAGTATATATGTAAAGAATAATTTTGAAAATATAATGTAAAGATAGACCAGAAAGATGTATCAGAAAATAATTCATTTAAATGTATTCAGGGAGAAATGTATGTTTTATACCATAAAATAAAACAATCTAAATAAAGAAATAAACAAATAAACAATCTAAAATTTTTTATTTACATTTCCAAGGCCTTGGCAGATATCATCAATTTTATGTGCTTCTTGCTTTTGAAAAGCCTAAAACCAGTGAAAATTTCTGTATTTTAGACTTTCTTCCTTCAATAACACTAAAGAAAAAAAGGGAGGAAGAAGGACAAGGAGAGGGAGGCAGGGAGAGATGGAGGGAAGGGAGAAGGAGGGAAGGAAAGATGAAAGAGGGGAAGAAAGGAAGAGGGGGAATGAAATAGTCACAGTGTTATTTGGAGCCTCATTTCTACTCTACATTTGGGCTCTCCTTAGGCAACGTGAAGAAGGAAATCACCAATAGGTTGGCTCAGGATCTTTGATTTAACACATAAGTTAGAGTTCATTGGCTATTTTAAAGTAGAGCTTTATGTTCTCCCTTCCCTTAGCTTACTTAGGCCCTAAGCTGCATTATATTTAATAGGCAGAAGAGAGAGTGTCAGGGAATAAGAACCCCTGCCACCAAACTTCAGAAAGCCAAACTTTTCCTTCATTGGGGATTGTGGGATGCACCAGCTATTTTTAATAAAGCCACTTTATTTTGTCTAAATGTTTCAAAGAACTGCAGCAGACTGACAAATGAACTAGATTTTTATTTTGATACTTCTTTGGTAAAGGATCTGTCAAATATGTGATACATATTACATATGGTTACTTATACATATCTATCTATATATTTGTGTGTACATGTTCATATGTAGCTACTTTTGTCTTTGATTTTTAGGAAGAAAGTGGAACTAATTGAGTTTATAAAATGTAATTCAAAGCAATGCCAACAGTAATGCCAGATATGTTTAGACCCATACTACTCGATGTCTTCTTGTGTTTACGACACCAGTACTCTACAAGCCTTCTGCAAACAAGTGTTTGCCCAAGTAAAGATCCATGCACAAATTTCTATGTTCCCTTAGGCTGCATTGGTATCTCATTATCTACCTCCTTCAAAGAACTGGAAAATATAGAAGTAAAATGCTGAAGAGAAGAAAGTAAGAAAACGTTATGGAAGCAAAGTTTTTTCTTATATAATGTTCATACAATATTCTACATTTTGTTTCAGTGATTGACTGTAAACCACTAAGACACATGCAGTAATAGAAAAAGAACTGGCCAAATTTCCTGTTTGGATAAGTCTATGTTCCAAAGTTCAAAACCATGGCAATTTAAATCCGCGAATAAAAGTACTGATGTATAAGATCAGGGATAATGAGCTTTACAAACTAAAATTAATATAATATTACTACCCTTCTAAAGTATACCACATTCTGCAAGAAGCAGACATGCTTTCTGCTATGAACAATTAGTTATTTACTAAAATTCAATTACATTGCAAAATCCTTTGAACTCAAGTTGGCACTCATACACCTCCAACCCATCCCATACAACCACATTCTGTTTCCAGTGTATACTACCCCTTGTTAAAATACCTTGTAAATATTTGACAGGTATGCATTTTTATTAGACCCTATCATTCCCTTTGTTATCATGACAAAGGGTTGCTCACATCCTCTGACCAGTCAAGTTTCCTAGCTCAACTCATGTCAGTAAATCACTGACACAGCCCCCAGAAAGAGGTTTCCAAAGGAAAGCAAGCCCTTCTTTGTCAACTTCCCTCCCTCAATAGGAAAATAATACAAAACATGTCACAGTTCAGATTAGGGTTTTCCTGCCACTTTTTGCTAATGTTAGGATATCAAATTAAGGCCATGTTTAATTAGCTCCCCCAAGTTCTTGGCCTGGAGATTTAGGTGACTTTTTTCCAGAGAAATGTTGGCCCCACCCATGGAAACATTCCTTTCTCCCCAGACAATTGGAGCTTTTGGAGATCTGGTGTCCTAACACCTGAAATCTCTTTCATTTGACTAGAAACTCAAAAGAGTCATGAACAGCAATACTGAGTCTGGTCTTGTCAGCAGGAAAAGCTTATGCTTTTCAAAAAGGCATCTCTCCCCTTCAGGGCCCTAATATTTTACTCAGCAGTATAGGAAATATCATATTTTCTTCTTTAAAAATATCTACAATAGCTGTTACTGCTGCTGCTATTTTATACAGTAATTAACACATGCAGCCAGAATGTGTGACAGCTAAATTCAATTCACTTTGCCTCTGGGGATTTAAACATGCATCTCCTATGACTTCTGCTTCACATAAAGGGATTAGAAAATCAGTTAGTCACAAAGCAAGCAATGTTGGCTAACCTCTTTAGCATAATAGGTAGGGCATTAAACAGTGGAGGAGCAACACTTCTTCAAGGAAATTCATACATTAAGCAGTTGGGAAATAAAATTCTGAAATAACCCACGAATCAACATTCACTGTTACCATGTGAGTACCAAACTACTAGACTGGAAAAATATATTCATGTTCACTTCCATTTTCACCACCTTCAATTAATTAATCTTTAATTCTTTATGCAGAATGAAACAACGGCCTTTAGCCACATTGGCAAGATCATTCTGCCAGGAGGCATCAGATATAATTTAAAATTATTAACAGAAACAAAGGAAATGAAGCCACATTTCTTACATTCTTGATGAAAGATCAAGCCATGAAGTTTTGCACAAGGAAGTGATATGGCTCATCTGCCCATGGTAACTGGAAAATAAAAAACTGCCAATCGCCCTTGAAAGATGTCTTGCAACATTCCTTATCTAGCACATGTGCTCTATGAGTAACTACTGATTTTAGTACTTCAAGTTAAGCAGACAAATCTTATCATATGATCCTGAAAGAGCTCTTTAGTTCTTGGCTACAGAGGACTTTCTTTTACTCTTTCATGCTACTATTTTACTTCAACGCCTTCCAGATTCCTTCTGAGTTCCAGAGACCTGCCCTCATCTTGGGAGAATGATCTGCCTCCCCAGCCCAGACACCTGAAAGAGGAAAGATTTCTCATGCCCCCTACATGAGAACAAATCTTGTATCTTGTATTTTCATTTATTAAATATAATTCACTGAATATTAACCATATGCACCCTTCCTCTGATAAAAATCAACTATATCAGTATTTGTATCTGCCAGTCTTCAAATTATGCAAACATTGACAGGTACAGAATTTGCCCCGAGAAATAATCTTTACTGATCTTAAAGTAATTACTGTTGATATTCTGTCTCCATACTTTGATCCACAACCTTGTCTTGAAAAAATCAGTGTGAATTTAAATGAACAGGTATACTATAACACACCCACTGAACATGCTCTATGTAAATAGTATTTTCAGGACTAGCTTCTCCAGCTGTAGCCTTTAAAGAAGAGGAATATATTTCATGATGATCTTTGTCAAATTATGCGATGTGCTTAGACTAGTATAATAGTACTAATGTAGGTACAATTTAAGAACTTAAAATCCGCATATGATATAATACCTAAAAATTGCTGTAAAAAGATGTAGCACTGAAATATGTATTATAATGTAATACAGATCCCTTCTTTATTTTGCTTTCCTACCTTTCCTTTGCTTCTGTAGTAATCTATTTGATTTTTCAAGATGTAAAATAAATTGATTCAAAGTTTCTAGTTTTTTACTATCAATATGGTCAGTGGCACCTAAACCCACTCTTTAGATTAAACAGAAAAGATCCAGTTGTCACTTTATCATAATATTTATCTCAATTTACTCAGTTATTTTAAATACATTTGGTGGCAAAAACCAAAATATGGGTAATCCAAGACATTTTTCAACAGAGAATATGTACAAAAGTCTGTTTTGAACATAAATAGACAAATAAAGAAAGAAAACTAGTAGGGAATTTTGTCTCAGGAAAGCAAAAGTCTGATAATTCATTAGATGTCATAAGAAATGACAAAAAGTTTCCATTCATAAGGATAGGAGACTTCTCTTTCCTCTAGGAATGACATAGGGGGATTGTTGCAACTTGTACACAATTGTTTTGAGTCTGAGGGAGAAAGAAAGAAGGGCACATTCTTGCAGAAGTAACATGAAATAGCACCTACTGTGTTCTGACGAGTTCTATAAAATGAAGAGGTTGTTTTCATATTAAAAGGGTCTGATTAATTGGAATTGGCCTATAAATAAAAAGTGAGGATAATTTAAATATGAAACTTTATTGAGACTGTAAAAGAATTAGATTCTAAGCACTGCAATAACACTAAACACTCACATGTTAAAAACATCCTAGCTAATCTAATTCCCTAATTTGAAAGAGAACTACAAAAGAACCATTCAGACATGAAAAAAAAAAAAAAAACCAAATATGTATTTTTATTTCCATTATAAAACATTATATTTTAAGCATATGTAACTTAAGAACAGGGGATACCTTTCTGATGTCCTCAGTGAATAGCTGTGCATCCTTAGCTGAGGATGAGGAGCAATGGATAATGACCTTCTTTAAGAATACACCCTTATGTATGCAGCAAAATTGTGTTTTAACTGAGTTGTAATGCATACTAATTTAATGTAGCTAATTTAAATAAAAATGTGCTCATAGTGCTACAGATGTTTGTGCTTTTGTTTCTAAATGAAGAATAAATTCTCTAAAATTTCAGCTCCCAAATTCTTTCTGCATAGTTTGGCTGTTAGTGCTTAAAAAAGTTACTATCATCACATCTAAATGGCTTGTTAGATAGCTTAAACTAGCATGTACTAAATGAATTTTGTTCTGTAAATGTCAGCTACTTATACGGTTCCAATTCAGATTCTTCACTTCTCAAATCTGCCAAACTATGGAAGTCTGCCAAACCACAGCATCCAAAAGACAAGGTCCCTTAAACTCATCTTCTTTTAAAAGAAAAAAAATCTATATGGAACCTGCTCTACGTTTCAAAAGGTGGAAAGCAGATAAAAGCAGATTAATCTAATTCTCTGTTACAACTTTTGAATCTTGCGTGCTTTTTAAAGTTAATTTTATTTATTATAAAATCAAAAGTATCCACCTTAGAATTCAAAAGGTATATTCTTATTGAGTGTATACCACCTATGTCCACACATAAAAGGTTTTAGAGGAGGAACTATATGCTTTATTTTCACTACAGTTTCTGAGTTGTCTGTTATAACCTTGCTGAGGACTGCAGCAGACTGGAAAATGCTACCTTATCAAACTGTTCTTTTATTCCCTTGTACTGAGAGCAATCTGTCTGGAACAGATACTTTACACCATTCTTTGTTCTTTTGCTTAATAAAGTCACTTAAATTCTATTTACATAAGTAGTTTTTTTTCTTCTTCTTTCATTGTCTCGCTTGAAATTGGATAAAAGGAAACTGCAGAGGGTAGATCTTTTGAAGATCATTAAACACTTCCTGAATATGAACGCAAACTCTACAAAACAAACAAAATTCAGGGACTCTTGAAATACTTTGAAACACAGTTCATGTAAAATGTAGTGATAACTTTGTTTAATGGAAAAGTTTGTTTTATTATTTTTCTTCCATACATTTTGCTAAAAGGTTTGTCAGGATTTTAAGCAGATCTTCAAAGCAGAGATCAAATAAAAGTAGTACACCGTCAGTTTAAAGGCTTCTCTGCTACAAAGCACTCTACTGAGTGCAGAATATCTTTGTTGTATTTACAAAATTGTGCAGCAGTTCATAAAATATGACAAGAAGCTGAGCTCAGACAGTTGATAATTTTTTATGTTGCTGTTGGACAATACTATTACCTAGTAGAATGGTCATACAACATTAAAACAAGAGTGAAGGGGATCATGGATAAAGCTGAACCAAGCATCGTATGCTCTGTCTTCACATAGTAACAAAAACTTAGGGTTTCTCCACAGGCATTGATTGAGGGGTCTCTAAAACTGAGCATATGACTTCTTCAGGGCAGACACCATACATGACTGGAATCAAGCACAGCTTCATGTACAAACTCAAATGCAGTGCAAGGAGATGAAGCTTACGGTTAACTGTAATGCTACATCAAGCCAAGGTGAACACAGAGTTTCCATACCATCACTTTTGCACAGTGCCTTAATCTTTGTAATGTTAGTTGTCCTTCATCTCCAGTTCTGCAGACAGACCTTCACTTGTGAGCCTGTAACCTTTCATTTACACACTGCCAGGCTGCTGTTCAGTGCCTTCACTCTGGTACCACAAGCGCTCTTGTTCTCACCTGGCACTGCTGAATTCAGAACCACTTTTATGCTGGGTTTCTCCTAAAAAGTGACTGCCATTGATTTTTAAATCATACTGTTCTCACTCCACTTCTCACTATTTCACCTTCTAGCTTTTAGCCTGTAACTCTACATTAAGATCGCATCACTCCAAATCTGGTGGCTTTTAGCCTGTAACTTCATATCGTAATAAAGCCAAGTAGATAATGAGCAGATAATAGTTATTCTAATACACAATAAATATTACACAATACTATACATGCACAAAGCTTAACTACTATTTAGTCTGCAGCACTCACACATGCTCCATTCAGTGCTAACAGTATCATAAACTACCAATGAGGAGCTTGAGAAGGTGTGCATTAAAAATGTAACTGTACTAGGGAGAAAGCAGGAAGATGTTGGCTTTTTTGTTGTTACTATCATCATCATTGTCACTACTACCTTTATGGGAGAGATATTTGTCTGGGGACTCTCTCCCTCTTCCCAGCTGGTGCTTGAGGAGTGGCTTTCCCCTTTTTTGCTCTTTCCTTCTCTTTTTTACCTCCTTGTTTGCTTCTATAAAATAGATTTCAAGTCAAGGAAGGTCATCAGCTATGGACTGCACTAATAAATCACGTGCATGTAAGCCTCTCTCAATATTCTTTAAGCAACACATGTATGATGATGGTAAGGTTAGAACACCTCATTGAAAATCTTACTGAAATGACTTGCTGAAAACAAACCTCTTATTCTGTATTTTTTGTACCATTCCATTGCAAAGAGTAATGCAGTAGGAAAGGAAGGACTAAACAGCAGGTAAAGTCTTTTCTGAGGTTTGTTTAATTAGTTTTCAATCCATATGCCACTGACATAAGACACTACTCAGGTTCTCAAAACAAATCCTATGATGTTAATTGGCCTCAGGGGATTATTGGCAGAATCCAAGGTGAGGGCATTTTTTTTATTTAATTTTTTCTTTTTGAGATTTTTGTCTACTTTTTCTAGTATTATCTGATAATGAGCTATGAAGATAACATCCCCACATTATTTGTCTTATCAAGAAAAAATATTTAGCATACACAACCTTAAAATGTAGAAAGAAGGCAAAAGGGTGACCTAAGGCAATTGTTTTTCCTTCTGACTGTAAGTGATTGAAATTTCATACCAGGTCTCACATTAAGGTGATTAAGGTCTCATAAAAATCACTCCTTCTTTTCATTTTGAAAACAGAGTCAGAGTGCCTACTATGCACCAGATCAAATCTGTTAGTGTTTCCTCAATGTTAAAGTTTCGGTTTTGAAACAGAGACAACTCAAACCTGTAATTACTGTATTGCACCGTATTTTGAAGATTCATATGCAGTAAGACTCAAACACTAACTCAAACAAATCTTCAATTTTCTGTTAAACATTGACAGAAAAATGAGGGGTTAAAAAAACAGGGATTAAAAAAACACTTTTCAATTTCATTTATAAAAATGCAATGTTATAAGATAAAGAAATAGAAATTATAAAAAATCTATTAAATAACTTTATTAAATATGTTGATGAAATAGAAAAAAACCTAAAGATTTAACAGTTTAAATGTGACAGCATTTAAATATAGAGTTCCAAAGTACAGTGGATCCTGGATACAGTCTGAAGATTCAGAGATTCAACTACTGATGTTATATAAGATTTTTTGCTTATGAGCAGCTCTTAAATGAGAGCACTCTCTGCCTGAACACTAGCTAAAAATGAATAGCAATTTTCAGACTTAGTTTGACTTCTCAAAGGTGAACTCAAATTCAAATTTTATGCTACAGAGAATTTAAAGAAAACAATGAATGCCAGATCTCAAGGGTCTCACAGAAATCTCCAGTGCTAACAAGGTTCCCACTTATGTTTCAATCTCAATGGAAATTAACTCAATGCTACAACATGACAAAGTATATTAATTATAATTGATGATTTTGCAATGAATACTAACTAAACTATTAAAAAGAAACAGCTTATTAAAGTGTCAGCAATTTATTGTAGCACCCTGTCATTAATTATTCATGTAGTATTTATTATAACAACTGAATATGATAAATTAATGTGATTTTAATGTGAATACCAGTGAACAATACCTCGATGAAGATTTTACTCAAATACTGTATTAATGCACCATTAAAAATCAAGTGCCATGTAAAATTTAATAAAGGAGCAACACCACTTAAATGTGAAATTAAAACATTAAGTAGCTGTTTCTTTTAAGCTTTATCCTTTAAGTTTTTCACAGCTTTCTTTAGGAACACTCCATACAGTTGGAATGACTAATGGAGGATAAGAAAGTAATGCAGGTTAAAAACCAGACCAAACAAAAAAAAACCCCAGCACTCAAAACTAAGTTTGTTGTATTAATGTGTTATGCTTGAACTCTATGCGATGCTTACTATGAAAGGCTAGTTTGAACTGAATATCGTGTACACTGTATTGTGTACAAATAATATTTTCATTATATATCCTAAGTAAAATTTATCACAGTTTCTTAAGGAGATAGTGAGCAGGGAAAACCCAGACAAGTAGACAGAAGCAGCGTGCAAATCAGGTAATAGAAAGAAAATCTAAGTTAGGACAATCTCAGAAAGGAGAGTTGAAAAACTAATTCAAACTTTCCTTCCCATTATCGTGTGATATCTGAATGCCTAAATCCTGGAAGAGGTGACCAAAGTGTTTAGTTACATGTCCTTGTGAACAGGGGAAATAACCATCTCTAATAACAAGCATAGCTCTTTAGCCATAAAGCTGAGTAGAGAAGCTATGTAAAGGTCATTCACATTAGCCAAGATATTAAAGAGTTAAAAGAAAATGATTAGTAAATACAACCAAATATTCACTTTTATTTTGTCTTATAATCTTAGTACTGTTTTAATTTTGCAACTAATATTACAGACAGAATATGATGGAATAAACTAAATTTATTATTTTGTACCTAAATTTTTCTTACAGCAGAGCCGTATCTTCTGTGATCTAATAAGCATACATTTATTGTATTGTACCCCTCAGAGATTAACAAATCCAGCAGGGTGAACTAGCAATTTCTGAAATGTCTTTTGAAAAGAGAAGGTACCTACACTTGGGCACTGTACCTTGCAATTCACTGTAAAGGTGTCTCCGCTCAGGTTTCTACCCATTGTCTTCAATAATCAGTGAACAGCACATCTTTGGCAAGTAGGAAGGAAAGAATGAAATGTCTCCTCTCCTTCAGAATTTCATCAGCATATCATAGTGCACCATAAAGGAATACCAAAACTAAAAGGCTCATTCCTCACCTGTTAGAGGATCACTGCAAATAATAAAGTCACATTTCAAAAAGTACTTAGGAGATGATATAGGTGTATATCAGATATTTGATGCTGCAATCTAAACTCCCTCCTCTCCCTCAGCCCCTACTTATCAGCCACCTATCTCTGGAAATGTGCATACTCACCGGGCATCTCGTTTCATGTGACATTTCTGCTTTTGCACATACCCTACTCCCTGCCAAGCCTGAGAAGATACTTGCCACTGGTATCCAAAGTAATGAAGCAGAGCAGCATCTAACTTCTCTCAGTGCTGACAATTGCCTGTGGAACAGACTGCCCAGGGAAGGGGTTGAGTCTCCATCCCTGGAGGTATTTAAAAGACATGTAGGTGTGGTGCTTAGGGACATGGTTTAGTGGTGGACTTAGCAGTGTTAGGTTTGTGGTTGGAATCTATGATCTTAAAGGTCTTTTCCAACATAAATGATTCTATGATTATATGACAAAGCCATGCCAGTGTGCTGAAGGGAATGTGAAATTCGTGAGGCCAGGAACAGTATTCTGCACTGCAGCGTGTTTGGAGTATGGCACTGAGCTGGAAGAATGTATATATAGTGGGGAGGAGGAGCATTTTCTGGGTTTGAGATCTATTTCTAGTGCTCATTGTGTTGGTTCATTGAATTGTTGCATTCAATTTAAAAAAAAAAAAACTCATAGGAATGCTTCTCCTCTTAACCTCTGAGTCTTCCAATTCCTTTTTTAACAGTAGAACAACCCCAAGACAGAGTTGTAGAAAGCTCCTGACTAGTATGACTTAAAGCAAACTGGAAGGTAAGAAAAGTACGAATAAAGGCATAGTCCTGGTTTGCTAGATGAGATCTAGGAAATCTGCCTTAGTAACAGATTCCCAGAAAAATTGTGTGGTTCCTGCTTAAAAGGCTAGTGAAGACAACAAGACAGCAGCGGAAACCTGATTGCGATGGTCTCCTTTCAGTGGACATTAACCTCAGAATCAGGGACTTAACAGACTAGGAGTTGTTCCACATCATTTCTTGACCCCAGTATTCACCAGTCTTCTGAGATTCACACAGTTTTGGGGATGCGCAGAAGTGAGTGACTGCCTAGGAGCTTTACTCTCGGATTTGTACTCTAGGAGGACCAACTCACTAAAAGCTGGGCTTTGTCCTCAGGAAAAAGTAGTCAACTGTGAAATGTAAATGAAACTGCAAGAGAATTGTGTAATTATAGGTAGAGAAAAAAAGAGCTATTGCTGGAAGGAAAAAAATGAGGAGAATACGTGTTTACACTCTTGCGCAATTTTGTTCACATAGCCATGAAATAACTATAAATGTATACATACATTTGCAACCATGTAAAAGCAAGTGACATAATAGGAATAAAATATATGTGGAAGTAGTGTCAATAACCCATCATAACCACAATTAGTAATCAAACATGTTTTTGAAAAAAATACATTTTTTTTTGAAAATACTGGAATAATAATTGAAGCAATAATAACAAAACAATGAATAATAACACAGGATGAGATGTCAGTGAATGAAGAGGAAAGAAATTGTTTTCCGTTTTCAAATCTCAACTAGACAAAAGATAATCAGGAGAAGCTTGTCTGTACTCCATTAGCTTGTTTTCTACCCACATACAAGCATACCAACAAACACAAAACAAGTAATTTAAAATTATAATTAAATTATTTAGAAGTAAATCTGGAAAATGAAACCTACAACACATAGACAAACATGCCAATTACAGTAATGTGCCAGATGATAATGTTAACAATCTTATAGGTGACAATCTGTTTCAGAATAGTAAAAAACTAGATGCCTATATCAGTACTCTCAAATCTAAAGATATGGGTTATTTTTGTGACATTTCTTCTTCAAGACACTGTGCATGTTTATTTTCCAGGTAGCCCTGTGCCAGGATTGCTAGGAGGGTATTTTTACCTTGACATTATCTATAGAAATGTGCTCCTAATTCCATTAGTTCTGTGCATCACACAAAATAGCAAAGTGGCAGTGTTACTCTCTCTGTTCCCCTCAATCTCGCATTCCTCTCAGTTACAGTGAATTTTGCGGAGAGGAGTAAAAGAGGACAATGTGAATGTACATTTAGACAACATATCTCAAAGAACAGTTACATAAACGTAGCCATCCAGTTTTTTTTCCTTCAAAAGACTGTCTATGCCCTTTATACTGTGGGTAACTGCAGAAAAGCCTTACTGTAGGATACTGGCTGCAAGGAGTCACTAGCTAAGTAAAACCCACAGGATAAGTCTTCCAAATGTAATTTTGGCCCTAAGGGCCTGAATCTTCTCCACACTTTTTAATTGTTAACAGTAAAACTCTTTTCATCGAATAGTAGCCAGTAGGTGGCTGTAGGCACAAACCACTTTCTAGTCAGGAGGGAGAGATCCAACTGGCAGACACATTCAGAAATGGAGTGATGACCCACAGGGAAACTCTAGGTAGAGTCTTCAAAACTCTGTGATGAGCTGGAATAATACTGCATAACCACCTGAGGTGCACGGCTGAGAGAAACATTAAAGTCATTCTAATTGAAAAGACAAGATAGCAAAGGGTTGACACAAGGAAATAAGATTTACAAGGACACCTGTTTGTGAACGTCTATCTGATTTTGCAGATAGACTTGGCAGTGTCTTTTTGCTGTGAAAAGGAGGGTCCTTACTGAAGAAGAAGGGATGCTGCCTTATTCTGAGAGCCAACCAACTTCTTCTAAGGAAGACCTTAGAAGTTCAGGGGAAGACCATCTACCTGCACAGCATGGAGGGAAGGCCAATGAAAATGATGATAATGCAGTCCCTATGGGACTCAAAGTCTTGGACTAAAAATGCCAGGTTCATGATGTTAGGCTAATCGGATCTCTGAAGCTCTGCTTTTGCCTTACCTGGAAAATAACTCTTTAAAGGAGAAGAAATGGTGGAAAGGCACAAATGGTTCTCTGACCACAAAAATTTCAGAACATGTTGGAGATGAATCCTGGAGGAAGGACTTGAAATTACTTACTTGGATGGAGAAGGGTGAATGGCAATACCTTTGGAAACCCTGTTGGTTTGTTGTTTTTTTTCACCAGCAGATGAAACTGAGTACTATTTCTGTGATACAAATCAGTATGTTCTTGTGTGAATGTTTAGTTCATAAATTAAATGCAATTAAATTTGAAGGGCTTTCATCCTGAGTCTGATGAAAAGAATCATGAAAGCGTATATTACCATGTGTCCTAGAATGACCAAAAAATCCTTGTTGATATATAAAGGTTGGTGTGTGTATATAACATGTAGATAAGTCTGGTCAGTGTAGAAATGATAGTGAGGAAGAAATAATCAAGAGGCTATTGAATCCAGAAATGTACTTATGAATTTGTGCCACTGAATTGAGACTAGATTTAACTTCTGAATGTATACTCAAAAGCCAGCAGATTTCAGGACAAGTAGTTTCCTTTCACTCTTTTGAGAAAGAAGTAGTCTGTGTGAACTGTCTTCACCCCTAATGTCTATAGGTGCCATGGCAGCAAGAAATCAGACCTCTGTAAACATTCTTGGTGCTAAGAAGAAATCATACGAAAGCAGCTTGAACTGAAGGGTACCGAGTGTGTCTTTGCCTCTCAGTTTTACTCAGCTGCTTAGCAGAGGTTTTTTCCTTGTATTTGTCTTAGTTGCATTTTAGATATCTTTAGTCTGCTGCATTCTTAAAGACCAAATTTTCTTCATAGACTGAACTAAAAGAGTTATTTAGATTTATTGTCTTAGATAAGTGCCAGTTGTCTATGCATAATTTATAAAAGGCTTTCTTGATCAATGTGGAAGTGGGGTCTTGTACATGGATTTAATGACAGATGTCTTAGAACCCGTCTATATATTTATTCAAAATTGAACATAATAAGAATAAAAAGGAAATGTTGATCTCTCAGTAAATACATTTCCTTTCTATATGAGTTACAGACTTATCATGTATACTTATGATTGGATATGTAACTCTAAATTATGCTTGGGAGAATATACAGGCATATTCGGCACTGGTGAGGCTGCACCTCGAATACTGTGTTCAGTTTTGGGCCCCTCACTACAAGAAGGACATCGAGGTGCTGGAGCGTGTCCAAAGAAGGTCAACGAAGCTGGTGAAGGGTCTAGAGCACAAGGCTTATGAGGAGCAGCTGAGGGAACTGGGGTTGTTTAGTCTGGAGAAGAGGAGGCTGAGGGGAGACCTTATTGCTCTCTACAACTACCTGAAAGGAGGTTGTAGCGAGGTGGGGGTCGATCTCTTCTCCCAAGCAACAAGCGATAGAACAAGATGAAATGGCCTCAAGTTGCGCCAGGGGAGGTTTAGGTTGGATATTAGGAAAAGTTTCTTCAGTGAAAGGCTAGTCAGGCACTGGACCAGGCTGCCCAGGGAAGTGGCTGAGTCCCCATCCCTGGAGGTATTTGAAAGATGTGTAGATGTGGTGCTTAGGGACATGGTTTAGTGGTGGACTTGGCAGTGCTAGGTTAACGGTTGGACTTGCTGATCTTAAAGGTCTTTTCTAAACTAAACAATTCTATGATTCTATGTTTCTGTGATTCTATGATTCTATATCTGTCTGGCACAGTAAGTTGCTACACTAGTCCTATATATTCATGGCTAATTCAATTCCTGACACTTCATTAAGCTAATTATTGATACTTAGGTAATCTTTGCAATATTGTAATATGTCATTCACTTTATGGGGATAACTAAGTGAGCGTTTTCAAGATATCAGGTATGAATCTCTTATTACTGTACATTATGTAGGAAAGGCTTTCTAAAAGATAGATAAAAACATTAAAAAAACCCAAAACATACATGACAACAATATAAAATGTCTCTTTTCTTCAGTGCAAGGTAACAGTATTCCTGCAGATCAATACAATTTTATGATATCTGAACTAAAATAAACGTGTTTGAATGGAACACAGAGAAGCCCACCAGAGGGAGAGAAATACCAAATCAAAAAAACCAAACAACCCCAAACAGGCAAATATCCCAAATTTCCCAAGACCAATAATTTCTTGAAGATTCCATATATCAAATAAGATACTAATTTTTATAGGAAATAATTAGTATAGATTTTCTTGGTACTTAGTATAGTGCAGACATGCATTTTGATTCCTCTTCTAAGAAAATTAAATGTATGTCTGGTAACAAGTACTGAAATGAAATGCAAGTAAGCAAACAATTTCATATTGAATTTACACACTGAAAATTATAACTTTTTCAGCCTTTTGTGTGGTTAAGCATCCTTGTTCATATGAATGTTGGCTGCACATAACTGAAAAATAAATGTTCTGTAAACAATAGTGGTTCAAAATTTATATTCAAATGACATGTGAATAAAATTAAGCAACAAATAGAGCATATTCAAACATGAAAATGAATAATATAAAACAAAAATTTCCATTTTATGAAGTAAGGTTTACAGGATGGTAATTCTGAGTAAAATCTTCAACACCAACTACATAGCTTATCATTCTAGCACAATTCTTAGTATATATGGAACTTCATAATAATTATTCAAAATTTCAAAGAATAGAAACTGAACAATATTCATTTAATTTTCTCTTATTCCAACAAATATCTCTAACCTTGTACATAAAGATGATAACTGATGAATTTGGGAACAGACACAGATAGCTTTCCATATAATAACACTTAAAAGGTAGTAAAAATATATCAGAGAAAAGAAAGCTTACATGAAATGAACACATATTAGCTTTTGTTTCCTTACATCATTAAAGTGTGCATAAAGATTGGCAGATTATAATTTTAGTGCATGTTGTCAACTTTAAATTAATTCTTCATGATTTAAAGATGTCAGTAAAGAGTATTTTCTTATTTTTCCAGTGTTGTCACAACAGTTAGCATACATATTCACTCACTATATACTAAATATATTTAAATACATATGTATTGCTTCCTAATGTAATTTACTGATTCTTTGGCATTTTCAGAATTTAACTAGAGGAGCAGCAACAGACATTTCTTACTCCAGCAACCAACTGGTTCTTACATAAAAATGGACTGCTGGGATCCCCCTTACATACCACCCACCACAAGGAAAGGTTTTTGTTTTACTTCTTGCAAGGCTTGGTTATGAAGAAAGGCCTAGAATTTATCTGAACTTTTAGTCAACATCAAATTAAAAGTGGTTGTAATTTTGCCCCTGCTTTGGTTAAACTGCAGCATGATACTACAAAGGCAGGTTCTGCTTATGTGGTACTGAGATCCTCCTCCAGAGGACCTCAAAAGTCCAAAGGATTCACTAAATGCACTTCTCAGAAACTACAAGTGATTTCAAGATTGAAGTTTTATACCTTCAATGTCTAATCCATGGATCTTTGTCTAGAAACTCTAGAAATCCCTCCTAAAGCATACCATCTTTTCATGTATACTATAGGCAGTATCAATTCACTTTTCAAAGATTAGATTATCTGAGAGTAGAGAAATAATAGCACACAGGTATGTAGAAGAAATGGGAATCCAAAGTAGGTCCAATGCAACATAAATGCAGGTAACCAAAGGTGGTATGTGCTGGATTACAGAAGTACTTTAGCTCTGGAATTGACCTCTTGGCCACAAGGCTTCATACATGCACTAACAAGGTGTATGGTAAAAGAGCAATAAAGATGTTGAGGTGAGACAACAGGAACAAGCAGGCCAACTCGGACACTTTTGTCAGTGACTGATTAGAAATAAATAAATAAATAAATAAATAAGTAAGTAAGTAAATGGAAGTAATTTCTCTATTTAGGCATCTAAATGGTGCCCAGAGACTGATTCATCTCACTGTAAAATAGACTTAGCTATCTGTAATCAGAGCTTAAAATTCTTGCTCATAGGTACGCAACGACACTGCAAACAGTCAAATTCAGATGTTTGGATCTGAATCTGAATCCCATCCACTATAAATACCTGCAGACTGAGAACTGCTGCTCACAACCCATAGTACTGGAACCAGTTAAATTCCTGGTACATGACAGTTGGTGATGGACACATAGCTGTCCTCTGGGGAGTTAGATCATGAACTTGTAACCTCTCACTTAATACCACTTTGTGTCTTCCAGTAATTTGTCATAATATCCAGTCATCTTACAGTCCTCTAGGACTGTGTTTGGGGTTTTGACGGTTCTTTTTTCTTTGGGTTTTTTTGGGTTTTTTTTTTTGAGACAGAAACTATCATCATTTAAATATACAAGCATTTTTCCATTTCTATATTTTGTCTATGTTTTTTAAGATGTCAGATACAAAATCATATTTTTAAACTACTTCATTGCAACTGTTAAGCAACACACAGTAGCAAGAGTTTCTATATTCAGTTTTAATTGCACATGAATATAGCATAATGATACCTTGATAAAGCTAATGGTTAACATATAACTTGTTAAGAATTGTAATAATGCACAATTAACAGTCATCTTTTCTTCAAGAACAGAGAAATAAGGAGCTGATTTTCCATTCATGCACATGGACAGCTATAGAATAGCTGAACACACTTAAAATTAGGGAAAATAAAATGCTAGGTTCAAAGTGAGTATGTGAATATTATTCTAGTGAAATTTGTACACTTTAAATCAATATGGACTGAAGGAGTTAGGTCTCTTCTCCCTGGAGAAAGAAGGCTCGGGAGGGGCCTCATCACAGTATTCCAGTACTTAGAGAGTACAAAGAGGATGAAGGCTCTCTCTTCACAAGGAGCCACATGGAGAACACAAGGGGCAACAGGTATAGTTGGTCTCAATATAAGAAAGACATTTTTCACAGTAAGAAAAATCAGTCACTGGAACAACCTTCCCAGGGATGTGGTAGAGTCCTCATCACTGTAGTTTTCAAGATGCAATTGGACAGGGTGCTAGATAATCTCATCTAGGCTCCCTTTCCCACAAAAGGTTGGACTAGTTGATCTTTCAAGGCCCCTTCCAACCTGGGCTGTTCTATGATTCTGTGATTCTATGATACAGGATGGTGCACACTTGGTTAGCCAACATTCATAGACAGTGTTAAGAAGCCAGTGATACTTCTAAGACAAATCAAGCTGAAAATAGCCTAAGACTTAAATCATAGAATTTCCAAATGTATGGCAAACTCCATGATACTGGCTTATCTCTCATCTGTTATTTTCTTTCATCATGGGTTAAATAAGCCCAGTTTTTCAAAACAAAATTATAAATTGTTTACTTTTTTCCATAAAAACTACATATGTGTATCTTACATGCATATACAATGTAGGTGATACGACTTTTTTCAGATATAGAGATACATCCCTTTAAAACAAACAAAAGAAACAAGCCAAAGCTGAGTTTCTCCCTTAATGAAATAAAATCTTATTTAAAACAAGAACCCTTTTAAGAAAATCCATTTAGAGGTGTGTGGAACTATTTGACATTTCAGAAGCATTATGTCAACAGTACCTGATCAGATTCACTTCACATGGTAGTGATAAAACCATCTCACAAATCGAATACAGCAACAGTACAAATTTTATAAAATCCAATCTCATAGAGCTTTTCCCAGAAAAGAACTGTTCACTTAATTTGAGCTTATAGTTATATTTTTCTAACAACAGCACATTAATTTTAAAAATTACAGTTTACGATGCTGTAATACTGTATATAGTTTATAAACTGTAAAAAAAAAAAACCAATTTAGGGTTACAATAATAAAAACACAATATGAAAAAACATCCTTAAAACCAGATGGAGGACTCTAATAAAGGCTATTTTCACCTAAAAGATCTAAACATTGTTTCTTTACCCTGAAAGACAACATAAGAAATTTCTATCCTAATTATGGCAAACATACAATTCAATAATTAGATTTATATTTTATCTCACAAGACATTTAAATCTTATTTTCTATCACAATTCTAACTATTCCTCTTTCTTATTTTTGTTCTCTAAGTAAAAAGAGACATGCATTATATATATATCTTGCACTGACTTAAAAGTCTGTACAGCTTGGGGATCAGTCCTTTCAACCCAAGAGCTTTGTTCTCTGCCCAGTATTCTGACACATGCCATGTGCTATTAACGATTTGATGAATGAAATGAAAGCATGTGACCACCTACCCACACACCTTGGCAGAGGTGCACTCCATACACGCCGACCACCTCCCAGGCAGGTAAGTTTATTAGCACCTTCCAGGCGATATCCAGGGAAACAAGAAAAGATCAAGGAATCTCCAACACCAAAATGAAAACCAATTCGCCTGCTAAAGGCAGGAACACCAGGATCATCACATGGCTCCAGATCATATTCTGTAGACAGTAAAACATAATATATAAATAAATGGGACAAGTTGTCCACATGGGAAAAGAAAAAGCTTACCAAATTAGTTGCATTGTGTCAGTAGCGAACACTTGGAAAACATGTATTTCAGAGCTGTGTTCTCTACCAAAACCCAGTACTGTTTCTATATGTCTGTTATGGCTATATATACAGTAATTATGTACCTATTGTGTACCACTCACACTACATTTATTTTCTTAATTTCAACAGCTGTAATCAGCTTGCACTGTAAGTGGTTTACTATAATTTTGTTTAATTACATCATTTGTATATGATTCTTGGTTCATTTCATCTGAACTCCCAAACAGCTTTAGAAGTGAGACTTACAGTTAAAAAAATCATTATGTGATGAAGAAAATCTAACAAAAAATCAAAGGGCCAGGTGAATGAAAAGACATACGACCACATTTTTAAAAAGTGTGCTTGAGTTTCCTAAGTGAAACTATACTCTTAATCAGGCAATCCTATTTGCATGCCTTTTAGAAATCCTACAGGTGTCACCAAACTGAAAACAAATATGTATGTATATATTTTAAAGAAGTCTCAAGTGCCTATTTTTTTTGTCTCTTTTATAAATATTCATCATAAATAATTCAGGTGGACTCAGAACAAATTGATTGGAAAAAATCAGGGCTGTTACATGCAGAGGGACTACACTGAACTCAGGAAATGTTTGAGCCACACATTCCCTCATCCTTACAGAGAATGCTAGGGAAGTATCACTGTATGTTTGTGCTATTTTGTGGTTTTTTTTCTTCCTTAGATATTCACTACTGACCATCATTTGAGAAAAGACTTTGAAAAAGATCAACTCTAACCGAAAAAGTCTGATTTTATATTCTTCAGAATATGATCCAAAAGACCCAAGAGATCACTTAGAAGAGAGACACTTCTGGTAACTGATAAGAAAAGCTATTTTCTAAAACATTTACCTTGGAGGGTGATGGAAGGTAGGGTCAAATCCACTTAGTTAGAGGAAGAAACTCCATTTAGTAAGGGGAAGAAACGAACCCAAAGTTTCTGAATGTTTAAACAGCTGACTTACTGAATAAAATAAAGAAATCCTTCCCTATAGTAACTACCTTGTGGGAAGGTCTTGAACAGTAGAAGGAATCTATAAACCACACCAGTTTCTGCTGGCAAAAGTTGTAAGTTTTGAAAACAACTGATCTGCTACCTATGCTCAGCACTATAAAGGTTGAGGTAGACATAGAGATGCCCTGTGACAGACCTTCACGCACTTGGGAATTTTCCTGACAAATTTCTGTGTTAGATAATACTCAAAACAGGTTAAGGTCTTCTCATTAAATACTTCCTACTATGGAGAAATACATTCTGATTGTGTGAAAATGAGAAAACAGACTCACCCATTTGTGTCATAAAATTAATGTACCTGATAATATTTCTCAAAATGTTTATTAATATAAATGATGGCATATGATGGCTATCTATGTGTATATCAGTTGTAGATAGGGCATAAACCTTTGCTTGTGTTTGAAAAATTCTGTGATCCACGTTTTGTTACACTACAATTTTTTCCCTTGCATCCATAATGATATTTTGCGTATTTTTCTACAAGTTACCTAGCCCTCTACCATTCTGAGTTATTTACAAATAAACTATCAGAGATTCACATTCACATTCCAAACTTGCAAAACTGCTGACCTCTGATTTGGTTAGTCCAAAGTATCCAGAACGAATGTAAGTCAGCATTTGATATGAGTAAATCCAAGACTAGTGCTCTAAACAGTGAGGTGTTTTTTTTTCCTCTTTTAAATAAGCAAGCTAAATGAGACATATTATTCGTAAATAGCATGTTGTATTGAGTGTGTGTAGCAAGGTTTTGGTAGCGGCAGGGCTACAGGGGTAGCTTCTGTGAGAAGCTGCTAGAAGCTTCCCCTATATCTGACAGAGAGAATGCCGGCTGGCTCCAAGACGGACTCGCTGATGGTCAAGGCCGAGCCCATCAGCAACGGCGGTAGCGCCTCTGGGATAACATAGTTAAGAAAGGGAAAAAGAAAACTGCGCAGCTGCAGCCGGAGTGAGAATATGTGAGAGGAACAACTCTGCCGACACCAAGGTCAGTGAAGAAGGAGGGGGATGAGGTGCTCCAGGTGCCAGAGCAGAGACTCCTCTGCAGCCCCTGGTGAAGACCATGGTGAGGCAGGCTGTCCCCCTGTAGACCATGGAGGTCCATGGTGGAGCAGATGTCCACCTGCAGTCCATGGAGGACCCTACGCTGGAACAGGTGGATGCCCAAAGGATGCTGTGACCCTGTGGGAAGCCCACATTAGAGCAGGCTCCTGGCAGGACCTGTGGGGCCATGGAGAGAGGAGCCCAGGCTGGAGCAGGTTTGCTGGCAGGACTTGTGACCCCATGGGGGACCCATGCTGGAGCAGTCTGTTCCTGAAGGTCTGCACCTCATGGAAAGGACCCATGCTGGAGGAGTTCATGAAGAACTGCAGCCCGTGCGAAGGACTCACATTGGAGAAGTTTGTGGACAACTGTCTCCCGTGGGAGGGACTCCACACTGGAGCAGGGGAAGAGTGTGAGGAGTCCTTCTCCTGAGGAGGAAGGAGCAGCAAAAACAACATGTGATGAGCTGACCGCAACCCCCATTCTACGTCCCCCTTTGCTGCTGGGGGGGAGGAGGTAGAGAAATAGGGAGTGAAGTTACACCCGGGAAGAAGGGAGGGGTGGGGGGAAGGTGTTTTAAGATTTAGTTTTTATGTTTCTCATTACCTTACTCTGATTGCATTGGTAATAAATTAAGCTAATTTCCCCAAGTTGAGTCTGTTTTGCCCACGATGGAAACTGGTGAATGATCTTTCCCTGTCCTTATCTTCACCCACAAGCTTTTTGTTATATTTTTCTCTCTCGTGTCCTGCTGAGAAGGGGGAGTGGTAGAGCGGCTTAGGTGGGCACCTGGAATCCAGCCAGGGTCAACACACCACACATGTTCATCTGTAAACGTTGCCAGATCTCAACAAAGTATATTAATTGTTTTTCAGTTCTTGAAAAATGATGTAAGAGAGTTGGATATATGAGTTCCTTATGTACTTCTTCTACAGAATATCCATGTGTATGAGCACCTCAACTAGCGGATGATTCATTCATATGCGTATCTGTAAATATTCTACAGTCCAGTAATAGAGATAGCCAAAGTAAATTATTAAGAAATGTGTTTTATATGTTGTCTGGTTTTAGAAGACTGTAAATAAGAAGCAGTAACTTAAATTTTTCAATTCTCTTAAAGAGGAATTTGTAAAAATTCAGAACTTCTTCATATGTCAACAGCTAATAAATATTTTATTTTATTTTTAAATATACATTTTTCTATTCCAAAATCAGTCTTCAATTTAGACTCCTCTGTGACTCTGAATTAGCACGCTACTGCTTTTTTGCAGTTTCTAGACTTCCTTTACTAAAACAGTACCAGTTAGTTTCTTTCTTCTGAAGCAGTATCTTCTATCTTTGTACTTTTTTTCACCTCAATTTTTCTCCAGACTTCTTTTTCACACTTTGGTTGGTTCTCTGAGAACAGGGAAGACTTCTTAAAACACATCAACATCACATCACCAACATCCTTCTCCATCTGTTAGCCACCTTTATAAACCTTAGGCAGTTTTCTATGATAGAGACTATAGAACTTCTACTTTTTTTACTGGTGCTTCATAATGTTTCTGCTATCTACAAGTAAAAATATTATCTGGAAACAGTTTCTGGATATTTAGCAGAATGGAATTTCTTACCTGAAAATGTTATGTTGAAGCCTTCATAAGAAATTGAAAAATCAGATATAAATCGAAGCTGTGCAGTAAAATTTCCAAAGAGGCCAGCTTTAATTGCAGGCGGTAAGACTGAGCCAGTTAACCTGGCTACTGGTTCTGTGAAGCTGCCATCTTCAGTGATAAGCAAATAGTCATGAGAACTCTCAAGGTGAAAGGTATGAAAAACCAGCTGTACACCTTTAAAAATATTAAAAAGGGGGAAAAGCAAAGCATTTAATAGGAAGTTTTTATCTACCTTTATACAGAGGTGACACAGAAAGTAAATCTTCCATTATATGGAAAGTTTTTTTAGAAAAAGTCACACATGGAATCAAAACCTGAAATTCAGAGAATAAAAACTGCAGAAGCACATAGGCTCAACTAATCAATACATGCAGTGTGGATGTTTGCTTAGCTCACTGTAAATCAATAGCTCCCATAAGAGAATTGATGGAATTCAGCGTTATTTGTATACAACACTCTGAAAAACTAAATTTGTATTGTATAGACTTTATTCAAGTTCCTGTGTGTGTCTTTTATTTACAATCTCTGCCATGATCTCATCATTAAATTAGTAGTCATACTTTTATAATTGGCTAAAATTTTGTATTCATGTTTTGTTTTTGCATTTCCTCCAGCACAATTCTGGTTTTTTACTCCAAACTTCAGGGAAGTGCCCATACACAAGGACAGAGCAGATACAAGTTTTACATATGGTCTTCCATATATACAGATTCATATTTTGTGGGACCAGTCCTTTACTCAAGTCATGACTGTTTTTTCAGTTGCCAACTTCCAGTCCAGTAATTAATTAAATTTTGAATTACAATTAGATTTTCAAATACAATTATTTACTGTGGGGAACAACTTTCTTCTTAGAAAGTTTTCTCATATATTTTACATTTAAAATGCCGTATGAGTTTTAAACAAAAATCCAGTCCATAAGAAGATTTTAAACAGTAGAAACTTCCAATACACTTCTCAGACTATCACACATAACAAAGATTTTCTTGTCATAGAAAGGAGATTGAGGAATATTTTTATTAGGTTTTGATTCAGTGGTATGTAACACACCATTAGTACTTCCTAGGCTTTTTTCCTTAGTTCTTTTACACATTTCCCTAACGGATAAGCTGCCAAACTTAACTGTGCATCCAAATGTTACTCTAGTGTATATATAACATAAAGATATACAATTTTTGGCCATAATGATTTAAGTCTGAAATCTAAGGTTACTAATACACAGATCAAATCTGCTTCTTCATACTTAATAATGGAGAAGAGCTATCAACAAGGTCCCCATAGCTTTCACTGAAAAATTTAGTACTGTTTAACAAGTAACTATTATTTTCATATATGTTACCTCTTCTACTTTCTACCCATTTTTCTAAGGAAGACTAAAACACATTTCCTCTTGTAACTGTTAAAAGAACTTTTCTCTTGCAAAATAAACATAAACTAGAAACATCACATTTGAAAGTATTCATTTTGGGAAATTAAACTTCTTCCTCAAAACAATAGCAGAAAGCACTAATTTAACTCAATTCATAAAAGGCATTTTATTGTGTTTGTGTGTTTGAATTTTTTAAACATAGACATTACATATATATATATGCAATTCATATTAGGTTCTTACCCTTGCCATGTGACACTTCAATAGTCCAAGTGCAGTTCAAAGAGTTTGGATAAAAATCAGGAAAACCTGGAGAAAGAACAGTTCCACTCTTCCCATGAATATATCCACCACATAAAGCTTAACAAGAGAAAAAAAGGGAGGGAAAAACAACAGAAGTCATACAAACGTCCTGGGTTTTATTAAAAAAAAAAAAACTAGTTCACATTTTTAACTACCCTTAAAATTAAAAACAGGGTCAAGTACTAAAATAAGAAGTTAATTCATCCAAAGCCATGACATTCACATTTGACAACAATTTGTTTATTCTTAAATTAGTCCTTGAAAATGAGTTTATTGTTCATCTACAGCCTCTTTTGTTAGCAGAATACAAAAATACGTAAAGCTTTGTTCCAGAATATTTCAAGTATTAATTCCTATTGTAGTTGTATTTAAGAAATAAGATTAATTTTTTTTGTGAACTAACTCAAAAATCTAATATCTTGCAGCTACTTTTCTTGCACTGCATATTTAGAAAGGTATATATTTAATTCCATTTTTATCAAACAAAAATATTTAAGAAACAAAATGGTTTTTTTCAAATAATAGAAAAGTTTGTCTCTATTTGATTTCTTCTGTGATGTTCAGGAAAAAGAAAAGTATATTTTCCTCTCTTTCAAAGATTCAAATTGTCCTATCATGAGTAATTTATTTAGAACTGAGTATTTCGAAAGACACAAGAACGATGCCAGAAAACATTTTATGCATACTAGCATTTGCTAAACTAGGCTGCTCAAATTTGCATGGGAAATAAATTAAAGTTTAAGATTTGCATGCTGAATTGCTCACTGATCTTACAAATACAGCATGGCTGTGCTTTTTACTCATCTGTTGATGTCCAGCTTTTTATGCTGGTTTGTTTTTTTTTTTTTAAATTTTAATAAGCTAAATATTTAACAATAAAACAACAAAGCATTAAGATGCTTTTAGTCTTCTTCCTCACATAGAGGGATAAACTAGATGGCAAATACACATGACAAAATGTTCAATAAACTTTCAGTACTTGTATGTAAATATATATGTATAAAATATATATATACATACAAACATACCGGCATTATAGCTAAAGTTCTTTTTTTCATTTCTTATTAGACTAAGGTGTTTGTTAAAGTTTTTAGTTTTTTTGAATTTATGTATTATATATATTTATAAATAAGTAGAAGGAAAGGAAATGTTTCCAGCCTGGTTTTGCCTGTATATATGTATTTCTGCACATAAGCATAAATAAGAATATGCATGGCTAAAACCACAGTAAATATATGGTTGATAACATTACTTAATAATAAATAATTACAGCTTTCATCAGGTTCGTAATGCCATAAATGAATGATAGTATACATTCATTCAAAATCCCTCTTATTCTGTAAACATCACAGAAGGAAGAAAAATATTAAACTGTGCAACATTTCTTAAAGCAGATATTAAATATTTACAAATAATTTACATAGTTTTAAGTTTAAAATTTAAAATATGTAAATGATCTGTTTTCATATAGCTCTCCCTAGAAAATTATTTTTACGCCCCACCTTGAGATTATAGTATTTTGAGAATGATACATTACTTAGAGGTAACTTTAGCCAGTGTGGCTTTGTACACAGTTCTTTTTCTTCTTTGTTGTCATGAAACAAAGTAACATTCTTTTCCCTTAGGGATTTATTCTGCTGATTTAATTTCTGAAGTTGCAATTTTGAGAACATCAGTAGTCTGCAGGTGACTGTAAAATGCTCATTTCAACCTCAGTTAAAACTGTCACTCCAAAACTGTCATTCCAAAAATTTCGGTCACAACTTTTTCAGCCTCAAAAGGCAAATACACTAACACAATGATTACCTAAAAGAATGTGAGTTTTATTTCATCTTTTTAGACTATTTCATTCAATGTAGTTGAATATGTGAGGAAAAAAGAAGAAACTGAGTGTAACCCTTGTATATTGCTTGCCTAGAGGCCCTACTCCAGAAAGGCTTGAAATTTTCTATTATACACTTATGCTGAAAGTGGGTGATGGACCTAGGAAATAAGGACTCTCTTTCAATGAGTGAAAATTAACTAGATCTTTCTGTAGTTAAACATTCATATGCAAACAAAAGAGTTGAATATTGCTGTTCTAACTGAAAAATACATTCACAATTTTTAGTACAAAGTAAATTGAAAAAGAATAGGATACTGTTCAAAGTTAAGATTTCTACAATAGTTTTCTTCAACCCATTGCAGTAAAGCAAACAAGCAAAAGGAACCCATAAAACCAACGGAAGAATACTAAAAATGCTTTGCTCATTTTAAAATTACAGCTTATAGGAAGATTTGTGACACTCCAAAGTTCATCAACTGTGCCAAGAACATACAGTCTAAAATTTGATCACAAAATGCAATTGAAAACAATAGTTTGCTTCTGTCCTTGCAAAGGAGGAAAAAGTTCTAATGTTTACAAGGTGGGTAAGTTTGAATGGGAGATTAGTTTGCTTTGTAGCGATTAAGAGCTTTTAACTATATAATAATCTTTTGGTAGCTTATATGTTTTGTGCATGGGGCCAGAAGGCTGCAGCGAGTATTAGAAGCCTGAGTGACAGTAAGTGCTCAGATTTAACAAAACAGTTTAAAACAAGAGTTAGAAACTAAAATACTTTGCTGAATCTAACTCTAAGTTTGCTCTTTGACATTCCACTGTAATCAGTGAAAACCTTGGGCCTGAAAAGGGAGTCAGAAATTCACTAATGTAAGTAATTCACTAAAGCAAGAGCCTTTGTTGGTGTGGGCTTGGATCTTCTCCCTTCACACATTGATCTTTCATCACTACCTTAGAGCACAGTGATATCTTAACAAGAAAGAAGCCTAATCAAGACAAGCATGCTTTTAAAGGTAATCATTTAGCAACCAGAAGGGAGAAAATAGGAAGATTTATGAAAGGAGCTTATGGAGAATTTTCAGAGATGCTGGGTTCTATCCCTATTGAAACACTTAGCTATATTTGGATCTTATTTTCTGTGGTTTCTATCATCAGAGGGATTTTGTAGCAACTATACAAGCATTCCACAAAAAAATTGAGTTGATTCTGCAGTTCACAGAAAGAGATCTTAGAAAAAAATGCAATGATAAAAAAGAGCACAGAAATATTTATTAGTATAGTTCAGCATTTAAAAAATGTTTCATGAAAGCTCTAGACAGTTTCATACTGCACATCCCCCAAAATAATTAATAAAAAAGCCAAAATTTCAAAACAAAAGTATGACAAGAACATTAATTACATAGGCTGATCAGGATCTGTTTTGGTATTGAGTATCCTAAATTTTGAGCAATCATTTTGGTATTCAGTATTCCAAGTTTAAAATGTAAATTAAGCTTATTGGCTTTGCTTCGAAAATATTAGTTGTATGGCACCATTTTCATTCACAGTTGAACAGTGGCACACTCTGAGAATTCTGATTTTTCTATTGGTGAATATATACCTGTAAATTTCACTGTACATTACAGTACTTGACTGAAAGTTGATACAGACATCTAAAGTATGGCTTTTACTAACAGTAAAATAATTTTTGAAACGTATGGATCTTGCTGTAATTCAAGGGAGGTAGTAGCAATGATAAGCTTAATTAGTTCTCGAAAATAGGAGATTAACTTTCTTGGACTTTAAAGTTGCCATCTGAAGAACTTGACACTTACCATCACAGCTGGGTAATGCATGATTCCACTGATGGTTTCTTTCACATATGAGTGGTTCTTCATCACTCAGTGTATATCCTGGATCACAGCTAAAAGTTACTGTAGAGTGGATATTAAAGTTGTTACCATGGCGATGGCCATTCACAGGAATCCCTGGGTCGAGGCAGGAATCTGATTCCAGAGTAACACCTGAAACAATCAGATTTAATTTGTTTGTTTCCCCTTTTTTTTCAGATAGTAAACAGAAAAAAACCCAAACAAAACACAAAATGAGTAAGACAGGAGGAAGAGCGAGCCCCCAAATGGTATTTGTTAGCATTGCCTGAGAACTAATGTGGGATATAAAGCACTTTATCTAGCTGTTGTCACTGACTCAGAGCACAGTTTTCCAATTTTCAATCTCATAGAACAGAGAAACCCAAATGAAGTAGGAAAAGATTGGAGCTTTAAAGTATATTTTATCAAACAATGAAAAAAAAGCCAACAAAAGCACTGAATATCTGAAACTATAAGAAGATACTAAGGTTCAAAGTATGAATACAAATTTCGCTAGTATATAAGTCATATTTGATTATTCCATTTCATCTATTCAGTTTCTGATATTGTGGGACAAATCAACTTTCCTGTCATAGTAATGGTTATTTGACCTAGCAAAAAGCAGTGTCAAAAAACTGCAACTGATGAACTCAGAAACTACTTGTTAATTTCTACAGATACTATCCTATGCATCAAAAATAAAAAGACAATGAACATAGCTTACACAATTGTTGAACTCTTATCTGACAGAAGGAGTCTTTAGTAATTATGTCTTATAGCAGAGACTGAATAGTGTTTGGTAAATAAACCTGGAGCTATACACCGAACATGGGAAAAAACCCCAAAATTATCAAATGGAGGCTCATTAACCGAGCATTATCCATTATGCTTATACTGATAGCAAACAGTTGTGGAATTTAATCATGTAATGAGTTATAATGGATACACGCAAGGGGAACAAATAAAGACTCTCTATTGAGTGGAAAGGAATTTCTTTTATTTTCTGTTACTATGTGTGGTGGGTTGACCTTAGCTGGCTGCCAGTCCCCTACCCAGCTGCTCTCTTTACTCCTCCCCCCCCCCCCCCCACACACACAGTGCGGGGGAGAAAATAAAAAAGAAAATAAGATGAAAAATCTCATAGGCTCAGATGAAGACACGGAGATCACTTACCAATTACCATCACAGTCAAAACAGACAGAATTTGAGGAAAATTAATTTAATTTATTGCCAATTAAAAATAGAGTAGGATGGTGAGAAACAAAGACAAAAACTGAAACACCACCCCCACCCCCTTCTTCCCAGGCTCAAGTTCACTCCTTCATTCCCAACTTCTCTACCTCCCCACCCCTCCCCAAGCAGCGTGCCAGGGATGGGGAATGGGGGTTGTGGTCAGTCCATAACAGCTATTCTCTGCTGATCCTTCCTCCTCACACTTTTTCCATGCTCTAGCATGGGTCCTTCCCATGGGCTGCAGTCCTTCAGTATAAACCTGATCCTGCGTTGGCCTGCACGGGCTGCAGCTTCCTTCAGGGAATATCCACCCACATGGGGCCCGCCATGGGCTGCAGTGTGTGCATTCACTCCACTGTGGTCTCTTCCATGGGCTGCAGGGGAATATCTGCCTGGAGCACCTCCTTCTTCTCTGACCTTGGCATTTGTAGGATTGTTACTCACTCTTTCTTCTCCTCACTCCTCACTCACTTATGCAGCATTTTGCCGTTTCTTAAATATGTTATCGTAGACGTGCCACCAGCTTGGCTGATGGGCTCAGCTGTGCCCTGCAGTGGGTCTGTTGGAGCCAGCTGGAACTGTCTGTGCCTGGCATGGGGCAGCCCCAGCCGCTCTTCACAAAGGCCACACCTGCAGCCCCCCTGTCACGAAAACCTTGATGCCTACACCTGATACACTGTGTCATGTGCCTGGAAAAAAGAATGACTGAGTTAGATAGAACCTCTTCAGTGGATGGGGACATTGTTCCTTATTCTGTGAGAAGCTGAGCATGTCCAGAGGAAAACCTTGAGAATGCTGGCTGTGGTGGATAGAAAGACAACTGAGAGTGTGAAGGACATGGCCAGCTTGAAGCCTTCAGTAAAAGGAAAAACTAGAAGTTGGCTGAACACAGCAGGTAGCAAATACATAGTCAAGCCTCAGAGAAAACAGAGGCACCCAGAGGAGCCTGTGTGGAGTTTTTTTGCAACCCAAAAAGCCACAGACTTGTTAAAAAACTGCCCACAAAGGGACAGGAAGTATATGTGTGTGGGGGAACCATTTATAAATACTTTAATGTTTGTTCTCAGGCAATTATTTTGATCTACTTTATTTTGAAAAATTTTCTGTTGTGTGTCTGTTTAAATAACACTGGACTTCTGAGTTTACAATTCCTTGTTGGCTTTTGGGATAAAATCTAGACATATCCACCTCAAAGCTCTGGTACCCATTGCATTAACTTAAGTATTTTCACATTAATTTTCACATTAATTTCAGTGTTTTGGTGCTGGGTTCGAAAGAATGCTGTAAGTTGGCATGATTTCATACGGGTGATGTCATTACTCATAGATGCTGTGAGAGCCTTGAGCAAGATTAGTTCTCCTGAGGTCTTTAAAGATTTTATGTGCTTCCTCACAGATGACCTGAATTTCTAGCATGACTCTTTCCAGTCTACTTTTTGCCAAAGAAGTTCCTTCCTCAAAGCCAACTGCTGACAGCACAAAATTCTTTATAGCAGGGCATTATGCATTTCTTAGCTCCTTAGCCCTCTAAAGACATCCTGAAGGTGCTGGTCCTCTCAGCTGCCTGTGCATCTATAACTGTTTCTGCATACTCTCAGTTTACTGCTTTTACCCTGCTTTACTTATCCAGGACTGCCACACAACCTTAGGAATGAAGTAAAAGCATTTCAAAACTAAGGAAAAAAATGACTTATCAGGGCATAAAGTAAAGGTTTTAGAATTACAGATATGAGGGTTGGAAGCAGGACTGCAAACAAAAATGTCATAAATAATGATTCTAGCTTACACAGAGATATATTCCCTGTATCCTCCAGCTATTCTTATATCTCAGTTAGAATTCAGATTTGAAAGCTTATGATCTAGTTTTCATGAGGTATCCCTCCCATACTTAAATTCTAGATTAATAAGTTTCTTCTAGACTTGACTGCATGCTCTTAATGCAAATGTACCATGTTAGCTGACACAGTGCATTTTTAGGTTCCCTTCACCTGGCCTAAATTGCTTAATATAGACTCAAAGAACCCTTTTAAGTCTATAATATTCTGCACTGTATGTGCTCTAAATAAAGATTAATTGTGTATGAAATTTTAACTCTGATATACGTTAATTTTTTTCAGACAAACTATACTTCATGTTTTGAGGTATGTTAGAGTAGATGGAGGTTCATAGTGGTGCTCTTAAAATTCCATCCTCTTAGGGCACCCTTCCACCCCTGCCTCAACACACCAGCTGCTTTGGTATTCTGAGCCACATATAACAGGTAAACTCAGTTTCTTTTTGAAATGATAACTCTAAATTACATTGACTATGTTGTTCCAGATTTTTGCAAGGAGACCAAAAGCTGTAGCAACCCTATCAACTTCCAAGTTCCTGACTGAAATAGTGGTGCTGTATAAATAAAAAAGTCAGGTCTGGCAACAGAGCTTCGTTCTCATGGGAAAATACTCAGTATGTAAGGTTTAGCAATCATAAACATAGCTGAAAAGAAATAATTTTTCTTTGCTTCTTTGGACAAAGATTTGGGTTTTTTTCTTAATAGCAGATAACATAAGACAAGTTTAATAATGCGCAGTACTGAGAGTCCTGACTACAAAAAGACAATATTAAACTATATATGAGAAATTCTGGCATCACAGTGATAAATTTTGGGCTCACGGTTGGAAAGAGTTGATTTAATACTATTCATAACAATTGGCTCAGTAAATATAAGATTAAAGTCTGGGTGAAAACCATGTCTTTTCTCTCCCAAACTACATAATGCAATATTTCTCAAGAAAATCATGTTCTGTAGCTCCCTCAAAAAATGCTCCTTCCACTTCACTCCATGTAGCAATGGGAATTAGATAAGCAGTTAATTCTATCCTACAATTTAATCATTTTCTTTTCAAAGCAACATAACACACAATCTGAAGTAAACAGAAAACATATAAACAAAGGATTTTGTACATCACTGAATAATTTAAAAATATGGACAGTCATCCTCAAAAACTTCACTCTGTCAATATTGACGTTTCATCAAACATTTATCAACCTATTGTTGTTAGTTATATTAGATGCTTCATTGATTATTAAAATGTATATTTTGCACTTAGAATTACAACTGATTTTTAGGAACTGGTTTAATCATTAGATCCCATTAGATCTCTAAAGAGGAAGTTAATTTGTTGCTGTAATGCATGAAGCATACAACAGCTATACAGTTTTATATACTCCATATTCATATATATTACACACCTATACTTTTCCCTTTACAGATCAAATAGTTAAAATCATTAGAAAAATGGAATATTAAAGTGTAAGATTGCTAAGAGGTTGTCTAAAGAATGCTCATTGCACAAAAAGGATGAGGAAAATAAGTCTGGTAAGAAAAACAGAAAGCAAAATATGGCTGTGTGCCATAACCACTGTGCTACCCATTCATGTTAGCTATGGAGCAGTTCTGCTATTCAATGAATCTCAAAAATGTTTTGAACAGTGGAAGTGTTTCAGCTGGAAGCTAGAGCACTATTCTTTGCCATCAGGATTGAATCATCCAGAACATCAATAAGGCAGATGATAAAAGCATTTTTTTGGACAGTAAGAGAAGAATATTGCCTAATAAAAGAGTTGATCCTATAGGTAGGCTTAGTCTAACAGTTAAGTGAGAATAATGTACATTATCTTTGCTTTGAAAAATGAATATTTTTTAAAAAGAATTAGAATAGGTGCTTGCTTGTCAGAACACAGTTCCAAGAATCAGAACCAGAGGCCACACAATTAAACTAGGAGAGGGCCCATTCTCTGGCACCAATTTCAAAGCATGACTCAGCTAACATTCATACAGATAAAATCTTGCCCACCTTAAATGAGACTGTTGCCTTTTCAGCACAGTCTCCAGCTGAAGTGATTCCTAGAACTATGTCCAGGTGCCCTATGGGAAGATGCTAGCTGGCATAGGTCAAAATCATACAAGAGATTGTGCTTAAACTGTATGAATGACTGCAAGACTGAAGCCAAGACTTGAGAATTTCTAACTTACTGGATCAGATATAGCTCAAGTGGCCAGAAATGCATCCCTGTAATTTACAAGGGTAAATTAGCCTCAAAGAACTGCAAGCCTGCTTACACACTTAGTTTCAGTGTTCTTCCAGCAGCTTTTAAGAGTGTAGCAGTGAGTGACTGCATTTGAATTGTTTGCTACTGAGACTAAAACAAAATATTGTTACATCAGTAAAAGCTGTGATACAGTCAATAGACTTAAAAAATTTGTGTTAGAGAAACATATTAATGATGTTATAAAGGAGGTGGGGAAGGAGAGGTGCTTGAAAATGGGAAGAGAGAAGTGGGAGAGTGAAGGTAGTGGGAGGGGGCGTAGAGGATGAAAGGGAAGAGGGGGGTCGTGCTATTATTACAAGAGCTTTTTTCATTTCTCCTCCATATAAAAGTTCAAAAAATCTTTCTCTAAAGAATATCTGGAGGGTATTTCCAAGTGACAGAGCATAACAGTCAAATTTAGGAGATCACTTGGGTGCATATTATTTTTGTTAATGAGCTGCGCAAGTCATTTAGAAAGGCAGAGCTAGCATGTCACCTCTGTTCCTGCTCATTGCTGACAGGGAGCACTGGCATTTTAGCAGAGTTCTAGACTGAACTCCAGGACTAGCTGCAATTCTTAGCTACTAGGCATATGAGAATGTTATCATGCCTTCCCTCCTGCTTCCCAAGTCATCCCTTTTCTAGACTAAACAAGTACAGACCTTTCAATGACTCCATATGTGTCATGTTTTCCATGTTAACAACTTCCTACTTTTTCTAAACCGGGTCCCAAACTGGACACTATATTCTCTCTGGTCATCAAATGAAGTGAAATAATTATTTTCCAAGTCCCAGGTAAAATAGTCCTATAAACAAAAAGTGTCTTTTCTGTAACTTTTTTCTTTTTTTTTCTGATGATTAACCATAACAGCCAGATTTGACTTTTTGCATTACTACTACATTTTTCTCTAGATTATTTACGTTCTGTGTAAAAAACATATCCCTTTCTATTGTATTTCTATTTTGTATTTGTGCATGTCATTTCTCCTTCCCCATTTATGCTTAGCATGTTTCTTTATCGAATTTGATTTTTTTTTTGTTTTATTTCAAACAATTTCTTTAGTTCATCTAGCTTGTTTTGAAGTCTAACCCTCTCCACCATAGTGCTTGCTATAATTGTAGGTTGGAATCCTCCTCAGAATTTGTAAGTGTTCTTCTTATATTATCATCAAAATTTTTAATAAAAATAACAGATAGTTTTGGATTCAGGACAGATCACAGTAGGATCCCTACAATTTGAGTTAGACAGTGAACTACTAATTGCTGGCTGCTCTTTGCATAGAAGTTTCCAAATTGTTCACAGTGTCACAGAATCACATAACGGTTGAGGCTGGAAGGAACCTCTGGAGGTCATCCAGTCCAATCCCTCTGCTCAAGCAGGGTCACCTACAGCTGTTTGCACAGGACCATGTCTGGATGCATTTTTAGTATCTCCAAGGATGGAGATTCCACAGCCTCTCTGGGCAACTTTTTCCAGTGCTTGCTGAAGTGCTTGTTGCACCTGTAATAATTTCATCTAGACCAAATTTCTATATTTTCTCTGGAAGACTTCTGAAAGCCTTATAAATGTCAACACAGAGCTGTTCCGTTCCCTTTCCATTCTCAAATCTACAAAACCAGTTAACATGTCAAGAATGAAATTAGATTGGCTTGACATAATCTGCTCTTATCAAATACAAATCATTTGTTCTTTATCACCTTGTTTATCATCTTGAAAGTAGTATCTTTAAAAAGTGAAAATAAAACTTAAGTCCTTGATCCTTCTGGTCCTCATCTTTTTTTTTTTTTTTTTTCTTTTTTTTTTTGCCCCTTCTGTCTTTGAAAGGTGTGTGTCCTTCTGCAATTGTTTGAAACTTCCCTACAATTTTGAATTTTTAGACATAATTTTCAGTAGAGTGAAGACTGCTTCTGCTTTGCATTTAAGTTTAGCACAGGGAATTCCAACAGTCCCTGATGAATAAAATACATTTAATTATCTCAATATCATGTAGTACCCTCTTCTCATATGTTGTATTCTTACCTTGTGAATGTTCACTTAATTGTGTTAAGTACATGGTCAAAACTAAGCTTTTCTGCAAATGTTGCAAAACAGAAACAGAATGTTTAGTCTTCTCTGTGACATCTGATGTTTGTTCAAAGTTTTACTAAGTAGTGATTTTTTTTTCTCTCATTTTGAATATGTTTATAGATATTTCTTACTACTGTCTTTCTGTCTCTTCCTTCTGTAACAAATATGTACTTTGGCTTTTCTGATTTTATCCCAAGAGATCTGTGTTATTCTTTGATGGCCATCTATAGCAATGCTTGACTATATACAACATTTACATGATTAACTTTTGGGTTACACATTATTAAAAGGGTTTTTTAAATAGCTACAGAAATTGATAGTATTTTTCTTTGTCTCCAAAAAATACAGTTTTCTGTTGGGCCTTAATATAATCTTTTTTATAAATAACTTCCAGAATTCATTCCTAAGAATATTTACCTACCAATTTCTCAAGTCTGGTGAAGTTTAGATTTCTGAAAATCATCAACTTGATCACAATTGTGTTCCCTCATTCTTTCATTTCTTAAGAATCATAAACTCTGTTATTTCATGGACACTTTCACAAAAATAGCCTTTCTTATTCAGGCTTTCTATTGGTTCTTCTTATTAGTCAGAGTAAAATCGACTGCTGAAACAAAAATTTCTTCCCCAACATTCCAAAAACTTTTTCCAGTGAGTGTGTCCTGCCAGTGAAAAATTTACAAATCTTTTGTTCACATCCAGACTATTCACAAGGATTATTTTTTCTTCAAATGAAAAAGTGTAAGGAATTTTTTTGTTTCTATGTTATCCTTGCTAAAACTGATTGTGAGCTGCCTGAATGATGTTGACACTTTGTTAAGTCCATGAAGATTGCATCTTTGTGGATCTAAAAAGTTCTTTTTCAAAACCAAATCTAAACAAATACCTAATTTTATACACTATGAATAAAGTATTACCTTTATGTTTTTTATTATGAATAACATTTCATTTAAGGAAAATCACAATACTAATTTTACTAGATTTTTTAAATTACCTAAAAGGAAAGTTTTTACAAAGTTGGGTGATCCTTGACTTTAAAAAATTTTTCCTGACTATGTAAGAGAATTGGAATGTTTATCAAATACATACTGATGTACATGGTAATATGGGATGATTACAGTCCTGATGCATAACTATGATCTCTGTTCCATTTTTCAGATAAATTTTACTGTAGAAGGAAATGTTAATCCATAAACAAACACAGCCTTTAAAATAAATTATCTGGATTCAAGAAATAATTGCTCAATTTTCTTTGAAAATGATCATGTTTTCTTGTTTAAGGAAGGATAAATTTCAAAAATACCTTAATAAAAGGTGGCTTTACATTAATGAAATCTGTGGATAAAGGTATTTCTATCTGTTTTTGGTTTAAGAAAAAAAATAAGATTGCACAATCTACCTCACAGAATGAGGAGCTGCAAAAAAAACCCCAAAACCCACATAACTAGGAAAGTTGAGAGATCAGGGAAGTGTAAGTGAGGCATGAGGCAAGGTGGTCAAAAGAATATAGATGAGTTATTCTTGATAACATTGACTATTTTATCAGTGGTTTTACTTAAAGAATATTACGGGCACTTTATTAATTTTCTTGCTTAGGTGCATAAGAGATGACTTACACTGTCTTGCATTAGCTATGTTAGAAGGGTCATCAAAAAGCTGAATTACAGACATGTAAGGCATGTAATTAACAAATTGCCTTCACATCTGAAGTACCTTTAAGGGGTCACATTTTTATTAAAGCTGTATTACAGGCATATTTTAGCTTAATAGAATATTACTGCCATCTCGGTAGCAACTCAGTATAGCTTATACTGAGCTTTTTATTTTAAGCGAGATTAAGATCCTTCTGCTTCACAGTTCAGTGATTTTATTTATTTTCAAAGTTATGACTATAATTGGAAGATTTTTAGCACATTTCCAAATAAGATAGTTATTTGACTTTCCAAAGAAAATACTCAGAAACTTTTCTTAAAACTTACAGTTGACTGCCTTTTCTTCTACAAGTGGAAGGAATGTGAAACAAATAGAAGTTCTGTTGTGATATCTTTAACATTAGCAACTTCTATAGTTAAGCCTGCAAGGGCAATCAAAATATAATTTTGGTATCCCCTGTTCCTGACAGACTACTCGGCATCTCTATAGAGTCTTTCCACCTGGTTTATTCTTTGAAAACACTGACTTAAATCTGTTTAGTACTTTCATGTTACTGGTTATTGTAACTACCTTCCCTCTGGCATGTGCACATTTGTCAATACAGAGGTAAGGATCGAGGAAGGACATATATCTGATAGCCACTACAGAAATGTTTCAGGAGCTCCCAATGCTGACTAGTACGAGAAGAGAGACTCTGTGACAAATATCAGTTGCATTACATGAACATGCACAACACAATGCAACATGGATACAATTTTTGTTCTATGAGAAATCTAGTGTGAGAAGAAACCAATATAAACAGTGAGGCTATGACTGACTTAAGGAACCTTGTGGAGCAAATGCACTGACATAACTATGAAGTGTTTAGCAAGCTTTTTCTGTACAATTTATGCTGTGAATATGGGCATACCTATTCCAGTTGGTGACAGGTAAAAGGTCTCTGTTTATATTGCATTTTTTTTCTACAGTATGGATATTCAGTGCTAGATTCGATTTCAGTTTAAGATGCTTCCACTGATGTGTCTTGGCTTGTTTGGTCTTTAAGCTCCTTTCATAGTCCAAAGAGATCTGATCATCCCAGTCAGGGCAAATTAGGGAACAATTTATTCAGCAAAGTTATAAGGAGAGAAATTTTAGAATAGACAGAATAGAATAGACTATTTCAGTTGGAAGGGATCTACAATGATCATCTAGTCCCACTGCCTGACCACTTCAGGGCTGACCAGGAGTTAAAGCATGTTGTTAAGGGCATTGTCCAAAAGCCTTTTAAACACTGACAGGCCTGGGGGATCGACCACCTCTCTAGGAAGCCTGTTCTAGTGTTTGACCACCCTCTCGGTAAAGAAATGCTTACTAATGTCAAGTCTAAACCACCCCTGGCGCAGCTTTGAACTATTCCCACACATCCCATCACTGTATCCCAGGGAGAAGAGCTCAGCACCTCCTTCTCCACTTCCCCTCCTCAGGAAGCTGTAGAGAGCAATGAGGTCACCCCTCAGCCTCCTTTTCTCCACACTAGACAAACCCAGAGTCCTTAGCCACTCCTCATAGGACATGCCTTCCAGCCCTTTCACCAGCTTTGTTGCCCTCCTCTGGATGCATTCAAGGTCTGCACACAGTACTCCAGATGAGGCCATACCAATGCTGAATACAGAAGGATAATCACCTCTTTTGACTGGCTGGTTATGCTGTGTTTGATGCACCTCAGGATGCAGTTTGCCCTCTTGGCTGCCAGAGCACACTGCTGATGCACATGGAGCCTGCTGTCAACCAGCACCCCCAGACCCCTTTCTGCAGGGCTGCTCTCCAGCCACTCCTCTCCCAATTTATACTCGTGCCCAGCATTACTCCATTCTAGATGCAGAATCTGGCATTTCAACTTGTTAAATTTCATCCCATCAATCATAGCTGAATGCTCCAATCTATCTAGATCCCTATGCAAGGCCTCCTGTCCCTCAAGAGATTGACAGCACCTCCCAGTTTGGTATCACCAGCAAACTTGCTAATGATACATTCAACTCCTGCATGCAGATTGTTAATAAAGAGATTGAAAAGAACTGGCCCTAGAACTGAACCCTGAGGAACACTGCTGGTGACTGGTTGCCAGCCAGATGTAGCCCCATTCACTACAACTCTTTGAGCTCTGTCTTTCAGCCAGTTCTTCACCCAGCACACCGTGAACCTGCTTATCCCACAGTTGGACAACTTGTCCAGAAGGATGCTGTGAGGACAGTATCAAAAGCCTTATTAAATCCAGAAAACCTACATCCGCTGCCTCCCCTTCATCCACTAGGTGGGTGACCTTATCATAGAAGGATATCAAATCAGTTAAACAGGATTTTCCCTTTGTGAACCCATGTTGACTGTGCCTGAGGATTGCATTATTCTTTAAATGCCTTTCAACAGTACCCAGTATAATCTTCTCCATAATTTTTCCAGGAACTGAGGTTAGACTAACAGGTCTGTAGCTCCCTGGGTCTTCCCTCACACCCCTTTTGTAGGTTGGAATAACATTGGTTAGCTTCCAGTCAGCATGGATCTCCCCAGAATACCAAGACCTTTGGCAAATGATCAGGAGGGCTCCTGCCATAACATTCACTAGCTCCTTCAGTACTCCTTTGTTGTCTCAATATATGTTTCTAGTGCTATCCTATCATAACCAGGATGTCTCCATGGAACTGGTAGACATGGCAAAGGACTTGTGCAAGATCTGAATCTCTAGTGCAGTACTAAGTCTCCATGCTTATGCAATCAAATATAGCCCCTGGATTCTACTTCTGAGTTTACTGAATTGCTCCATGGACTCTGTTGATTGCATTGACCAGACATCCATTGCCCAAAATGTAAGTTTCAGGCTCTAGACACTTTTATTAAATTTAAATGTTTAATCTGCCAGCTAAATGTCATTCACAATGACATAAAAGTATAAGAGAAACAGCAGTCACTGTCTGTAACTAAGAAAGCATGTTAAGCTTTTTGTTAATACCTACTGAAATTCAATTTTCAGATAACTATTTAATGGGAAATATAATTCACTAAAAAGTAAAGAATCTCACTCCCTAAACTGAGAACTTAAAATTATTTGCTCTTTTTCTTAATTTCATTTCATGTTCTTACTCATTTCTAAGCAAAAAAAATAATACCAGACACCCTTTTAAATGTTACTTCTGCAGAAAGAGAAAGATACTTTATTCAGGGAGTCAATCTGCTCAGAAAGAGCCTGTGAAACAAAATTTATAGCTTTTGTTATGACTTTTAAAATTGGAAACATATGAGGTTTTCATATAAAAGGCTTTTTCTATATTCTATGCATGGGAACTATATGTATAATAAGATGATAATTTAGTAGTTTTTTGTTATTTTTACTTGTTAAAGATCTAATCCAATTTCAAGGTTTACAGTGCACTAATCAAATCTAATTCTGACATTTTATCAGAATACCTAGAGAAATAGCACTGAAAAACTAGTGTCATGTGTCTGTGAGATATTAAATTTTTCAACAAAGATAAAAAGTGAATATATGAATATCTTTCTAAATAATTTCATAATTAGACCTTCCTCTTTAAGAATGTGTTAATTTTTAACAGAACAAAAGACATCTACCTGATGGGGGCTTAAAATGAAACACAAAATTATAAATATTTAAGGACTGTATTATAAAATGTAACAGCAACATTTAGATACAATACAATCAAGGAAAATCAGCATCTGCACATAACTCATGAAGAAACCTACCTACTGTTCCTTGTCTTCACATGATTTAGCAGCCTTGCAGTTTACCCTACTATTGTCTGGTCAGCCATTACCACCATGTCTGAGCCAAAGCTAAAAGAAGCTATGCAGAATTTCCAAGTTATGATGTAGCTATGAAATATAAGTTTAGGCACTCATTCCAGATGCAACATGACAGCAAATTTACTGCAATCAGGTTAGTTTCCAGATAAGAACAATTGATAACAACGTTATTTGTTTAGCAAGACTGCACTAAACACATAAGCTCTCTTTATTCAGTGCTTAAGTGAATGGCTATACTATCATATAAAGATTAGTATGACTTCAGATAGTTTAATATATGCCATTTTATGTATCTAATTTAAAAGCAAATGCTATTACAATGATTCTATAGTTCACAGGGAGATATTAATATGCATTTATTTGCATTTTGGAATCATTGTGGATAAGGCCTAATTCTGCTCAGTACTGTGAAAGGATATTAAAAACAGAGAAAGAGAAAAGGAGAGAGAGAAAGAGAAAGTGAGAGACAAGGGGGGGAAAAACAAACCAAAAAAGGACAATGTACCTTTACCCATAAGGCCAAGTTTCTAAAATAATTCTTCATTTGGTTAAACACCTAGGTCCATTAACATTCTGAATAACATACAAGAACTCATGAAGAAAAAAATTCCAAAATTAATTGTTTCAGAGTTATCTGTCAGTACAGCATAGAGTAAACATAATTTGTTCTTATACAAATATAATTACTGAAGTTTATTTGTCCACATTCACTTGCTCATTTTCAAATTGAATGTTATTTTCAAAATTAAATAAAAATCTATCAGAGAAATATCAGACTTACTCTCATAGTGAATTAGGAAACCAACGCTGGAACGACTGTTGTCCGTAGTGAACAGCAGATACATGTAATTTCCAGTACTGATAAGGAACTGGGGTGCTTGTGTTCCATGGTATTCTCCAATTAATGGTGATGAGTTAGCTGGCCCATCTCTGACTTCCAAAGTATCATAATTAACTTCAGTCTGAAATCTGAAAAGGAATATGCAAGTCAGCTGGTAGGCAGAGGAATGATGTTATTTGCTTCAACTGTCAGAAATACAACCCATGTGTAACTGATCAAGAATATCATACATATAAAAATTTGAGTATCTACGGATCCATCGGTGTGTTACTGAAGATAACAACTAAGGAATGTTTTACACATCTTTTTCCTTGCTTTGTTGTGTCTGGTATCAGATAAAATTCATAACTGATGTAATATACTTCAGAGCAACTATATGACTGGGCTTCAGAAAGACATTTAGTGGGGAATCTGGGTGGAACACTGCAAATTGTCTCAAAGAAAACTGCATTATGAAGATCCAAGAAATTTCTTACCCTCAGGCTCAATAATAATTGGACATCTTCAATAATATTTTGTAATTTCATCTCAATAATTTCATTATTTGATGTTTGCTATTTGGCAAAAGCTGTTTTACATACACAACTGTTTAATCTTTTATTCAAAGATTTTTTTCTAACATAATTTGCTATTTACTTTTAAATAATTATTTTTGTCCTATGAAGTAAAGCAGTACAAAAATACTAAACTTAAATCAAGCCCTCATTTTGAAATTTGTTATAGTTATGATAAGCAGAATTCCTTAGTTTATCTCAATGTGTCAAAGAAACAGATAATACAGACAAGAATCGACAAAGAGACTAATGAGATAGTTGATTTACAAGAACAAATAACTTTAAAATCAGCAACAGAGTCAATGTGTGTGTCAATCACTAAACCACATCACAGTTCTCTAGTTCATAAAGGATGTCTATGTGTGTAGTCATCCCCTATTAGTTGTTTTTAAACCAAACAGCTCAAATCTGTAGATAAATCTTTGGCATTTTTCACATCAGATGCTTTTCAAGACAATTTGTGGTTATACCAGATACTCTTGCATACATCAATTTTCCTGTCAACAAAGTCTGTGCTATTACACAGATATCTATATTGGTCTAAATATATTTGCCTGAAAACTCAATGTTCTTATTTTCCTAAGATGTTAATCTTTCACAGCAACTATAAAAAATGCATATATTAGGAGATTTTCTCTTCTTTTCCCATAGGGCTTATTAGTTCAACTTCTGAGAGCAACAAACTGTGCCCCTATGCAATACGACGATTTTTTCAAAGTGAATGCCCTTAAGCTCTCTTGCCAATATGGGACATGTTTAGTGGGTCTGAAACTCTGTTCTTGCAATTAAAGAAAACTGCAAATTATTAAACATTTAGAAAAGGGGAAATATATGGGACATTCCTTCAAAGTGCAAATAAACTTTGTACTTTGTTAGGTAATGATGACAGAATGAACAAGTTCCATAGCCAGGCCATTGTATTTTATAGACCAATTAGCATTGGTCATGTAAAATCATCTTCCAAGACACATCAGTATCAGTGACAGCAAGTATTTAGTAGTCTCTATAATTCTTCTCTCATGATTCCCTGAAAACAAAAGCACATTCAGAAATTGGAAAGTATTTGCTTAACTATCAGAGCTAATGACTGCTAGGAAACTGACAGGCCCTTCACATTGTTCCCTTCTCTTAACACAGAAAACTCTCTAGATTTATGGTGCTTTCAACCAAGCGACCTACTCTATTTGGATATGTTGGCTAACATCCAGATTATTACTTTCACTGCTATCTATCCACTCTGACTGGAATACAGGGCTTGCAGGCTTGCTAATACATTAAGCATTGTCAGGACCAGTGTCTGGCAGTGAAGCCAGCTAGCATGGAATGGCCTACATCCATACTATTAAATATATCCTTTAGCCTCTCAAACAGGGAGATATTATTCAAATTTCCTATTATGAATGGTTGCTTGCCCACACTAGCTCCTGACGACACTTGATAATTATTTGGAAGAATGCTAGTCGGCAAGCTCAAGAACTATGTTAGAGACTATTTCAACAATTTAACTGCATAAACACATGAGTTCTTGTGTATGGGAAGGTCTTCTGATTCTGTTTAAATTACCAAAATAGATAGTTACAGTGGGCATCGCTAAAGTACTTGACAGTTTTTCAGTACATTTCCATAATTTCAGAGATTGTACATTGATTTGCCCTGCAACGGAATGAGGAAAACAGACAAATACTGCTAGGCTGGTTTAAATACTTTATTTGTACTCATAATGAATGAATTCAAGGTCAACAATTCAATAGTTCAATAATTTTGACAGTTATGTTTGTGAGGTAAACTAATTAGGAGTAAAGAGCTCTTAGCCAGCAATTGACATTTTCTTAGCAGACTAGTATGATCTCCTGATCGTACTCCTGATCATGCTGATCTCCTTCTATGACAAGGTGGCTACAATAAGATAGAGACTCCTTTTTTACAAGCAGTCACATGGAAAAGACGAGGGGTAATGAGTACAAGTTACTCCTGGGGAGATTCCAATTGGACACAAGAGGAAAACTTTTCACAATGAGAACAATCAGCCAATGGAATAATCTCCCCAGCGAAGTGGTGGATTCCCCAACACTGGACACTTAAGATTTGGCTGGACAGGGTCACCTTGTCTAGACTGTGCTTTTGCCAAGAAAGGTTAGACAACATGATCCTTGAGGTCGCTTGAGGTCCCTTCCAACCTGGTATTCTATGATTCTATGATGCTGTGAATTTATTTCTAGTTCACTTTTCTGGTTTTGATGGTTTGGGGGGGAGGAGGGGTAGTGGGTTTTGGGTTGGGGTTTTTTTTTGCAATCTTTGCACTGTCACTGAAATGACAAATCAAGATAATTTATTATTGGAAGTTCTGCATCCTTACTGAAAGTGATTAATTAAGAGTTACTTTTTGGTATTTTATTTTATTTTATTTTATTTTATTTTGTTTTATTTTAATGTTTATTAGCATACTTAAGTTAGTAAAAGGTAGGACATTCTCCAAATGTTCACAGAGAATTTTAAAAAGACTTCAATAATGCTACGTTATACAATTCGTCATCTATAGTTAGGTAGGTTTTGAATAAGGAGGTTTGTTTTATATAGTATCCAATGAGTTTTCATCAATATTCAAAGTACCAAAAATCTTCCAGTCAGCAGTTATCCTTCTAGCCCCCTTTCTTATGCTTGAATCAATTAGATTTTACTTTTTTGTTACCCTTCCAGGCATTAGTCATGATCTGAAATGCAAAATGTTTCAATGTAAAATGTTCATAGGGTTACTCAGTCATTTGCTGCTATTTCTGGAACGTTTCTAAGTACTCTAGTAAGGCACATTTGTCTAGCAACATCAAAGCTTCATTAGCTCAAGAGTGAGATAATTTACATTATGAATATCACATTTGTGCAAAGTTTCATTCTGGCAGCTGTATCTGTGATGGCAAGTCATATAGCAAAGTATAAAAGAGTTCTATTTTTCCCAAACTAGACAAAATATTTGACAAAATATTATACTTGTCAATTAATTGACAAAATCAATTAATTAATCTTTTTTATTTATTTGATAGTGATTTTGCTTACTGATTTGTAATTTGCTAATGTTATATCAGACAGCAGATTTAGTTTCTTGTAAGTAATAAAAAGGTTTTCCATCTAATTTTTAATCTGGGTAGCAAAGCCTCCATGTTAACAAAAGAAAATAACTTCATTGCAAAAGGGAGATTATTATACTACCATTAACTTCCCAAAGTATAACACTTTTAATGAAATTTATAATGTGATGTAGCAAAGCTATACATTTTTCTAAACTTGCCAGAAAAGCTTCATAAACCTCCAAAGAAAGCAAGGAAAGGTTTCTTCTCCATCTACCAAAACCACTGTGCTTAATGGTAGTATTGTTTTGTAATTGAAACTTTTAGAGAAAGGAGACAGAATCCTTCTTTTAATAAAGTTGATATAAAGCTGGAGTAGATGAATTGACTGTCTGCTGTACTTTAAAAATTATACGTGATCAGAATTCTCAATTTTGTATCAGGGTAAACTCCAAGTTCTTGCTTAATTTCATTGCAGTTCAATTTGTACACAAAGCTCTACAATTCTGTTAATGGAATATGTGTGTGCATCTGTCTAAAATCCAGTAAATTTAGTTCTTAAACTGGACCATATGTCACAGGAGCCTATGTTTCCCATTAATTTCCTCAGAAATATGGTGGTCATACTGTTAAGGTCATAGTCAGTCATCCAAACATCTCCAACTTCAGGCAACACATTCCCTTTTATAAGATTAAAATACTCCATCTTACAAATATGGCTGTTTGCTTGCTTTCATTACATTTGGGAAGAGGTCCCTGAACCTCAGGCTTCTGATGATTACTTTTTAAAAAAAAAGCCAGTAAATAAATATAAAGTTATAATTAATATATTAAGTCTTTAATGAGAAAAAAAAAAATCAGCAACTTAAAATTCTGGAACTTCCTCCTGTATGCAATGAAAGCAAACAACCTTTTGTTGTTGTAAGAAGTAACATGATAACTTTATGAAAACTGTTTAAACAGTTCCCATTTTTGTCAGGTATTGGTCATTCTCTCTTTTGCATTTATAATAAGAAAACAAAACAGGACCAGAAAATGGATATGGTAAACTAAACATACAACCTATTTTAATCTTCTCCCCTACATTATGTTTCATGCCTCTAATCGTGTTCACAACTTTCTTACATGCATGTGTTAGTTTTCATTCATATTTCTTGAAAAAGTGTTACCAGAACTTTAACAGCTCAGTGACCAGTGTCAGTTCAAAATTCATCTTTTTATATATCAAGGTGGAATTCTTTCTTTACATTTATTTAATCTACCTGCAATTTTGTTGCCCAGACATCCAGTCTTGTAAGCATCTTCAGCAATTCTTCAGTCATCTCTTGTATTTAATATGCTGAATAACTTAGTACTATTAGTCTAATTTTCTCCTTTTTAAGATCATTTCTGAACATGCTAAATAGTTTTGAACATAACAAAGTTCTCTGTAGAACACCCAAAATTCCACTGTGAGACTTTTATCATCTGTTAATTAAGTTTTTATTCATGTAATGTCCATCCTTGTATTAAAATGATGCTTAGCTTTTTAATAGCCCTCTGCAGGGTGAGGTGCCAAATACAAAACTTGCATTTTGAAAACCCAAGTAAACTATATTCAGCATATTTCTATGCTTTTTGACACCATCAAAGAATTTCAATAGGTTTCTGAGATAGGATTTTGTTACAAAAGCCATATCGACACTTTCTCAGTATATCATATTTATCCACACTTCCACTAGCGCTACACTTTGTTGTAGTTTTCATAGTGGGCATCCAGTATGCAGTTCATTAGATCTCCATGAAAGACTTAAAAGATCTGGTTCCTGAAATTCACAAGTATCAAGACAGTTTTAAAAGAACAATTACAATTACACACAACTTTCAATTGTTCAGCCATCTCATGTTTGTATTTATTCAGGGCTCCTGGGTGAATGCTATCTAGTTCTGGTGACTTGCCATTCACCTTCTCTGTATATGCCACCACCCCTATCAATGGCACTTCAGTCTGAGACAGATATTCCAATGAGTACCCCAAAATGAAGAATGTTGTGAATGCTAAGTTTACATCAGTGCAAGAGAGAAACAAACAAATCAATGGCAGTGATACATGCAGAAACTCACTAAGCACATTAAAAAAAAACACCTTTCAATTCAGGAATGTCCTGAGTTGCAACCTGGAGAAGTACTTAGAGAAAATATCAAATACACTTATCTGGTCCTCATACTCTTCCCTAGGATTCTGCATTTTTGTCCCTGTGAGGAACACAATATTGAGCAAGATGGATCTTTGATTTCACCCAGTAACAGTCACTTTTACATTCTTCTGCCCTTCTTTTCATTAATTTTCATCCCTTTTTGTTTCTGCTCTTAGAAATAGAAGGCTGAATGATACAGAAAAATTTTGCTCATCACTGTGGACTCTATGCGAAGGTGAAACTACATACACATTTTTGCCTCCCCTTGGGTAACAGAGGAATACAGGAAGGCCAGTACAATAGAAGCCACTGAAGCCTAGCTCCAGGCGCTGTCTTTCGTACTGTCCTTTGCATCTTTTTGTCAAATGGAGTATTTAGTGTGATATTAGTATCTAGATCAAACACCTAAACAAATGGATATTTTTTACTTATTTTACAAAGATGCTTGAAGGGGGAAGTTTTTTTAAAATTTTGTTTTCTTTTTTTAAGCACTTACTTTCTTTGAAAAAAATCACAATTATGTTAGATACTTGTATGGTTAGACAAAAGTACTAATTGAGGTCACAATAATTACAAAAGCATTAAACATTCTGCAGTTCACATTCCTTGTGCCTAAATGCACTTTCACTACCTACTGACTCCTCATAAGAGGTAGATTAGGCTGAATATTATTCCCCTTGACAAATAGATTATTATTACAAAAGAAACCTGTGTGCTACACAGGGACATAATCCCAGTGCATTCCAGTAGCTCTGAATTAGGTCCACACTGAGATAATGGTTTTGCAAATTAATTGGGATGGTAATTTCAGTTAGAAAATACTTTAAAATGAAGTTTAAGATTCTGCCTTTAACAATATTCTGATGTCTGGACATCTTTTTCTTTCTTGCTTTGATCTCTGTGTACTCATGGTGAAACCTGCAGTATCCAAGCAAAAAAAATCCTGATATCCCATGTGTTAGCATATAGCATGCTAATATACACTGAAGTAGAATCATAGAATCATAGAGCATCTCAAGTTGGAAGAAACCCGTAAGGATCATCGAGTCCAACTCCCTGCTCCTCACAGGACTACCTAAAACTAAACCATATGACTAAGAGCATCCTCCAGACGCTCCTTGAACTCTGACAGGCTTGGTGCCATGACCGCTTCCCTGGGGAGCCTGTTCCAGTGACCGACTACCCCCTCAGTGAAGAACCTTTTCCTAATGTCCAATCTGAACTTCCCCTGATGCAGCTTCACTCCATTTCCTCATGTCCTGTTGCTGGCCACCAGAGAGAGGAGATCAGCACCTCCCCCCTCCGCTGTCCCTCCTTGAGGAAGCTGTAGACTGCGATGAGGTCACCCCTTAGCCTTCTCTTCTCCAAGCTGAACAAACCAAGTGACCTCAGCCACTCCTTGTAAGTCTTGCCCTCCAGACCTTTCACCATCCTGGTCACCCTCCTCTGGACACACTCTAATAGTCCGATGTCCTTCCTGCATTGAGGCACCCAAAACTGCACACAGTACTTGAGATGGGGCCGCACCAGTGCAGTGTCGAGTGGGACAGTCACCTCCCTTGACCAGCTAGTTATGCTGTGCTTGATGCACCCCAGGACATGGTTGGCCCTTTTGCCTGCCAGGATGCACTCTTGACTCATATTCAACTTGCCATCAACCCAAATCCCCAAATCTCCACGGGGCTGCTCTCCAGCCTCTTGTCCCCAATTTGTATGTATAACCAGGATTATGCTATCCCACATAGAGAATCCTTCATTTGCTCTTGTTAAATTTCATATGTTTGGTGATTGTACAGCTCTCTAGTCTATCCAGATCTCTCTGTAAGGCCTCTCTCCCCACAAGGGAGTCCACAGCTCCTCCTAGTTTAGTAACATCAGCAAACTTAACGCACATTCGATTCCTGCATCCAGATCAATTATAAAAACATTAAAGAACACTGGCCCTAAAACTGAGCCCTGTGGAACCACACTGGTGACTGGCCGCCAGCCTGATGTAACCCCATCTACTATAACTGTTTGAGCCCGACCCGCCAGCCAGTTGTTCACCCAATGTATTATGGACTCGTCTAGCTATGCAATGTATGTTGCATCAGAAAAATATCCTAATGGGGAAAAAAAAAAAAAATGTATCCAACACACAATACTCAGAACTTTTTTTCACAAATCTTTTTTTTCCCTAGGAAAATTATGCTCTCTTATAGTAAGACCTGCTCATCATCAGGGACAATATATAGCTGTACCTGAATGCAAAAGTCATCAAAACTCCAAAAGATATCCCTATTTATTTGCTAGGAGGTGGACATTTAATGTAAATTGTTTAAAATAGAAATAAAGACAATTAAATGTAGTTTTAAACTTTAATTTTCTGCTTGAGGAATAGCATTGTGAGTGTTGCATCACAATTTCTTTTTCTGGTTTGGGTTCTTAAAAAATATTTTTATTCTTCAATATTAAAACAAATATTTGTGCTCATACATTACTTCTTGTTTGACTTTATGATTCTCACCTGTCAAAAGTGATCTTAATGGAATGTCCTGGTCTTGCTTCAATCACCCATTCACAATTAAGTGAGTCCTTGTAATATCCTGGCCATCCTGGTGGTAAGATAACACCACTTGATGCTGTCAAATGTCCACCACATGGTGCTGAAAGAAAAAAGCATGTATACTTGTACCATACAGAGTATTTCTAATACAATATTATATATTCAAAGAACTTACAAAAATTGAATTAAAAAGCACAGAAAAATAAGTTTAATATACAAGACAACTAAATTATGTTATGAGCACTTTGTTTTCTTCAGAATCATAAGTCCTGCAATGTATCTTATCACAGCTTATTACTCTATACATACCTTAATACACAGGCATGGCACTTGATTCTGCCAGCCTTCCTTCTGTTGAAAAGCACATTATCTCATTAAAAAATAATGTATCATCATTCTTTAGTTCTAGTATGATTCCACATTTATGTGGAAATATCAGATAAATTGTTCCAAGTAATTTACAGTTAATTATTTTCATTGCACTGTACCATCTAATATCTTTTTGAGTAATCATTCATCTCAGTGGAACTGATTGTTGTAAATATTCCATTGAATCATAGAACAGTTGAAGTTGGAAAGGACCTCTGGAAATCATCTAGTCCATCCTCTGCTCATTACAGCAGATTGCACAGGACGATGTCCAGTGAGGATCATGCCCTCCCTCCAAAGGCAGACACTCCACAGCCTCTCTGGGCAATGTGTTCCAGTGTTTAATCACTCTCACAGTGTAAGTTTTTTCTTATGTTTAAACAGAATTTCTTGTATTTCAATTTGTGTCCATTGCCTCTTGTCCTGTCACTGGACGCCACTGAGAAGGGTCCGGCTCCATCTTCTTCACACTGTCCCATCGGGTATTTGTACGCATTGATAAGATCCCTCCTGAGGCTTGAGCCTTTTCTTCTCCAGTCTAGACAACCTCAGTTCTCACAAGATCTTCTTGTATGACACATGCTCCAAGTCCTTAATCAACCTTGTGAATCTTCACTGAACTCACTGCAGCATGTCCGCATCTCTCTTGTACTGGGAATCCCAGGACAGCACACAGCACTCCCAACATAGCCTCACCAGTGCTGAATAGAGGGGAAGGACCTGTCATTTCCTCTCAGCCCAATTCTCTGGCCTGTCAAGGTCCCTCTGAATAGCAGCACAAGGTTATGTTGTATCAGCTACTCCTCCCAGTTTTACATCAGAGGCAGACTTGCTTAGAGAGCACTCTGTCCCAGCATCCAGATAATTACTGAAGATTTTAAACAGTATGGGATTTGGTATTGACCCCTGGGGTACACCACTACAGACTAGCCTCCAGTTGGACTTCATGCCATTGACCACAACCCTATGAGCCCAACAATTCAGTCAGTTTTCAGTCCACCTCACTGTTCACTTCTCTAGCCTATACTTCATCAGTTTGTCTATGAGAATCTTACACGATAGTGTCAAACACCTTACTAAAACTGAGAAAAAAATATCCGTTACTCTTCTCTCATCCATCAGGCCAGTCATCTCATTCCAGAAGGCTATCAGGTTGGTCAGGCATGATTTCCCCTTCATAAATCCATGCTGACTGCTCCCAGTCACCGTCTTGTTTTTCATTGTTTGGAAATGAAATGTTCCTGGAAATGTTTCCAGGAACATTGCTGCATCGCCTTTCCCAGTGATCGAGGTGAGACCTGTAGTTCCTCAGATCCTCCTTCTTTCCTTTCTTGAAGATAGGAATTTGCTTTCTTCCAGTCCTCATGAACCTCCCTGAGTTACATCAAGATGATTGAGAGTGGCCTTGCAATGTCATTGGCTGGCTTCCTCAGCACTCTTTGGTGCATCCCATCAGGCCCATTCCTGTATGTCAAATTTGTTTAAATGTTCTCTAACTTGATCCTCCTCCATAAAAGGGAAAAAAGTACTGCAACAGGGCTACGAAAGTAACAGGGATAGATAGCGAGCATTTTTCAGAGTGGGATCAGAGGACTTTGGTGCAGGATTAAACAACAGCAGAAATGACTAAACAAATTTTAAGAAACATCAGTCCCTTAAAAAATTAAGCTGCCATAGCACAGGGCTTTGGGATGTTATATTTTACCTAAGGCTACAGAGCAGTCTAAACCAGGAAGGCTTTCAAGGTCAGGTAAATTTATCTTAGTATCATTTGTATTACCCTCAAGTAGTCAGTGGTATCATTATCAGCAAATTCCATATTGCAGTGCAGGAAATCTTGTCACTTCTGTTCCTCTAAGTAGTGACAAGCAAACCTATTATGCCATATGGAAATGAATAATAACATGAATTTGTGAGTAGTAAATTAATATTCCTAGTTTTGATTCAATGTTTTAAAAAAAAAAAATTGAACTCAGAGAGGTTATTTGAATTAATTCATGACTTGCACTTGTCTTTGGGAAGTTTTTCCAGATTTAAGAAAATGGGAAAAAAAAACAACCCACAAAACACGAAACATACACACTGAATTGTCTCTGGAGCAAAATGATTGGCTGGGAAAATGGCATTTATATTACATGTGTATAGTTAATGAAGAATGAAATGTAGTCATTTATTAAATACATTTATATGCCTTGCCTTAGGACCCATCACTGTCAAACATCAAGGAACCAGCCTACTTTTTCTTTTTTTTCCTCACTGTATTTCATACTACAGAGATTTAATCCTAAGTATAGCTCATCTTAGTTTGTTTATTCACCTAGGCAGGAACAAGCAAACAAATTTGGAATTTTTGGAGGAATATAATGAATATTAAACATAGCTCTGATTTTCCCTATATTTCTCAGGAAAAAATGTACTGCAGGTTAATATGTTACATACAGAAATTCAGGTATACTTTCATTCTGAGAAAATTAAAGGTGCAAATTTTTAAAAAGGACTTTTAAATAGAAACTTTACTTCACTTTTCTATGTGGTTGATAATTATGTTGTTCAGTACGCTACAGCCAAAACTGTTATAACAGCTATAACTTACAACCGAGTAATGATGGTGACAATACCAACCAGATTTTTACAATGCTAATTTATTCCAAGAATATAAAAGCAAGCTATGTTGTTTCTGTTATTGCTCTCTCATTTGACTGGAGGAGTGTTAAAATAAGATGAATTAATAATTTCAGCTAAAGCAGTCTTATTTATAAGCGAAATGTGAAAAGTAAGCTAAATTTAAACAGTTTCATTATTCAAACCGTAGGTGCAAAGTAAAGATTGTGCCCTTACCTTCACAACGTGGGACAGCAGAGCTCCATACTACATTTCCATCTTGCATAATACATGTTATGGTTTCAGAGCCTTGGGTCTTCACAAAGCCGTCATCACAGTGAAAGGAAACAGAACTTCCCAAAAGGAATCTGTCTCCAAAACGCCTCCCATTTATAGGAATGCCTGGATCATGGCACTCATTCTGACCAAAGGCTGATATAACAACAACAACAATAATAATAGTAATAATAATAATAACAACCACCACCCCCCCTCTAAACTTTGTCTCTTTTTTTTTTTTTTTTTTTTTTTTTGGAGGGGGGGAGAATAAACTTTCCTAAGTAATAAGATTATAATACAATTGAAAGTATAGTAAACTCCTCAATAAAAAGTCAACATTAAATCCAATGACATTCACACAGATGCAACAAAGTTCAAATTCTGAAGCTTTTTAGTTATGTGTGGCTTAGATACACAAGAACACTTTGCTTAAATTTCCCGCTGGCCAAAATTCAGCTGTTTGCCTCTAATGTAATGAGAAGTATGGTTACACATTGCAGATAATCTGGCAGAAATAGAGACTACTGCTAAACAACTGGGGCCACTGCCTAGGCCAGACAGAGAAACCTCCCAGTGGGATGCTGAGAGCAGTCTGCCTCTGTCTAGTGGGATGGCAACACAGGGTGCAACCCACAGGGACCCACACCTCCATGTGCATGTGTGACCTCTCGGTGGGTTTTTCACCAGTATGCAGATCAGCAATTTGCAGAGAGCAGCAGTGTGGATGCATGTAAAGCTAGGGGACCTCCGTGCATTTCAGGAGGTGCATGTAAGTAAAGGAACCCACTTCAAGGAAAAGGGGTGAGTGTTGACCAGTTGCAACTAAAATTTGTACATTTGAGAATTGTATTCTCAAAGATATTACATTCTTAAAATTCTTAAAGAAATTGTAGATGGAGGGAAGAATGATTCTTAAATTAGTGCACTCCTATAGGAAAGACTTGTGCATGAGATCAGCTATGTTCTTAGACACTAGAAAAACCACAGAGAGTAACTATTATGCGTATCCCAAAAAAGAGATCTAAATTCTTAGGGGTCTCTATCATTAGGTACCACATCATCTAATTGGAAGATAAAATGCAAAAGCAAAGCAAGTTCCCAGATTTATTTGCAATGATAGTCTAGTTGCTCTTTACACTTCTATGCTTTTCAGATTAACATCTCCATATTTGGGATCTAAGCTTAACACCCGTGTGAACTTATTCCTGCTGGTTCCATTGAGAAGTATATTAAATGGATGCTGTGATCTGAAGATCTGGGCTTTAGTTATGTGCTCTGCATTTATGCAATGTCAACCAAAAAGGATCTTAAATAATGAAGGGAATTCCTCAGCATTATGACGATTAAAATAAATAAATTATAAAGATGCAGATAAGCTAATGAACATCAGGAAGACAGTTGAAAGCAGACTAGTTATAGAAGCATTACAATTTACTTCTGTATTATAAACAAAAGCATGTTCTATTTTTCATTATTATGAAGAAAGATAACTTGATTTTAAGACTAGGCATAAAATAAAACCAGAGGTTCTTACTTGTGTAAGTGATATTAAATCCTCTTCCAGTGGTAGAGTGATCTGACTGAAATTCAAGTCTTACTATGTGCCCACTGCTAGCCAACTGAGAAGGGACCTCATTGCCAGAAAAAGTGCCAAGAGGTGGTAAATCTGAAATCCCATCATCTTTCACTGTAAGGTAGTCAAATTGAGGTTCTACATCAAAGTCGTTGAAAATCAGATGGATTCTGCTTCCTGGCTCTGAGATAATCAACCAAACACAGTTCATATTGTTCCCATACTCTTCAGGATAATTTGGAGAAAGAATAATTCCAGACGGTGTAGTGAAGTTGAAGAAACACGAGACTAAAGAAAACAACAGCAGATTCTTAAAATACTATCCATAAACATTGTAAATGCTCGGCTATATATTTTTTATTCTTGTAGAAAAGGATGCTTTTGAAGCCTGGATGTCAAAACTACTACACATGCAACCTGGAAATGTTTTAAGACTGTCAGAACATTTCTCCTATATGGCATGTCAACGTTGCATGTTTTTATTTCCCAAAGTGAGAGAAGCGACTACACCAGGGCCTACAAGAGATTATTAGAAGCATGTAAAGAATGCCAAAGAAAGCAAAAGTAGTGCCTGATGTATCAGAATTTGGCAAAATTGTCAGGTTTGTTCCGAAATGAAAATGCAACCTCCAAATTTAAATGTGATTTTTTTCTAAAAGGAATATGCACGAAAATGTATTTAGCAATCCAAAAAATCAAACACAAGGGCCAGTTTTGTCTGCAGTACACAAAGTTCATGCTGATGCAAATAATAGTAGAAATTCACATGTGCCTCGATCAAGAACTCTTAAAGAGTATATAGTACAAACTTATTTTACCCCCAGTTTCCCTTTAATAGCACAGGACAATGACACAAGAAAAGATTCATAGCTCTCCTCCTTTTACACTCCTTTGGGCCAATTTTCATCAAGACAATTCCTAACTGATTTCAGAGTAATGAGCTTGTGGCTGGTACTTTAGTGAGAAGTACAGTACATTCAGAAAGAGTAAGCCTCACTGCATATTAATTAACACAAAGGATGACAATTACTCGGCTCTTCAAATGTGTCAAACTGAACTCAGTTTTTGTAAATAGATGTTGTAAGTTTAGGTTCCATTATCTTTCACAGGGCACGTGCGCATCAAACAGCGGAGCACAGTAAAATATTCCACGCTATTGCCAACAGAAACTAATATATCTATCCAATGCAATACAGCACCATGAAGAAATGCAACTTCTTTCTTTAAAGGGAATTGCAGCTGCACTGTCCCCATGCACAGGCCTTATGTGCTTAGACACATTTCAGCATTGCATGGGCATACAGAGACTTCTTCTAGTCCAGAGCAAGCCTACTCAGCTTGGTAAGTCCTGTACCAACACAGCTGCAAAATACATATATGTCCAAGGAGAACTGGAAACCTCACTAAGGTTGTTTTGAAAATCCTGTACTGAATGATAAGACTCTTTATAGGAAAAGGTAATGTGGTCTGGAGAACTGAAATGCCTAATATACCTGTGGACTAGAAAGATTTATTCTATTTTACCATAGAAGAAGAAAAAAGAAAAGTAAAAATCCAATCCTCTCTATTTAAATCCATCTACAAGCTTAACTACAAGCATACTTTATCTGTTAAAACAAAATTCACACCTGGTGATCTTACCTACCCTTTTTCCATGTTGGATATCCATATATTCCTTATACTCATTTTTGTGCTTTATTAGGATATCAGAAAAAAACTCCAGTCTTTTCTTATGTGGATCTGCAGACTGCTTTGCACTGCCAGAATCAATGTGTATGTGCCACAGAGTCCTTTTGAACACTTATATGCTATTAGGATTTGCTCATTTAGAGTCTAATTCAACACACATTTACATTAAGAGTGTTAAATGGTGCAATTAAATATAAAATGAGGGGAAAGAACATTCTAAAACAGTCCTACGTGATGTTGCCCATAAATGAGCTACTAGTGAGACAACTGAAAAAAAACATGTGACTGAAAACTTTGTTCAAGGTGTTCAAGGTCTTTTGAAATGTTTTGCTGCTGGTTAGTCACAAATGCTAAGAAAAGCAAGAGACTAAGATCAGAAAAATAATACGGAAAAAAAAAAATCTTACAAACACAGCTGGGTTTGTTGCCAGACCACTGGTTGTTTTGTTGACATGTAATCGTTCTCTCTCCCACCAGTTCAAAAGCTGCTTGACATTCAAAGGTAAGTGTGTCTCCATGCAAAAAACTGCTGCCAGTCCTTTTTCCATATGATGGAATTCCAGGGTCTCCACAACCTCCTTTCTCAATTTCTGAATATCAAAAAATTCAAACACAATAATAAGGAAAATATATTTGCAAGCAATTTATATGTCAGTATCAAAAGTGCATTCAAAATATTTGGCATTATGCCTTAAACTAACATTTACAGCTGAAAGTGAACTAGAGATAAATGCTGTAAAAACCACCTCTAAGATGACTTAGGATCTAAAGTCTTTTCACAAGCTAATAGCTTCCATACCTGCATTGCTGAAGATAACAAAATACTCATCTTTAGCTGCACGGCTGCACCGAATTACAGCATATTTGAAGGTAAAATTATAAAGCCATGTCTATCAACTCTCACATCTGTAATTCCATTTATAAGGCTATTAGCAATATGATTAAAAGTCTATAAATTACTGTTAGCATCAAGGAATTTCATTTTAAGCACTAAAATATAATAAAAACAAAACTGAGGAATTATTTTTTAATCTCATACTTCAAATTAGAGCCACATTTTTGTCAGCTGCATTTAGCTACACTGAAAAGAGACTATATTTTGGATTATACTTCCTAGATGTTCTCTAGGAGATCTGCTATTTAAATTATTTAATTTGTATATATTGAATGTACATATAAAAGATAAGAATATAAAAAAACCCAAGTCTTATGAAATTTATGAATAACAAGAATATTAGGAAAGGAAATGTAAATATTAATTGCCTGTGAAAGAAATGCTGAATCATCTTACAAATTACTCTATATTTTGCTGTCCATCAAAAATGAAGACTCCCTTTCTTTACCATTAAATTTAAAGTAGTTTTTCTATTAATTTCCTTTTGAGCAGCAAAAATAAAAACAAAGCATTTCTGGTTCTATAAACTGTTTCTACATCTGTAGTAAAATGATGTAAATCTAATTCAAATGAAAATAGTGATAAAATTCTTGTTATTTAAATATTTCCCAGTTCAATCCAAGGTCTGAAATCTGAAACATTCAGGATAACAAGAAAGTTCAACTCACTGAATAGTATTAAATATTAATATAATTTAACACCATTAAAAAAGTCTGCTGTCAAATATTGTTAAATCTCCTAATGTTAAATTCTGGCAGAAGTGTATATCTTGACACGATAACTCCAGCAGAAATTTTAAGATGCAGGATGGCCGCCTTATGATATATGAAGTCAATCCACTATGTTTATTCCCTTAAAGCAGCTGTGAAACATAAAAACAATTCAGCAAATGTCACAAATTTAGAAAATGCTTCTGAGGATGTCTTATTTGCATTTTGACAATAAAAAGCTTAAAAAATTCCATCCAGCTCTAGAAATCTACATCTTCACAAAGCTTGAACTGAAGACTATCTATCCTTAACAGAAAATGTACTCTAGTCAAAAATAAGTTATTCAGGTTGACAGAAAGCACACATTTAATTTCAATGGATAGCATTTACTTCTATCTTCAAGTTTCACATAAATTTCCTGGTATGAAGATTTACTATAACATGCATATCATATCATTCTTATTTGTATTACATTACAGGTGTTACTATCAATAACACAATTTTAGATCAATTAATATTCTACTAATTAATTTTACAGTGAGGAAAAGACCTGTTGTTTTCACAAAATCAAAAAGAACACCCAACTTAGATACTTTAACAACTTTCCACACAATTTTTCAGTTCAGCATCTCTTTGCTCTCATATTGCAATTACTTAATGCATGCATTAGACAATTTCCTTCTAAAATATTTGAAAAATACTAAAACCCCAAAAAGCTGTGTTTGAGCTGACTGAATTTCTCATACATACACCGATTGCAGGTCTGTAGTGGTTAAGGTGACAAAATTTCCCTTCCTCATAAAGTCATATAAACTTTTAGTAGGAGTCTCAGTTATAATGTCCAAATTTTTAATTTTTTTATTAAAGTATTGTAAAATATCAATCCATGTAAAAAATCTGCCAGCAGCAGAACACAATATTAAATATTCACCTTCTTAGTACTCAGGAAATCATGAGGGAGTGACAGAACAAAGCAGATTAAGTCAGATGCAAGACTGCCTGTACATTTCTCTTTAATAGAGAGCTAGCTTTCCGTCACATATATTAATGACAGTGCAAAACTTAGGGAAGACAGAGAAGGCCAAATTCATGGTTTTGCATTTATACATAAAAAATACTATTTGTTTATGTCTAGATCTAGAGTAGTACAGGCACGTAATGATTCCTAACATTTTTCTGTCTTCTGGGATTTAACACAGCTTTTTATTTTATTTTCTTTTCTGGTACCAGTCTGACCTCCACTGATTTGATCAGAGAACAATTTTTTTAAATGTCTAAATTCAGTAGAGGTGCATTGTGCCTATTATTTCAACACATGCACCAATTATTCTGCTTCATAAATTGCAAAGAGGCTATATATCTGTTTGCTAAAAAGAGAACATTCTTCTGACCAAGTCAGTTAGAGCTATGCTGAGCTCTTAGAGAAATCGTACGGGACAGAAAAGGTTCTTAAAATGACAAACACGAGAATAAAAGCTATGCCAACCTATTTAAAGTGTGGCAATAAAAACCCTATTCCTTTAGGATTATTCTGTGTACTTGTTCAATGTTGGACTTCTTTTGATCTGAGTCCTTAGAGCTGTGTGAACTTCATGAAGTTTGCAAATAAGCTCTGAAGCTCAAATTTAAACATTACCTTCCTCTGGTTACCAAAGATATTAATATTGATCTTATTCAATTGTTTCTGGCTTTCATGTACTCTCTTTCAGTAGCCTGGGGAAAGAGACTTTTCATCTTGTTTGTGAACTAGAAATATTTACTCAGTTTCAGGGAATATTCTCTCTTTAATGTTGGGAGAATAACAAGATTAGATTTCTGACGAGAAGATCATATCCCTCTGAATTTAATCAAAGCCTTTTCTGTTGCTGTGTTTTCTTTCAAAGGAAGAAATATGGCAATTCTAAAGTGATATTAAGCATGTAAATAAGTATTATGACTGCTACTTGAAAGGTGTCACATTGCAATTCAAGTCTTTTTGATGAAAAGGCTTTGCATTACTTTGACCCAGGTATCTCAAATATATAATAAAATACTTCATAGATTATAACATTAGGCAGTCTTGAATTTATTAGTCATGGTAGTAATTTACCTTTTTTTTCCATTGTTACTAGATTACAAATACACAGTTAAAATTAAATTCTTGATGCTGCTATATTTTCATTCACACTATCCAATAGTCTAGCTTAGATGATTAGTGAATCATCATCAAATCACTAAATCTGTAGCTAGATACAACTTTTACCAGTAGTGTATTAATAATATCCTCACACTTTAATAATTCAGATGTATACATACAATTTAAATTAAATAAGTGTTTTAAATACATGTGGGTTACACAACAATCCATTGTTTCAAAGAAGAGATATATAAACAAACTTCAGTAGTTCAAGGTCTATGAGAAAGTTGAAGTCAGTACCTCTAAAAACTAAAATCATAAATTTGACAACATTTCATAATCATCATCTTAGCTATAATCAAAATAGGTTAAGGGAAGCTTACAGGTATACATTTACAAAACAAACAAACAAACAAAAGAGATAGTTTGGAAGTTTATTTCAGTGTCAGATAGGACCTTTTCAGTTTAACATCTAAACTCTCATATGACCGGCCACAGAAATTAATGTTTTAAATACAAGAAAATTGATCATTTAGATTATTTCCTCTTATTCCTCATACCTCTCTGCATTAAGAGTCATAATACCTGACACAGTGGAATCTGATCTTTACATAACACTTTCTTACATTTAGAAGAAAGACAGAAAAAACACTGTTACATAGAACAAAATATGAAAAATACTGTGTTTTAGTTATTCCAACTCTTATACTATTTATTGTATACCATAAAGCTTTAAGCTGATCATTCCACTGATCTCAATAATAAAACCTATTTGGACCAGTAGGATATTATGACCCTGTATCTTCCATCTCACTATTAGAATTCAAATTTCAGTCCCAGACAATGTCATTAAAATCCCGCTTAATGAAAGGGAAGTAACATATATAAAGACAATGTCTGCAACTGTAATGTGACATAAAGTAAATATCTCTAAGTACATCATTTTTGTTAGGCGGGTGAGTTATAAATGGACAAATTACAAATGGGCTAAACAGACATTACTTCTATCTGTACACTTGTTCTTCCCTGTCTTTATGCCATTGTGTCTTCAATGCCACTATTAAATTACACAGTAAATACTTAAAACTCTAAGTACTTCTTCAGTGGCAAGAACAGAGCTTGGCACTCTAAGGCTTCAGCATAGGAAAAACAGAAAGCAGAATCAGGAATGGTTTTACCACTCCTGAACAGATTTATAGATTACAGTTGTAAAAGATTTGCACAAGAAACTTAAGATCAAGGAGACAATTCAACTGGGTATCCCAAAATAATACTGTATTCCTCTGAAGTATGCTTTTTCTTGCTTCACTGGAAACCATGGTGGTCTATAAAAATTAACCAGCTGCAAAATTACATATGAACTTTCACTACTGTATGGCAATAGTTTCAGTTTAGGATAAAGAACCAAACATTATTGAAGATCCCTTCCGTTCCATAGGAAATAACTGTTTTACAAAGAGCTGGCAGCACAAATACCTAAGGAAGGACAAAATGCTACTGTTTTCATAAGTAAACAGTTCAGTCTTCTTTGAAATGCATGTGTAATACTGGTTCTAATCTCAATAAGATGTTGAAAAAATATGGGAATTTAAAAACACAAATGGAGAAACCCTTACACAAAGAGAAACCCTTATACAAAGAGAAGGGATAGATAGATATGCTCAGGATTGCAGAAGAGGACATAAGTAAAAGAATGAAATTATATATATGATTCCTGCAAAGGAGCATGGGAACAATGACTGAAAGTGAAAATGATAAATCAAAACTAATAGAAAAAAAACTTTCAGATAGCACATAATTGGACTGTAAAAGTGGCTATTAAAGCTAAAATGAGGTTGGCCTACAGCTGAAACCAGGGAGGCCTTGCATGGTAATTTTATAGATGATCACAATTTTATCATTATTCCAGTAAATTTCTTCAAAGAAATTTTACAGTACAATTTGTTATCAGTCTCCAACTATAAAAAGAGAAGGCCTCCTTCACAGGTCACATAGTTCCCAGCAGCATTCTAAGAGATGTCTCACAATTTCTCTGAAATTTTTTGTCCTTGCTGTTATCAAAAAGGCCACAGATCATATTCAGTAGATTAATTTTTGTTGCTTCTACCTTATTGCATTCTCTATCAATATTAAAAAAATAAACATGACCTTAGAATCAGATAGATGGAAAACCAACATGAAAAGTTTTTATAGGAAGTCCATTTAAGCTAACAGTTCATTACCACAGCATATGGATGTCTTGTTGGTAATAATAACATATCATATCATATCTTAGAATATAATATAAAAATACTTGAAAGTAATAAATCAATCTGACAAGAAAAAAAAATCAAACCTTTTTGACAAAAGATGTCCTTTAATTTAAATATTTACTGTGTACTTAAAGATTCCATTACAGAATGCAATAAAATAAAATGTCAGTTTGTTTACAATCAATTTCACATGTCCAGGGGTAGATGCAGACCAAATCTGAACAGGGACGAAGAAGCTTTCTGTTACTTGTTGTAGAAAAGTTTATGATACCAAGTAACTGACTGATGAAATAGCAGGTGAAATTCATTATCAATAATTGTAGAAAAATAAATCTGTATAATAATAATTATGAGCTTGCAGGTACAATGATAGGTTCTGAATTGACAGTTACCACTCAGCAACAAGAACTCTGGCATACTAAACATAATTCTGTGAAACTGTAAGCTATTGAAAATGTTAGGAATTGCTAGGAAAGGAACAGTGAACAAACCAGAAAATACTATTTTGACATCACACAAAAACCTATTTCATTTTCATTTTGTATATTGTACGCAGTTCTGCTCCTCCATATAAAAAAGGATACATTAGAACTAGGGAAGAAAAACAAAAGATCATAGTAACTGTTTCTGAGGAACTGGGGACCAATTAAATAGACTGTAAATCTCTTTTTTTATGAGGTGAAATATATGTATTCAAAAAGTGATTGAACAAATACATGGAAGAAAATCTTATTGAGAGACAAAGAGGAAGTACTTAAGCCATGTGTCACTGGAATCAGAGAAAGTGGGATTATCTTTGTGTCTTGATTTATCACTGTATACTTCACCATTTTTTTCCTTAAACATTCATTATTGTCTAATATCAACATGTTATGGGGATTTTGGTCTCACTGTAAATTTTTATTCTAATGTTTTGTGGCAAGGAAAGTCATATTGTTCAAATTGCAGAGTTCATGTTTGCTAATAGAAAGAGTAGAACCACTGAGCAGTGCCCTGGACAAAAGTTAGCCCAAAGATATCCTGTGGAATGTAAATTAGTGTGTTACGGTGGAAAACAGGAAGTACAGTAAAAAACAAGTGCAGCTGCCTCAGAAATGATCAGAATAATGTAAGGATGAATCTTGTGAAAAGGTGAACCATGGAATGAGGCAAAAGACAATAAAAGAGCTTGTAGAAAGTCATTAAATGTAAGAGAAAGAAAAATAGATAGCAGGAAAGGAGAATGAAGAACATTTTCTTCACTTTTCCAGAAAAAAAATCATAGCTAGATAACAAAAGTTTAAATAAAATTAAGTAAAGGGCAGAATAAGAAGCGAACAGGTTAATGACTATTTAGAAAATGTAGACATATTCAAGGGAACAGGGCCTAATTAAATTCACATTAAAGTACTTAAACTGAAGCAGTCTATGAACTATTAGCAATTATCTTCAAGAACTTACGGAGGACAAGGGAGGTCCAAGATGACTGGACAAGGTCACATGTAATAACTGTCTCAAGAACTGGAGAGAAGAGGACCCAAGGAATTATACAAATGCATGTGTATATAATTTGTCCCCTCAAACTGGGAAAGTGGTATGCTTTATCTTCCTTTACAACAGAATATCCTTGAACATCTTTACCTAAAATTATCTTAAGTCTTGGCAAGGAAGACATAGTTGTCTAGAAAACAATCAATGTTCTACCAATATTTTAAAAGTGCAAGCAAACTGACCTGTGTAATTATAGGATTGTAAAGCCAACCCTGATCATAAGCAAATTAATGGAACAGCCAACACAGGAGTCTATTTCTAAAGGGTTAAAAGATGAACATGTAATTAACACCAGTTAACATGGTTTTATGGAAAATTGGTCATGTCATACAAACAATACGATTTTTAGATTATAAACTTGGTTGACACAATATATTTGGACTTCTTTCAACCATTTAAATTAGCAACACATGACATCCTAATTAAGAATTGGCATCATAGAGAATCAATTTAGCACATATTAAATGGATTAAAATTAGATAATGATAGTATCTCAAAGCATAAATGTGAATAAAGAATTATTGTTAGGCAATAGAATGGCTTCAACTAGCTTAATATAACTTTTTTTAGCCCAATCCTAACAATTTGTTATACAAATATTACAGAAATATAGTTAATCAACAGTGGTCACAGTATTTTCAAGATGCTGTAGCCCTGTGACATATATTGTAGATGGACATGCCTTCTTGTGCATATGTGTACCCACATAAGCACTGCTTTTTCTCATACTATTCAAAGGAAAAAGCAAACATCAAAATTTCAAGCCTATGGCAGCTGAGAATCTTATAAAATAAAATTAATGTTAGATGGGAGGACCTCAGTATCCGCTTCTGTACCTTACAATGGGTGTTCTTCCTCTTTAAAGACCAGCAGTGATGAGTCCAGTTTCACCAAACAAAATGGAACATTAAAAGGTATGTCATGTGTGGGATATGTTGGAGCTTCAAGATTGGTATGCTTCTAACACAGGTTATAGAAGCAGTCAGTGCTCAAATGAAAAAAGTTAGCTTTGGAAGCTATCCACGGATATGGATAAGAGAGAGAAAGATGCCTTGGTAGTATTTGAAAAAGGAAAAGTGACTACACTGCTACTGAACATACTAATATTAGCGCAGTGTGGACTTTCGAATAACCTAATTTTACTTTATTCTATTTCAATAAAGAAGCAAGAAAGAGGAAGTGTTGCTCTAAAAGTGTTGCTCTTCTTCATCTGAAGGAAAAAAAAATGGAAAAAAGAAAGCATCTTTAGGTCCTGTGTTCCTGTATTCTATCCCTGCAGGACAAATCCTGCCCTTCAGGGTTGCACTCATTCTATCAACTTTTAGCGTTTTTTGGGGGTGCACAATTTCCACTGAGATCCCTAAGAAAAAGGTTATCTCTTTGATTAGCTTTGAGCCTTTATTGTATGTGACCCCTTCTATCTACAAAGAGCTTCCTGTTATTCTATATATATTCTATATATATCTTGTATGATTACAGTTTTTTTGCTGGGCCTCCTTCCTTCTTTGCTCCTGTCCTCTCTTCCACCTGAGTCCTGGGCCGTAGTTAAGGAAGACACACTTTCCTTCTTCATCTTAACTATAGCCTTCATAGAGTCACTGGCATACAAGTAAAATACTTGACCTGTTCATCACAAAGATATTTGCCTGAAAACAAAGATAAGTGATTTTTTAGTGTTTGACAAGCAAAGTGTTACTAACATGTCTGGGGTTTCTTCATCTATTTATTTATTTATTTATCTATTTATTTATTTATTTATTTATTTCCTTTCTGTTTCCATGTGCACTGGAAAATACTATGATTTACATGATGTGTGTCCACAACAGTAAAACTGTTATGTCTTATTTGTTCTATCCTGTCATTTAGACCACTTAGCGCATCAATTTTATAGTTTCCAAATTACTATAATCATTAGTGAAACTCAGAATTTAATTTTAAATGCTACAGTGAACTAGAATCTAAAGACAAGAATCTAAAGACTAGATCTCAAAGAACACTTATTCTGACAGTTACCTTCAAGGGTGTAAAACTGCCATGCAACACAAATCTTGAGTTCTTGAGAAAGTTGTGTGATGTCTACATACATTTACAGTTTGATGCAATGCATATATACAGAAGTATAGTTTACATCTATATTTACAAGGAGTCATGCACTTCATTTATTTGATATATATTACAACTGATACTGCTAGAATAGCTGCAAAACATTCATTGCTTTATTGTGTGTTCTAACTGTAATGATTTTGTTTTAAAGTAAATAGTACTCTGCTCTCTAAAAGTTCCTTAAGCACTAAGTCATTCTCTGGACACTGAAATGAAAAACAAAGATGCTTTGAAAACACTATACTAATACTAAACCTACAAGTGAATTGTAAAGGAACTGCTCTTTTAAAATCTTTCCAGCAAGCGTGCGTAATTTCCTACTCAAGAAAGGATTGGCCATGGCTATGATGGCCTGGAAAGGTCAGAGGAGAGGGGAAGGTACAAGTGAGTAGAAGACTGGTCTGTAATTAAACCCCCAAATTATTAAAAATGCCATAAAATACATTTTTTTTAAAGCTGCAATATCATATTATAGATCAAATCTGTGGGCAATGAAGGTCATTTGCACTGCTCTCCAAATTTCATTCTTTTTTGAAAATATACCATGTTATTTACTGCGTGAATATGATGTTTTTCACCTACAGTTAGCACATACTATATGGCTTCATCTGCACAAATACCCCTTTTAATGTAGTTCATTACTCTGCACTTCGAATTCTTCACTGTACAATGTTCTATGAGTTATGTTCAGAAAATACCAAGACTGCACATTTTACAAGATCCGTTTTCTAGTAAATGTCATTAATTCTTCATGATTAAAATAAAATTGAGTAGTACTGTACACTCAGAAGTGTTTAGATACAAAACAGAGCATGCAAGCACACACAATACTAAATTAGATATCATTATAGCTTTTTGTTAACGTAATTCAGCAATTCACACATTTAATAAAGAATCTAAATGGATCTTATTTTTATATACTACCATATATACAACAAATAAATTAAATTTAAAAAGCCTAAAAACTGTTCTTGACAATGTTTTGAATTACAAACTATTGTTTTTCTCAAATTTCATAGCAATGTAAAGATAAATCATTATTTCATCTCGAAAAATAACCTGCTTTAATTTAAATTGCTAATAGAACAAGAGAGCAATGTAAAAAGGCTGCTTTGGAGGATATGCTGACTTTGTAACAGGTGGAGGTGTTCGCATGTCAAATCAATTTCAGTCAAAGTGTGAAATTAATGTCTGTTTATGAGCTGAATGGATAAATCACACAGCTGGTGAAAAGATGTGGAAAGAATAAAGTATTGAAGAACTTCAAAGCAACTCTTCAGTGAAATAAATCAATTCTTTACAGATCTTACTAATAGATATCTGTGTGTTGGAATGAAAATCTTCAGCTGTTGCGTAATATTTCCCATAGATCTTACTTCAGTAACAACTACCAGTATGAACTGTGTTTTTAGTAGTATTTGGGATTCAAATTTAATTGTCCATTTGAAATCATGTGACATTAGGAATTATTTCCATTTGGCACTTGGTAATCAATGAAGTGGTATTTAAGAAATTCGAGAAATGCTATAATGAAGGCACAAATGATGCAGAAACTGCTTAATGACCCAAACCTGACTACATCTTTTATCTTTTCATGGTGAAACTATTCAAAAAAAGTGTATCAATAGCCTCACCAAAACCCTAAAAGCTCCAACTGATTTTGATAAGATGAGAATAAGCATTTAGTTTAAATTAAAGAGATGGAAAAATGCATATGAACAAGAAATTCCAGATTTTTTTTTAATCTCAACAACAGCTAAAATGAATCTACTATATAAAAATGTCATGAAATGGGTTGTTTTAAATTCCAGTACAGCATTTATAAGACACCAACTTTACAAAATAAGCTTACACACTGCACTGGGAATTAGCAGTAGTAGAGGAGGTCTACAGTGGCCTGGACAATAATCAGGCCTCCAAGGATCTGGATGACATCCAGTGCAGGTGAAGGTTTGTATGGAGCACCACCAATGTCGTACACCAGCACTCTGGTGATAAAGGAGTGGGCAGATGTTGAGGCACCAACTGTGTATAGACTGGCCTGCCAGCTTCGGCAATTCAAAGAGAATCTCTATTCTCCCCCCCCCTCCACCCTATGGGCTTGCATCTCAGCTATGGAAAGACTGTCCCACCAGGTCTGGACCCTTGAAGAAAATGTGGAGAATCTCTCTCCCTCCTTGCCCCTATTGGGCTTAACCCACAACACACACACAAATATCCATAACTAGAAAATGAAAGACAATTTCATGGTAGTTACACAGATTAATAATTTCAAAAATTTAGGAAACTAAACAACAGGTATGAATTAATCTGGGTATTGATATAACACCACACATGTAGACTTACCATTGAATAAACAATATCTAAAAACATACTGCATGTTTTCACTGAGAAATACCAAAAGAAACATGAAGGCTTTAAAAAAAGACAGCACAGAGCTGTTCTTGGAAATGTGCAAAGAAAGAAGAGTTGGTGCACAGATCTCTCCCTTCCCACTCTGACCTTGCTGTGTAAGTGCTTTCCTCCAAGGTTGTTCCTAGGCCAGCCACTCTGCCTAAAGCTCTATCACTAAATAAAGCAGGGACAAGGGTGAGCTTGAGTACTGGATCTCCAACCACCCATACTGCATAAGCTTTAGCATGCTTCCCAGCGATGCCTACCAGGACTTTCTGAGACACTGCATGGTTATGATTCAAGGGACAGCAAACACCAGGGACCATTCCCAATAGACTGGATGGACAAGACTACATCAGATTTTCATCCCTGTATTCTACAAAATCCTCCAGCACCACTCCAGAGGCTTTATATCTTCAGACATACCTCACCACATGCCAAAGTGTTCAGTATATACCTTCAGTTTCTCACTATGAAAACATGAATCATGGCCTGCAATGCAGCATGCACATCACTAACACACTGAAATAACACCTTCTTGCCCTGCCCCAAAACACATACATACAAATACACACACACAAAATTTGTCTGTGGGTAAACAAGGCCCCTCTTTAGGGCCGTGTTATGTGGATGTATCCTCAGGGCAAGAACACAGCCCCTGGCCACATTTTATTTAGTAATACTAATGTAGTCTCAAGGTAGTTTCTGGATTGCAGCAAACTCCATATTTTATCTTCTGGGTCTTCATGGAAAAAAAAAAAAATTGTCAGTTCCCTTTTCCTGTAAGGGGTCCCCAACCCCTGCTGTGTTGTAAAGTTCCTTCCAGCTCTGTGCATTCCAGCTCTCTCTGAGCTGCTCCTAGACTGCATTATAGAAGTTTGTCATAGGAAGGGATACTCAGTGAAGGTGTTTTCTCCCCATTCTTACAAATGAGTTGTTTTGTTTTTTTTTTCTTTTTAAAGAAATACTATTTACTAATATACGGCAAAGAGCTAACAAACAAGGTATCATCACAGTTTCCTAGATTATTTCTCACAAAATTATGAAAGTCAGAGCCAACTTTTAAAGTTATCTTTTCCTCTTCATTTTTTGTCAGATGGCTACCCTACAACCCACCTTTTTTCTTTATCTGATACTGCCATGTTTGATTGTATTGTATCATAACATAGAATAGATTTCTAATAATAAAAATATAAAAGTTCTGTTTGTCAGCTGTGAAAATGGAAATATTATTGTTATGGATTAGTAAAAAGATTTACTACATTAAATGCTATACAAGGTATTTTTGTCATCAAATAGAACGTGGAAAAACACAAAACAAAAATGTTATGTTGCTCAGGTAATAGGTAAAGAAATGACTTACATTAGAGATATAAAACTAAGTAAAGATCAAAATATGAATTATAACTCAAGCCAGAACATATTTGTGTTCAAATACAAATACAAATGATACTAATTATCAGATTAATTGCTAAGACAACACAATAAAAAGGGAATCTGTTTTATAACTGTTTCTATTAGTCCTCTCAAAGCACTACTGTTATTTTAAGTATTGATCTGTTTAAAAATAATCAACACAACAAAATTGCAAATAATTCTACACAACATTGAATGGAAAAATATTTTTTAAAGTCATGTCTACCAACAATATTGTATTTTTATTTTTCTTTGAAAATTATTTATCAAACTTTTAAAAGAATGTTGAAACCAATCTTTAAAGTTGGAGACAAAGTTTCATAGGAGCTGGGCACATTTTCATGAAAAAGTGAAGAAAAAATCTTCTATATGAATAAAATTTGGATGGACTTCAATTCTGTAAGCAGGCGGTGACTATGAACAGATCTATATATGCAAATATATAAGTATATGTACATAGATGTATATACATGAATATTTATTTAATTTTATTAAATAATGCAACTACTAGACATTGTTAAACTATGCACTTTTTTATTATTTAATGATAATTAACTGAAAACGTATCATTTCTTGCAGAACTGTTTCATCAGGTGCAAAACCCAAATAAGTTATCATAATCATGGCCTCCCATTGTGATACTCATAAATTCACAAGAAGTATATTGCTGAAGATGCATGCATTTTTTGAAATATTATAATTATTCTTTATTTATGAAGAGCTTATTTAGTGTGTTCCATGTGCATTATTTTAAAATTTGGCAAAATTTCAATGAAAAGTTTTTCTAAATGTGGCATTTAGGAACGTTCATCAACTAAAGTCACAAGCATTAGGCTCATAAGTCAAGCCATGCTAAAGGACATGCAGAAGTACTCATTCAGGTGTACCATTGTTGTCAGATTTCTAGTGTTTAATCCTCCTCAGTGGATTTGTATTCATCTTTCGAAGATTAAGTTGCAGTTATGAAAGGTCATAGTGTCACTGAAGGACAGCCCTTATAAAGGGATTTAAGGTAGATTACTCAGTTACATCTATAGTTTAAATTTATCGCACTTTGTTAATTTTAACTTTCTTGGGCATCTCCCTGCAGACATAACTTAACAGACATTTTCAACAATATGGTAAAAAATAAAGGGAACTATTCCCAGGGTTTTATCATTGGCTTTGATCAAAAGAATGCCAGTTTTTACAGCTGAGAACAAGAATATGTTCTTTATATAACAATAAATACCTGTTAAGCTAAATTATTTTAGTTTTATGCAAAACGTACAGTATTCATTTTGTAGTATGCAATGTATTGTAATACACATTCAAGAAAACTACAATATGAAAAATTTGGGGGAAATTTTGAGGTGAGAGAGTATTCAAATCCTTTGAAATTATATTAATACGTGAAATGCACTTCATATCTCTATAAACGCATATGCATGTATTTTTAAAACTTTAAGAATGGCTGCCATAAAGACTTAACTGGAAACAAGATTTTGTGTACAGTGTCTTTTTAGGGTCAAACAAACATGTTTCTTCAGCTTGTCATGAGAATGTAGATTTAGTATTTTTTTTATTTATCAAATTACCCTGTGTTGTTTCATAAAAAGAACTAGTAGTATGCTGACACTATGCATATATATATATATATATACAGAAAATACTGTGACAGTCATAGTCTGACTCTTAGCACAAGATTATCTTCAATCATTTGCATGGTAAATACAAAGTGTTTTATTCATTTTTTGGAATTTTTAGTGTCTTAGAAAAAATATATTTTTTTCCTACAATTCTAGATAAATATTTGCTTCAAGAAAAATGACAATAATATTGCACTTTGCCTTACAGAAGCAAATTAAATATTTAGTAAGATTTTTTAAAAACTGCTTTCTTTAGAGTTTATTGACTTCAGTGATTAACAACACTTTTAACAACTCATTCACACATTTCTTCAGAAAGACATACTTAAACAAAATATCAATGTTAGAATTTGTGGACTTGGTAGTGTTAGGTTGGACTCGATGATCTCAAGGGTCTTTTCCAACCTAAATGATTCTATGATTCTGTGAATACAGTCCAAAGAGTATTAGCCATCACACCATTTAAACAATTCTTTTGTTATCGCTGCAAAAAGGATGATTACTTAAAGTAACATAGACAGGAAAATAAAACGTAAACTGAATGGCACCACTGGGGAGGTAATATGAAAGGCTGACTTATTGCTCATTTAAAATCAAGTGTTTGATTTTTATAACAGAATGCAGGTGTCATGCATCAAAAAGCTTCAAAACTAAAGGGCAATATAATTCTCATGGCTTGATCCTTCTAGTGAAAAAACACAGAAGACTGTCACAAAAATCAAATACTTTTATAAGAATTTATCATAGTATTGCTCAAAAGAAAAACCATAACATCCTATCTGTTGCTATCTAGCTGTGATGTATCTTTCAGACCATCATTTGCAGAAACTTTACAAATTGTGGAGGATGCTTAAGAATGCTAAACACTCTCAGTTGTAGATTTTAACAAGACGCTCTGAGTATTTCATCACTTTCTGAAATACATAAGGCAAATTAGTAAACTAGAATTATTTTGGCTTAAAAGAGTGAAAGAAAGGACTATCTTTCTAGGTAACGTAGGTGGACAGCTAAGTTCATGGTGCATACACTGTGGCATTTTCTATATTAAAAACAAGTATCAAAAAGACAGCAAAGGGAGAAAGTTTTAATTGATAAAAACCTATTGCAAATTTCCATTTGCTTAAAATAATTAAGTTGTTCTATCAAACTTTCAACTGAGCTGTATATGCTAAGAAGCAAAGTTTGGGATTTATCTTTCAAAAACTGAGATTCAACACTGCTCAATTCCATTGTTTGTTTTTTTTCAGAGGAAGGAACAAAATACAAAGATACACCTGCTAGAAGTAGAAAACAAACAAACAAAACTCCCCAAATCAGTTAATGCTTACATTTAATTCTAACATATATCTTATTAGAAACTTATTAGAAAATGCCAGTTTTAGTTTTAAAATTTGTTGCTGTCCAGACTTTAAGAAAAATCATCAAATGTTAATAATGTTTTTATACAGCCATGGTAAACCTTTAATTAGAGTTTAATTAGAATCTGGAAATAACTTTTACGTTAAAGTCAAACATACTGAACCTGGATGAAAAGCTACATAACATTTTACTTTTCTATAATACAATAAAAATGTCTGAGCTGTTTTCTATGTGGAATGTGTTTAATTATGACGTGAAACTACTTTCCAAAGAAGTTTGACTAGAAGAATAATCTTCACTGGCTGAGCTAAAACATAACAATTCTCTCTTATTCAGAGACAACATGTTATTGTTTCGATGTGTAATATTTTTATGCAAAGAGGCAAACAAAGGCTTTCAACTTATAAGTTTTAACTTGTTGAGTCAATCGCTGAAAAGATATGAATGCACATATGCCTAATCAGTCAGACACAGCTGCAATCTGGAGGGGAAGGGAGAGGGAAGCTTCCCAGCCCCAGTCATGTCATGTAACTAAGAAAGAATATATGTGATGTATACTGGCTGTACCTAATCAAAGTTTAAAAGTTGAGAGTGTTTAGGCTTTTTTTATTTTTTACTTCTTAAATTCTGAAGTTTAAATAATGGAGTACATTAATAAAGATACTCCTCAATGAAATCAGAAAATTGAAAATGTACACAGATACCAGGTCATTAAATCACACTATTTTTAACATACACATTCTTTTCCAGCATATTGAGACTTTCTATTATTAGCACAAAAGAATGTATTACATTAAAGGTTATAGTGAAAGAAGCTAATCTGTTGCTTAAACATTATAACTGAAAAGCTATATGTTAATCTGTAAATGGACTGAGATGAGTAACAGACATTGATTGAATGTCTGTAGAGCATAATTGAGTGTAATGATATCAAGACCTGGCTGAAGACTCTGAAACACGCTCTTATAAAATAAAAATAGGACATCAGAAGCAGAGTTATGCAGTCAACAGAAAAACAAAAAAAGCATAAAAAGCATCTACTTAACAAATTTGTACTCAAACAATCTGGACTTTTTGGCTTTGTTATTTTGTTAATTTAGGAGGGAGAAGAAGAGTTATGTGGTGTTACATGCTTAGTCCTTTTTATACTCTTCACTAAACCTGTTGTTTGCAATTGTTTAATAAAGGATAGTGTCATAGATGGAAATTTGATCTTACCCACTACAGCCTGCTAATATATAAATATGCAATACACTCAACCAATTAAAGCATATCACCATGATGTTATGACCCTCAATTCCATGTGTATTTTCTAGATGGAAAGTGGGTTCTGTCTGCCACCCCAACCATTATACAAAAGTCGGGCAAAGATATTCTCCACTATTAAAAACTACTTTAAAATTGTTGTAGCAATTATCAGTAACTTAGCATGCCTCTCTTCACTCTCTTGGTAAACTACTGATGGTACTATTTATTCCTTGAAAGAAAACTCAAGGATGATGAAACTTAGAAATATCTGCTGTAGGCTTACCTGAACAAGATACTCTGAAAAGGTCAGATAACAATATAGGAAAGCTTCCTTATCCAAAAATGGTTGTGCTGGAAATTAAGTGCCATTTGCCCATCCACAAAGCTAACCTGCACTGTATGGCACTACAAACAGATTAATTCATATAATATTATGTTGAAACTCTCTGACAGTTCTCCACAGAACCAAATAGCTTTAACATATAAAAATATTCACATAAAATATGAAATATACTTATTGCTTGTCCTCCAAAAGCACACACTTGAATAATTTGTCTGAATTATAACATATAGGAACAAAATATAAAAAGAAGACTTAATATACATGAAATAGATGAAAGAAAGAGACAAGTTTAGAGTAAAATAGGAAGCTCAAAGGTTTCCTTGAATGGCTTATGAGTTTTCTTTCCAAGCATTACACTGTACATAATGATTTCCCTGAATGCACGTCTAATTGTGAAAGTCCTAAAAAAGCCTAATTCCATTAATTCCTTTCAGCATAGGTTTTATCAAATCTCTGAGCAGTAACAAAGTTTTATATCAATATTGGTAGTGCAATGACATTTATAAGCTAGTTGTGTGTTTGTAAAACACTGCACTGATTTCAGGTTTACTAAGTACTGTAGCTGTATGCAAAAAGACAACTGACATTTATCTGAGCAACTGAAATATGTTTTTGAAAGTATTTTTCTACTAGTCTCAGGAGGAAAGAAGTATCTTCTTCCAAACACCATAATGAAGAGCTTAAAGCTTTACTGCTCAGTTGAGCATCAATACAAATTAAGGTTGTAAACTTGACATTTTCGGCTGCTTGCAGGGCCTGATATAGTTCCTGACATCTCCAAGAATTCTTAATAACTTCAAATAATTGCAAGAAAAGTTTCTTTGCAAAAATATAGTCTTAGCATGTCATTGGTAGAAATACACTTTGGCTGTTGGTGTTACAAGTTTAACCTGTGACCTCAAAATGGTAGTATGCTGATATTAATATTGCTTTCATCCTTAGGATTACACTTTATGCACAATCTCTCTATTTAAGTGTATGTGTCATGTTGTTCTTTATATATACAGTAATATAAAAAAAATCAGTCAGGTTTTAGAGTCATTGCATGGCAGGACTGGAATTTAAGTTAGAGCTCAAACAAATTTATTTCAATAAATAGTTTATTTATTTAAAATAAGTACTTTTGGTCAACCTAAACCAATTTAATCAGAGTGCTCAGAAGATACCAAGCCCTGTTCTAATGCATATTTAAAACTTATTCAGACTGAAGCAACTTCAGCAAGGGAGACTGGCAACAACCTTCAACAAGATTACCATTCAGCATGGTTATGTTATTCCTTCAGGAGGTGACATATGAGGATTTCAGATATACTTTGTATGGAGAAATACACTGAAGTCTTTCATAACCTTGTTAAATATCCAGGTAAAAGAAAAAAATATGTTAGAGACATAACTAGAACTTACAGTCCAGTCTTTTAATTCCTTTACTTTCTAAACATGTCTATCACTGAAATTCTGAAAACTGTCTTAATGACAGCCTAAATCTGTTATTTTTTACTCTGAATAGATTTCCTTCTCATTTTTTTGATTCTGTAACAAAACTTGAAAATTTTATCTTTAACACAGCCCTCTCTACACGAGTACCTACATACACAAGTATTCACTGAGAAATGTTAGGTTTTTATCATGAAATCTCAACTGTGAAATACACAGTGTCACTAATTTCTCTGTATTTACAGCAGAAGACAACATCCATTTTAGCAACATTAACTATTCATAATAGCATATTTTGCTTTCCTTCTCTTTACTTAATGAAGATGTGTGGAGTGACACCTGGTCATGCTGGCTTCAGTAAGGAAAATTATCATAGATTATAATGGAAAGAGGAATTCAGTATAGATCCTTTGATATACTTAGGTGTGGTATTGCAATATATCTCTTTTTTCAAGGACAGAACAATTTACATTTCTGACCTTATCACAGAAGCTGTAGATGCTTTCAGAGAATTCTTTCAGAAATATATTGAACTATTCTGTTAAGATGCCTGGGGTTCATAACAGAGAAGGAAGGACTTTCAGATACAGTCTACGCAATAGCTTTTTAAGAAAAGTAACCTTAAGTGCAGATTATTCTTCAGCATTTTAAATTTTTTAATATGGGTTAATAGCTTTCTGTTTTAGCAATAACAATATGGTTCGAATATGGTTTAGAAAGTTTGACATCAAAGTTAAGGTTGCCTGTAGCATCTTGCATTTTACTTATTAATAATGTATTTACATATAGCTAATGTTTAAATTATTTTTGTCTTTATAATACATGACAGCTGATGATGACTTATAGAAAAATATCAAGGCAACTATTGTATTTTCTAACACAGTAGCTGTTTATCAGCTTTGTCAAGTTAACAAGCTTATCTCAACATGAGTTTTACCAGCTGTGTTTCCATAGCTCACCTTCCATTGGTGACACAGTGATACAGATATCCATACAGCGATACAGGGGATTCCATTGGTGATACAGTGATACAGATATCCATACAGTGATACAGGTACAGTGCTATTCCTCTGTATTCAAAACTATTACTAGTAACTATTTCTTGAGGACCTATGTCTGAAATCTTTCTTGTGGATCCAACTATTGGAGAGCTGCATTGTACAGTCCAAAAAGGACTAATTAGGCAGACTACAAAACTTTTCTTAAAGTAAATGTCAACTGTATTCAAAATCAAGAAATTTGAGTAATAAGAATATAGATAGCAGTACATATTTCTGACATTAAGATATTTCTGAAGGTGAGCCAAAGAAGCAGCATAAGAATATTTTATATTTTTACTACTCATCAAAATCTGTGATGCATATCAGTTCATGTATAGGCATCATTTCCTGCCATTTTTAGGTGGACATACTAATGTAGGATAGGTGAATTGCATCATCAAAATGCTTCTCTATTTCATAATTAAAGTGAGACAAAGCTCAGCTAAAGTGACAATTTTCTATAAACTGCAATCAGTCTATGACACTTTGTAAATTTTAATACAAAAATTGATTATACTGTAATAGATATAAAGTCAAGATTCAGTTGGTCAATTGTAAAATATTGCCCAAGAGAGTGCCCTTTACTTTGCCTCTAAGGCCACGTATAAGCCATCAAAGCCTGCAGTTTCCATTTTTTTTAGCTAACAGCAATCACAAAGACAGTGTATTTGAGGTCATATGTTGCAATCCATTAACTTTCTCATCATTAAAATGAGATTATATTTTTGGACAGGTTCTTTGACTGTTAAACAAAGGGAAAGGAGAATCATTGAGGTATCTTGTGACAGGATAGAGGTTTAAGATTTTATACTTGGCCTAAAGCAGGAGATATGTTGAGAGCGCAGATGGATAAAAGTTTTGCCAACAGTAAAAGAAGAGAAAATTCTAATAAAACTAATGAGAGCATTGAGATAAAACACAGAAAAAATTTATAGTTAACTATTCATATTAAGACATTTACTACAATTCTGAGATTGTAAACATTTCACATATTACAATTCTGGAATTAATTTCCAAAACTACAAAAATACAGAAGGACTCACAATTGGTTGCAAAAAGACTGAAAGCCAGAATCCAACTGTCAAATGATAACAAGATACTTCATAACAGAGATGCCACTACTACTGAAAAATTCACAGTGAATACTTCAGGGGTTTTCAGAAAGTCCCCAGAAGTAAGAGGCTGAACTCCATAAATGAAATAAGATATCTTTGATAAGTTAGACAAATACAAAAATGAAAACTGACGCTTTTACATTAGAAATACCAGAAAGAGAAATGATAGCAGAAAAATAACTCAGAAGATAGATTTAAATTTTTGAACTTTTTCATACAGGTATCATGAGATAAAGTTCATAATTTTGGATTGAGGAAAAAAGGCAAAGTGTCAGATACATAACTTGTGCTAATACTCTCCACTATATACTCACTATTTCCACTTTATGTAATACACAAATGGATTCTATAAAGAAAATATATTGTCTTAATAAACACAGTCCCTAGAAATGACACAACTGAAAAAGATGAAACCATGCAAGAAGGGATGAGAAGGGGTGGGATTAATTTAAATAAAGAATATGTCATTGCCCTCAGGCAACACAAAATACTTGAGCTGTGTAACTGTATACGCTGAATGCGTTGCATAATGTCTTAAGATACCTTAATGTCTTAGCCGTAGTAATGTTACAGGCCTGAACCTGCTTTTTTACTCACAGCTCTGTAACATCTCACTTATGCAATTGTGATAGTGTTTCAAGAGCCTCTGTGATGGTACTTTTTCCTTGTTGTTCTCATATTGTTATTCTCATGGCCATGGACCTGCAAATCCCAGTAGTGTTGCTATGGAGGATTCTCATGGAAAACGAGTGCCACTGTCATGAGAATCACCCTTTCTTTCTCCTCCTCTCCTTACTTCCTGTTCTGTAGATTTCAGTTCACATTAAAGAAAACCAAAACAAGGTGCATAAAAATGTAGATAATAGTAATTTAAATACTCAATAAATATTATCCAACAATGTATGCACACAGAAATTTAACAACCTATGAATGTACAACATGACCTAATTACCATAATTCAATCAGTACCATGAGTGGGAATAACCAATGGTGAGTTTGAGTGAGTCCCAAAGAAAAGTATATAGTACTAGGGAAAAATCATGGTGAAAATATAATCCTAATCACCGTCATCATCACCACCTGCTTCAATGGACAGACCACCTGTAGGATACTGGTGTGGAGACCCAACACAGGGTGTTTCCTGGCTGACCACTGGGGAGCATTTTCCCTTCCTGTTCCTTTCATCATTAGAGTTCACAATATGCCATCAGCCACAGACATCACTTATAAAAACCTGCACAGGCAAGCCTGCCTTAATGTCCTTAATGCAATAGATGTATAGTTTACTAACCTTGAAGCTAACATCTACATCACTTTTCTCTCTTTATTTTGCCTATTTTAGTGTTGAAAGAGTAAGGTAACCACAGGTGAAATGAAACAATTAGACAGGGTGCTTCAGTTTATGGAAGATGTTTAGTGAGAACTCCCACTCTTCTAAGCTACCTCCAGTTACTGAACAGTGAACAGTTTTTCAATGTTTTGCACCATCTTTTGTACAAAAGTATTTTGACAAAATTATTATCAAATCATTTTCACCATATGTGTCCAAGAGAAACTATTGAAAATAGTATTAACTGGTTTTGTCCTTATCCTTAAGGTGAACTAATTAGCATGGAAATTAACCAAAAGTGATACTATATGCTAATAAGCAAGAGTTCTTTTGAGCTGCAGGTCTATGCAACCTATTAAAAAGGAAAATTACGATACATGCATACATAGTAACAGATATCAGGCATTTTTTTACTAGAATGAATCAACTTCAGAAAGTATCAAACTGAAACTCACAGTCAAGAAAAATTAGAGATGCTTATGTTGCCAAGGTTCTCATCTCTTTGAGACAGAAGCAACACAAATGAGGCTAGGGTAATTTAGATCACTTTTTTGGGGTTAAATTTTCACAATCTTATACATCTTAATTTCCATGGTCAAATACAATATATGTTCTGTTGTTTTTGTTACATACTAATTTTGACTCAGGTTGTGAAGATTCTTGGTGAGGCATGAAAACAAGTTTTGTAACTACCCCAATAAAGTCTGAGAAAACTAAACATAATTTTCAAATAATATCCACTTCAAAGAATTGCACAGGTTAGCAGAATGTAACATTTAAAATTTTTCAAATATGATTTGACCTTCAAGCAAAAAGCATTAAAACAATAGCTTTCATTTTTACTTCAGATTCTTTTTAGGTTTTTTGTGGGTATTTGCAAAGCCATATCTCCATTAACCATTAATTAACAATAGAGATAGTATCAAACCTCTCAATTTGTGAATGGACTAAATGCCTATTTGAAAAAAAATTGTTGGGATGTAACAAAGGAAGTTACAACATGAGTTTAAAACAGTTAATTTAGTTCGTACCTTGATAAACAGCTTTGAATCCTGGTGAGCCAATGCTGTCATCAGATTGCAAATGGAGCCACATCTGGTTGCTCATGCTTACAATAAGATCGGGAACACTAGATCCAGTGAGTCTGTATGTAGGATAAATTGCAAAGTCATTTGCAGAGGCATAAATTACTACTACTACTACTACTAAGAATACTAATAAAATCCACAGCCTTTTAAACTATTAATATAATATTTAGGCCTCTTTGCAGTATATTATCCTAGTGTTCTGATCAGCTGTTTTTGATAAAATTAACTATTCTATGTGGATTAGAACAATGTGAAGTCTTAGAAAAAAACCATTTTGAACGACTGCATTCAAGTTACCAATGATTAAACACTTTTAATAAAGTTGTTCCTACCTAAATCTTTCTTTAAGTAATTAAGCTATTAGAGATGTGAGGGACTGTATGAGTTAAATAGTTTTCATTTGTTTAGATTAGTATTGCTTTTTTTGCCATGCTTTTTGAAAGTGAAGAAAGTTGGTTTACATGCCTTACAGCGCATGTGTCCAGAAGAACTTACTAGAACCTCATCCATCCCGTTCAAATAACTCACAATGATCTCTTAAATTTAAGGAGAAACTGATATTCCTCATACAGTAATGTGTGATAACTATAATATGTAGATAGATAGGTACATTTCAATACAACACATATAAGGCAAGCTGGTGAAGCCCACCATAAAACCTTAGACCTTGTCAGTAATATCCATTGTACATCTATAATTCTGGGATCTTAATGCAAAAGATGTGTGTCAAAAAATTATTAAAAAAAAAAAAAATCTTTGTAGATTTCTTCTTAATAGTGAAAAATGCCTACCACGTAATCAGGTTCCAGTACTCTATCTGAACAACTGTTCAGATCTTGGTGATAGCTCTACAGTCTTTCAAAAGGTAGTGGGGAAAGCTGCACATAAAAAGTGGCTGCAGAATATCTCTAAGCTGGTATCAGATACGAAAACAAAAAACATCATGAGAAGAGACGTGTCTTGAAGTCCACGTAGAGCTCCACATATCAGAAGCTTTAGGGATGGAAGTTACAGTACTGCAGTATCTGTAGCTGATGTAAGGAAATAGTAATGACTTTGTCTCTTTCATTTATGTAGACTCTGTTTTGCTCAAATAGGTCACATACTGGATTCTCTGTCTTTCTTCCAACTCTCAGCTTTGACTATAATAAGCAAATATGTGTGATATAAGTAAAACAAATACCATGCCAAACTGAGACAAGGTGTCCCAGAAGCAGAATTTCTCAAGAAAGAAGCTATAAAGAAAACAGAAACCAGTATTTGGATTCTTCCACAAACATATTATTTAAATATAATCAACTGGATATTAATACTGTTGCAACTTAAATGCAAAGGCATAATAAAAGGAGAGGCTGAGCAGAAAGAAGGTGAGAACTGAGGAACAATGAGGCAAGCTGCAGGAATCCTCTCCATCTTGAATCAAAAAACTCACCCATCAAGGTTATGAACAACGAGCTGTAAATCCCATATCTAAAATATTTTTGTTTCTTTCTTTGATATATTGAAAATAAAATTTAAAAAAAAAAGTTTCCCATCTGAGTGGAATGGACTGGGGTCTTACTAATTACTACTGACTACGCACCTAGAACTGCTGCTGTAATGGCTGAGTGTGCTCTCAAATGGTCTAGAAAATTTTTTGTTAATAAGTAGTTGATAGTATTATGATATCATAGGTGTAGAAAAGAAGGTGGAAAAAAATAAACCTATTATAGCTCAGCATAAGCAAACACATAAACCGAGCTTAGCTTGCATAAGTAAGGAAGTTGATAAGACAGTGATATGTAGCTAAGTTGTTCAGTTTGACCTGTGTTAATAGTAAGAATGAAAATAAAGCAGCTACTTAGTTTGAAAATTTGAGTTGCTTGCCAAATCAATTAGGAACTGTACAGGTTCAAAAAGAAAGGTGCTAGGTTATAGCCAGAATAATTAATACACTCTTGCTGATAAAATAATAATTGTTGATAAAGTTGTGACATTCATTTAAATGAATTATATAGGTAGCCTATAAAAGGAAGAAACCTCACCAGATAGTGAGTTACATAAACAAAAGTAGTTTAGGAGATGCCTGCAGAAATAGACACAGAAAGAAAGAAAAGGTGAAGGGTATATATACATTTGGGGGATCACCTTCTGAAACCACAGCAATAACCATTCATCTTTCCAGTTAAAACACTTAGGAAAAATACCAGGCCATAACTGTTAAGCCATGATCTGTATTCTGCACTTCGCTATAAACAAAAGTTTGAGTTTTTAGCAATGAAGAAAAATTCACTGATGTCTCTTGACAATAGTGGAGATCTATTGGAAGACAACTGGAAACCTGTGGTTTTCCTGCAAGAATTTGTCAATGGTTATTCAGATGTGTAAATCTACCACCTAACCAAGTAACAACTGTTTAAATGGTTCTGTTTATACATAGTAACCTGATTAGTGTATGAGACCTACATGAATAATTTCTGAACACAGATAAGATGAACTCTAAAATTCTGTCTTTGTGAGTCATATGGGATACTTTTACTGCATGTAAATGTTAATGTAGCATGTAAATAAAATAAAAATAAAATTTTAAAAAAGCAAATAAAAAACCACAACAAAACAGAATAAGGTGTAATCACATCACAAAGCCAGAGATTTTTCATCATAAAAATAATCCAATAGATGTGTTTGGTGAAACGACATCTATAGGTTCACACTACACATCCATCTGACCCTTAGTTGTCTCCCTAATATAACTTGAATTGACTAATTAATGTTAAAAAAATTTGTCAGAGGAAGGAGATACTAAAGATATCTAGATTCCCACAGGCTTAATGAAAATTACCAACTTGATAACAGAGAGACTCAAGTTGAGGAAGTCATTCTTCAGCGTAATGTCATCTCCCTTCAAAATGTCAATGGCCTATCCACAGATGATAGATACAAACCAGCCAAAATACATGCCATTGCTTGCTCAAGTTCACATCTAGGGAACGTAGGAAGAGAGCCAAGACTGTAGGAAGGGAAAGGGAAGGGAAAGGGAAAGGGAAAGGGAAAGGGAAAGGGAAAGGGAAAGGGAAAGGGAAAGGGAGAAAACAAAAGCCAAAGAAAAACAAAAAGGAAGCTGAAAAAGCAAAATCAATAAATAGCAGAATAGGTTTTGTTGTTGCTGTTGGGTTCGATTTTGTTTTTTGTTTTCTTTATTAGGGTTTCCCTGAGGACACCCCTGTATGTAGAACTACATCCTTCAGCAAGAAGGATGGCAGATAGGGTAGATCAGATGTTTAGGGAATGGAGGTCTGTCTGACAACACATGCTGTTGATGACTCAGAGTTTGTCCCAGTCTGTAACAATCTTAAGGTCAGCTTGCTTGCCAGTTCAGGAACAGAGACCTGGAGACCAGCCATTCACACAGACTGGCTGGTGCTAAACTCATTTCATGTGGAGATGCACAATCCTAGCTTATCTCTATATGAAAGAAGTTAAAAATGTTGAGGCAATTGATGCAACTGATGAAGTAATGGAAGTCAAACTCAAGCCAAGCTTCTCAGTACCCTGAACAGACTCACAGGTCAGAAAAGACAACTGTGAGAGGACGAAACTTTTTGCACCAGTTTGCTATCTGATCTTGGTTATTCAAATGAAACCAGAGCCAGGCTTTTAAGAATGATGTCTGGGACCAGAAATGCTGTTTGCTTCTATATAGTTTAGGATACATAAGCAGCACAAAATGGTCTCAATAAATACTTGAATTCAAGATGTTGACGGCGCAAGCATGGCAACAAACTACAAGTATATGTAAGCAGAACAGTCATAAAAATAATAGTACATTACTATTAAAAAATATAGAAAGTGTGTGATTAAAGACACATATGTTGAATTCCTAAAATATTTATCGCTGTTTTAAACAATTAAACAAGAAAAAAAAATCTTCTGTTAATTCTGATGAGTTGAGAATGGGAAGCCTGACTTGTATATAAAAGAGGCTGAGGTCTGGATTTTAGGTTTGAGGTGTAATTTTTAGGGGCCTGAAATAAATTTTTAAAATATATAACAACAACTATGTTTTCATTATGCTTTTTTTCCCGCTTATGACTTCATCAAAGAAAAATTCTAGTGTGTCCATCTACGTATATGTATTCAAATACTTCTGCTACAATATCTATTTCCTACAAATGTTAACTACTCAATAATTTTTAATTAGAAAAGAAACTAATCCTTTAAATTAGGGATATTCCACATAAATGTGAAAAAGCTTTGAGTCCTTTCTGCATTTTCTTTTCTTTTTCTTGTTCTTTTACTGTGCAGAATATTATAAATAAATGTGTTTTGGAGGTATTAGAACAATAAAGTAAGCTGAATGAAGCACAGCCTTCAAAAGTCAATACATCTGCCTTTATGACATTAAACTACTGCATAAAACAAAAATTTCTTTTAAAATTCAATCATAAACACTTCTTGAGCTTTCAATATGTGAACACATATTCCTTCTTTGAGGTAAACCCCTTTTCATTGTTTGTCCAGGTTTTCTTCTCCTTTTAAAGAAACAGTTTTACAGTATTGTTCTGTCCTTCAAAAATGACAAGTCACTATGCTATTTATGTGCTTAATTAAATCCATATTACAAACTAAAGCTCTGAAGGTTTGACTGTTAAAGGTGTGATAAGCAGTAAATGTCACTAAAAATCCCTAATTTTACTTGGCTTTGTATTTTTCTTATAATACTACTAATGTCAACTACCCAGCTAACCACAGGAGAAAGACTCCAACACAGTAATAAAACCCAACCAAATAAAAAAAACCAAAACCAAACCTACTTTCTCTCCTAAATTTGACAACATCTAAAAAAATTCAGAAGGAAGAATTTTTTAAGTAATGTGAAATAAAATAAGTTACTAGGAAGTAAAATTCAATAGCGTTTGAGATATATAAAAAGGCGGCCTGTTTTTTTTTACCACTTATGGAAGGGTAGATTGTTTTCCAAACCCCCAATAAGTTTCTAAACTGTATGTGAATAGAAGAAAAGGATAAGAGTTTAGTAAAAAAAACATTTCTCTGTCATGGACAGCTGTCTGTATACTGAAATAGCTGACATAAGCAGTTGGGTTTGAACCACTGATTTGCAATTTCTTCTTTGTATCAGGGGACCAAAATTACAAGTTTTCTATACAGGAAAAGTTAAAAGATTCATGTTTTAAGGGAATCATTTCAAAAAAGGAAATTAAGTTTTAATGTAGCTACTGCAAGAAAAATATAAATCATAGCATTTGAAGGCAAAGCAGACTTTTTAAAGGAAAGTGTTAGTTTAATTTACAAGAATTTAAGAACACAAAACAGGGCATTGCAGAAAATGTTCTGGCTGATAATCTTCACCTAACACATGACTATCACTAGTGAATTATTTTGTAAGGGTAGTCTCTAGCTTCTAGCCAAATTCTGTTAAACATGAGAAATAACTGCAGTCAAAGCTTTATAGCCTAAACATATTTAGATTAATTTTCAGTAAGTTGTATTGCCTTATTTCCAGAACTAACCATCTCAGCATACATAACCCATAAAATAATATTGCTAAATTTTCAACAACTAAGGCTTACAGATGAAGCAATTGGTAAAAATCATAAAATTGATAGGCATATCCTCCTTTAATTAATTTAGCTGTTGATGATAAGATTTTCTAAGAAGTTTATTATAAATACTAAAATTAGACTGCTTTAATAAACTAAAACCCAACATATCCCTACTCAAAATGCCAACTACACTGTCATAGAAATGCGTTAAATTGATTTGAAATAATTTGCTCTTCATCAAAGTATATTGTTTGTTGTACCATCTCAGTGCTATTTTACATGAACTTAAAAGACTTTTTCTAATTATTTTTCCAATTTCTTCCAAAAATTAAATTTGATCTGGATAGTCTATAATTTATTTTTTTCTCCCTTTCAAACATCAGTATCCCTTCCTATTCCCCTCTAGCTGTAGTGCTACAGCTTTGAGGTTACACAGATAATTGCTAATTGTTGAGAGTTTGGACACCATAGAAAGCTTGTGCTAGGGCATTTATATATTGTGATCCTTGTCAATTCCCTCAATCTTCTTCCCATCAAGTATTTAAAGTTCCCCTGTTTACTCACCTGCCATACTGACCTGGTTTACTGACCACTAGTTTCCAGTGTTCATTGGATGGCTGGCTTATAAACAACCTGGCATAAATGAGCTCATTGTAAAGTTTGAGCACTAAGTTTACAATAGAACACCCAGAAGTAGCTACTATATTGATGGCTCTAATGGCAGAGAGCTAGAAAATTTTGCATGGGGATGAGGCTTGTGTGTTCAGACATGACAATATTATATAGAGGGGAAAGGAACTAGAAATTAGTTTTGGATTTAGAAATGTGTTTATTTTTGCATATTTAATTCAAACTCAATTGTAAAAGCTATGAAGCTTTAGAATCAAATGCATAAGTTTCTACAGTGACATTTTGTAGAATTTTTGCAGAAATGCTGGCATTTAAGCTGCTAACAGAAAGTTGCTCAGCATAAGAAAAGCTATATTATTTTTTAAGAGATCCTGAGAAATTATAAATTAAATCTAGCCAGAAAAGTCTTTGCTATAAGCTGCTTCATTCCCCTGAGAAGAATAAAAAACTACAAGGTGCTGCTCAAACCTCATTAAATACAACAGAGGTTATTAAAACCAGCTAATAGAAAATTTTGGTAAGAAAATCACTTTGACATTTAGTTATGAGCTTTCTTATAATAATGTAGTCTACAAGTGAACCTAGTGTTCTATGAGGAAAGTTACTTTCTATCCACAAAAGACCTTTCTCAAAAGCAAGTGAAATGGAGCATATCCGTGAGGAGGTTTAAATATAATGTATGTCATAATGCATTATACAATACAGTGTTTAATAACTGCAAAAACGATGTCACACCAGAAATTCAGATTCATTACTAACTATTGTGACACCGTAGTTTCACACTTGGGCCTTCCTGTATTTCCACTGTATTTAAGTTCTTAATCATTTACTTTCTCAAATGATTTTCAGAGTAGTGCTAATCTGCAAAGTACTGCAACCCAAAAGGCAGACAAATTTAATTGCATAGACCTTGTTTTCATCAGATACAATTTACAGTAAAGATGGAATGGCCATCACTGTACTGTAATCCTAAGAGATAAGCTGTAGAGTAATAAGGATAAAACAGTAGCTATTTTAGTCAAAAATCATACTGAAGGAAGGGCTAGAAGAAGTACTGCATGCCTCCAGTGAGAACATTGTACTAGTGCTAGAAATGACAGTCATAGATTCTGAAGTGACTGTCTGCCATAGAGTAAAATGTTATTACAGTGAAAAATAGTTATAGGAGGTGATGTGATCATGGGGGCCTGCCTTCTTAAGATATCAAAACCAGCAATTAATATGAGCTAAGACTATTTTAGATTTTTTTTTTTTTTTTTTTTTTAGGCAGTCATGGAAAATAAATGTGGATTATGTAGTCACAGGCTAAATCCCTTCCCATGGAAAGGTAAAAAAAAGAAATTTGACACTTAGTTGATAAGTAATTTTAAAAAGGCAAACTTTTTCTCACAGTGTAACAAACAGAATGAACAATTCGGGGTACCAAATTTACTAAATTCAAAAACTTGACTCTGAAGGAGTTTTGGGATCCCTGCAAGCAAAAACGTATCCCAATACAAAAAGGAAAAATTGCAAACCCTTGTCAGTCACAAGCAGTTAAATTAACATCCCCAGAAAGATTGTTGCAATATTTAATTGGACTGCAAAATACAAGAAAAAATAAACATGGGTGTTGAAATTCTCACTCCCGGTTCAAGTCTTTTCTTGTTAGCTTAAAGTCTAAAGTCTTAAAACAGGATTTTTTTCTTATTTTCTTTTTCAAGTACTCAGAACATGGAATTCAATTTACTCAGTAGCAGCTAGTTGCTATTTCAACACAAGAAACCTGCAGCATGCAAATAATCCAATCATTTTCCAGGCTTATCTTTTAAGACAAATTAAACTAGTGGTACCTAGTTTTATGTAATTTGATATCATAGTTCAGAAAGTAGACATTAATAAATATTATAAATCTATAAACAAATAAGAAAAATGAAGATATTTTCCTCAGACTCGTCCCTCCAAAAATATTCTAATTAATTTAAAATAAATTCTGTGGGTGTGCACTCATTTGTTACAGTTATGTAAAATAAACATTTCAATAATTTATATGGATTAAAAAAACCTCAAAATATAAAATGATGATGGATTCTTTTTATCAAATGTGTTCAATACTGTCTTTATTAAGTAGATTTCTGTGCAATGTCAAGTAATGTTATTATGAAATAAATGCTTCTCGTTTCTCTTATGTAGTCACTGTAGATATATTAATCCTGTAATTTTGTTTTGTACTCTCTGATCAGGATTCATAAGCTAACTTAACCCTCTAAAAGCTACAACTAAAGTATCTTGTGGACAAGTGTCCATTACTAATGAAGGAAAACGAGCATATGCAACCAAAATGAGATGGTTAAGGTAGATGAGATTAAGGAATTTGTACAGGATTCTATTCTTTCCATTAGCCCAGATAGTATTAAAGACCTGTATTTTAAGATTAGCTATCTAGTTTGGAATTTTCCTTCAAATTTATGTAAGTTGTTACACTTTCTACATATATTATATTATATTATATTATATTATATTATATTATATTATATTATATTATATTATATTATATTATATTATATTATATTATATTATATTATATTATATTATATTATATTATATTATATTATATTATATTGCATTGCATTGCATTGCATTGCATTGCATTGCATTGCATTGCATTATATCATGTCATATTATTATATACTATATCTATTATATTATATTAATCCATGAAGCATGTTTAAATTTACCGAACAGTGGCCTATGTGCTTTCATGAAAATTTTGTTCGCAAATCCAATTTTAAGTACAAAAATTTGAAATTAATCAATGGGTTATTTATTTTACACAAGTTGTATTTTTTGTTTGCTGAAATCTAAGCCTTTTTTTTTTACTCTCTTCATTGCTTGTGAATACAATTAGAGTTATACTGATAATACTTGTTTCTTTTTAAAAAAACTAATCTTGGTTCTCTGCAGTTTTCAGTCTCTGATACTAAAGCCTGTAAAGATCCTACTAAAGATCTGGAGTGAATTTTGTAATGAACAAATTTCTTTGACAGTACTTGAATTTTAAGCTTACATTATATAAACAAATTACATACATCAAAATTACAAAGTTAAATAGATATCTCATGACCCAGAAGAAACAACACATGACAACAAATTTCCAAGGAAAATTTTTGAAGTTCTGTACTTACACATACAACACTGTTCTGGTATCACCAACTTTCCCAGCATCTCCAACGGTAAGAGTATCATAGCCTCTTTCCAGTTCAAACTCTTCAAAAGCAAGCTTTATGACCTATTAAAATTAAATAACTCAGTTATTTCAAAACATACCCACAGGTTATCTGATCTGTTCTAGTCTTAAATTATTTGGCTACCATAAGTCAAGTCATGAAGCACCCACTCATGATTTTGGCTAGTCTTATTTGATTTGAGAAAGATATCTAGAAAAAGCAGAAGTGGCGAAACTTCTGTATTTTCCAATACCAAGAGCGAAGTCTTTGCCATAGTGTTTTAGAGGTATCATATACTAAAGATTCCAATCACCTTTAACTGGTGGTAATTGTTCCTATTATTGAAAAGATGTAATAAACAGCAGTAAAAATGTTGGTTTAATATAATACTTATATAAAAACTACATAGCGTAATACTGGAAGTATATGAAATTAAAAACTTATTGTGTGTTGAATTATACAATAACAAGATGGCAGGTATGAACTATCAATTCATAAGAAGGTGGAGGAGGCTGGTGCACAAAAATATAAAAGCAGAAATTTCCTTACATAAATTACTAACACTAAACTATTATTTCACTCAATGTCTAATAATGAATTGCCCAGAAAATTAAAAATGTATCCCTCAGAATTTTTTGAAAAAGTATTTATAATTTACTGAAACTGAAATTTTATAAGGTAAAACAAAGTATGAAAATGGATTTAGTTTTGTACAGAAGAACACTTCTAAGACAAGCACTTTTTAGAGTTCTGTATTGCTGAGAAGTAGTTGCAGGTCATATGTATGTATACATACGTACGCTGCACCTTTTGGTATTTTGATACCAAGGTTTCTGCAGACAACTTGATGTAAAAGTGCAGAAAGTCACAGTGATTTTCCACAAAATTATTCATTTTATCTCTATACTAAATTTTGCAGATACCCCTGGGCAGACTTTCACATAACTTCAGCCATTGCATGAAAATGCAATTAACTTTTCTTCTGTTTTGTGGCTAAAAACACTATTTGGGTCAGATTTGCATCAGCCATATTATGCTGCTATTTTGGCAGCAATATGTGAAAAAACAATGGTTTCCATCCACATAAGTTTATTTCTATGCGATCTTCAAGGCAGAATTCATCTCATCCAAATTTTAGCCCCGTAAAAAGGCAGCATCCAAGCTAAGCTAATTGTTTAAACTTTTTCAATATTAAAAAAGAAAGCCAGCAAATATCATTTCTCTGTGGTGGAATGGGAAGAGTCTAATACTAGCAACTTCAGAGAGGAACTTACGCTACCAGTAGATGAAGCTTACTTTGAACTATGTTGCTTCAGTTTCTAACCCAAAGAAAAGCCTGTTTTTAATAAAATACCCATTGATCAAAGATAATATATTGCCTCTTGCTATAAATTCATGTCTTGCTTTTCATACCTTGCTTTGCCATCTCTGCTATTTGTATGTTTATATTTTTGAAAGTATGCTAAAATTGACTCCAGGACTAAGACCCCTTGTATGTTTTAAAATGGAGTTAATATTTATAGGGGTGTCACTAAAAGGTAAAAGAGTGGGAGGTTTAAAGAAAAGCTAAATAGTCCTAGGATATCATAGCTATGAAACCATTATTAGCACAAATATCTGTATAATTATTTTGGCAATAGGTCAGAGGTTTTGTTTTGTGATCTAATACAGGTCCTTTACAGCATATTTTGCAGACATGTCAGATTTTGAGATAAAGTGTACTGCATTATCTACATTACGTTTCAATAATCACAAGAATTTCAGGCAATATGCTGTAGATAAAATAATATACATTTCCATCTCCTCCTGATGTATGTTCTAGTATTCCTAGATTTTAACAGTGGTTAACATGCAAAATTCCATTACTAAATCAAGACTAAAAAGCCAAATAAAAGCAAGAAATATATGTAGAAGCATAAAAGCAGAGTTGCTTCGGGAAATAAAAATAACCACGTATATAAGACTTTTAATGCAAATTTTATTTTTTTTTTGGGGGGGGGGAAACCTGATAGAATATTCCATGAGAAAATATTGTAATGTATTATTTAAATATGCTCCATTTGGTTAGACTCACAAACTCTTCTACATTACAATTTAAAAAGAAATGTGAATGTTCACCTCTTTAATAATAAAATAAGTTACAAAAAAGTAATTGAATAGAAACCATAAATGAAAGATTCAAAGACCTGGTTAAGCTTATAGGAAATGTTACAAGAAAAGTTTCTTTATGGGAAATACATTGTGCATGAATAAATAGCAGACACTATTAAACAAAATCTTGTTATCTTCACCTCCATGCTAATTGTTATTCTATACTAACATATAAAACATTTTGGAAAGACATTCAAATGGTTGAGAGTTAAGAAGTCTAACTTAAATTCCTTTAACCTGATTCATAAAAACCTAAATTTTACCATGTAAACATTAAGCATCCAGTCTAATCACATCTCCTTCTACACTCAGTCAATAGAAAATGACACCCAGAACACAAGTCACATTACCTATCTTAAGGTGGACCAAACAGCTATTTAGAGTATTTTCCATTGACTACATGGGCAGTTTGAATGACTATGGGAGATTAATGCTTACATAGATATATTTAGATAAAATTAGCTCCTCTGTAGATAAAGCTCTGAATCATCAGGAGGATTTTTAAGATTTGTTAAATGGAAAGAGGATTTTTTGTTGGTTTATTTTGAGAAAGAATGTAAGACGGTTTTGTATGGATATAGATATGAATACAGTGTGGGAAAAACTTAAAAGGATTGAACCAATATCAACAATATACCCATATGTGGTTAAATAATATTGATTTATATACTGGGGGGAAAAAGCAACTCGGAGATGCTTCTCCAGATTCAATGTTGTTTCACAGTTAAAAATAATCCAGTAATACTAACCCAATCATCATCATTAAATATGCTTACTCTGAACCGATTAAAATAAAGAAAAGAATTAATTTTCATTAAGAAAAATTGGAAACACAAAAATTACTTCCAAACCTATTATATTTATGTCTGGATGATCAGTTATACTTCTTACAGAAGAATGATCCTGTTTGCTTTCTGAAATGTATGAGACAAAATTCCCTTATAAGCAATTCAGAATGATAACTTATGATTAGATAAAAAGACTGTGAAAACAAAAAAGCTTAAAAATATGAGACAACTAAGGAGGTACCTAATGGAAGCTCTGCAAGTGAATTTTCTGTCATAATTACTTTTTCCTTAGAAGTATTTTCCTTTATCCTAGCCACTCCCACACTATATACTTCTGCTGGCATAATTGCTATAGCAAGTAATGCGGAAAGGCAGCACCAGAGTTGTTCTAACATAAATTTCTGTATGGACATTCTTCCTGGAAGAAGCAGTAGGGAACATGGCAACATGACATTTCCAAAACGCCTAGGAGTACACATTCTTTTCACTACTAATAAGACCTATTTTATTATCTCTTAAATATGTTAGAAATTTATGCATTCAATATAATAAATACAAAGTAAAAAGTAAGAGCAGTAAATTTTGGTTTAAGATGCAAGCACAAAAGAGAACTACCCATAAGATGTCTGTTATATTTACAAGCAGATCAAGCAAACAACTTCAAAAAAGCACAAAAAAGCACAGTACGTGCTAGTGGAAATGTGTCTTACACAAAAAAAAAAAAAAAAAAAAAAAAGAAATAAGAAACAGGGCCTCATTGAATGAGCTTCTCTTAAAGATGAGAAAAAGAAGTGAGACAATTTGTTGCCTCAGTAAAACTACAGTAAAATATGTGAACAGGGAAATAGAATTGAGGATCCTTAATTTGAAGTTTTAAAATCATAAATAGAAAATGTGTTCATAAAGGCTTTTGCTGAAAGCTGTTTGCAACTGTTACAGGTTACTCCATTTCATTGCCTTATTAGCTTCAAATATAATAGTATTTTCCTACTTTGCATCTTCTCCCTGCCGCTATGTAAAATTTGAAGTAACATGATCATGCAAATGTTTTTGGCGCTGTCATTTCTTTTACAGACACCTCATGCTCAAAGGGATTTGGAATCAAAAGAAGCCATTACTACAGGCACAAACATGGAAATATTACTACAGTCTTTCAGATTCTTAAATCTTTTTAAAATTTCTAGATGAAACGAGCCAGATGTTTAAACCAGAGATTTAAACCAGGTTTTGGAGCACCTGTTTCACTTAAAGAACAACATAATATAGAAGCAATGTCAAAAGATGATACCAGCGTTAGAGAATACATACATGGATCCAGTATTCCTTAAAATTTTAAAAAATGTGCTGTTTCCCTAGCCCACCCCTCCTACAGTGATATGCCTTCAAGTCTTAAGAGTCACTGTGACTATGCCCAAAATCCTGTGGAAGAGGAAACATAGATCATTGACTAGAAATAGCAATAAAACTAGGTAACGCTTATGCACAAATTCTATGGATGATTAAATTTGAACTGCGGACACCTCCTTTTCACCAACTCAGAAAGCCACAAGAATGTCCATATCAAATTAGTGTGATCAGAGGATAATTACTATTTTTAGGTACAAGTTATAAATACAGAGGAATGACTTACAGAAATATGACCGCAATACTCAGACAATGGCAACAGTAAGCATTAAGAAAATATACATATGGGAACATTTTATGAAATATAAGGGAGTTTTTAAAACACAACACTAAAGACTGCAAAGATTCTTTAAGAAAGTAACAGCACTTCTCGCTCTTCTCAGGACCATACAAATACAGAACATTTTTAAATAATGGGAATGACAATAATTTATTATAAATATAGCTCTTAGGCATCTCTTTTTGCAAGAATGTAAATTTGTAACTGGGTTTCAGTTCACTTAAGTCACCAATGAAAAGAATAAAGAAATTCTGAAACAAAAAACATCAGAGAAAATGTTTAATTAAACTATAACTTTATTAAATAATTTATTAGGAACTTTCCAGCATTTTAGGTGTTCACAGGTGAGATGTGGCAACACAGTTAATGGACCCCGTAGAGCTATGCTGCTTGCTAGCAACTAAATATTTGCTATATTTACTTCCCCATATGCCAATAACTAAAGTAGAAGCCTGAGGACCTAACATATCTGCAGACAACAAAGTGGTGTTTTAATTAGAACCTGAATCCAACCGCCTATAACCATCATCCTTGTTAACACAATCCACTAAATAGTGTGAAACTGGTGACTGCCTGTACTGGTTTTGGCTAATTTTCTTCATAGCAGCTTGTATGGGGCTATGTTTTGGATTTCTGATGAAAACAGCGTTGATAACACAGGGATGTTTTAGTAGCTTTGCAGTGCTTGCACAGCATCAAGACCTTCTCTGTTTCTCACACTGACCCACCAGTGAGTCAGCTGGAGGCACACAAGAAGTTGGGAGGGGATACAGCTGGGACAGCTGACCCCAACTGACTAAAGGGATATCCCATACCATATGATGTCAAACTCGGCAGTAAAAGCTGGGGGAATAAAGAGGAAGGGGGGACATTCAGAGTGATGGTGTTTGTCTTCCTCAGTAACTGTTATGTGTGATGGAGCCCTGCTTTCCTGGACAGGAACAAGTCATTAGTGTTCCTGGCCAGGAACACCTTTGTGATGATGGGAAGCAGTGATTTAATTCCTTATTTTGCTTGGCTCGTGCATGCAGCTTCTGCTTTACCTATTAAACTGTCTTTTATCTCAGTCCACGATTTTTCTCACTTTTACCATTCCAAGTCTCTCCCCCATCCCGTGGAAGGAGGGTGGGGAGGGGGCGAAGTGAGTGAGCAGCTGGGTGGGGCTGAGCAGCCTACCTGCCTACTGGGGTTAACCCATGACACTGCCTTACATTATTGCCAAGCTTGTTCCTGCACCATGTGTTGCCCATTGCCTATAGTTCTCTCTATAGGCCTTCCCACCTCTACTCACAATAAAAGAAGGTGAATGTCCAAAAAGAGATGAAGGGGTTTTGTTGTTTTTTTTGTTTGTTTTTTTCCTTTTAACTACTGACTCTGGAATGTTAGAGATTTTTTTTTTTCTTTTGGAAGGAATGGTAACAGGTTTACAAAGAGTTTTACTCAGAAGATATCAACATGCTTTACAAAGGAGGGCAGTCCTTATTACTATAATTTTAGACTGAATTACAGAGCCATAAAATAAGTTGCAAAAGACAATTCCATAGCCTGAGAAACAGTAATACCCAGATTTCTAATTAATTTCTCTGTTCGTTAGGTAACACTATCTTCCTTGAAATGATATAAAATTAAAAGGTGTCGAGTACAACCAAATTTGTTTCTGGTGGCATTTTTTTCTTTCTTTGTTTATTTTTACAAAAAGTTTACTCACTTTGGGGCTTGTATGCAATACAAGGGGAGAATGATGTTTACATTAATTGTTATTTAAAGATATATTTGAGAAAAAGGTGGGGGTTTTTACATTAAGTAGGCACACAATATTTTAAGTTTCTTCTAAAAAACATTTTAAATATTCATCTAGAAGAGTCAAGAACTGTATAATTATTACCTTAAAAGAGAAGATGGATCCAAAATCATAAACAATTTAACAGTAGACTAGTTGTGATTATAACTTCAAACATGCACTGAATTGTATTATTAATCAATGTAAGAAAGCAAGAAGAGAAAGAGTGGAAATTATGACCTTTAAAACAGATTATTAGGTTGAAAGAAAATACGTTTATTCTTACATATAACAATCTTTTTTATTTTTACAGTTCTGCCTAAATGTCCCTCAATAGTCCGACTGGCTTAAGCTATACCAGTGTCTGATACAGGATTCCTAAGATATATATACCTCCACTGTAAATGCATAGGAAAAAATTAAGAACACCAGTTGTACCTGAAGGCATAGATGCCTGTGCCCATACATAAATCACGGGTATATATAATATCACTCATAGCAAATTTTGCATCCAGATAATGAAATTTCAGTTAGCAAGAGCTTCCAATGTTAGATATAAATTGTATTCCAATTGTAGATCATCTGCTGTTTTCCAGATAGTAAAGACAATTCAGCATAATTTTAACCCATTAAAGGTAATAAATATTGTGTCTATGCACATTTGCATCCTAGCAAGGTAATAAATATTGTGTCTATGCACATTTGCATCCTAGCAAGGAATTTGCTTGAGATTATATAAAGGTATAGGTATAAAAAAATACATATGTAAAACTGTTATTAATTTAGAAAACATAAATTGTTTTTAAATATAGTATATCTAATGACCAGTTTTCCTTTTAAACCAGTGAAATGATAGTGCAGCTGATACTTTTGAGATCAAATTGTGTAAAGTGAAAGACAGTAAAAAATTTCTTTTTTTTTTCATATTACTTTATGAAACAAGTTTTCTTTTGCCTCAAAGCCCTTAAAAGGTAAACTATGAATCACCGCAGTATTATTCATAATTTAGCAAGGGTACAGCTGCAATTAATAAGATGCAAAATGAATAACTCATAACTCCCAGGTTGAAATAGGCTGTCTCCAGACAAAAAAAAAAGTTTAGGCCAAAAAGAAGGGATTGTCCTGCAAAATTTTAATTCCTCCAGTTTTTGTTGAGGGACAGCAAATTTACTGAAAACACTTAGATCATTCTGTTTCTTATTTTGAAGAAATGTTGAAGGCTTTTGGTACTACCTTTATCCAACAACTGCAGTTATTTAAAAAGCAATTATAAAAAGAAATTTGCTTATTTTTCAATATTGGCATTATGATTTATATTTCTCATTCTCAGGAACATATTTTCTTTTTAGCCCCCACTAATGACTTGAAAATTAACCTAATAACCACACCTGGTAGAAATTAAATAAAGATAAAAAGCAAATAGCAGTAATAATAAATCAAATAATAGCAATGATGTAAAATAAAAGGTGCTGATGCTGTTTTAAAAAAGAAAGAAAAAATAATAGTATAATCACAAGAATAATAAAAACATAAGTTTTAAATCCAATAGTTTTTTTTATAATGAGTATCACCAGCTGCCCCACACCCCAAACACAAATTGTCTTTTTCCCCATCACTTTTCATTCTTTGGATTGTCTATGATAACATAGCTCTTCATTAAAGATGAATAATTTGAGATCTTTAAAAGAAAACAATAGCAATAATCTTAAGAAAATCAGTGAATTTTGTTTATGTAGTAAAGGTTAATAAGTGATTTGACATTGATCTTAGAATAGTTCTATAAGGAATAACTTTCTGATTATGTACATATATAGTAAGAATGGACAAGAGTGGCTGGAAGCTAAAATAAGAAAAAAATATTGAATTAGCTGTTAAAATTCTTGTTACTATGAAGTGCCATTTTTAGTGGTAGTTGTTGATTATGTAAAATAGTTCTATAGCTAATCATGTATTTAAGTAATTTAAATATATCCACAGTAAGGCAACAAGCACATTATTAAACACAGTTTTGTTTCTTGTGTGGAGGGAGACACGCAAAAGAACCCTCCATAACGATGATTTCAGAGTTAACAGAGCTGCCACAGTCTGTTAGCCAGTCAGATAAGAAGGTTGTTGCCAAGTTAGATTTTAATCTTTCACAACAGTGTCTAGACATCATGTCAAGTTTCAGTTTACCATCTTAACCATTAAGATGTTTTTCTTCTTCTCTTTTTAGTTTGTTTTATATATATACAAATACGTTGCCATTTCTAAATACACAGAATAGTATAAAGCCTTAAATGTTAATTTTTAAGTCAAATATCAAAGCACAATGAATGTTTCACGAATTTGTGAGCCATATTTTTAATGAATTATCAATCAGCTTTATTTAAGTCTGAAAAAGAAAATAAAAATTAAAACAATAAAAAGCAGAATTGCAAGAGGAGACAAACAATGATTCATATGTTCACACTAAAAGGTTAAAATTCATAATTTTGGACAATTTTAAAGACAAATCTCTGATACAGTAGCACGTTCTTCTATTTCTCATTTTCTGCCAAAGGAAAATGCCAAGTATATGGCTTTCATTTGTGTTCCTGCTGCTGTTCCAACTGTCAGAATATCAGTAGGAAACAAATATGGAACTATAAGCTTTAAAGAAACACTATACACCATTTTTTTTTAACTGAACAATAGAAAAGAAGGCAAAAAAGCAAGCATTCATTACTACTTTTCCTTGCCGTTCATGAAAAAACAATTCCAACTGTGCTTATATCTTTGGAAATCTTTTTCAAAACATTTTAAGCACTTTTTCTAAAATGGGGAGCAGCACCCACTTGTGGAAAAGACACAGCAATGATAAGAAGTAAAGAAATACTTTTAGATTTGCTGTTCAAAACAAGGTCTGAAAATACTGCTCTTTAAATTTGAAAACTAAAACCTCCCAGTTAGCATTTGTTAAAAACAAGTTATATAGAAACTAACTAAGAATACATGAATCATCAGATAAGAGCTCCAATTTAAATAAGGGCTGAGAATTTTACTTGTTAAATGAGCACATTAATTTTTTTGGCCTCAGAAATTCAAGCAGAAGAAACATACTTTGTTTACCCTGTTTGACTGTCTTACTCCCTACAGTCTTTAAAGAATAGGTTAATTTTATGAATTAATCCAAAGTGGATATGTAGCTTGATACAGTACAAGAAGTAAAGGGCTACATGAAGAAGTGCTTACATATCAAAGGTGCACATCCACTTATTCAAACACAAATCATTCTCTAGACAGAGCCCTAGGCAGGAATCTGGAGAGTTAGATCTCAGCTCTGCTATTATCGTGTAGTACTTCAGGCAATTCATTTCAGGTGCTTGAAAATTACTTATTTAACAGCACAGTTCCTCAAGAGTTTTCTGACATTTTAATTCTTCTTACTTAAACTTCATGTAAAACATGGACAGAATAAGACAAACATTCAAACTTTAGAAAAGGTAGATATTAAAAAAAGTCTAATGAATTCTATATGTCCCAACTCAAATATCATTGTGCAAGATAAACTGAGGGAATTCATACACCTTTGTAATGATGTATTGGCCAGTGGAATATCCAGGAGATAACAATAACAAAATAACAAAGCAGTGTTTCTGTTCATGACCTTAAACAAGAATTCATTATGGGAAATCTATATCCTTATAACCAAACTAAGTAGTTCTAACTCAAATGTTATTTTTGGCTGAACATGGTGGGTAAAGCCTATATTTCATGCATTCTCTAGCTATGAAATTAATTTTAAAGATAGTTTCCTTCAGTACTAACAGTCTGTCAACAGTAGCAGAAAGGTCCATAAGCACGTGTTTTCCCTGAGAAGTAGAGTACTTCAGCTTGTCAGTTTCTTGTTATTATGGCAGAATAGTTCCAAGGGCACTAACTATTTCATTTAGAAAGGTGGCAAATCTTGGCATCACGCTGTATTGTGCAACCAGGCAATTGAAGTGAATACTGGAAAGCCTCCAGAGGTACAGGGAGATGCCTAAATATTTATAGAACTAAATGCCTCAGAAAAATATAACATATCAGTGGAATTAATTTGCTAGAAATGTATATAATCTCAGAGTTCAACTACTGTTTAATGCTATTCAGAATAGAAAATGGAAAGGTCTGAGCCATACTGAGCTAAGTTAGAAACTTTGATAAAGCAGGTACGTTACTGTTCTAATGGAAGATCGTATTTATGGAAATGAACCTTTAGACCAAAAGCAAACACTAGGTCAGGATATAGTGTATCCTTCTTTGAGCTAAATTCAGATGCCCACACTGAGATGTTTTCTGTTGTTTAAGATGCCTTTGCATCCTGCCTGACTTCTAACTGCCTCTCCAGAAGGGTATGGATTTTCCATGTGTCATACCTGCTAGCCTTGCATGGACATCTTGAATACCTGAGCATCTCATACAGTAACAGACACCTAAGGATGGCCAAATGAATTGTATTCCTTGTGTCCTGAAGTGTTTGATGTCATTAGCAGGACCCTGCTTCATATAGAAAACCTCTTAATTAAAATGTTAAGGCATATAAACTGCTTATATATATTTATACATACAAGGCTTTTTATGTACATGATGAAAATGAATGAACTATGGCTGAATGTATATTCCTGTAATAAAAGTGTAGTAATATTACATGGACATTGCACTGTCATAACACCAAGGTTTTATATAACTCTGGACAGTTTTTAGATAATATATATACCACAAAGAAATTTAAATAAGTTGAGGTTAACTTCATTCTGAATAAAAAAATGCAAATAAGATTGCCCTGTGTTTAAATTATGAATAAGAAAAAATATGAATATGAAATTTTGTCATTCATATTTCCAGATGAACTTAAACTAATTTTGAAAGTTGTGTTTTCCCCCAAGCTTTTTGTCCTACTGTGTTTTTTAAACATTCAACTACATGGCTTGTTGGCCCAACTATACTTTTGAAACAAGAAAAATTTGTTTTCTAAATAATTCCCTGTGTTACTCTAGTAAACCAAAATTCAAGGCTGAAATTCCAGCCCTGTTGAAGTAAACAGAACACATAAGGATTTTCATGTTGAAATATCCTCCTGTCACTTCGCCTAATACCTCAATCTATTAAAAGGAAATCATTTAAATTATTATGTCATACCTGTTTGTGTTTCACCTCACAAAATTACATTTTTTCCAGTAAATACTGTGATAATATTCTAAATACAACAAAATTTAAGTAACCTTGTATTAAACTAGAATGTACATTTTTGAGCCAGAAAATAAATGAAAAATTAAACCAAAAAAAGAAACAATCTTCCTAATTTGGAGAGATTTGTCCTACCTACGGTCTAGGAAGTAGTGAGAATGTTAGCATGTGACGCCAAACTTTGTCATTTACTGGCCACGAATAACAAGGAAAGGAGCCCAGGAACTGCAGCCCACGGGAAGGACCCACATTCAAGAAGTTTATGAAGGACTGTATCCCACGAGAAGGACCCCACAGTGGAGCAGGGGAAAAGTGTGAGGAAGTAGTGTCAGAGAGGAGCTGTTAATGAACTGACTGCAGCCCCCATTTCCAAACCCCTCCACCACTGGGTGGGGTAGGATGTAGAGGAGTCAGGCCTGAGAAATAGTTTTTATCATTGTTTCTCACCATCCTACTCTATTTTGGCAATAAATAAATAATTGGCAATAAATTAATCTTCCTCAAGTTGAGTCTATTTTTCCCATGAGGGTAATTGGTGAGCAATCTCCCTGTCCTTATCTTGACCCATGAGCTGCTTATTATTATTATTATTATTATTATTATTATTATTATTATTATTATTATTATTATTATTATTATTATTATTATTATTATTATTATTTGTTTTCTCCCCCTGTCCTGATGAGGAGAGGGGATTGAGAGAGCAGCTTGGTGGGCACCTAACAGCCAGCCAAGGCCAACCCACCACAACCATATAGGAGAATTGTCTTAGCATTATAAATTGAAACATTAAAATTACTTTTAATTAAATTACTTATTAATGTATTTGTATTTAACTATATTAAATATTAATATTCTAGGAGTGATCATGGTGAGAAAACAAAACAATTTCTCCCAAAAGCCATTAAAATAATGACAGTGATGATAGCACATACATTTTGAGCCTTGTTCAGCAACGCTTCTCGTAGTTTAAATTTCCAAAAATAAAAAGCACAACACAGAAACTAATTACATATTTAATCTTTTTGGTAATAAAAGTCTACCTACCTCAGCTTTAAAATCTAATCTCCCATAGCTGAATGTACTTTCTCAAATCCTATATTTATGTTGAAAATGTCCCTCATATCTCAGTGATAATTAATATATTTATTTTCATCCTGTGCCATGAAATTTATCTGTGCTGAGAGAAAGTGGTAAATATGATTTACTTTAAGGATTACAGGGTTGATTCTTATATCATCTACCTTGATTTTACATCTTTGCATCTGTAAGCACTTGAGTAGAGCTATTCTTGACCTATATTGGTAAAAAATGATACCAGAATCAGTGAAGATAATCTCTGGTCATTAGTCTCAAAACCATATGGCAATCTGCTCAAATATGCAGGTAACAGTGCCCTGTAAGAACACATTGGGGCACAAGCCATTATTTGGATCTAATTCAAATTATATATGGGTAAACAGAACAGTTTCTGTCAGTTCACTTAGGCATCATCTGTAATGGATATACAATGAGGAGATTCTGTAAAAACTCCATTAAAATGTAAAGAGAATAGTAGAAAAGGGTAGCTGCAGTTTTCCCTCTGCAGTACTATGTGACTTACTTTTAAATCATAGTGTATAACATATAAATAATTTACTCCAGAAAAACTATTTTAATTTTACTTAATAGCAAAATGTGCTGTCAATAAAATAACAGAAAAAAAAGGAAGAATGTCTTTATAGACAAACTTCAAAGACTTTTAGACCAGTTTTAAATAAGCTAGTTTTCTTCCGAAGATGTGTGCTTAATGACTTTCTTGTTGAAATACTTATTCATCTAGAAACATGAAGATATCAGCTAGAAAATTTAAATACAGTGTAAAACATTCTTCAGACAATCTGGCCCAGTGACCAAGGAAAGTGGATTTTAAGATATGAGAATGGTGCAAATTTTACTTATATGTCAATGAAACCTGCAAAATCCTTAGGTGGAGTTACAGATATACTTTTGCCTTTTTTAGTTAATTAACAAAATGATGTTCTTATCTTCCTGCAATTTCTTCTTTTGTTTATCTATTACTACACAAAAGCCTTAAAAGCAAAGTGTAATCACTGAACATTTTAGAAATACAGACTATCACATTTGTTCTGGTTTTGAAATTGTAAGGAAGATCACAATAATACATTCCCATATTTTATTATCATAATTTCCATGTGTTTATACAAATAAGTGTAAAGATACAATGTATCATAAAATATTGTAGAATATCCCACAAAATATAAGCACAGTATGCATTTATTATATTTACCATAAATTCTGACACTTGCATTATATTATTTTATCTCATAAAGCTGCCAAATGAGACTTTGTAATGCAGTTGGGAGTGGGGGCATTGATTTGAATAAATCATGTTCAGGTTTAGCCTTCACTAAAACTGATCTATCTTGAACAAAAATAACAGCATTGTATCAAAGAGCTTGAAAAAACATGCTAAAACTGTGTCCCGGCACTTCCTAACAAAAGTAGAGCACAAAATATCCCTGAAGGCTAGATCTGTTTTTTAATACTTGACCAAGAAGAGGTATTAAGTCTTTATAACCTGAAATGAAAAAATAATTTGATCAAGATAAATGAAAACAAATACATTTTAAAGTGTAATAAATGTTGTCCTTTGACATCTTCTATGTTTAATAACATATTGGTGGCCTTTTTTACATGAAGACAAGAACTTACAGCAATACATGTAATATGGCCTTTGCTATCAGGGATAGGGTAGGGTAGGGTAGGATAGGATAGGATAGGATAGGATAGGATAGGATAGGATAGGATAGGATGGAATAGAATAGAATAGAATAGAATAGAATTAGAATAGAATAGCATAGAATAGAATAGAATAGAATAGAATAGAATAGAATAGAATAGAATAGAATAGAATAGAATAGAATAGAATAGAATAGGAGTAGAGTAGAGCAGAGCAGAGTAGAGTAGAGTAGAGTAGAGTAGAGTAGGGTAGAGTAGGGTAGACTAGAATAGAACAGAACTGCTCAGTCAGGAAGGGACCTATAACAATCATCTAGTCCAACTGCCTGACCACTTCAGGGATGACCAAAAGTTAAAGCATATTATTAAGGGCATTGTTCAAATGCCTCTTAAACACTGATAGGCATGGAGCATCAACCACTTCTCTAGGAAGCCTGTTCCAGTGTTTGACCACCCTCTTGGTAAAGAAATGTTTCCTAATATCTAGTCTGATCCTCCCATGACACAGCTTTGAACCATTCCCACATGTCCTGTCACTGGATACCAGGGAGAAGCGATTAGCACCTCCCTCTTCACTTCCTGTCCTCAGGGAAGGATGCTCTTAAATGATAAAAGGAATAATAAAAGATCTATGATGTGAACTGTCCAATGCTGCCATGCATGGGAATTAATAGAAGTGCAGTATCTTAAAGCTGTACTTATCTAAGAGAAAATAGTCCAGGCACAATATCCTATGTACCTTTAAAGTAAAATACGAAAGGGGAGAGGCTCTCTAATACTTAGTGTCAGGAAGACGATATTTGTTTAACATTTTATCAGGTTACATAGGTTGCTTTACAGTGAAACAATCTTAGTGATTATGATCTTGAAAATTAGAACTGTAAAATTAATTTGCATTTTATATAACTGTTTTCTTTCCTCATTAAATATGTATTTTAAGTACAAATTAAACAATACAATAGCTTCAATTTGTGAAGCAAATGGTTGCCTCCCCCATGTAAATGGTCTTTCTACAAAAATAGTTTGTGTTCTATGAAACAAAGTGGAAAAGAGCAAACCAAAAGATGTTTAGATCTTCTAATGTTTCACTCATATGTTATCAATTATAAATAGTTTTTCGCTTATCTATTTCCCTGTCACAAAATGTTTTTCCTTGATAGTACAAAGAATATTACTAACACTTCAGTTACCTGAAATCACAAAATTTTACAAAACCAAAGTAAGAGCAAAATTATGAAGTCAGATGTACCAGAACATACTTAAAAATCCAAACAAATAAATAAATAAAAAAATCAAAGCCACCTGAAAAACTCTAAGCCATGCAATCAAATAGCACCCAAGTTTTGTGCTAATGTGTGTGACATTATGCAAAGTTTCACGGATTAAATTTTTATCTGTTCCTCCCCAATTGCTGAAAAAATGTAGACAATTTAAAAAATCATGTTAGCCTGTGGCAAAACTAGAAGGAAAATCTATCTTTTTGAGCTTCATTCTGTGGGATCTGCAAATTTTTCTTTAGGAATTTAGTGAGTTGATGAAAGGAAATTTGATTACGACATTGGGCTTCCCACCTTCTAATTATGCAACACCTCACAGTTCTTTTCCGACTGAAATCTGACATGGAGAGCAACAAGAACAATGACCTAGTTTCCTGCTCTTCTCAGGAGGCACCATAATCACACCTTTTGATGAAAAGTACAGGTCATCTACAGCCTGGAAGAGAGTGACACTCAGGATGAGTTGAAACAGAAGCATGGTTAAATGCATGACAGTTACTTAAGGCATAGATGATTAGAGGCCTGTTAAAACACGTGTAACTGTAGATTAAAAGGTGTAAAGCAGGCATGAATCAACATGGACATGTAATTGGATTTCAGGTGTGAATGTTCAAGCCTTGAAAAACACATCCCTGGTCATTCCCACTGAGATCTAACTATGTTTCCTTGGGCGGACTGCCTCAGTGCTCAGTTGAGATTCACTGAAAGAGTGTATTATTAAATGCAGCAGATTGCCGGATACACATAGCAGAAAGCAATTTTGGCCTTCAGAATACAACAAATTAGTATCACCAAACACAATAGCTTTACCTACCCATACATATATAAAAATGTGTAGTCCATACACACAAACATATAGTCAAATAATGCATACAGACAGACAAATATGTATAAAAGCTTCACTAGGTTTTGGGGGTTGTTTGGTTTTTACAGTGCAGTGATAATTCAAAAATATTTTACTGTTGAACATGGACTCCTGGAAGAGTAATTTCTGAGAAATAAATATTTGCTGTCATCCTTTAGCTGAGAAATATAAAACGTTACAACCATTTAATATGTGCTGTGAGAGATGTGAATATCATGAAAGTAGTCATTTATTTATACTGTGGATGTTTTCTTATACATATAGTAAGTTTAAACACAACTATGTGTTAACAAGTCTCACTACACCCAACCACCACTAGAATGCCAAGTCAGTCACCTAGAATAACTCTCTGGTACAGCTGACTTCATTGTTCCACCTCTGCCCCCCTACTACCTTGTAACCACGTAGCCCTGCAATGCAGTATTGCCTTTCACAGTAACAGGTCACAACCTTTGTACTGAATTTGCAAGGCCTCAGGATTGATGTTTGCCAGATTTGCCCTGTCTGAACTTTTCTTGGTGTGGCTGCAGCTTTGTTTTACTTCATTTCTATGACAGCAATTTCTCTTATTGACCAGGTCTCTATGGCTCGTTTACTTTTGTTTATCTTTGCATAGTACAACCATAGTTTTATGCAGATAGCTGCAAAAAGTAGTTGTTCTATTAGAATGAAATATTTATGACTTTTACAAAATTATGTAGGATAAGGGAATGTGGGTTTGGTATAACTGCAGAGAGGCCTTGAGCAATGGAGAGACAGGATGCAGTCTACGGGGGCAGGCAGCATGGGATGATAAGAGATGAGGTACAGGCTTGGCACTGGAGACTCCAGGGCTATAAACCACTCACCATAGGTCAAGAAATGTAGACCTGGAGCTGGATAAAACTGGCTTTAGGGGTAAAAAAGAGAGCAAAAAAACCAGTATCTAATATACATAAAGCATACTGTATATAGTAAATTTGGATGCACTGTGATCTGTAGCTGCAGATCAGTAAACAAAGATAAAGGTGTAAAAGTGTGTTAGCAAACATATAAAAATGATCCAAAGTGGGTCTTAGGGGAGCAAGAAGAAAGCAGCAACATCGTTGTCATATTCATGCCAAAATATGTAGAGGCTGATGACTTATGGTGTTAACCACTCCAGCAGTCAAAACCTACTGATTTTAAGACCTAAAGGAGCAATGGAACGGTGAGCATAACCCCAAGAGACAGAAACTAAGAACTATGTTACAATTTTAACAGTGTTATAGCTATTGCTATTATTATTACTATTGAAACTTTTGTATAAAAGTACTCTAATTGCACTATTATTCTCTTTTTTTTTTTGTAAAAATTAGATGTAGACTAATAATGTTTCTTGAATTAAACTGTTAAGATTTTCATTATACCAACAATTAATTCTTGGCTTTACTTATGTATATTGTGTGCTTCCTCTGCCTGTGAAGAAGATTTTGATTTCTTTTTGCTGAGTTACCATTTTGCAACCAGGAGTCCTAAAAATAACAGTAGATTCAGCCTTAGCAGATTAAATTATACTGCATTTCTCTGACATATATTGCTCAACCTTTACTTTCATTTCTGTGGTACCATGAATAATGGTGATGACTACTTGTATTTCTATAGTAGAAAGAGCTTACAATCTTCTACAAATATCAATACTTGTAACATCTTGGTACCATTTTTATAGTAAAAAACCCTGTTGTCTACATATTCAAAACAGAGTTACAGAGTTCATTCTTTGATCTGATGCAAGAAGTTGTAAACTGGCCTTGGTCTTCAAAACCTGTATTTCATTTAGTCACAAAACTGTTATTCCTCTTTACTGTGTCTTAACAATGACACAGCTAGGTGTACCTTTTAAAAAGTTTAATTCAACTTGGATATAAATATTTCTTTTTACAACTATATAGCTTAAGTGTACATGAAACAGTAGAATTGCACAAGCATGCATATTGGAACACAATCTATTGCATTTTGAGAATAAGAGGAGCTTTAACCAGAAACATCATGGCCAGCTATGATGGCATATGAAAACATTTGGAAAAAGAAACTAACTTTCAGTATCTGATTTTTCCGTTTATAAACATAATATGTGAAAATATTCAGTATGCGCTACTTAATTTCTTTTTTATTTGCATGTGTACACACATGCATATAAACTCATTCTGTATTCATGATCCTTGATCTATCTGTATAATTTATGATTTCGATTTCAAAATGCATGAAAAGTTGAAAGAAATACATGGAATAAAAGTAAAGATTTATATTTTAGTTTAACTTACGAACTAATGCTTTATAATAAAAAGTGCCATACCTACCTATATTATAAACCTACACCATTTACGCATTAGCAAGCAAATCTTGCATTCACGATGAGCCGATAATAAAATTCCTGATCAAAAATATTATCTAGTGTCATCTATCATGATAGCTGACTTATCCTAATAGACTTCTGCTTGTGTTTTTCTGGACGTTGCAAGTATTAATCAACAAAAATTCCACTATATTCAAAACAAAATCTGAAGTCACAGTTTACTTAGTTTCTTTGGATTTGGTTTGTATATATTTCACTTATTGAAAGGCTTACCACTGCCTTCCCTTTGAATCCTAAGTCAGGATACTCTTATTCTATTCCTTTTAATAATGAGTCTATTTATTTCTTATTTTTAAAGATTTTAGGCATTTAAAAACATACATATGACAAACAACTATTCTAAAAAAATCAACATTTCTAAAAGGCCTCTTGGCTAACCTGTTTGTTTTATCAGATCTTCAGTTTTCTTTCTTTTTCTCTTTCCCTGTACCTGCCACCTGTGCAATGTTCATGAAACCAAATTATTGGCATTACCAAGTGTAAAACACTTATTAGTGAATAGAGCTAGATGTGAAGTACAGTTTGGTTATGAAGATATTAACTGAAAAGTTTAATTTATCAAAACATCATTACTTTTTCATTGTGTTTTAAGTCCTGCTGGAGATAGATTGTGTCCTTTTTGGTTTCAGTCACAATAGATGTCAGATATGAAGTGGTCCAATTCTATGCAGTTAGCTATCTAATAACTGATTACTTAACTACTGATTATTCAGGAAAAAATAGCTAAATTTATGACTGTTAATGGGATTTGTTATTCTAACCTATGCAATAATTTTTAAAACTCCATCAGTTTTCATGTCTGTGTTTTTATTTTTACCTATCTGTTCAAAACCCTTACCATTCTCTACACAGCTCCCCAAAATTATTTTTTTCATGAGAGTTTTCTTGAGAAAAGCTATAATTTTAAAATGTAAAGCTGATGTTAAATACTTTGAATTTAATGTCACACTGCATAAAGAGATTATATCTTTAATTATGCCATGTGCATAATTCATTTAAAGTTTTAGCTTTCTTTACATTTTTTAGTCTACAGAACTGAAATGCTTGTAACAATAGACAGACTTGACTAAAAATTTAGGCCAGGATCAGAAAATACCTGTGGACTTGATAGAGTACCATGAAGAACAAAAGATTATGAAAGGCACTACATTTATGCATCCTTAATATTGCCTAATAATCAGAGAACTGAGCTGGTTGCCTTTCCTAAATTTGTGCTGCAAAGAAGTCTACATCACAACAGTCACTTCATAATTTGAGCAGACAGACTCATACAGGGCATAAAAAGGAGTACTCTTCCCTGAGTGTCACACTTCTGGTGTGGTAAAGTTTACGGCAAGGTTTATTTAAGAAATAAATTGTTGAGAATGAAGTCATATACCTAGCCACTTGTAAGAAAAAGACTTTTTTTCAAAGGCAATACTATTTTCCTTCCCCCTCAACTGCAGAAAGCTGTATAAATGAACTGCAATAAGGATGTTGAGGGAAAAGAAAAACTTATCAGAAAAATGAATATAGATATGGATTACTTGTCTCAGGTATCTCTAGCTATTAGCTGCTAACCTCTTTTTTTGGTTTTGGGGTGGTTGTTTTTTTTGTTTTGTTTATTATAATCCACATGCATGTTAATGCTACAAGCAACTCCAAGAAACCCTTTTTGTACTACCTAGTTAGCTGGTGGTGGGTCTTGGATACCTTCATGCAATCAATAGCTATAGGATCATACTACTAAGCATCAGCTTTATAGGCTTCTATAATTTCCCACTGTTTCTTGAATGTACGGACAGTCATCTGGAACACAGATATATCTCAAGGTCATGGTAACTCTGTTGGAGTGTGAGTTATCCACAGCAGAAGGATACAAAGCAAGGAACTCATAGTAAGTTTTGGTTGCTATTGCTTTGACTATCAGTTTTCATGTGAGAATGACTCCTCCTGTATGATCTTTTAATATTGGACCTGAATAAATAGGATGATTTCTTGAAACATGCAGTTCTGTGAAAATAAAAGAATCTTCTTCAGGAGTGTGGAGAACAGAGAGCCTCAAGAGGTATGCTGAAACTAGACACAGCCTCAAGGAGATAACTCAGGGGAGTTTAAAAATACAGTGTAGGAAGGATCTGGACAGTCTCGTACATATTTAAAGAAGAAAAAACCACTAAAAACCAGCTAAGATTCTGGAATGCTCTGCACACTTTAGAAAGGGCTATAAGGTCTAGTCCTTTGAGATGAAGGTTCCTATTTTCCTATAACCAACTGTCCACACACACTCCCTGAATGAATTGACTCTCAAAGTGAGAAGAAAGTAAAAAAGCATCCTGTGAAGTTTCATGACCATAATGACAAGGGTGTTCCAACTAAAGGAACTTTAACTTGCCTTCTGAAGAAGTTTTTGAAAGGATTGAGTGAAGATGCTTCTAAAGTCTCTGAAGGTTTACTGAGCATCATCAGTGTTTAAGTGAAGCTTGAACAGACAGGCTGAGCTTTACTATTGTGATTATGTGAGACATAAATCAGAGAATTAGAACTAGTAGGTTGGAATCCGTTCAAGGAAGAAAAGCCTAAAGAATCAGAAGTTGCTCCATTATGGCTTATGTTGGAGTGACATCTGACTTATAAATGTCCAGCTGTGAGGTCTAGATGCTTAAACATAAATTGAATCTTATTGGGTGACGAAAAGGTTTTTTCCTTGTAGATTTCAATACTAATCAATCAATGAGATAAGAAAACTGGACTTTATCCAGCATATGAGATGACTGTCAATCATAGTTAACACCCTCATGAAGACACATAAAGCAAAAGGAAGGACTTTGAACTGACAGTGATCCTTAGCCAGATCCAAAAGGAGATGATAATAAAGGACTGGTTTTATCTCTGTATGACAGCACGCTCCTTTGACACTGAAAGTCATGCACCAGTTGCCCTCTCTGAACAGCTGAAACAACACTGTCTAATATCACTGCTTGAGCTTGAAACTATAAATAGATTTCAATATTTTTAAACTTTAATATGGCTTATCAACCGCCCTTTCCCTTCAGCACCTGAGAACAGTCACCATAGAAATTGCTACCTTTGTGATGCACAAGATGTTCCCGGGGATGAATGACAGCCTGTCTTAACCTAACTGGACCCTTAAAAAGAAATCTGAAAAACGATGAATCACACAGTGTGATGCAGCAACAAATGAATTGCATCATGAAGTCACAAAGCACTAGTTCCAGCACAAAGACATGTTACGTTATTTCTTTTCAAAATGTTAGGCCAGTCTGGTTTTGAATGGAAAAGACAGTCAGAAAGTAAGGGAAAGAGGTGCAGAAAGTGACTGCAACAGTCAGCCTTACATTGAGGGCTCCTACCCAGACAAGCCATTTATTTACAAGAAAAAGAGCTGAGTTTATTCTCTTTCCCTCTGTAGGCAACCCATGTTTTTTAGTCTGAAGTTTACAGCTGCAGCCAAGTAACTTTTAGATCCTTGCCATATTAAGCACCAGGAGACAGGATAAAGAGGAGAATAAGTTCAAAAGTCATCAACATATGCCTAGAAATGGCTGTGACTCTGGAACAAGTAGAAAAAAACGAAAAATAGCAAATACTAAGATTTAAGGAAGACAAGATTGAAATACCTGACATAAGAAGAGTGGTGTCTAACATCTTTCTTTAAAACTTCTTTTGTACCTGAGGCCCAGAGGATTTCAATTTTTATAAAGAGTTTCAAATATGATCTAGGAAAATACAGATTTGTAAATCCAATATTCAATGCTGGCCAAGGTAGCAAAGAACAGAATTAGTGAATAGTGATGGTAAACCTGGGAAAAGTCACCATGGCTTTTGTGAAGAAGAAAAAAAAAAAAAACCTCTTTAGTAAACTTGTGTAGTTATTGAAAGAGTAATTACATTGTTTCCCCAAAGATGACTCACTTGATATGGGCTGTGTGGACTTTCTCAAAGTCTGTCACCAACTTCGTGCAGAAATTAGGTAGCCATGGCACAAAAGTTCTTTCACAGACCAAAAAAATTGTTAAAAAAACAGAAACTAGAAATATAAATAAGCTGTTAGTTCCAGCACTGATAGTGTCACCAGCAGAGTTCTGCAATGACCTGTGCTGTCAGGCACATTCACAGACAATCTGGAGAATGGTAGTATCAGTACAGTGAGAAAGTTTATTAATGACAGAGATCTCTTTGAAAATAGTAAAGACAAGGGTCTACTGTGAAAAAACAGAGAAAGATCTTATAACACGGAGTGACTCGCAGATGAAATTTGATGTAGATAAATATTAAATGATGCACGAGACTAAAATAATTCTAACATCACATATAAAATGATGTGCTCTGAACTGATAGATAAGGGTAACACTTTGGCATCATGAAAGATAATGTCACAAAAATTTAATCTGAGCACTTAGTACAGTCAAAAAGTAAAATAAACATTAAGAATTAAGAAGGAAGCAAAGGAAAATAAAATAGAGAACATAATTTTGCAACTGCATAAAATCTCATCCTGAATACTTCATGCAGCTTTGGTCCTCTGTATTGGGTTTGCGTGGCAAGGTTTTGGTAGAGGGAGGGGAGGGCTACAGGAGTGGCTTCTGTGAGAAACTGCTAGAAGCTTCCCCCATATCCCATAGAGCCAATGCCAGCCGGCTCCAAGATGGGCCCGACACTGGCCAAGGCCGAGCCAATCAGCAACAGTGGTAGCGCCTCTGTGATAACATGTTTAAGAAGGCAGGAAAAAACTGCTATGGAGCAGCAGCCAGAAGAGAGGAGTGAGAATATGTGAGATGAACAACCCTGCAGACACCAAGGTCAGTGAAGAAGGAGGGGGAGGAGGTGCTCCAGGTGCCAGAGCAGAGACTCCTCTGCAGCCCCTGGTGAAGACCATGGTGAGGCAGGTTGTACCCCTGCAGCCCAAGGAGGTTAAAAGCGGAGCAGATATGTACCTGCAGCCCATGGAGGACTACACGCTGGAACAGGTGGATGCTCCCGAAGGAGGCTGTGACCCGTGGAGAGTCCGCAGTGGAGCAGGCTCCTGGCAGGACCTGTGGACCCATGGAGAGAGGAGCCCATGCTGGAGCAGGTTTGCTGGCAGGACTTGTGACCCCATGGGGGACCCATGCTGGAGTCCTTCAGGAAGAGACTGCACCCTGTGGAAGGGACCCATGCTGGGGGAGTTCATGAAGAACTGCAGCCAGTGGGAAAGACTCACACTGGAGAAGTTCGTGGAGGACTGTCTCCCGTGGGAGGGACTCCACACTGGAGCAGGGGAAGAGTGTGAGGAGGAATGAGCAGCAGAGACAACATGTGATGAACTGACCCCATCTCCCTGTGCCACTGGAGGAGAGGAGGTAGAGAAAATCGGAAGTTGAGCCCAGGAAGAAGGGAGGGGTGGGGGAAAGGTGTTTTTAAGATTTAGTTTTATTTCTCATTATCCTACTCTGATTTGATTGACAATAAATTAAATCAATTTCCCTGAGTCGAGTTTGTTTTGCCTGTGACAGTAGTTGATAAGTGATCTCCCTGTCCTTATTTTGACTCATGAGCCTTTCATCATTTCACCCCCACCCTGTCCAGTTGAGGTGGGGGAGTGAAAGAAGGGCTTGGTGGGCACCTAGCATCCAGCCAAGATCAACCCACCACATCCTCTAATCTAAAAAAATTTAAAAAAGATTCAATAGAACAGCTATAGATCTTGACTTTAGTAAGGCTTTTGATATTAGTAAGGCTAATCATCGTATGAGAGCCTCATAGGCAACCCTAGAAAACACTGTCTAACTTAAAATGTTATGGGATAGGGTCAGAGTTGGTTGGACACTATGAGTAGTTAGTGTTTTCAACTTGAGATTTGAAAGATGTATAAAGACTTCCATAATTCTTTTCATGTGCTTTTTTTTAAACAAGCTGTATGTTCAAATAGCAAGTCTAATATTTAAGCTTCTACACTGGGAAGGACTGTAAGTATACAGGTTTAGAAAGCAAAGTGATCTTGAAGAACTGGAGAGATTGCCTTAAAAAAAAAAAAAAAACACACAAAAAACCAGAAAAGTGTCATTAAATAGGATACTACATTTAGAAAGGTGTAATGTACTGCTCAGTTACAGACTGAGTGACAGCTAGTCATGTAACAGATCTTTGGAAGAGGATCTGGATGTCATAATAGAGCATGAACTGAACACAAATCATCAGTCACCTCTCTGAAAAAGTCAGACATCATAATAAAGCATACAGAGTAGTCTGCAACAGATGGAGAGACATTTTTTCTCTTGAACCAACATTTATGAGACCTCAACTGCAAAGCTGTGTCAATTTTTGACCTGAATCTTCAAGAAAGATATCAACCAACTACAGACTATTTCCTGTAAAATAATATTTATATTTATAGTTGATACAATATTATTTAGTTCTCAGAATATAAGTGAAGGAAAAATATGAATCATGTAAGTATTCAGCTTGGGTTTTTAATAATAGCAAGATAGCATATGCTGTTTAAGCTGTGTAATATATCTAACCATAAAGGGAAAACAACAAAATTAATAAAACAATGATGAAAGGTTGGTGAGTATGGGGTGAGGTGGATGTTTGAGGGAGTCAGCAAAGACTTGACTCGATTCACCATCCCACAAATTTGTGTGGAAGTTCCATTCCACTGTTATCTTAAAGATGGCACGTTGTTTTGGATGAAAGTTCAATGCAGCATGCTCCCTTTCTCTGAGAATAGTGAAGTGACCAATATAGATACTGTGACTGAAAGTGTGAATTTTATTCACACCTATTCTATTTCCAGTGGAGCAATGTAGAACAAAGCAGTAACTGCAGGTCTGCAGTCAAGATTTTTCCTTTAATGCTGTAACCTTTTCTGCTTAGTAGTACATAAAGTTTTGAAGACAAATTAAGTTTAATTGTAATGAGGCTGTGACACATGGGAAAAAAAAAAAGCAAGGACAAATCAGCCTTAAATTATTTTGAACTTGCATGACATCTAAATAACAAATAATTTGTGCTTCAGATCTGATTGTATTCCTGCTGATAGATAATAATGTAATATCTCTGAGTTGCAATACACACAGAAGTTCTATACTTAAACCCTCTTTCTTTATAAAATTGATCAGCAATAACTCCATCTCCAGGGACAGAGTGTAGTGAAAAAAAAAAAACAAAACAAGCAAGCATAATTCTATGAAATTACGTAAGCCAGTAGAATCACAGTGTTATCTGACCGTGATTGATTTTATTTGTCCTTGTTTCATTACAGGTTTTGTGACAGAAAAAAAATAAAAAGAAAAAAAATAATGCTGAGACAATATTCAGGTTTCTTCTTAGAATCACAGAATAATTCAGGTTGGAAGGGACCTTGCTAGCTCAAGAGTCAAGCCTGTGGTTCAAAGCAGTCAACAAGGAATTCAGACCTGGTTAGGCAGGGCTTTATCCAGTCAGATCGTGATAGAGCAACTAAACCTGGAAACCACTTCCAGGCACATGAAGGACAAGAAAGTCATCAGATGTAGTCAGCATGAACTCACCAAGAAGAAATCATGTTTGACCAACTTGATGAACTTCTGTGAAGAAGTGACTGGCCTGACAGATGAGGGAAGAGCTGTGGATATTGTCTACCTGGGTTTCAGTAAGGCCTTTGACATGTGAAGAATGAGACTGAGTATGACAAGGTAGCATGGCTGTAATGTTACCAATGCAATGTTGTTGGATTAAAATGATAAATTTGTAAAATTTCTTTTGGAAGAACTTTTATCCTCTTCAATATTTTAACAACTTTGCTAGTAGATATGTGTTGAAAAGTGATAGAATTCAGGAAATGTAGAAGTATCATGTAAAGCTGAAATCTAGCAGATAATAACATTTGTAGCTTTTGTTTCATAGACACAGGTGACCAGGAAACTGACCACAAAGCAGTTTCAGGTTGGGGTATTTTTGTTGTTTGTTTTTTTTTTTTTTTACATTTCAGCAGTTCTGCTCTGCAAAATATCTACTAGCTCCCTTAATGGCTATGTCCTATATGCTGAATAGGAAAGGTGAAAAGCTAAGACATTAATATGAAAGCTTTGGCAAAGGTAAGAGTTTGTGTATACAGCAATCTCTATCCTTTATTAAAAAAAAAATAAAAAAAATTGGAGCCAGACAAAAGCAATTATGTTCAAAGCTGGACATTCTTAAAACCAAACTAGAAGTTTTTCAAATTTAACTCTAAAATAATAAAACAGAACAGGCATCTGATTTCTACCAAGCACCAATGGGTCTTGGTAAATATGTAGCCTTTGTATCTTTTTAAAATCTGAACAAATAAAGAATAAAGAAACTATAAACATGTATATCTCACTGGGAAGAACAAATAACTGTTTACTCACTGATCCACACTAAAAAGACACTAGTAGAAAATTTAAAAGAGCAGAAATAGAGGAGATTGTTAATGTCAAGTTATTTTTGTTTTGTTTTTACTACTACTACTATTTCTGTTTGTTTCCCACTACCGTTTGCCTTAACTGAGAGTTAGCTTGTGTCTAAAGGAAGGGCTTAATGCCTGCCAATAATATGCCCAAGATCTTCTTATTGTGCAGCTCTCTTTTGCCTGTTGTTAAGAAACATGAGCTGTCAGTAAGATTGAAATAAAAAAAATATGCTTGACGCCAACTCAAAGCTCAACATTTGCTTTTGTATCACAGGCAATGGTATTTTTACATGTAATAATTTTTTCAAGAAATGTTTCAAAATGCAGATGTGACATAATAAAGGAGATTTATTCTGCTTATATTCCTGTCCATTAATCACTTTTTAAAAGAAAAATGCAAGTTTCTTTATGAATTACAAATTTAGATAACAATACTAAAAAATAAAAACATTTGAGACTACCCTAATGTTATTAATTCTAAATGTGGATCTCTAATGTCATTTCCAAACTATTTTATTCTCTCTTTATCACTATCAGTGTCTATTTGGTAGACACTTTTATTAGCTAAATAAAAAAATGCTTGCATTACATCTATGGATATACTGAGCCTCCATAAAAAGGTTATAGCAAGGTTTAGAGAGTTAGATTTATTCTAATGATTTCAATAAAAGCTTTACTAGCATATTAATTCTTTAGGGATTTTGCACATTACTTTGTATGAAAAATATATTTGAATCTGGTGACTATCTGGCAGCTGCACAAAAGACTAATTTTGTCATTTTGATACTAATGTTCAGGGTTTTTGTACTTAAACTAAACATTTTTTCTAAGAAAGATACATCACAGCAATATATATCACAGAGAAAAAAGTGTGTGAAGATAGCATAAAACATTTCTTATTTTTCCAATATATTCCGCATGATCTAGAAGATCGTAGTGCAAGCATATATCAGTTTTGTTTCTATTACTACAAACTGTCCATTGTTATAAAACACTATTCAGATGTGCTACTATCAAAACATTTGTTGTAGAATTTTCTCTTTGTCTCAGAGTTTCTGTACAGAATAGCACTTTTCCCTTTTTATTAAAAAGATTTTTCATTCTGCGATTGCAAAGATAATCTAAAAATGTGAACTAAGGGCAAATATGAATATGTAGAAAGTCTCAGAAAATGGCTTTTGGTGATTAATTCTGCCCATTATGTCTCATCAGGGACCTTTGGACTGTGATATTAGCATTTTCCCACAGCACCAAAAATGTTGTACTTTTGTCAGAGAAATCAATGTTCTGAATGTCAATAATACCCATTATCTTTTCTTTGTCTCCCTGTTTCATTGCATCTGAATTAGACCATACCATTGTATAACTGTCAATAGAAGGTAAATTCAATGAACTGCAAGGTACATATAGACTGATCAGTTTTCTGCCTCAGGTTGGAGGCATTAAGATTCAGCTTATAACCTGGAAGCAGGAACTTGAGATTTCCTCAGGCCTTTAGAATTTAGAAGATTAATTTGTGAAACTAACCACAGGTTCTCTGAATTCTAATACATGCAGAGCAGTGGGGAAAAAAATAAAATAGACCCATATAATTTTGACAGTTTTTAGCTGCTAACATCCACAGAGCTCTTTAAAGAACACAGCAGTAGCAGTAGCAGTAGCAGCAGCAGCAGCAGCAGTACTAGTAGTAGTAGTAGTAGTAGCAGCAGCAGTAGTAGTAGTAATAATAATGTTTCAGTGCCCTAATTGTTGAAAGCTATTACTGCATATTTACTAATGAAAATTTCACCCAAGTGTCTTATTCAAGAAGAATAAGAAGGAAGAGTATTTCTTGAAGGTGCAGTGAATTAATTATGTTTCAAACTGACATGTAGCTATTCATGATAAAACAGTATGTTGGAACAACACTATAAGGGACAAAAAATACTATGCAAGTCTTTGATCCCCATATGATGAAACTGTCCAACAGTGAACTGAAAATAAAAGTTGAAGACAATAACTAAATATTTAAATCATATCTCTAAATATTACTAAAATATCTCTAAATATTACTAAAAATATCTCTAAATATTACTAAAAAATCATTTGTAAGCATTTAGAGTTATACACATAGAATTGCACATATGTAATGGCATGCATGCAATACCTTCTTCTGAGACATATCATGAGGCAAATATAATCTACCAGTAAGTTTGTTTAAAATAAGAGAGGGGAAAAAACACCTAATTACAGAGAAAAACAATGCGATCATTCAGGAGTCTGTTAACTTGACAATCTGATAACAGAAAACACTACTAAGAATTATGTTAACTGTGTGAAAGACTGCTGAATTAAAACATGACACTCATTCTCTGCCTGTGTGCATACTCCATGAGTGCTGCCTTTGCCTTGGAAGAAAGCAAACAAATCAACTGACAAACAACTAGTGGACGGCAAGAATAAATTCATTATAGGCAATGCCCTGAGGGAGGCAGCTTCTCAAACTACTTTGTTGGGTGGGATTCATGTCTGAATTTCATGAAGATAATACAAAATCTTAAAAGGACATTTCTGAGCATTTATTTACCCATGGATGCAATTCAATCCTGCATGTACAAAGCATCTGCAAATGTCGGCCTTCTTTATTTGTTATGATAGTTGTACCAGAAGATTAAAAATACATTCATATCAAGGCTTTGATCAAGGGTGCACTTCTGAAACTATCTCCAGTCATCTCCTCTTAACTGTGCTTTGGTTTGCAACACAGAGCAATCTCAGAGCAGATAAATTGAGTTCTTTTTGCATTAAAATAAGCTGGAAGGTGTTCTCCAGCCAGTAACAGCCATTCAGCCTAAAGAAGCAGATTACAACTAGTCCCTAGTAAAACCCCTGAAATATACATGTAGTATGGACCTCAGGCCCTCAGCACCAACTGTTTTGCACTATAAAGCTGCTTGCAGTCAGTGCACTACTAATGCTGATGTAAACATAGTCTAATTTATTCTCTTAGGTCAACTGGAGGCAATACTTGGATCTTGTCCTATCTCTCTTTCTCTTATTTTCACACCCTCTGAGATTCTGCTCATGCTCTGCAGATGCAAGTTTCTGCAAGATCTCCATATGAACTCAAGAAAAGTGTTAAACATACAATGTGTTTTTCAGCTTTACTTCAAATCCCTAGATTTGCCTTCTAGAAACTTCTGAATTTTGACTGAAGAAATAAATTAGACTTTTTATCTTCTTGACTTTGTTGCCAGGTACTTATGCTAATAATTAAATATGGGGAATGTTGCTTAGAAGAATGACTTCTGCAGAGGGGCTAAAATATGCATGAAAGAAACTCTCTGTTCAGAGTCTGTGAACTCCATGACAACAGAAGTCCTGTGCCTTGCAAAACAGAACAGCCATAAGAGAAGAATAAGAGTCTTGATGAAGTTCAGAGAAAATGTAAATTTCTTATTTCCATGACTTCAAACTTCACGTCGTACATGATCTGTCATTTTCTTCTGCCCATTTCAATAGCAAATTTGAAATAAGAACTGATTAGCAATGAATGTACTTTTCATAAGATGTTTTCCTCCTTAGGCAGAAATAAGAGTTTCCACTATAATGAGCTGTTCTCAATTTTAATCTTTCATAACAACTAGAGCCACCTACATCTCATTCCTGTGGTGAAGCCTCTGTTTATGCCTCACTTCAATTCTGAATCCTTTACCATGGTGCACAGGTGATATCTTTGCTTATGCATACTTCAGAAAGATTAGTAAATAAATTACGTTCCAGTGATAACTTATTTAAATTACTAAACTCTTCATTAGGTTAAAAGTATTTCCTTTTGTCATAATGATGAAAGTTACCACCTATGGGGATAAGGAGGAAAACCATGCTGGGAAATCTCATCCTACTTACCTGTCATGTGGAAAGAAAAGGGATGATCATCCTAACAGGTGATTCCTTTTTTCAAAGTCATGAAAAACTCGAAAAGCATGATGACCCCCTCATTATTTTACTGTTTAAATAGTAAACTACCTGCAATGTTTTAGGCTTCATTTTCCCTTTTCTCAGCAAGACAATTGGAAGAAATGAATCACAAAATCCAAATTGTTTAGGTTAGAAAAGACCTTTAAGATCAGCAAGTCCAACCATTGACCTAGCACTGCCAAGTCCACCACTAAGCCATGTCCCTAAGCACCACATCTACACGTCTTTTAAATACCTCCAGGGATGGGGACTCAACCACTTCCCTGGGCAGCCTGTTCCAGTGCCTGGCTACTCTTTCGGTGAAGTTTTCCCTAATATCCAACCTAAACCTACGCTGGCTCACCTTGAGGTCATTTCCTCTCGTCCTCTCGCTTGTTGCTTGGGAGAAGACACTGACCCCCCACCTCACTACAACCTCCTTTCAGGTAGTTGTAGAGAGTGATAAGATCTCCCCTCAGCCTCCTCTTCTCCATGCTAAACAACCCCAGCTCCCTCAGCCACTCCTCATACGACCTGTTCTCTAGACCCTTCACCAGCTTTGCTGACCTTCTTTGGACACACTCCAGCATCTCAATGTGCTTCTTGGAGTGAGGGGCCCAAAACTGAACACAGTATTCAAGGTGCAGCCTCACCAGTGCCAAGTACAGGGGGACGATCACTTCCCTAGTCCTGCTGGCCACACTATTTCTGATGCAAGCCAGGATGCTATTGGCCTTCTTGGCCACCTGGGCACACTGCTGGGCACACAGCTGGCTATCGACCAATACCTCCAGGTCCTTTTCCGCTGGGCAGCTTTCCAGCCACATGAAATGCCTTCCCATGTCCAGGAAAAGAAGCTGCTTCCTCATCCTCCCCTTCCTAAGGTGGGAGTTTGTCCTGTCCTTCCCTCTCTGGGCACTTGCATCAGCTGAATTACTATACAGCTCTTAACTCACATCTGCTTCCTTTAATCTAATACAGGACTTACTATAGCTCTGTGACACGATGAAAGGTGCAAAAAGAAGACCTTTTGAGAGCAGGAATATGTAAACAGCTTTGTGTAGATACATTAACCCCTTAAACAATTTACAACTGGTAATCAAGAAGAGGACGTCCCACATTATTAGCCTCTAATTCCAAATCTGTGTATTGTTTTGTGAGTTCAACATTGATTAAAGTCTGTGAACATGAACACCCAGAAAGCTCTTAAAATAAGCTGGGAAAGACATGAGTTTTATGTTACATGGTACAATTACAATTGATAAAAAACATTCAAAAAATTAAAAAAAAAAAATAGACCTTATTTTTCTCTAAACCAGTAAAGTCCATTAAATGGAAGGTTGAAGAAAATAAACTCCAATTACTAAAGAGGAGATGATCCAGTGTATGATCCAAAACAAGTTAAAATTTAATCTTGGAACTGTTTTATTTCATCAAAGTCAGATTTTCTTGAGATGATAATTTGATCAGATGAGAAGTTTCACATAGCATTTTGGATTTCTCCATTATATGTAGCTTTTCGTTATAAGAAAATTGCAGTAAATTGTAAGAAATGTTTTCATGCACAAAGGTTATTATATTGATGTGATTAAAAGTTTCAATAACTGGGAGGACTTGCAAAATTATATTTATGCATATCGTCTTTAAACACTACACGATACACTCAAGTGGAAACAGTACATTTCTCCTTGAAATATGTACAACATTGGGATAATAAAATTTCCCCAAAAGTGTTAGAATATTTTTGAACACAGATTTGTTTTTACATATGAATTTACTAAAATTCAGCCATAGGGCAAATAACACTAGTATTTCATTTAACCAAATATCATAAACACAGCCACCAGTTTCTCTTCCTATCATAATAAACAGGCAGAAAACAAGAATTGTACTTAGCATAGAATCTAACTGAGATTTCCTAATGATAACTGATACATTTAATTTTTTAATTTTGTTTTTACATTATCTCCAAGAGTCTGACCAATCATATCTGCTTTTTTCCACAGAAACAGACTATAGTTCCTCCTGATATGTGTGAAGACACAATTAACTGAAAAGGTGTCTGATCGCATTTATCTAAACTATTTTATTCTAGTTCATTTATTGCTTCCAAAGATAAAGTTTGGATTTAAAAAACAAAAAAAGTATGTATATATTTGTGTATATATGGATGCAGTGAAAAGAAAAAGGGGGGAGTGGCCACAATGCTTTGGAGCACAGGAACAACTTCTGCAATGTTCTAAGTTTATTCTGCCTCAGGCCACTTCTAATGTATGAAATCCACTCAGGGTCACCACATGTTAAAAATTTGGAAGGGGAGCTTCTGCTGCCCAGGTATCAAAACATCTGCTTTCTCCTAGAAACATGAAACAGCAAGGCCTATAATCAAAAAGGCTAGAGAGGGACTAACTATTCAGTTTAAGACATAAATGTCTCTTTTGGAAAAAAACAAAAAAAAGTTGCAGCACATGTTTAACTGGCAAAAAAAGCCAAAATTCGGGCAAGGAATAGGAAGCAAACCTGCAGTGACATTATTTCTTTTGTTTTATTTGCATTTATGATATGAATATATTCTCCTCTGGCTTTGTGAAACTGATCTTCCTGTGACTTTGTGATTAAACACTGTTTCAGGAACTCTGGTTTATACTGCACAAATCCATCATGAAGGAAATGCGACAGTGCAGAAAACTGCAAGGCTCCCTGCCCTCCAGCCAGCACTCTTCACTGGTCTGTTTACAAAAGAACATCTGCATTATGTTTCAACCTCTTCACTTGTAACCTTTCCAATGAGCCTGGAACAGTGATAACAGTGACCTATTAAATAAATGAAGAGTAAAATGTTGAGATGATTGCTGCATGAAAAAAGGCTGGCCAACTTGACAAGCTCTGTCTAAACCATTCTTCCACTGAATACAGAGATGAGACAGGTAACTGAAATCAGCGTTTCATTGCATGTTCTATCTCATAAGAATACTGGAAAATATAACAAATGAGAAAAAATCATTCAAACAAGTTACTTCCTACTGAAAACACTGGACATTTATGCAAAGTCGACTTCTGCATAGAGACAGAGAAATATCCAAAGATGCGATAAGCAAGCATGTTATTTCCTAGTACAACAGATGAGCATTACACGTGTAGATCTGATGCCTAAAACCTGTTCTCACTTTTGAAAGTTATGGGTGATATTTTTAGAAGCAAATAGTGTCATGTTTTAAAAGGGTAGTTAAACTTTTGCTCTACATACTGTTGCAAGGTTTAATTATTAAGAAACTTAGACCTTTTCAAAAATGACTCACCCATAGTCATGTGACAGACTGACTGATATAGACGCTAAGGTTCATGGTAGTCCTGAAGAGGTCTTAGAGATTGCGTGCTAAATTGAAAGCTATGTTTAAAAAGTTGTGCAAAGAGTCTGTTAATTGTACTGTGGATCTAGTCAGACTGTCAATGTTCACATGCTAAAGTAGGCCAATTTGAGCTGAGGATAGGAAGGATCATGATCTTGGTTTTAACTGTTTGTGGTGGTGCTTCTTAACTATCAAATTAGCCTCAGTGCCATTTTGCCAAATGACACTTTGAAAACCTTTTTATTCTATAATAACTTACTGCAAACTCTATCATATTTCCCATGATAAGTAAAAATTCCAATAAGTAGAATTACCTCTATCCTTCTCCTTTAACATAATTTTCCTGAAATCTGAGATTTGCACATCTTAACATATGTGTGATGATTTGGTCCTCCATTTCCTATTTTCCCCAATGGCTCTTTACTCATAATATGAAGCTCCTGTTTAGTAATACACCAAAGTGAGTTAATTAAATGAGTGTCAAATAAAGTGCTGACACTAATTTATTATGTAAATACCTCAAGGCTTCTATTTGCCATGATGCCAAACACCAAATCTATAGTATTGCTGCAGAAAATGGAAAGGAATCATAATAATTTTCAGAAAATACTAATATATTTTTAAAATAATCTAATGATTTTTCCCATATATATACACTTCTCTATGCAGCCTGTGAATTTCTTAGAATTTCCTATTATTTGCCTATAAGTTATCAACTGGCATTTTCCCAGTAGAAAAGGTACCCGAGAAAAGATTTAAAAGAGAAAATAAACAGTGAGCATCATGCACAAAGAAACTCTGACCACTTATGTTTCAAGGCAAAGCAAATGAACATGCTCTGTGAGGTAACCCAGAACTGTAAGTGCATAAATTATTCTGTAGCACTTGCCTCCTTGTGCAGTAAATGTGGGTTTATGCTATCCTCATTATCAACCCCATCAGGCTGCACAGAGTCTGCACAAAGATAATTTATGTAGAATATCTGATAAACTAAGAAAAAAATAAATGGGGAAAAAAAGAAAAAGGGTATATAAGCAAAGACAACATCCAAGGACATTGTCAGGTATGATATACTGTCAATAGTTGCAGACACTTCCAACCTCCAGGGAAAAATATCTACACATAAACCTTGATATCTTAGATTTATACATTTGACAATGTAATACTGAATAAGCCTGATGATAGTTCTTAGCAAGGGAATTGGGAACTAACTTGTAGAACAAACAAGATAAGAAAAGTATATGGAGATTTAATTGTAGGATTTTTTTTTTTTACATAGTGGCAGAATGTTCTCATCTAATGCATGCTCTGTTATGAGTTTTTCCTGTCAGGAAATATCCTGAATTAAATGAGAGAATAGTAATGAGTTTAGGTTGCTATATTTATACACTTTGGAATTGTACAGGTAAAACTTTCAGTTGTTTATTTTACATGTCTCTGTGTGAGAGTGCCTGTCTATGTATGTGCAGGAGTAAAAACGAATATGTTGGTTTGTCTTCTATGATGTGTAGATACAAAGTACTTAAGAAAGTGTCTTATATTTAGGTATATTTAATGGATATTCCCTTATGGCTTGAGAATTCTGATTGATTCTCCATTTGGTAAAGTTGTCTGAAATCCTTTCACTATGAAGAAATTACATGTATATATTTTTTGTGGAATAATATGTCACCGCAACAACCGGTACATTCTTATGCTGAATAGTAGTGTAATTACATTAAGAAACTATAAATAAAAACTTACTGTTCTCTTCTGGTTAAAAAAAAGTTACAATTTCAGTTGGCCATTCATTTACTGGTTTTGAGCTCCATTTAAAACATGAAAACCATTAGGATTCTATATTTGAATTTTGTATCTGAATGTTTTCCTTTCTGAAAATATATAAAATGAAAAAGAAGAAAAGGTTAAAGCTAAAAGAGAAAAGAAATATACTGATGGAGATCAAAACAGCAAAAAAGAAGAAACTGAGGCAGAGGAAGATGAAATGACAAAAAACATAGTGGAGGAAGGAAATCATGGAGGAATTCTAAGTGCACTCACAGCAGATAAGTTCCTCTAAGAATAAAGCTGAAGGCAACAACCCAACTTTCAGCAACAAGAGAAGTACATATATGGCAGCAGCTGAATAATGATAAATGCCAATGATGAAAGTGTAGTCGCAGTAGTTATTGTTTTTTGTGGGCTTCTTTGTTTTTCATGGGCTTCTTTGTTTTTCAGCCTTCAAAGACTACCTCTGGCAATTGTAAAACAAAAAGGCATGCTTATGTGTTATACAGTTCTGGGGTTTTTTGTATTTTTTGAGTAGGGGACTGTTTTAGCTATAAAATAAACAAATTCAAAGAGGAATAGCCTGTTTTGTTTTGCAAGATATAGTCTAAAATAATGAAGAATTTAACATCCATCCAGGCTGGAAAAGTGTATCTATGAGAAAGGCAAATACGGATCACTTTCACTGCAGTAAGTATTCAACAAAAGAGTGACAATAATGGATTTGTATAATTCTTACCCGTGCAGATACAATACAAATATATCACAGTGAAAATATTATGTATCGCATCTTTTGAAAGGGAAAACTCTTTTTTCTTTGTTCTTGACCTGGTATTAGAGCATGAGGAAATAGAAGCATTAGAACTTTTAAAATGTCATACTTTTGTATTTAACAAAATTGTCTTCATAACTTTGAAGGTTTTGAGTTTTTCTTGGTTTTTAATAGTTTCTATTAAACCACGTATATGTGGCTTACTCTTGCCAATTAAAACTTTGCCACATTCTAATACATTCACTTTGTTTGGAAGCTGGATCTTTTGTCTTGAGTGTTGCATTACCAGCTAATATATTCCAACTGTCTTTCTGAAATATGGATTTATTGTAAAATCAAAGACAGTATCACAACAAATTTAGTGCTAAGTCTCCTTCTTCAGTTTTTTCATTCCTTCATGTGTATGTTTCTATAGTTTCTTTCTAAAAGTCCCACTTTTTTTTCCCCCTAAATTGCCATTTCCAACTCAGTATGTCATACTTAGATCCATCTGAAGCTCATAAAATTCATACCCCTGTGATGGGTGTGCTCAACCCTTGACCAGACTGGCAGCGGTTTGGTGGAGGCTCCAGAAGAGGTAAAGGCCTTAGCCATAGCTGGGCCGTGAACTCCTCTAGTTTCAATCTGTTCTCTGAAAACCCACAAAGGTGCAGAGTGGCACAGTGAGCATCAATGCATATGAGCTTGGGACACCGATCATATGATTGACACATAAATAGTGGGTGGCTTTTCCAAGACTCATTTATCACGGAACAAAGAAAGGATTCACAACAACCCCACAGCTAAATCTCGGTGGAGTAAACCTAGCTGATATCCTGAAAACAAAGCTGAGATACTGAGCACAAACAAGGCTCAGTAGCTAGTCTCTGTCATTCAAAAACAGCATGGAAGAAGGAAGGTCAGAGGGAAAGTAAACAACAAGGAATATAATTGTCAGTCTGTATTTGCGGCAATTGTCTTAGGAGGGAAAAACTTAACAGCTGGGTATGTTTCTGCATTTAATGTTAGAAATCATCTGAGAAAAATAAATGAAACAAATACCACCAGAAATAATGCCAGAAGCATTAAGCATGATCCTTCAGTTAGCTTTCCCCATAAACCAGGAAATACAGTACTTTCCTGTGCTGCAGAAAATGTTGGTTCTGATCCAGTGAGAGTGAACAAAGCCCAAACAGTGATTTAGCTGATCAGCCTCTGGTGGACTGCTTCAGGATGAGATGAAACACTGTTTGACTCTACTGACTATCTGACAGATCTCCATCAAGTATAATTGGAGTTTAGACATGTAGCACCCATATGCGCAAATGAAATTTCATCCTAAATGTCTGCAATGCCAGAACTGTCTTCTGTTCCAGCCCTACTTGTGTTACAGTATCATCCAATAAAGCTTAAGTAAACTTATTAAGAAAATATTGCATAGAACCTATGCTACTACATCTCATCCACATGAATATTGCATAGAACTTATGCTACTACATCTCATCCACATGGTCTTGAAAGGTAGAAATATCAGCATTATTTACAAAAATCATAATGTTCTAATAAGTGTACACAAGACAGAAAACAACACAGAGACATAATTTTTAAGAAATAAACTGTGCTTGTTTTGCACAATATATGGGTTTTTTTTCTAATTGCAGTTGTACATTATAGAATTCTGTGTTACAAGTTATGTATTTAAATTCAAATTGAGGATGAACATATACTGTGGACTTACATATAAGGTGATTTTTCCAGTAGGATGGTAAGTACATTTTGCACATTATATTAAAATGTACAGACTCTTTTGTTTGTTTTTGAAATGTATTTAAGAGTCTACAGAATAAGGCTACCCTGGAAGTCTTCTACAAGATTTTAGGACACTGGAAGATTAAATTTTCATCCTTACACTGCAACGATAGCTTTCTCATATAATTGCTTTAGTTATGCTTTGTGTTCTAAATTATACTGCTTGATTATGAAAAAAAAAAAATAATATATGAGCCTATGTCAAGGCAAGAGGGAACTTAACCAGGATTAACTCAACCTGGATAAGGAATTGGCTAGATGGTCACACTCAAAGAGTTGTGGTCAACGGCTCGATGTCCAAGTGGAGACCAGTGACAAGTGGCATTCCTCAGGGGTCAGTATTGGGACTGGCACTGTTTAATATCTTTGTCGGTGACATGGACAGTGGGATTGAGTGCATCCTCAGCAAGTTTACCAACGACACCAAGCTGCATGGTGTGGTCAACACGCAGAGGGACCTTGACAGGCTTGAGAGGTGGGCCTGTGTGAACCTCAAAAAGTTCAACAAGGCCAAATGCAAGGTCCTGCACAGGTGTTGGGGCAACCCCAAGCACAAATACAGGCTGGGCAGAGAATGGATAGAGGGCAGCTCTGAGGAGAAGGACTTGGCGGTGTTGGTTGATGAGAAACTCAACATGATCTGGCAATGTGCACTTGCAGCCCAGAAAGCCAACTGTATCCTGGGCTACATCAAAAGAAGCGTGACCAGCAGGTCGAGTGAGGTGTTTCTGCCCCTCTACTTCACCCTCATGAGACTCCACCTGCAGTACTGCATTCAACTCTGGGGTCCCCAGTGTAAGAAGGACATGGACCTGTTGGAGAGAGTCCAGAGGAGGGCCATGCAGATGATCAGAGGGCCTGAACACTTATCCTATGAAGACAGGCTGAGAGAGTTGGGGTTATTCAGCCTGGAGAAGAGAAGGCTGCGGGGAGACCTTACAGCAGCCTTCCAGTACCTGAAAGGGGCCTACAAGAAAGCTGGAGAGGGACTTTTTACAAGGGCACGTAGTGACAGAACAAGGGGTAACGGCTTTAAACTGAAAGAGGGTAGATTTAGATTAGATAGAAGGAAGAATGATCTTCACTATGTAAAGACATGCTCTGTATGATCTTTACTATAAGGGTGGTGAGGCACTGGAACAGGTTGCCCAGAGAAGTTGTGGATGCCCCATTGCTGGAAGTGTTCAAGGCCAGGTTGAATGGGGCTTTGAGCAACCTGGTCTAGTGAAAGGTGTCTCTGCCCACGGCAGGGGGGTTAGAACTATGTGATCTTTAAGGTCCCTTCTAACCCAAACCATTCTATGATTCTATGATCCTATGATTCTATGATTCTATTTGTTTATTTCATAACTGGGACCTTAATAATTCTAATTCTAAGCTGTGTGAATCCTTTGTCAATGATGCCATATCGCCATATAATTAAAGACACTCTTACAGCAAATGAAAGATAAAGAAGTTTAAATTTAAATTTAAATATATACATTTACATATGGCACAAAATTTAGTTTTAATAATGTGTGAAGTACAAAAGAGCATATAGAACACTGCATTCATTTTCAATACACCATGGGGTATCACCCTTTCAGGGAGTTCTTAGTGTGTTTGTATGATCTAGATGGCACAGGATGCACAAATGAGTCAATTCTAAATTTACAATGACCTTTTCCTCCACTCTTAAAACTATCCTGAGACTTATGAGATAGTAAGAATTGAGTAAATCACTAGCATGAGCCTGTACATTGCCAAGAATACACAAAAGTTTAGTGAAAGTAGTTCTTAGATCTACATATTTTTGGTGATCAAGATCTCTGCAACCCAAAACTCTGTAGTACAGTAAGAGAGGATAAGTTCTACAGATAAAAATCAATACTGTGGCAGCACTCTGGTAATCTCTGTAGGGACAAGATATATGGTGCTCAGCTTCCCCAGTCAGAGTAAACTGTTATTCTGCAGGTGCTGTAGATGTCAGACATGCTGACAAACATCCTATTACTTGTGGCAGGATGGTCTCATCAGCCACTTGGAGGGAGAGGATCCCTGTCTGTAATGAAGCTTTGAAGAAACAGGCTATTTATGGACACATTTTCTAAAAAACACTCTAATAATAAACAATGCCATCTAACTGGAGCAAACTTGCCTGTTGAAACAGAAGTTCTTAATCCATTGCAAATTATTGTAGATGCATAAGCTATTTACATGGAAGTAAGAATCTGAGGAAGACAGGGATGTCACTAATGGCTCACAAACTTTGACCCAATCCATGAATCAGCAAGATAACCTCATTCAAAAAAAAATTGCATATTATCATATGCTACTTAGTAAGACTGCTCTTTTAGAGCATATTGCAAGAATGAATTCTCTTAAAAGAAATTATCTCAAAATCAACGTTAATAGTATGTGGATTCCCTATCTGTGAACTGGGGAAAGTTTTTCTGAGCAAGAATGTTCTCCTGAAGTTCCCCAGCTAAGTGCTTTGAAAGGCAATAAATCAGAAATACCATTTTATGACAACATATCAAGGTATAGTCCAATTTTATACGAAAATCTGAAGAGCTCAGCCCAATAAAACTGTATGTGAAGTTTCCCTCCATCCCTCTAATTAATTCCAATGTCTTCAGTTATGGCAACTGGAGTGAATTTTTTTGTAAAGAAGAAGAAGAGAGTTGTTAGGCCCAAACAGATACTTTGTATCTATGATAAAGTACAAAGCATAGATATCTATGCTTTGTACTGTGGGGAAAGTACATTCTTCAGAAAAAAAAAAACAAAACAAAACAAAACCCTGTAACTGGGACGCACTCTTTATTTACCAGGTCATTAAACTTAGAACTATTGCAGCCCATGGCACATCTACTATACAACAATCCACAATCACTCAGGAAAATATTGTGCAAAACTAGGTATCATTGCTGAAACAACATAAAGCCTTGCCCTCCTATAGACACTGGAGTTGAAAACTGGTGCCATTGCATCTAGCAATGTTACCATAGAACAGTGAAAGCAGCAGGAAATCCAAGGCAGTAAGTCTTATGAAAAAACCCACAGCCTGGAGAATGAATTGAAGTAGGAAGAGAGAGAGGCATGCTTGGAACACACTGGAAAGATTATACTAACAGCAAGAAAGAGATAAAGACAACGGATCAGTAAGACCTCAGAAGAACAGTCCAAAGTAACTGATTCTAAAAAGCTGAGAAACTACGTAACAGAACAACTAAAACAATGTAGAGTTACTAAGAATTACAGCATGTACTTGACAAAGAGTCAGAAGAGCACCATGAAGTTGTATTTGCAAGTCCTAAAAACCTAATAAATGACTCAGTAGGATGCTGATCAGAAGCTACAATAGTGGGACCCAGAGGAAACAAATAAACGTTAAGAGAAGAAAATCAACTCTTCAAAATAAGCAGAGCATTAACAGAAATACCTTTGAACAGGAGGAAAAGCAAGCTTAACTTAGATTTTTGTGTTGCTCAGAAAAAGGCAAATAAATGTTAGAAAAACATTTAACTAACAACGATCTTGATATGGTTGGTTAAAAACTGGAACCATGCTGCTGTCCCCATAGGAAGTTGAAATTTGTTTTCATTTTGAATTTGCATTAAAAATCTCCCCCCATCAGCACCAGAATGCAAACTTTGGAAAATGTTATGTGTCAATTTTTTTAATTTATTCATTACAATATTCCAGTACATTATGTTCTATTTTTTGTGCAAGGGCACCTCTTTAACTAGACTATCTTCTTTAAACTGCACTGAATTTTATGTTAAGAGGAAACATTGTCTTATCTTGTAAAATGCTATGTGTAAACTAACCCGATGAAAGGACACAAATTCATTGCTACAGTAAGTCAAAACTAATTTAAAATACACAGTAACAATATGTCATGAACTGTCTACCTTCTTGGAAAAGAAAATCAAACACAGACCCTAAGCATTCTGATAAATATTTTCAAATCTGAAGGGCAAAAGAGTAGGCTCCTCAATCTGATCTTAAAATCAGACCTTCAATGTACAGTTCAATTTTCAAGAGTTCTGTCATTCATAACTCCAACAAAAGTCAGGGATGAAAATCTGTGCAACTTTCAGCACATCTTAAAATCAATTCATTATTTCAGAAACCTGGAAATTATTTTTGTAATTGATTTTTTAAAGTTCACAGCTTTCAAAATGCTAGCAAGATATTTTTCTTTAGGAAGAAGTAGGAAAAAAGTTCCATTTCAGTCAGTTAGTCTGTAAAGTAAAAGCATTTTCCTTCATATCTTTTATTATCTAAAAGGATATGTGTTAACTCTAGATTCAATTATTTGGGGATAGAAGTCCCAATATCAGATTTGTGTTGATACATACTGATAAAGATGATGTAGACTTTATGTGAAAGCAACTTGAGGATACTGTAAGCCTTAAACATGTTTGATTTTAAGATTTCACATTCACAATCGTCATGGCCCTAAAGCAAATACCTATCTTTCCAAGATACATGAAGTTAAGAAAATAATCTTCCTTTGTTGCACTGCTAGACAAATCCAAGATTAATAAAAAGACAATTCATTCCCTATTGCTCATCCTGTCCGGAACTGAAAGACTTAAAGCTCCACTTCTCTTTCTTACATTGTGATTATCAATATGCCTGTCAGCGTATCTATTTACCTTCCACCCATCTGGATGTAATAGTGTGGATTTTTTTCTGGGTGAAAGCTCCAAGCCTTGTACTCATACCTCTTCATTTTGAACATAATAAAAGAATCGATTTGTCTGGGTGTGCAATTCCTTCAGTGTATTCTTGTGACTGACAACCTATCAACCTGCCCACAGAATACTACTTAAGAGTGCCTTTTCAAGTCCAGTGAACAGAGTGATAAGTTAGTACACACCAATCTCATTAAGCTCTACCCTACTAAAATCCTAAATCCATTGAGAAAGATATATTGTATAGAATGAATAGAACTTGTGTGTTATTGCAGTAGACTGCGGTTTAGTGTTTTTCACAAGTCTGAGCCTCCATACAAAACATACACTGTGCTGTTTACTAAATAGCACTGCACAGTCAGTACCAATTTTCATATTATTATGGTTAAACTTTCTTGCAATCAGCAAGATTGCTACCTTCATTTTATTACAAATATGAAGAACAATGCTTAATTAAAATTCTTGAAAAGTCAAGGGAAAAAAAATAAAAATGAAAAATTAATGGAACAGTTTTGAATAAAGAAAGCATTAAGATGCTAAGATTGTCTACTATTAGTAGTAATTTCACTTATTTTCTCTTGATGCACACTTAAATTAAATACATATTACTGAACACAAATTTGACTAGATGCATTTGTCAGACATTTTCCATATTTTAAATGCTTGTCCATATTTAAAAATGCAAAGTGATTTAATACTTTCTATAAAATTTAATGACTTTAAAGTCAAAGGTCATTCAGTGATAAATAGTCACTTCTAATTCCTATACTAAATAAAATATAACAGTTCAATTTGGAACTAAAAAAAACCCTTTCTCTTCAGAGAGAGGTCCTGCTACAGTAAAATGTTCCTCAGTGTGATAGTTTTGTACTTTTGCCTGTTTTTCCTGAATACACACCTTTAATAAGGCACTGAATCTGCTTTAAGAAAAAGTGAACTTTATTGATTTTGCAAAGAAAGTGTTTGCATCTCAACATGCAGCAAAATGACCTTTCTGTAGCTAAACATTTGCATTAATTTATGGTGAGACAAACATTTTTTCCTTAACAGTGTTAAAGAAGTCAAGAATAGTCTTCCAAAATCTTGCACAGGAAATACATGTTTTGCAATTATGAGAGCGCATATAGATTGTACATTCTTCAACTTATTGTAACTCAATAATTCAGCATTTCAACACAGAAAAATAAAATATAGGTGAAAGATTTTTTTACTTCATTTTTTTTCCTACGGGTAGGGGGTCTCTGTCCTTTATTGAGGAAGTAAATTGGTTTTACAGAAACACAAATAAAAATGCATCTCAGTACACTGCAATGTAATAAGAATACTTAACTATGACTACTATTCCATGCATAATTATTCATAGTTATGTATCTAGAATCATTACTGGAGAACAGTGGATGGAAAAGAGAAATGAGGTAGGTAGTAAAACACCTAACAAGACCAGACAAAGTACTTAGATGTACATCTGGTTTTTATGCTAAGATTCAACAATGAGTAAGTATCATGATACAACTTGAAAAATCCACTCTCAACTCATTTAGTAATGTGTGATTTTGAGTATGATTTTATGTATTTCATTAGAAAATTTATTTATAACCTGGAAATTTTAATTGAGACCTATTACTCTGAGTGGACATTTTCACAGATATTACAAATTTATATTTTTTTTCTAGTGCCCAATATATTTTCTTAACATCTCTACTCTGGTCATTTTTGTGCTGAAATGAACATACACACTGGCATGTGTTCATACATTCATGCAAATATGTATGAAATAATTTTAAGACAGATCCAAAATTCTACAGTTTGAACTGAGATAAAGAGAAAAAGCATACCTTTTCTGGATCAGTTGTTGTAATGACCCACACGCAGTGCGCATTGTCTTCATATTGGACTGGATAATTTGGTGATGTAATAATCCCACTTGGGCCACGTAAATTAGAACCACATGTTCTAGCTAAAATGATAAACAACAAATCAGATTGCTTTTGATCAGTTGCTCTTTCTAAAATAAACATTATAAAATTGCCGTAGCATTAATAACATCTTGCCGTGAGAGTATTATTATGTTGATATATTCTATAACAATCTGCCTTTGAAGATGTTTGAGCCAGTCAAAAAAATCCTGAAAAATGACCTACTGAGGAAGGAAGCTGACACTTTTCAATTAATCAGCCCAACATTTACATTACTTTATTCTTACTTTATGTAAATTAATTTCTCAGAATCATCATATCAATATTCTCTTTAGAAAGAGATTTACCCTCTCCAACTGGATGGAGGGAGCCTTCTATGTATGAATGTAAGAAGGACCAGTATGTGCTCTCCTTCATTATTTCTCCATGTTTGGGGAGGAAAAAAACATGTATCACAATGTTTGACTCTATGTAATAGCATAGCCTTAACCTAAACTTGAATTTCTGTGGTGTCTTAGCTCTTTACACCAGAGGAAATAAAATTAGAAAGAAAAATATATAAAATTGTTCTAGGCAGTAGCCCGACTTTTGTAAAGCACAGATTCAATTGTGAAACCGTCACAATCCCTCTGTCGCATTCAGCAAATCTGGATAGTTAACATTTTGAAAAGAAATTATTTTATGAATTAAGTTATTTTCCAAAGAGCATTAGAGATAGATTTTCTAAAATATTCAAACTTCTCAAAATATTTCAGTATCTCCAAGTATTTAAAAATATTTAGACATATAATTTCCAGTTATATCAAATGGAATTACAGAACTCAAACATTTAAAATTCCACTTTCAGGTTTATGGTACTACAAAACTTTGACAACATGCTAAAACAGAGAGTCTAGATCGTACGTATTTAGATATTGTATATTTTCAAATATCTGAATCTCAGAACTTATCTGCATAACTTCTGTTACCTTTTGATGTAATTTAGATTCTTCAGTACTGGCAAGAGGAATGACTACAGTCCTTAAAAACTTGGTCATTCTTTTTCTGAATATTGGATTAAAGTACCCAACATATTTCTGGTACTTTGGAAAATCTTAGTTTTCATCTTTCTCTGTGGCTGCCTCCATTCTGGAGAATGAAATACGAGCATTTCTTTAGCTCACAAACTTGCTGTGAGGAAGCCTGATCTTCTACATTAATAGAAGTGTGACTGGTACAAATATGAAATAAGGAAACTAGAGAAAAATTACTTTCAGATTTTTTTTATCCATCCACCACAATCTGCTACCAGCACTTGGACCTTTTTACTATGTTAGAGACTAGACTTTGAGAACTAACTACAGCTCCATGTCTAGATTGATTCAGCTAGAACTCAATTTTCTGTGAAAATGTTTATCTATGTTTATAATAGAAATTGTCCTAATATAGTTCCACAAATTTCACTTAAGTCTCAGACACATCACATGGAAATCTTCCATAACAATCTCAGTAGAAGCCAAACTAACCCCTCATTCACACAGGTAATTCTACCAAAGCATCACTGACAATTATTAACGAGCCGTCCGTGATTAACAAGGAAAAAAAGAACTAATCACATTTAAGTATGCCACTGTATGCTGCCTAGTGCAATACAGAAAGCTTGGCATATTGCTGCTGTATCAAGCAAAATATATTCTTTTAATTGCCAGAATAACAAGACCAGATTCATAGGATCTGAAACAGAGGACATTCTCATTCCAATAACTGGTAGAAGCACCATACCTCCAGCACTGCAGCTAGCAGGCAATTAATATTTATTAATTTATTTTCAATTCGTCCTGCACAAGGTCTGCTACAGTAGGAACTAATCCAGAGATACAACTTTGTAGCAATAAGCTTTTGAATACAGTTTGAACCTTCTCTAGCTATCCACAAAGAAGAAAGTCTAGGAAACATCTCCCTTTCAGCTCTTTTTTCAGTCAAGCTGTTATTCTCTTATCCTTCTCCTATTTGAATTTTGGAGAGAAGGAAAAAAAAAAGGAGGGAAAGAAAAAAAAAAGGCAAGCAAGAGCTACAATTGAAGTTCTGCCTAGAGGTCTGTTTAGGAGATGGAGTTACTGCAAGTCATTGCACAAAAACTGTTAGATAGCCTTGTATATCACTTACAGAAAACAGGAATGAATTGCTGTAAGGTTTTTGTTAGGAATTCAAGAAAACTGGGAACATTTAAGTTAGCACTATTCAGTTCCTGACAGCACTAACAGGCCTGACCAGCCACACCTGGGGACTCCCACCACTCCCTGCCTGTGGGTGCAGGGGATCCATTTCAGGGTGGGATTGGACTATCAGTCTCTGCCTGAGCAATCTCTCAGGAGCAGCTGCCTGCAGCATGCCTGTGCCTGCTTACAGACTTCGTTGACCTGGACCCCCGTCCAGCCTCTGATGTCTCAGCCTGGCTATGGCCTGCCCCCATCCCCAGGGAGGTGCCCAGTGTCCAAGGGTGGGGCTGCCCTTGGTCTGCCCTGCTCCCTGCATGGGTGGTGACCCTGCTGCTCCCGGGTCCCCAGGAGACCCCCAGCCCCTGCTGTGCCCTTGCAAGTAAGGTGGTTACATGGGCACTGTTGAATGTAAATAACGAAGGAACCTGCCAGCAGTAAGATGGTTCCTGTGACTATTCATCAGCTTCATAAATTCTGAACTTTAGTCCCTGTTCTGGGGTAAATGGAAAGTTCAGCTTCTTCAGTAATTCTCATAGGCTTGAAGTCATTATGTTCACAGTAGTTCCATGTAGTTTATCAGCTTTTCCATTTTAAGTTGATGATCATTTAGAAAATGTGATAAACGGTTCTTTGTACTGTGTATTTTATTATTAAATGCTTGGTATGAGCACCATGAATACTGGCATCTTGAAGGTCAATAAAGGGACTGGGAATAATAGGGACTACAAATAAAACTTGTACCGTTCACTACCCACCATCCACAAATGTGCACCACGTGCAATGTCGTAATATTGAACCAGAATTATACCCCATTCAGCCTAAACAACATTAATCTGTGTTTAGAAAAAAACAAATAACTTTTCGAGACTGGCTAACTTTACCCTCAGACTGTTGTGAAATTTGAGCTCCAGTTTTGGAAGTATGTTTGAGGAAAGTAACTTGTTTTTCCAACTGAGGTTTTAATGGAAGTATAGGACTAATTTATCCTACTTTGTTAGAAGTTTACTGGAGGGAATAAAGCATAATAGAGATATTCGCAGATAATAAATTGGAAGGAACAGCAAACAATAGTAATAACACACAGATAATTCAGCAGCAAATAGCCCCTTTCTGCTGAGCATTACTTTTACCATGCAGAGATTACTTCAGCTCATTTCTACAATATATTAGCAAACAACAATAAATTCAGGAGATGAAAAAAAAACACCAAACAAGAGCGAGCAGTGGAGTTGTGTGGACATGTTATTATGCAGCAGTGTGAGACCAGGTACTGAGAGGGTATATTTAGATTTTTCATTTAGATACACTGAGCTACAGAGACACTGAGCTCAAGAGACACTTATGAATCACAATTGCTTTGCTGCTCTGGAAAGAGTAGGAGGTATGATTTTTATTTATTTCTTTTTCACTATGTTTTAGATTGTCCAGTCTTTACATGGACGTGCCTATGTAATATTACCCATGTTACATACAGCTTGTAATAATTTATCCAAGAGCTGTCTTTATAGACTTTTTTATTAGGTCTGATTGGAGTGGAGTTAACTTTCTTCATAGCAGCTTGTATGGTGCTGTGGTTTAGATTTTTAACTAGAATAGTGCCGATAACACACCAGTGTTTTGTCTATTGCTGAGCAGTGCTTGCACAACATCAGGGCCTTCTCTGTTTCTCACACTGCCCCGGCAGCAAGTCGGCTGGGGGTGGGCACGAAGTTGGGAGGGGACACAGCTGGGACAGCTGACCCCAACTGACCAAAGGGATAACCCATACCGTATGACAACATGGTCAACAATAAAAGCTCAGGGAAAGGAGGAGGAAATGGCCATGTTCATGGTTACAGGTTTGTCTTCCCAAGTAACCATCACTTGTTCTGAGGCCCTGCTTTCCAGGAAATGGCTAAACATCTGCCCACTAATTGGAAGTAGTGAATAAATCCTTATTTTCCTTTGGTTGAGCACACAACTTTGCTTCATTTATTAAACTGTCTTGATGTCCACCCACGAGTTTTCAGCTTTTGCTCTGCCAGTTCTCTCCCCCATGCTGCTGAGGGCGAGGGAGTGAGTGTCTAGGTGGGTGTTTAGCTGCTGGCTGGGGTCAACCCACAACAACTGTTTACACTCTAATGAAGAAAGAATAATTTACAAGTATATCACATATGTAATTACACAAGTTGAAAAATCTATTCTGGCAACAGGAGAAAAATATTTTTCTTTTGGTATTACGAAATAACTGGGTAATGAAACCTTTTTTTATAAGTATATGAGTTTTATATAAGTGAGATTATGCTTTAGCTCATTCTCGAACAAGCAAAAGTTTAGGTCCAGGTGTTGCAAATCCTTCCCTTCACAGTCTCTCTATCATTTGCTGCCCTGGTAACTGGTATTTAGCATAAGATTTTGTGAGTACAAGAAGTATCTCTTTGATCTACCTCAAAATGACAAATAAAGTATATCAATCAATTTGTATAATTTCTTTTTTTTATATAATTTTTTTTTAATTTTAATTAATGGTGGTGGTTTTTCTTGTTTTTCAGTGCCTGTCCTGGCTAGGTTGTCTGGTTCTAGGAGGACATAAGGCAACCACATTTCTAGGGTTAAGACTTTCATTAACATGTACAATCCAAATGTGCAGCCCGAATTAATTTTTTTACTGAGAAAAAGGAAAAGTTCTGTACATAGATATATACTTTTTCTTTTTTCCTATATACCTCAGTTCTGGAGTACTGTGACAGCATTTACATATTTCTCTGTGCTTTTATTACAGGCAGTAGATTATAACGGAAAAACATACAAACAAAAAGCCACGTCCCCCCTCCTCCTTAAAAGCAGGGGGAAGAACTTATTCATTGGGTCAGACCATAATGAGAAAACATCTAGAAAAGAAGTCAGAAGGTTAGGTCATTTGTAAGGTTGAGCAAAATAGATGAAAAAAAAAAGGGAATTTACCGAAAAATGAGAACTATGTAAATAACTGGGACTGATAGGAACACAGTATGATTGTGAGGAGCTCATATTTAGAAATTTAATTAGAAAACTTTAACCTAAACCTAACTAAGTAGTTCTAACTAAAATGTTTAACATGACAAAAGGAAGATAAAGTGAAATGAAAACTATTGAAAAGAAATTAGCTCCCTAAATCGATACTGTTTCTGCATCATTGATTGTATGCTTCCAGCTACAGAAAGATCTTTGGATATATATAGTCATATATATATACACACACACACATACACACACACATATATATGATATATATTTTTTTTCTTTGTTTTGAACATAAGTTAATTGCATTTCTAAACAGAAATTATAAATTACTCTTCCAAACTTCAGGAAAACTTCCAAAAAATAGCACCTACCTCTGCAAATTGGCCTGTGGTCACTCCAGGCAGCCAGTGTATCTGTCACTCTCTGACAAGTGATGCTTTTAGAACCTTGCAGCACATAATTATCTTCGCAGGAGAACTGTACACTTGCACCCACCCTAGGAGAAAAATGGGAAGAAGAACGAAAGAATTAAAATATATTTTAAATATCACTCCTCCCCCAAATAAATTTAAATGTCACCAAATGACAATATTTCTAGATCCAAATGAAGAAATTAAGGTGGAAAATTGTACTTCATCATTACTATATTCATATAAAACAACTTATGCTATAGGAAACAGGTTTGCTATTTAGTTTGTCCACCTTTTAAAAAACTAAGGCCAGGAATATAAAGCAATCGTGATACTAAATTTCATCCTTTAAACTATGACTTCAATTAATGCATAGAGAGATATATTTTTTAAGAAAATATATAATCACCATTCTTTCAGGCAGCAAAATTTACTTCATGAATAATTTCAACACTCCATATTCTCTTAAATGAGAGAATAAGCAGTTAGATATGGTAATTTGTAACATGTACAACCAGGAAATATTCAGTTCAGCAAACTCTAATCATTCATTAAATATTCCTAAGCTTGTTGAAATTTTCTGTTAAAAATTATGCTTATGATAACTTTTGTTAGGACTGAAATATGACTGTTACACTTGTAACTTTGAAATGTGTCTCTTTGGATTGATTTATAACTTTTTTCTTTTTAATAAATAATTTCTTTCTGAACAATGCTGACCAATATTTATGTAGAATTAAAAAACTGCATATAGTTACTGTGTATCTCAAAGAGAGCTTTCCTAAACAGTATTTAAATTTCTGCTTCCATTTATTATTTGCGACATTCTTTGTTCCCATCATAATCAACAGGTTTTGTTGTTAGCTTTCTTGTACTTTTAAATCTGTATCTGATAATCCCATGTTGTGAATTAAGTGATCTTGATGAAGCAGATTTCTCAGTTTGGCCTTTCTAAGTCATTGAGTCCTAAACACCAGGGGACTGCTAAATGGCAGTCAGAAAGCTCAGTGGTTAAAATTGCGCTCTGGAGAATAGCAAATACAATATCTCATTCACTAATGTCCAGCTCATTCCTGTCCTTCAAGAACAAGTATTCTGTTAGTTTGTCAGAGGGTTTCACAGAGACAAACTATATTGTTTATCATTATTATGATGTACTTCTACAGTTCTTTCACAAAACTTTAGTAGGATCCTTTTTCTTTTCTTTTTTTTTTTTTTTAATTTTAAAATTTGAATATGATGCTCCAAATCTAGGAAAGGTTTAAAAACTACTTTTCTTAACACTTCTTTCTTGAGCTGTTAAATGTGAAAAAATCAGAAGGGTAGGGGAAATATTGGCTCTTTCCTTCAGCAATTCATGGGAAACGCATTAAATCCTTGAAGAGTAATATAATTTTCTAAAATTGTATTTATTTTATATTTGTCATAATCTACTATCCTTCAGAACATTCTTAAAACCCTCAGAAAAATAGACCAAGCATGATTCCAAATACATACCTCAAATTCATAAACAATTAGTTTCTCTTATTGGTAAAGAAAATATTAGGATTAATTAATCTGACATTTTAATGCTCTAAACACCTATTTTTTAAAATGCATTTTCTCAAATTTCCTAAAATTATGAGCTCTGAAATTTTTTTCTATGAAAACAGGAAAAACCCCCCCATTACCTAGTTGTGATAAATGTAAATTGAAAATTGAAGTATTTAAAAACCATATTGGATAAAGACTTTCCCAAAAGTGTAATGATGCGTGAATCAACATGAAAGCTTCAACATTTCCCTGAAGTTTGCTACTATCAAGACATGTAAGGAGAATTATGAAACTGTACACATACAAAAAACTAGAGTGAAATGAAATGTATAATTATTGGATGTCTACAATTGCAGTTTATAATTTAACATACCTGATTATTCCCCCCAAGAAAGAAAGAAGGGAAAAAAAAAGCAGGAGGAATGCAAATATTCTGACATCTGATGCAGTAAGTGAAGGATTTAATGTTTAGACTGTTTTTTCATCATTACAGCAATATAAAAAGAAAAAAAAATACTAATGGATACCTAAAATGTTACAGACTAATATAGTCTACACACTTATGATGATTCAATTTATTTCACTATTATTCTATACAGTGTATTTTTTTCCAAAGCTCTGGAAATAGCTTGTATCTAAGAACTAATAATGTGAACTTAATGTAATTTACACGGCGGATATCATCTTTTGAAACGTTTGATCACAAACTAAGTGACACAAAATAAATATGCTGACTACAACATATTAAAAACAAACAAAAAATCTAGCAAAAATGCCAAATTAAAGAGAAAGGTAAGGAACATGAAGTACTCAAAAGCTCCTGATTGTTAGAATTCAAGGTGGAGAGAAACCTGAATACCATATCAGTTAAGATCCATCCTTTTTGAAGCACCTGTTGTGCGGAATCAGGTTTATGCCATGAGTCTGACAACCGATACTTTCAAGAAAATAATTTTAATGTCATTTTAATTCTTTTGAGGCTTACAAAAAAAAGTAAAAAGGTATTGAAAAGTTCTACATATTGCCAAATGGATGTACAGACTGTCACACTATAATATTGTATTGGGTTTGTGTGGCAAGGTTTTGGTAGTGGGGAGGCTACAGGGGTGGCTTCTGTGAGAAGCTGCTAGAAGCTTCCCTATGGCCAGTAGAGCCAGTGCCAGCTGGCTCCAAGATGGACCTGACACTGGCCAAGGCTGAGCCAATCAGCAATGGTAGTAGCACCTCTGAGATAACATAGTTAAGAAAGGGGGTAAAAACTGCTGCAGAATAGCAACGAGACAGAGGAGTGAGAATATGTGAGAGAAACAGCTCTGCAGACACCACAGTCAGTGAAGAAGGAGGGGGAGGAGGTGCTCCAGGTGCCAGAGCAGAGATTCCCCTTGCAGCCCCTGGTGAAGACCATGGTGAGGCAGGTTGTACCCCTGCAGCCCATGGAGGTTAACAGTGGAGCAGATATGTACCTGCAGCCCATGGAGGACCCCATGCTGAAGCAGGTGGATGCCTGAAGGAGGTTGTGACCCCATGGGAAGCTCACCCTGGAGCAGGCTCCTGGCAGGACCTGTGGACCCATGGAGAGAGGAGCCCATGCTGGAGCAGGTTTGCTGGCAGGACTTGTGACCCCATGGGGGACCCACACTGGAGCAGTCTCTTCCTGAAGGACTGCACCCCGTGGAAGGGCCCCACGCTGAAGGAGTTTGTGAAGAACTGCAGCCAGTGGGAAAGACTCACACTGGAGAAGTTCGTGGAGGACTGTCTCCCGTGGAGGGACCCCACACTGGAGCAGAGGAAGAGTGTGAGGAGGAATGAGCAGCAGAGACAACATGTGATGAACTGATTGCAACCCCATTCCCTGTCCCCCTGTGCTGCTTTGTGGGAGGAGACAGAGAAAATCGGAAGTGAAGTTGAGCTCGGGAAGAAGGGAAGAGTGAGGGGAAGGTGTTTTAAGATTTAGTTTTTGTTTTTCTCGTTACCTTACTCTGATTGCATTGGTAATAAAATAAGCTAATTTCCCCAAGTTGAGTGTGTTTTGCCCATGATGGTAACTGGTGAGTGATCTCTCCCTGTCCTTATCACGACCCACGAGCCTTTCATTATATTTTCTCTCCCCTGTCCAGCGGAGGAGGGGGAGTGATAGAGCAGCTTGGGTGGGTACCTGGCATCCAGCCAAGTTTAACCCACCACATAATTATATGTATGTATCTATCTATATATATAGTTGTTATATAATACGTACATTGCAGATATCTGAATCAAACCATATAACTTTAGATGTTTAAGAGATCATTGGATACTGAGAAATCTTAGGTGAGCTGAGTCACTAGGGTATTTTCTGTGTCCAGACAATCACATCTATCTAAATAAGTATCTTAGAGGAGGGGACGCACCTGGGCCACACAGTCTACAATAAAAGTCCTTATCCTCTAAGCATCGTCCAGATTTATGAGTTTCTCCATTGATTCTGCTTGACATTTTTCCATTAAAAAGGTGGCATTCTCTTAAAGTCATATTTAACTTATATGACCTGTGATTTCAAAGGAAATTATTACTTCACTTAATTTCTGATTGTTAACAATGAATGTTTTTAACTTTTTTCCACATCTTTACCTCCCTAGTCATTGAGCAAATCTGTGGGCACTGGAAGTGTTTTGTTTTGTTAATTCTCTATGTAAACTTTCAACAGGGGGAAGAAATCAATTTATTCTTTTTTCTTTCTCTATTTTCAATTTGAACTGTATCAAAGCAAAATCTCTGCTTTTATAAAGAAGGCTAGAATTTGAATAAAAAAGCCATTTTAAAAAGAAAAAAATTATGTAAGAAATGTTAAGCATAAGAAAGTTCATTTAATTTTAAAAATCTGTTTTGAAAATTTAAAAGATATTTTTGTTACAAGTCTCAATGGAATTGTGGAAAATGATTGTATTTTCACAGTACCACACATACCATATGATATTTAAGGAGAGCTGAAATATTATTGTTTATAATTTTATATTTCATTTAAACAATCTACTGTTTTGAGATTTCACATAAAAATAGAATGTGTTATTGACCCCCAAATTGTATTGATTATGTTTTCATTTATCTAGCAAAGTCTGAGTTGCCATTTCTCTCTCAAAATGAATCCAAATATCCACTGGATTTTTTTGAAATCACTGAAAATCACCTCCCCTACTTCCTTAGCTGAACACAGTAAAAGCATGGCAGGAGGACAGAATGAAAAGGTTAAGATTTCAATACCTTTTTGTTTGACTTATGATATTAGAATGAATGCCATTATTATGCTGAAAACAATGAAACCCTTTTCAAAGAACTTGTCATCACTGAATCAGTTGGGTCTCAGGTTGTCTTGAAAATAAACCCTCTGCCTTTCCATCAATCCCACTCACAACACGTCTTCCGGTAGAGTGGAAAAGATTTTGAATAATGTGCATTTTCACATGTTTTAGTTCAGATTAATATCCACAGTTGTCATTCTCCTGACAGGAACAATAGATACTTCTGGTGTCTATACTTGCCTCTTAGAAAAGAAAAAACATTGCCTGTCTTTTACTCCCCACAGTATTTTCACTACATTGGAGAAATACAAGCAACAGCAAATATTATTTTCCCTTCTCTTATGGAAGAGCTTGATTTGTCAGTTTAGAGAAAGAAAAACTAAATTCTAACCAAATTCTCTATTTAAATGTCAAGCTAGATATAGATCGACAAACTTTAAGAAAGCTAAGTTATGTTTTAAATAGATATAAAAAAAAGTTTACAGTACACGAAAAACAGTTGCTGTTGCATAATCTGTTTTCAGATAACAAGTAAGGTTTAGGAGGAAAATAAAATTTTATTGTTTCTCTCAAATAATGTTCAGAATTGGAGGCCCAAAACATGCACACAACTAATAAGTGATCAAAGTATATTAACATGTTTTATTTATCATACCTTATATGATGTTGTTTGTGCCTATTTTTAACAGCTTATGCATTCATTTATCCCCATAAACAGTAAGATACATTAGGTGAAATGAAAATATTATCAGAGGCTGAATAGGGTAAAGGAAGGAGGGGAATAGCCTTGCTCTGTCAATTGAGTAAGCATTGCTCATAAGTAAGCTCCAGACATTTAAGATGATACTTTCAACCCACATTCATTCATAAGAGACTGTGTTCAATATATAGTTGTGTATGTTTTGCAAGGTTCCTTGACATTAGATTTCCTCAGATATCTTAAAATATACTTTGAGCTTTAAGGTTTTTTTGGGTTTTCCCACTTCTTGATATTTTCATGCACTGCTGGGAATTTTATTGTTCGCCTCTTCCATGTTGGGGCTCACACATTTGGATCTTTGGACCTGTTTCACCAAAATTATTTTAGATCCCTTTCTCTTTCAAATTACAGACTACAGTCTAGAGGGGAAAAGAAGTAATTGTCTCTCTTACCCTCTTCCAGCTTAACAGTGATCTTAGACCTGCCCATCAAAGTGCATGTGCTGTTGTTTCTTAACAATTGTTCATGTACCACTGACTTGGACCATAACTAGATGAGAGTCTGCTCGGCCTACAGTGTATCATGAACACATAAAATCTGTACAAGATTCATAGATTCTCAGAATAAATTAGATTGGATGAGGACGTCACCTATTCCAATGCCCCACTCCAAGCAAGTCCAGTTGGAACAGAAGGCTCAGGGCCTTGTTCAGGTGAGCTCTGAATGCCTCTCTGGATGGAGATTCCACAAACTCTCTGGGAAACTTGCTCCAGTATTTGACCACCCTCATAGTAAAAACATTATTATTTTTTTTTAAATCCTGAATCTAGTAGTAATTTACCATGTTCCAACTTATGTCCATTGCTTCTAGTCCTGTCACTGTCCACCTCTGAGAAGAGTCTGGCTTTCTCTTCTCTAGACTCTCCTGTTTAGTAGCTGTAGACAGCCACAAGGTGCTTCAGATTCTCTTAAGGCTGAGCGAACCTAGAACTCAGCCTCTTCTTATATGTCTGTGCTCAGGCTCCCTCACCACCCCAATCTTCTGAACTTACTCTGGTATCTGCAGTTAAAGTAGTAAGAAAGGCACCTTCAGGTGTGAATTAATGCTATTTTCCATTAAACATTAGCTCTTTCCAGAGATGCTTTTCTCTCTCCACTAATAACAGAGTGATCCTAGATGCTGCCCTTAATTCTTTCAACTAAGTATTTGATTTGGAGGAATTCAGAAGAAGTATGCTCTGCACCCTTTATGGCTATGAGGAGAGACTCAAGTGGAGGAGGGAAACTGAGGCATACCTGCACAAATAAAGTAAAATACTCTCCAAAACAACAGTGAAATTATACAGGTATCTCTCAGATGAACACATGCAGACACTTTAATACATCTTAAGAAAGAATTATATTTTAGTATCCCATTTTTACCTAGCCTTCTACCAGCTGATGTTTCTCTCTTCAATACATCAAGCGTTAATAAAGACCTAGATAAAAATTACGTTTGTTTTCCTAAAACAGCAGACCTTTGGGCAGCAAGTGCATGCTATATTTTTGTATCATACAATTTTGCTTGCAGCAGCTGTACTTGCCAAGCTGAATCTGAATATATAGAACTGGATAACAGCAAACATTTTCTGGACAGCTTGTCTCTCTCTAGCCTATTTATTGAAAAGCTTATTTCACTTCATTATTTTTTAAAACATATTTAACTGCTGCCCAGTTGCTAATGAAATCATGACTTTGCATATAACTGATTCTCTTAATGTTGTAGTTGTTTATGAGTTCTCAGACTCCTTTGAGGGTAAATAGAGAAAAATCAAAAAAAGAGTAGGTCAGTCAGAAATAGGATAGATTTTTAAAATTATTTTTCCTGTCAGTTATGCCCTAGCTTGGCAGAGCCTTGATTCAGGAGCCAGGTTTGATTAACCTTGCACAATTCCTTCTAATTCCTATGAAATTTTCCTTTCCATTTACTCTTAGGTCTGGCTGTCCATTCCCTGCTGAGCAATTTATAAATCTCTGCATGAGCTGGAGGCTCCCATCTCCTTCCTTTGACCCTCTTCTCTGCCAGACCTTGAAGTCTCTTCCTTTTTACCCCAACAGGGAAAGAGCAACCTTCCTCCTTTTTCCATAGGTGTCCATTTGACCTCCTCTTCTTTTTTTAATGAATATAACAGAAGATGAAAACAAAAAAACCCAAGGAGATGGCATTCATCACAGCCTCAGACACTGAATTTTCCATGTTTCCCAAGCTTTTTAACAACATTTATATAGTGGGAAAACAGACAGTTCTCTCTTTCTTCCTCTGTGCTGTCCAGAGATTTCTGCCTTACCTACACAGACAAGATTATTAAGTTCTAAAATTCCTATTTAAAATGCATTGATTTAAAAAAGAAACAAATAAAAACAAGTCAAGATATGCAATGGACTGGAGCTATTTTGACAAAGACTCAACACATTTAAAACTAGGGAAACAATAGATATCTGTAGTTGCATCCTCTGTATATATGTAACAGGAAATACCTTTCTCTTGGTCATATAGAAAACCAAATGTGCCTACCTGAAGTCAGAGCCCACCCTTTTCCCATTTTCAGGAATTCCAGGATCAGGACATGTATCAGATGCCATTGCATCCCCACCCTGGGTCACTGCAAAGTAAAGGAAAAAAAAATTTAGACATGCAGCTGTAAAGATGACTCTTCACTTTTCCCATACATTGACTTCCATGGCCTGAATTGAACCATATACATATTCATAATTTTTTTTCTTGAAACAGTATAAATTATGACCAAAAAAAAAGCCCCATATAAGTGATTTCCTGGGTGTATTGTTTATTTTCTTTGGATATGATAAAAAAAACATGGTTTGCTTCTGTGGGAAAATAAATGATTCTTTTCCATGATCAGTCATCTTTTTATGGATATACTAGGATCCATGGCTTTTCTCAGACAGGGAAAACAACATTTTGTGAAGTGACCTTCTGAAATATTCACAACACAGCACTGTAAGATTAAGATAGTATATGAAAATAAATTTATGCTCATTTTATGCTTTTGTCCATAATGACTTGAAATAGACAAAAGCCAAGAACCCAACTGCAACACAGAAATATTTTTATGAAGATAAAGTTCATCTCAAAAATATAGAGAAAACCCCACAGAGCAATGTATTTGTAACCAGCTGAATGTGTGCTCATGCAAACGAGGCTCAAAATCTCTATTTTGTGTTTTCAGGTAGGAATAGAAAAAGAAGATATCCTATACTGTTCCATTCCTTTTGTCCTCCATTCTTTCTCCCTCCAGACTGTCAGATATTTAAATAACACTAGGTATATAAATATATAAACTTATAGTCCTTTCAAAACTTTAAAAAATTTGAACATTCAACTTTAACTTTTTTCTTCTTCATTTATAAAAAGGTATTTAAGGTATATATGGAATTCAAAGTAATTAATCATAAAGAAAAGATATAAAGTAACAGCACCACACTGTGAATATACAGAAAACCTGAATACACGTGCTTTCTATCCTGCATATATGCACACGTGTGCCCATGCATGGTTACACTCCTCCTGTCTTTCTGTTTCCTCCACAGAAGAACAGAGCAAGTGGAAATTTGTGGATCACAATTTTTCATCTTAAAAAATTTTTGGGAAACCTTTAAGGACAGGGTAGAACGTTCTTCCTGAACAAAAAAAAGTTAGTTGGAACATTTTAGCTGCACAAAATAAATTACACAAGCCTGAGTGGGTTACAGATGACGGCATTACAGCTGAAAGGTGATGAGAGATTAGATGTAAAAAGCGGCTGGTTTTCCCACACGGTGATATGCTTTCAAATTGAATACAGTGGCAAAAAGAGTGGTGACAAGCAGGATACATACAATCAGATGGTAAGACGTATAAATCTTCATGTTTGTTTTGTAAGCACCAGGGACAATTAATTTACATAGAAATCCAAAGTTTTACAAGAGAAAATGTAAAGAAATTAAAAACTGCATTACAGCTCTACAAAAATATAACTAAGACAAAGCACTTGTAAGTATCAAAATGCTTCACCTGTGCATTCTTCTAGATTCTAGATTCTTAGAATTCTAGAAGAATTCTAGATTCTTCTTAGAGTAGAGAAACTGCAACAATTACAGTATATTTCAACATTTGTCTACATTATTTTATTTTATTTTATTTTGGCATATAGATTGTTTTAAAAATATAGGAAAGGAAAGGAATTATCTCTTTCTCAACATCTTTTTAACACTACTTACTGTATTGTTTACTATTTGTCCCAGAAATCTTTCTTTAAACCAGGTGAAGAAATATTATTATAATCTCAGAAATGTTTTGGAAAAACAATGAAAAATATGTTTTACTTAAAAATTAATTTTCTGATAAATACAAAAAAAACCCCAAGCATGAGTAAAAATCCAGTTCAGCTGAACAAAAGTATAGCATCTGGAATTCACCATCTTGAAAGCACTTCAGACCAAGAGCCCAATCCTGCTAATTTCACTAATATTACTTAGACTGATAAAGATTTTTGTGTGTGTGAATAAAGGCTTTCAGAACAAGTCTATACTACCTAGTAAACATGCATTTTACTCTGAGAATTTAATTTTGTACTTTCTTGGGAAGTGTCAGCATTGAAATGCTGTTATAGTAAAAAACTGTGCTAGAAAAGCAGCCTGCTTGTACACTGATGTTCCTTAAAATAAATAATTTTCCTCCTAATATTTCTTCCATTTTTTCAGAAAAAAAAAAATCAAATATTTACTACTTTTAGCACAGAAGTGTAGCTATGTTAGTGGAAGTGAGGTTCAATTTTGACTACTGAATCACCAAAATACGAAAATAAGAAATACGACTGATATGGTTATTCAACATATCAAGTTTACTAAACTTGAACCTTATAGTAACAACTGTAATACAAGGTTGCTATCATGTTTTAAGTACAAAGACATTGCAGTGAAGCTACCTGCTTTTACAGACATATGTACAAAATGCGTATTTTGTTTGGGACACCAGTAAATGTTGACTGAGACCTTACTCATAGCACAGAATGAAGTGATCTCCCCAGATGGATGATGACCTTTGCAAAATTTTCTTCTCAGCCACTACCTTCCTCTGTCAACACACTCTCACACCAATATCAGGGAAAGGTGATTCAGGCTATCGTTTACCCAGAGAAATACTGTCTCTTGAAATGGAGCAGGTATCATATGTCTGGAACTCAGCACATCTTGCTGGATGTCTATAGGCCTTGTTAAACATGGCCCAGGTTTTAGCTTTTACTTTCCCCAATGAACTGTCAAGTGTGTTTCAACAGATGGTGGTTGCACGACATGCTGTCATAACAAGATAAATCCAATTCCCTGTAAAATAAGTCTGTCTGATTTTATCTTTCCAGATGGGAAAAAAGGAACAAATTTCTCAAATTAGTGAAACCATTTATTACTTTTAGTGGTTCAGAGACGCCAGGGACTTCAGTGCATTTATAAATATATGTATATACTTTAAAATGTTAATATGCTTAAAACCTTTACCTGCCAGTATTTTGGAATTTACCTGAAAGTTAGATTCAAGTTTTTAAGATTTTTTTTTAGTTCCAATATTTGTTAGCATTCAGACTGAAAACAGATGAAAAGATGCCCAAGTGAATCCCTGTCAGAGACCTTTATCTTCCTCTGTTTCAGTCCTGTCAGATTTCCCCTTTATCCACAGCTATGAAGTATTATCCACTGTTGCTGAGATCCATAACATGTGTGAGGAGAAGGTATCATCTTTGATTTGAGTATCTCACTTCCAGAATATGTTTAAACCTTGCAGCCTCTTTCTGAAAGCAGAGGCTTGGGGAAGAGTGGCTGGAGAGCTGCCTGGCGGAAAAGGACCTGGGGGTGTTAGTCGACAGCCAACTGAATATGAGCCAGCAGTGTGCTCAGGTGACCAAGAAGGCCAATAGCCTCCTGGCTTGCATCAGAAATAGTGTGGCCAGCAGGACTAGGGAAGTGATCATTCCCTTGTACTCAGCACTGGTGAGGCCGCACCTCGAGTACTGTGTTCAGTTTTGGGCCCCTCACTACAAGAAGGACATTGAGGTGCTGGAGCGTGTCCAAAGAAGGGCAACGAAGTTGGTGAAGGGTCTAGAGAACAAGTCATATGAGGAGCGGCTGAGGGAGCTGGGGTTGTTTAGCATGGAGAAGAGAAGGCTGAGGGGAGACCTTATCACTCTCTACAACTACCTGAAAGGAGGTTGTAGTGAGGTGGGGGGTCAGTGTCTTCTCCCAAGCAACAAGCGAGAGGACGAGAGGAAATGACCTCAAGGTGAGCCAGCGTAGGTTTAGGTTGGATATTAGGGAAAACTTCTTCACCGAAAGGGCAGTCAGGCACTGGAACAGGCTGCCCAGGGAAGTGGTTGAGTCCCCATCCCTGGAGGTATTTAAAAGACGTGTAGATGTGGTGCTTAGGGACATGGCTTAGTGGTGGACTTGGCAGTGCTAGGTCAATGGTTGGACTTGCTGATCTTAAAGGTCTTTTCCAACCTAAATGATTCTATGATTCTATGATTCTATTCATCCAGTCACATGCCCAGTCTTTCACTGTTTTACCTTTAAAGAAAAAGACTTTTGTATGCCCTTGAAAGACCTATGTCTTTTGTACTCTTTCAAAATGATACTGTTTAAAGCTTCGTTTACTTAGGGTGTTATAAAGTGTTTCATACGTTTTGCATCTTTCTTCTGATTTTTCCGTCTTTATCATATCAAACTTAAATTGCTTCTCATTGCTTTTAAAGCTTATTCACAGACTATCTGTATTTTAACTATCATCTCAATTTTCATTTTAGAATTTTAATATTTCAAAACAATGAAGGTATTAAGGAAAATGGAAGGTAATTTTCCTATTTAAAGCTTGCAAAACTTAGAAATAAATATCAATTACGCAGAATCTTTGGCACAGCTATGCACTAATTAGTAGCATTTATCTTAAAGCACTAACAATGTTCCTCTGTACTGTGAATATAAACTAAACATTTATAAACCTGTATTTATGACAAATAAATTTAGGATCAGCCTAAATAATACCAGCCTCTCTCAATATATTCTTAGTACATTTTCAGTATACCCTTTCTGTTTTAAAAAGAAGTTTAAGAGTATATAATCCTAGCAAATATCAAAGTAAGATATTGCTTTACATAGGTAATTCTTCATACTGTATCCCAGTTGCACACAGTTCTTCAAGGAACAATCAGCTAGAGAAAATGGTGGGTGTCCATGAGACTAACATCAGAAAAATTATTGAAGTCACAGGGTAGGGAGAACAGTGAGGAAAGATTCTAGTCAGGGTTTTGTTGGTTTTTTTTTTTTTAAATATTAGTTACTGTAGAGTCTAAGTGAACTCTGCCTTCCTCTTTTTTTAACAGAAAGTTTGAGAACATCAAAGATGGTTCAACCACCAGACATGTCCTTATTATAAAGTCAGAGCATTCTCAGTGGACACAGCTTAACTCTGGAACTTCTCAACAGTCCACACTATTATATGCTGCAAAACTTATGTATTCTCAGGCCTTTCTGCAGAAATAGTTGAAGAGAAGCTTTGAGCTCATTAACACGATGGACAGCTTTTCAGTCTACAACCTCTATGGTTAAGACTGGTGATTTAAATTTGATAAAAATTTGATAAAAAAATCTATTCTTTCTTTACTGACTGAGAATGAATCAACAAGATTTCTTTCATTTTCTCAGTTGGGATCATGCTGACTGGAGTTCCCACAGGTTTGGAGGTCATCTTTATTGTTTTATTTGGTATATAACATAGTAAGAATAGAACTCCTTTAAGATGTCTCACGTGTCCTGATTCTAACACGATAGTACAGAAGAAAGGCTGGGTGTAACTGTAAACAGAAATCAGACTTTAAAAAGTTGAATTCATAATAATAAACAATTAGCAGATACCTTGACATCCTAATTTAGCTCAGCATTTGGGAAGGGTTTAACTTTAATCAAGGAGCCATATTAGGCAGGAGGAAGGGAAGGTGCAACATATGTTTCATGCAGCAAGACGAGCAACATGAGATCTCCCTTGTTATAACATCGGTTCTACTCCAGGCAAGCTGCCCTGCTTTAGATGAATTTGGAATCTGAATATACATTAATGATCTATTCATGCTCACATAAAGCATGTGATGAAATGCTTTGAAGGGCTGGACTTTGAAGCAAAAAATCATCATGTATAGATGCATTATACTGGATATCTTTCATCAGTAGCCATTAGGTTAGTAACAAACACTTGGCGTTCATGCTTCAGGCTGCAATATCTACAATTTTAAACTTAACAGGTTTTGGCAGTCTTCCTGGCCATTTACTCATTCTCCTAGTGATAACACCAACCTATAGAAAGGTTCTGGATTAAAAAAAAAAAAAAAGAAAAGGATTACATAAACCCAGGAACACTCATTCCTTCAATAATTTTCAAATTAATAATTTTCAAACTGAATAATTTTCAAATTAAACCAAAAATTGCAAGAATCGCCTACAAGAGGGCCTTATCAAATACTGTGTGGAGGCTAGAGAAAACACCCTAAAATTCACCATGGAAAGATATTATAAGAAATGGCAGTTTTTCTAGAGCAGACTGACAAGTTTGTAAACTGAACAAGACTTTACAATGAATGAGTACTTTATCTCTCTATTATGATGCAAATAAAAGTTGACATATGTAAATATCAACTCCTTTCCATCCAAGAAGTCACACATAAGTGCAATGACACTATATCAATGAAATGAGATAACAGATGCATTAATTAATGTATTAGAGCCACATCTTGATTATTTGTTAAGCTCCTTAGATTTACATTTATTTACATTTTAATTTTTGAATAGGTTGATTCATATAAAACAAAATGTAACAGTTCTAGACATAATTTTGGTCATTAAATAATTATGCTTCAAAAATGAATCCAAAACATTTCAATTATTCTTTATCAAGTGTACTAGAAATTATTTGCTTCACACAGCAATCAATAACGTGGTCACTGGAACAGAAAAAAGACATATATATTTAATGTCTCGACATGACAATATGTGGAGAAAAGGTATAAAAGATTATCATTGTATAAAAGAACTTAATATACTGGGGTTGTTTTGAATTCAGAAAGTTGGAATTAGTGGATGAAAAGAAAGATTTTAGAACACAAAAGCTTCAATCCACATTCACAGGCAGAATTAATTGAATGAAATTTTCCGCCATAAGTTTTGCAGCATTTGCTCTAAAATGTCATTTACCCCCATCCTGAGGATAATTTCAAGCTTTCAAAGTTTCTGACTTATCCAGGTCAAAATAAAAGAATGAATTTAAGAATAATTTTAATGGTCAGACTGCATGTACAGCAGGAGGTCTTTTTTTTGTTTGCAAAGATATTTATTAGGAGACTTGTTACAGTTCTTAGCAGCACATAAGCTTTAGCTATTTCAAGATAGTGCCTTACTGCAAATAGTAGGGCAGCAAGTTAGGGTCATGATTAAACTTGCTTATAAACAATGTCTTTTCATACACCAAATCATCTGTATTAGATTTTATTTTAAAAATTATGACATGGTCAGAAAAGGGCAAAACAGTTTGTTTGACCTGAAAACATGCATAAAAAGTCATACTTAGTTATTTTAAGAATTTTGGCCTACATACTTTTGACTACATTTAAAAAAGTGATTGTTTTGTCTCTTGAACTCTTTGACAAATTAGAGGACGTAAATTGGATTTAACTCCTTTTTTTTTCTCTTTTGCAGAAAGACATACATGAAAAGTATTAAGTTGGAACTCTAATAATGAGATACAAGCACATTACTTATATGGGTATATGAAAGTATATGCTTACTGACCGACATTGCTTTATAATTAAATAAGATCTCAGACATCATAGAAAATACAAATTTGAGTAGAAATAATAGCTGCAACCAAAACACTATGATGAAAATATATATATTTCAACTGGACAAAGAAATACAAAGAGCATTATAGAATATTTTTCATATAATTTCATCCAGGCTTTTAGAAAAAAGGAAAACTACTGTTAGCAAAATGAGTTGATGGTCCATATGCTCTACCATAGGCTTTAAGTAACTCCTTCAGTAGAAATAGAATAACATTGATCTGTTACAGACAACAGAAAAAAACCTGCATGAATCTTATTCTAATGAAGAAGTGATAGATTACTGAAACCCAGAAAGACATAAAAGAAGAAAAGGATAAACATGGAAGGACAGGTAATGAAAATTTTGCAGTTCAACAATGTAACTACTTTCAAGAAGCTAGTTCAAACTCTTTTTTCCTTAATTTACCTATCAATTGACTATAATGTTTAAATACTATTGAACAGGAAAATATGGTCACGTTGACACCAGATGACACAAGTGCATAAGGCCGTTGTGGGCGGTTATACAAGGAGAAACCATTATCTAAAACCTGCTCAGGTGAATCTGGGCCCAGAACACTCTTATAGATGGCATTGTGTTTCTTCAAAATGATTAAAAAATCTTCCAAAGTATTGTTCTATTAGTTCAGTAAGACATAGACAGCTGCTAGATTTCATTTAAAACTGAAGTTCTCCAGTGTTGCTCACTATAAGAGTATTTTAGCTTTGAAAATTTGTAAGGAAAGTTTAACCATTCCTCTTTCTTTAAAAGGCAGATAAACAAAAGTATTTCTTTCTGAATTAACTATAAAAGCTATAAAAAACCCTATCATTTTCACATGCTAAAGATAATTCTTTTAGCTTTTTTTGAATAAGCTCTAGCACCTTCACACATTGGGAAATCATCATCCCACTGGATTGCAGCTGTCAACACTTGGTTAAAACATAAGATCTCTGTAGTTTACCAATATATTTATGACACTCTTTTCTTTAGCAGCTGGGGATTTCTACCAGTAGTCTTATACCTGCTATAACCAAAATAGCTGGTATGTCCCACTTACCCTTGTTATGCCTTAGTGATCACAAGGCCTGAGAATAGACTGCCCTTACATAAATCCAATAGTGGTTTGTCCATTTTTAGAGAGTGAATCAGCAGTTAAAGAAAAGAAAAAAAAAAGTTTTTTTCTCACTTTGTTTTTCCTGTTCTGGTTTCCCAAGGGAATTTGACCAACTCTCTTTTGCATCCACCTCTGTTTTCAGCAGCTGAATGTAAGATTTATTCCAGCTTAATGAAGCAAATTAAGGCTTGGCAGATGCACAGCTTTCAGTCAGTCTGGGAGCTTATTAGTCCAGCTTTTCTTGAAGTTGTGAAAAGCCTGCTGACTCATAACAACAATTGTTTTTATATTTACCTCTAGATCAATGCAATAATTTAAATAAATATATTTTCACATAGCTAAGAAATTCCACATTTGGGAACTGTGGGGAGAAAGTGTCAAATATTTACCTTTTTAGTGTAATTAAACATTTGGATTTTAGCCTGATTAAAATATTATTTAAAGTGTACAAGTGAAAGAATCAATTTTAGTTTTAGCAGTAAGTTATAATTTAAATATATTTTCCCTATGAAGTAGTATATATTGGGAACTGGAATATATTCTATTTCCTCCATTTCTATGGGGAAATTCCTACAAGTCACACAAAAGCTACAGTTCAGAATCAGATGCATTCACCATATATACTTTTGGGGGGGACTGATCTAGGTCTTCCACGATGCACAGGCAGTTATGCAAACCTCCTGAGATACTGTTTGGCTCATTAAAGATAAAGCTGCGTCATGAAAGATGGGTACTCCTTTGATAACTGCAAACACCAGATGTTCACAGGTGTTGAATTCATCAGACCCTAGGAACAGACAACTGAGCTTGCAAAAACCAGGGCGACCATACTGAAAGCATGTGTCTGATTTCCTTCAACTGATGGTCCACACACAAGCTACTATTGCCAACAAGTACTGTTAACTTAAGTGCAAGAAAATTCTCATGGCTCTGAAAAGCTGAAATTTTCCAGTGAGTGAAGTTCACTCACCAATGATTCAATACAGTTCCATCCGATGGAATGTATAAGTTTACATTATGCTTGCTTTTAGATAAAGAATTTACACCATAAACTATAGTAAGAGTACCTTAAGACTGCAAAATCTATCACTCGTTAAGACTTGCCTGAACTGAAGCTATCCATGCCTAAAAATGTACAAACCCATTCTTGTCATTTCATTGTAATTTATCATTTATGGATGACACCAATTTAAAAATATTGTCCCTTCATTAATCCTGATACTTAAATAATGATCTATATCAGGTCTTTATATTGCTCAAGGTCATGAGGGGAAGATAGATAAGAAACTGTCCCACATCACTGCATAAAAACTATATTTTGCTGTCTTTGTGGCTTACTTAAACTATTCAGCGCTCAACTATAGTCATGAAAACCATTAAGTTCTTATAACATTACATACATTAATATAAAAGTATTATAAGCTCATTAGTCATTAGTTTTCCCACCGTACTTTGGATTCCAGTGTTATTTCATGACTTACTGCAGGTAGTGATATTTTTGCACTAATTGCAAAGACCAGGCTTTGGCTGCAAAATATTTCTCTCAGTCATGAGAAAGGATTTTACTCTCTTAGTATCATATAATACACAAACACAAGGAAATGGAAAGCCATTAAGTCAACAGGTAAAATATCAGTAATGATAAGGGGTGCAGGATTTTACCTGACAGGCAAATGATAAAAAAAATTCTTTAAAAAATAAATACATTACCATTTATTTTTCACAGCACATGACAGGGAGGGAAAGCAAAAACTTGACATGAAAATGAAATTACCATTACACATTTGTCTTTTGCAGACCACACAATAAGCTACGTGTAAGGCTTAAATGCATAGCTCAGGGTAAACAGAGTTGTTGCTTTTTCCAGTACCACTTCATTCAGAAATGTAGGAAATTCAGTAATTTACTTTGAAATGACAGAGCTGATGAAGAGTCAGTAGTAAAGAGCAATTTTATGGGATATCCAGAAGCATTCTTTTCAAAAGAAATAAACCCAACATGTTGTTTTGTCTCAGTGGCTTAGAAGTTTGGAAAATTCCATTTTTCACTAGTGTCAGGTTATAAACTCACCCTACAACGCTATTTACTTGTAAATATACTGCCACTTTATAACATATTTTATTGATTCACAAGGCAGTCTTTTCCTTTAAAAATAGCTATCTAGCATCCTACTGAGCACTGCCATTTCTGCAATACTCCTGAAGGTGACCATAAATTTTAGATTTTTATATCAATAAGGGTTAAAATGGCTGTGTTTAAGTAAAATTATCATTTCCTTAATTAGTTATTTAATGTACATTTGTAAATCAATGTATTACCCGCTTTTTTTAGTCTGGTGACTGCTATTAAATTTTTGCTTGGGTTTTCAGAGTAAAATGTTTAGCATTGTGTAACAAATCTGAACAGGTGACAAAACAGCTAGCCATGGGCATACTGCATTGATAATTTATTTTTTCCATATAACTTTCAGGATTTTGCATTGAATTTATATATCTTGGTCCACTGTCCAAGCTTTGCAGAATTTAATCAAATAGGCTTTGACTTTGAGAAAGAGCTTAAAATTAAAAAATAACTGCTAACTATGGGATAGTCTACTGAGGTGGAGCTGTTTACGTAGAAAATAAGATACACTGATACAGAAAAATTCAGTTCTCTGGCTTTCCTCCAACTTTTTTTGTGACTTTGAGCAAACCATTTAGGACCACATCTTAAGTGAAACCTAGATAGAACATGGAAGCTTGTGACCAGAACTATTCCTGAAGTTTCCTGTTGAGGTGCTCTTTAAAGCTGGAACCATTTAAATTGTGAGAGGTCTTCACTTTCTGCCTTTAAGTTTCCCCTACTTAATAGATGCAGTTTTGTACTTGCCAAGAAACAACATCTCTTTAACAGTCCTCTTTACAGGACTAAGCATTGTACTGTCTCTCTCTTACCATTAGAGCAAACATGAGCTCAGAATACCTCTAATGTATCACCAAGACAACTGAATTTCTCACAAAATAAGAAACACACCAGCCGATGATTATTTTCTTCAGAGGTGCAGTTTAGTAGTTAGAACAGTCTCAAAAAAAAAAAAACCAAAACCAAAAAATCACCAGCATTCAAATACCTTGTCTAGCTTAGTTAATTTGAGTTAAATTATTTGGTTTTCTGTATAATGTCCAGGTCATAAAACTACTGGTATATCAGTGTGTACTGATTTCTCTCCCCTTCTCTCTTGTTGAAACTAAAATATTTGGGAGCGGGGGAAGAAGTTATTTGGGTTAGAGAAAAAAAAAATTCCATAAGAATGAGTATGGTTGTGTAGCATGACAAAGATACTCAGACAGTGAAAGACATAAATTTCAAATACTGCAGCGAGCACTTGTTTTCAAATAATAATGTTAGGAATTCATAGATAAGATAAGCAGTCCTTAAGGTCTTGAAATTTCTACTTTGGCTTAAACAAGATAGCTGTACACTTCCTGTATTGTCCCCTAAAGTCTCTAGCCTGCTCTTGAGCTATTCTACAAATACTTGTAAATATTATTCCAGGAATACTTTTAGATATTCTTCTAGTAATTCACTAGATGATCTTCTGAGTAAGTTTTGGGAAGGAGTGTTGTTACCTCAAACCAGTTCGGGAATAAAAAGTCTATTTGTCTTCCTGGAAAGAAAGATTCCAAGACATGGTCTCCAAATGGATCGAACTGTCTCTGTTACATGGAATAGGAAATTTGATTGCTGTTTTCAGCATTTCTGAAGAGCTGAATATGTTGTGCCATTACACAAAGTGAGAATACAGAGCAAGTTGGAGTAGGGCTGCTCACTCAGGGTACTGACCACTTTGAGTATCTTAATTCTCCGTGGTGTTGGATACACTGCCAAATGTTAAATCAAAGCAAGAGTAAGACCAAAGAACAAGGTATTGGGCCAGGGAGAGGAAGCCAGCAGACGTTGGGTACTGAGAAGGGATTTTCAAGGAAAAAGAATAAGCCCATGCGTCAAGGTCAGCTCAAGCAGTTTTCATGGACAAGACTGGCAAAGACCACACCTTGTTGAAGGTTTTTATATTGTGCTTAATGGGTGGCTCAACTGAACTAAAGTGAACAACAGAGCAAGAGTAAGCACAATGTTGCAAGCTCAGAATTCAGTTCACAGCTGGAGAGCGTTTCTATGGCCACTGACCTCACCTGTTCTTTTCAATTCACTCGAACCAACCACTCATAGTTGACGATTTTGATTTTTTGTATTATTATTGTTTTATTCTCTTTGGACAATCTGGAGGGCCCAGAAGCACATATGAGGATGATATTTATATTTTTCTTAATTACTAAACAGTGCATACTGGCCACAATTTACTTGGCTATACATCCAAGAGAAAGTGAAGAAAACTATGATGTACAAATGGTTAAATAGCTTTTCTCCACAATCAGTGTGTTGTTTTTTCCCTTTTATTCTTTTCCACTATTTGTTTCAGTATTCCTGAACGCTGATACAACGATGTTTTTTCCAGTTCTTATACTACATTTCTAACAGCTCTAATGAACAAGATTAGGAGGGAAAACTGACATTGACTCAGATTATCAAAAGAATAAAGGAGTAGGAGTTGCTTTTCTTTTCAGGTACCTGCTGAGGGAAATAATATTCTGATACCAAGAGAAAAAATAAGAGAAGTTCTGTAAGTTGGTATATAGCAAGTTTAGTAGGTATGATCACTGTGATACACAGGTAACGTGAGGGAAAACACGCTTACTGTGACAGAAGAACTGAATTCTAGTCTGTATCTTAAACAGCATGATCATTAACATTTCAATCTTTCCATTGATTATGTTTATGAATGAAACTGAGCAAAGCTGATACAGGATCTACCGTTTGCTCTACCTGCCTCAAATAAAATAATAACCATATTATAAGCATAAATGTGGTCAGTAAGAGACTCAATCTATTAATAAATGTTTACCTCCTGGTTCAGGTGGAAAAGAAAGAGATGAGGCATTCCAAAGACATAAAATTTAACAGAACAAAGCTGTTAAAGATCTGATTACTGTGCTTAATACTTCAGCTAAATAGTTTTAGTGGCATTTTTTCAATAAAAGACATGTTTTATTCAGTTATGAAATAAATAATTACATGTATATACATAAAGTTTCTAGGGCTAAATCTAAACTACATGGTAGCGCTTGTGATCAAAGTGCAGTGTTGACACTCTAAGAACTGTATTTAACGGGCGAGAATAAATATAAAATGTTTGGCTACAATAATTGTAAGAGATGCACAATTCTTCCAAGAAATAAAGCAAGTATATTCCAACTAAATTTTGCATTATTGCAGTTAAAGTTCTGCAAGTTAAATCTGTAAGCAATCTCTCTGTGGATACACCAGAAACTGGATAAGAATTACAGTTCACAAAAACTCCCAATTTAATATTTAATACATAACTATAGTAGATGGCTCCTCCAGTGGTCATTTTATCTTCTAAATCCACAAAGGGCTTCATGTTTAAAGTAGCGTATACAAGGCGAAATCCAAAAGTAGATCATGGACATTTACTTCTGTGAGCACCTGAAATTCAGGTAGCACTTTTTTTTTTGCGTTTCTTTGTGCAAAGTACATCTGTTCAGAAGAGAGACTATGCCTTCTGCTGATCTGCCCACACCTATTAAGAGAGAGTACTGATCTCCACTTCCTTTTGAGTGTCCCATTCTAGAAGGGACTTCAGAATTGTGAATCCTTAGCACAATGAAGCATTTTCTGACATCTTAGTATAAAATGCCTAACTCCAGAGATAGGATCTATGACATTTTTTTTTTTTTTATAGTAGTTATATGCCTGTATGCACTGTTCAGGCTCCTACTCAGAGAAAATGATTTTGACATTGTGTGTAAGCATCAGCAAATATACGGAACTTTGTAAAGGAAGGACCATACCAGAAAACTCAGCACCATTTTTTCACTTAAACATACGCTTTTAACACTTTTTCCATACTTGGTTGAAAAAAATAAATGTAATTGTTTGTATTCCTCACTTGAAAGTGTCCAATAGCTATTAAGATGACCTAAATTGACATTTAAATACTGTGACTCTGCAGGGTGGATATTATATGACACTACTTCAAAAGAACGAATTCTGCCTTTCAAACCAAACTGCAAGAAGTAGAATAGCAACAGAACATAATTTGTCCTGATTTTTTTACACAGAGTTGCTCAGAGCATACTTGAAATAAAACTAGAATGCCTTGTGCCCTAAATTGTCTATCTATAACTGCTGTAATTAGGGACAGTATTCAAAAAGAGAAAACCACTGTATTATAGATAAGTGAACAATCTCAGAGCAGAATGTTTCTCCAAATAAAAATACATGCTCCAACATTTTTGCTAATTCTGTAAAGGCTCAGTTTCAAGTTATAGAGAAATTAAGTAAAAAACATCAAAATAAATGCTTTCCTTTTGTACACAATGATGTGCAGCTGTATACAGTGTCTCAAAATCCGGATATCTTTAAAATATACAGCACAAACTTTTAAAACATTACTTCAGCTTGGCTCTTTTCTCCCCTTCATTGAGATTAGCAGGGTGGATGCCAGCTGCAACATGTTCCCTCCTACTCTTCTCACTATGACAATAATAATAAAAAAAACCCTAAGCAATTTATCACAATTTTCTATGGCATCTATGTGTCAGACACACACTTCTCTCTTGAATACGTAACCTCAATCATTCTGGTAGGCCTGTTTATTCAGATGAAATGCCAAACTGATAATTCATAACTCCTTTCCCTCTTTCTTACACAGAGTCAGTGACTTGTTCATATCAACCTGTTAATTCTTGAGGAAAGGGGCAAAGAGCTTATACTGGCTCCTCAAATATATTCTGATCCTCACAGTGTAAGTAAACCAATACAAGCTTTGAATAAGCAATGTTTTGGGCCCCGATACAAAAGGAGAAGAAAAACAAAGACTTCCTTTTTGAGTTTTTGCCCATTAATCACCTTTTAAAAATCATCATGCCTTCCTTACAGCTTCTTACAGAGTTTAAAGACTCTATCACTACATAAAACTGAGATTTTAATGATTAAAGCACGTTTCCCAAATGAATTCAAAGATATAGCTGTTGGCACCCATGAGTGATGGCGTGCTGTTCAGATGATCTGCTCTGTTGGGTGATTGTTTGGGTTTTCTTTTTAATCACAGGTAAAATCCATTGTTTTATGGATCAATTCATATATTCTGTCTTTACATGTAACATGATGGTATTAGTAATTCAATTAGGAATTCAGTTAACTTTTGATAAATTTTGAATAGCCCTTGAGAATCTGTGTTAGTCAGATTCTCTAAAGTCTTCCAACCTGATGGAAGAATCTCCCTTGTCTCTTTAAACCAGTTCAAGGTACAATTTATCAGTGTCCCATTTCTAGCTATCAGAGCAGTTCAGCTTTACATCTGTGTAAAATGGAGCTCATGGTAATTAATTGACAGAAATGATCAAATACTGTGCAGGAGCCTTTTGAAGCTAGCTCAGCACGAAAATGTACTCAAAAGTCATTATGTTTTTCCCTAGATAACTTGAAACAGATATTCTGTAATCTTGTTGCCACTCCCAGAGTTTCTTAAAAATGAGAATTTCATTTTGAGATCAATTTAGAGATGAATACTTGCTCCTCTTTCTGAGGCTGACAAGTCTCATTTCACCCATGACAGCCTCCAGCTGTTAAATAGAAATACGAACCAAACGTGGACTACTGATGTGAAAAGCCAATTCCATTGCTTTGACAGAAGAAACAAGAAAGATCTAGTTAGGTTTTGATTGTAGCAATCATATTTTATTACTTTGTTAGGATTTGTAGAACTGTAGCCCCCAACACTTATAAACAAAAACACTTGACATAGGTCTATGTTATTTGACATCTGTGCATACAAACATATCAGCCAGGTGAAATAACCACTGCACTAATTGAACTGAGTCATACGAAGCAACACTCCATATCTCTATGACAATGCATTTTAGCTCCTTTAAACTGAAATGCAGTTACTTATCGGAGAGATCCAAGAAGCACTGTCAATAATTAGAGGCAGATTTTAAGTCCTGCACGTCTTTACTCACATTGTACAAAAGATGAATTGTATTCTGCTGGAAATATTCACTATCATAATTGTCTTTGCCATGTAAGGACCCACTGTAACTGGGATTTATGTCTTTTTCTACATTGTCCCATAGCTGGGAAGGGGGAATGCAGGGCAGATGGGCAGAGACCAACACTGCCAGCAGTATTTGTGGCTAGTATTGCCACACCAGTGGCAGCAGCAGTGGCAGTAGCCACCAGTAGCAGAGTGGCTAATGCTTCTGAAATGATTCAGATGGCTTAATGGAAAGAATATGGACTTAGCAGATGACCCCATGATTGCTCTGTTTAGTCTTTACGGACCCGTGCCAACAGGTGAAAGCAGAAAATAATTCACAAATTTTTTTAACTTAGAGAACCAAATAACCATAACTGATTGCCATACTCTTGCTAAGTTTCCTTTCTCTTTTCCTGATAACAGTTTGTTCTGTTTTGTTTTGTTTTTTTTATTCCTGCAGAAAAATGAAGGTTTGTCCTTTGTTGTATATCCCATGGGCTCTGATACCTATAAACCCTGGCGTGATGGATGGAACAGGAGAGGAGCAGCTGCAGAAGTGGAACAGCAGCAGTTCACATCACCTCCAGCCTGTGTTTGGATTATATCCAAAGGTCTACAAGGGCCACTGGGAAGGAAGTGTCCTCTGCCTCCTTCTTGCAGCAAAATAGCTAGGTCCTGTATTTCACCTCAAAATGCACAGGACTGCCCACAGTCCTCCATTCAACATGAAATGCAAAATTTTATTCTGCTTGCATTTGTCCTCTTAAAAATATATCAGTCAAAGGGAAAACTCTCATGCTTAGCACACAATGACAAAATTTAAGTGTTTACCACGTTAAATCAGTACCTATGGCAGTCAGGGTAAAAAGAAAAATTAAATACAGCATGAATAAACAAATGAAAAATGTTGTGGTTGTCTGTTCTGTGTGAGTTAAGAATTGTATTGGGTTCACATGCCCAGGCGCTGGCAGCGGGGGCTGCAGGGTGGCCTCTGTGAGGAGCGGCCAGGGCTGCCCTGTGCCGGACACAGCCGGTTCCAGCCGGCTCCAACCGACCCACTGCAGGGCACGGCTGAGCCCCGCAGCCACAGTGGGGGTGCCTCTGGGGATAGCTTATTTAAGAAAAGCTATATAGAGAGAGGTGACAGTCCAGAACTGCAATGGTATTACTCTAGGATTCTGCTTCTGTTTTGTACAGATGATCAGGTGAACTTGCACAAACCCCTTTGGCCTGGATCTAACTTTAGGTATTTAAATGAGAGGCTTACTAGGAAGTGCTACCAACCTGATGAATGCTCTTTAGAGGCAACTATTTCTCCCTCTCTATAAAAAGACCTAGGGTAATAATATTCCTAACCGAACAAATCTACACCTAAAATGATCTAGGGTCAAGCCAGAGCCCCTTTTCAATGTTTCAAGAGAGGAAAAAAAAAAAAAGAAAAAAAGTTAGACGCTCTAGCTAGATGGGGTTTTGGCTTCTGTACAAATTTATATATGTTCTCATTCTGAGTATTAGGTACTTAAAGGAAACATTCCCTCCTCCCATCAGCATTCATTAATCCCTTTAGATGTTCTTTCCAGTCTTTATCACATAACGTGAACAAACATTGGTCAGATGGAGGCATTTATTATCAAGATCAAATTGGTACCTGAAGTGGTTGAAAAATTCCTGCTGTTAGTAAGTAACCATTTTTATTACAGTGGCTTGTCCTGACAGCTAGGCAAACATCAATGTATTATTTGTTATCAAACGAACACATACTTATATTGGTAATTCACATGTAAAAACACTCTCTTTTCCAAATCTAGACATCAGAAATGGAATCTTAAAGTTTGGTTTTGTTGTTTTAAGTGATTTGAGTATTTCAGAGTTTTATGAATGCAAAAATACAGCTGCATACACATATTTGAATACCTTGCACATTACCTCTTTTTGAATCTTTTAAAAAAGAAAAAAAAGCACTAATTTCCATTTCATATTTTCTAAAATAAAGGACTGTCAATATGATTTATCCAAAATCACAGAAGAGGAAACAAAGGGTAGTCCAGCTGGTTGACTGCCATCCACACTGAACCCTGGCATAATACCATTTGATTTTGGTCATACTGGAAACAGCTTTTAAGGTACCACATGAGAACTCCTTCTGCAACTGCACAGTCTCAGGCTTTTCAGCCCATGAGCACTTAAATATACACACCCATGGAAGCAGGAAATGGGAACAGAAAGAGAAAAAAATATCTATTTTGTTGTTAGTTTTTGAAAACTGTTTAAAAGCTGTTTTCTAATTCTCATTTCCTCGCCCCAGGTAGGCAAGGAAGGAGTGTCTCATGGTGCCTAGGACTTTTATATTCAGGTGGCAGCATTAAAGTAGCATACAAAGCCTAACAAACAAATGTCCTATGCGGAGCATGAATAAGACATGGGATTTGTTTCTTCAGGCTGTCACAGCCACCAACTGTATAATTCATGTTCAAAAATTAGCTTCTAGGCCCCACCACTGAAAAGCCTGAAGCTGTTTTTCAGTCTACTTGTCTCTGAGCCTATTGAGTGTATTTGCTCAACAACTTGTGAGTAGAATTTTAAAAGAAATCAAAACTTATGGGCAACAGTAGCGATCCAGTTCTGATCTACTTACAGAAGTATTTTCCCCAAGTCTTAAGGAAAGTTCTGCCATTCTCACTGTGCTGCCATGGTTAGCAGAAAGCACGTATGTTGTTTTAAACAAACCCAGATTTTTTTTTCGTGAGCTACACAAGTCTTTGATTTCCAAATAAACATATTTTACAACTGTTATCATGATTTTAGCAGTACTTCACTGTGAAAGTGGTAACTTCTAATGATCGGAAAAAAAAGTAAAGATAGATCAAGTAGACATATCTCTTAAGCACATGAAACAATGGAAAAAAGATATTTGTGAAAATAGAATATATTAATTCCACACACTTTTGATCACAGAAATGCACTTCTGACATAACGCAAGGAAAAAAAAAAGTAAATTAGGTATGAAGTACCTGCAAAATACAATAAAACTAGATAAAGTTCTATAACAAAGTAAGTGTCCAACAGAAAAAAAAATTACAATTTCCTATCTAGGTTTTTTTATTGAAATAGGTTCATAAATCAAGAATTAGTATTTAAAATAAAAAATATATATCCCTGTAGTAAGCAAAAAAAATCACACCTTTGGTAAAGTAGTAAAAGAGATAAAATATTGAAAATAGACCTTAGGAAAATTCTGATGTAAGTGTTTCTATGCCTTTCCCTTCTTATTTGATCAACAAGAAAAAAATCTGAAAAAAATCTCTCTATTTCATGTCTGAAAACTAAATTAACCAGAGTCACAAAGTATTAATGACTAATAGTCTGCTTGTTATTTGTTTGCCTGCCTTAATTTTCAAGGATATTCAGTTTGCATTATCTTATGATCCACTTTTATATTCCATAAATCTAAATTTTCTGCTGTTGCTCCTCCAGACATTGTATATAGGTACATGCATTTGGCAGTCTTTTCCTTTTACTTCTTTGGTAAGCTTCTATGTAGGGTGTATGGCAAAGAGAAAAGGGAAAAGCATAAAACACTCGCTTGTCCTGCTTCAAGGAGTGGCATGGTAAGCTAGAAGCAAGAAGAAGATGCATCTGATTCAATCAATGCTTTTAGTATATCAGAACAAGATGTTATCCCTTGTAATAATTAAGGCTTCAAGCTTCTAATCTAAAAGGGCAAGGTATTATTAATGAAGTTCACAAAACTGCATGGAAGAAGAATTGTTAAAAAACCCAAACAAACAACAACCTAACATATGTGAAATTTTAATTAATTTTTACTCTGCGATCCTGACTCCTACAATAACTGTGCCCAAATAAATGTATAGCTAGAATACATAGGGCCAGTTTACAAAGCCAGGAGCTTACTACACAGTAGCTATATTCTACACCTCATCTTCAAAATTTAGGAAGCCAATAAACCTTATTTCCTTTCTACTGAATAAATCAGTAGAAAAATCAAAAAGTGTTTGTTTCTCTCAAACGATGGATTCACAGAAAAGAGAACATTCTATTTCTGTTTCCTTGTTGACGATCTATGTGAGAAAAATAACTAAATTGATCAATAACTCATACCTATGAAGAACAGAAATTAAGGCTTTGCATGTAATATTTATGTTGGCATTGCATAGACTTTGAGTTTGAGATTTCACAATTCTAAAAGTATTTAACCACTTTTTTGTATGTAGGTACTAAATGGGCTATCAAACCACTTGTATTGGATATTTTTAAACTCTCTAATAAGAAAGGAGAAATGTTTAAGTTCTTTGGTCAAATATGTATGAGTTCATACTGGCAGGTCCAACTGCTGGATTTTCTGAGTGTTTAAATTATGATTGTGTACAATTAGTAAGATGTGAAAGATATTTTCAGCACTAAATGTGCACATGGTTCAATGTCACCCATGGCTTTAATTGGGTTATACTTAATGGTAGTATTAGGTGATATGGTTTCAGCCTAGGAGGGTTGAAGCCTAGGGACATTGAGACATTCCCACCAAACTGAATAGCTATTGGCCAAGTAAATCATAAATACACTGAATTGAAAGTGAAGAACTAATTAAAGTGGTCAGCAGACATAAGTATGAATGGACATGTTGAAGGATTTAGATGCCCTGTTGCAAAAATGTTACACACATTTCCCAGTGTCTACCCTTTCTCCCTTCTGTTACATGTTAGGCTTACTCTTCCACTACCTATTATTATTATCAGTTAGTTACAGAATATAAAAAATAGTATAACAATCATACATCATGCAGTTCTACAAAGCAAAATGAAAGCAAAACAATTTAGGCAATAGTTACCTGGTCAGTAGACCACTGGTGTTGCAGCTAAAAAAGCTAAAACCAAGCTCCAGGCAGGTCAAGACAAGTCCAGATTAAGCAAGTCTGACAACTTTGTTCTTGCAGAGTTTGGACAAAGTCAGCAATGTGATAAATACTCTGAATTGTAAATAATTTTGGTAACTCATATGAGATTGAATATAAATGTGATAATCTTTTTTATTCAACTTTTCTCTTTTCCTTTTTTTTTTTTTCCTGAACAATTACTATTAATGTGATGTGCATCTACTATTCTCTACATTCAAGACTTTCATTTTCATCCTTTATGACAAAAGGTGAAAGAACACATGTTTAGGGCTACTGTCACGTAGGGGTACATAATGAAACCCTTCATGGACAGAATAATAGAAAAAATACTGTGTAATATCTAGTTTGGAAAGTCATTAAGGAGGCTTTCAAAGGTTAGACATTTTTCTTTGTCTGGTTGCTTACAGCATATCTACGCCTTGCAATGCTGTGTTGTGTAGTTATCCAAAACAGTTCCAAAGGCACCTTACATAGCATTGTACATCGCACAGAAAATAATCTTCAAATAATAATTCAAATCCTGAAACCAGTGTGACTGTGTGAGCATGGTCCTGGGTCCAGACTAATTCAAGCAAGGATATTCAGCTCAAGCTTATTACCTGGGACAGTGACTAATTTGCCTCCAGTTTCAGAGTTAGCTGGGTGAGTTTAGACTTCAGCTTTTAGATATTTCTGAGCTTTTGCTGTGGATAGGAGTTTTCTTGGAGATGAGCCAAAGTTTCTAAATTTTGTAAATCCACTGAGTGCAGTGATATGTATCAGAACACCAGTCATTGCTGTCTGTGGTATACTATGATCTGATGACCTTTTACAGCTCTCAGGAAAAAAGGATTTAGCATGGGTTTTTCATCTAGCTAACCAGCAAATAAATGACAAGTGGGATGTAAGGAGACTGTGCTGATGGATTAGCTATCATTTAATTGATATTTTAAGCTATGTTTGCTTTTCTTCTTTCTGATTTTTTTTTCCTGCTGTTATTTGTTGTTCCGGATTTATAATAGACCCATAGTTATATACAGACCTGACTAAGCACTTGTTGATTTAAAATATCAATGATGTTAATAATACATTTAATATATCCAGTTTTACCCAAAATCAGCTAACCCTACATGACTTTTTGACACATTTACCTTTACAATATTTAAAACATATTGTATCTATTCTTCATTCTATACTACAGATAAAGTAAGCTGAAATAAAGCCTCCATGAATGTATGGTTTATTTCTTGGCAATGGGCAATGTATTTAATAGGAGGAAATTTGAATTTTGCTTGAATTTGACTTAAATTAGGGCTAATTTCTAGAATATTACTTTAATTATGTTAATACAAGTTATATAACTAGAATAATCAACCTTAAAAGCAAAACATTATTTGCTGTAGATCCAATGTTAATAAATCTATCTGACTGCTATTTCAGAGCAGAAATTAGCACTATTTAGCAGAATGGCATTAACATTATTTGTTCCATGTTTTTTGAGAAATTGAGCAGAAAAATATCTGAGTTTATTATCTTATTCTATGTCAATAACCTAGGCAAAAACAAAGGAGGAAGCAAAGACATTCTGTCCCCTGTTAGCTATCATGTCATTAAGGAACATAGTACCCAAATAGTTTACATACTGGCAGCATCTTATTAAGAAAGCAAAAAGTGCCTCTGACTCCCAGCTTCAAAACAGTAACCAAAATCGACATTATGTGGGAGAATATGCTATCCCAGTCCTTCATTCAAAGATGAAAGAGCTTCTGTTTTGGGATGCACTTTTCAAGAAGGCTTAAAACTGGGTCATCAAAGACAGCAGCAAATTATTCTAATAGCTCATCATTTGAGAATATTTTTCCTCTGCTGTTTTGACCTTACTGCTTTGGATTAAAAAGTATTGCTGCTGTTTCTCACAGGCTCACATCATTATCTTTAGTTGGAAGTATCACTGACCATGAAAAGGGAGAACATTGTGACCTTCACTCAATGTTATACAATGATCCTCAGTTTCAGAATTGTCTCCTTTTTAATTCAGCACCTCCAGAACACGTCTTTCAGAACAGCAATGTGAGTTAGTATACAGGTAGGAGAGATTTTATTACCCACACTGGTCTCATTTTATTTTGGTTTCTCTTCATTAATTGCAAATATACAACAGAAACAGTTCTGCTCCATAGAAATGCACTAAACCTCCCACTGAGCACTATGATTCGATGTCATTTTGAAATTATAGCGCTGTTACACATTTTTCTGTAGCAAAACGTGGCACGCAAAGGCAAAGAAGAAATACTGTTGACTAACGCCAGATGCAGAATCAAAAAATAGAAATAAAATGCAGAAGGATGAAATATACTGGAAATCTCTTCGTATTATCAGGCAATGGTAGATTATTTACCCTATTCATTCACTGGCTGTCAAAGAAATCCCTACACACACTGTCTATTCATGATAGGAGGAGGTGAAGTGATTTTCACCAAGGAACACTCCTCTTTTGACACCATCCACACTTTACATAGATCAAAACTTTTCATGGCTCCAGAAGGAGGAAAGCCATTTTTCAATTAAAATAAACTCACCGTTTTCAATGACTGAACACAGTTAAGAGATAAAGTATCAAAGTACAGAGATCTTCCCACAACTTGCCTTTCAGTAAAATAGCTCAATGACACTGCATCCTAAAATCTGAAGTACAGGTGCTATATTATGGCCTATAGTATTAAAATTGATATAGAGAACAAAAGCTATAAATCACCATATGTTTGAATATAGACTGATTTGAAAAATAAAAATATTTTATAATTTTATAACATACATATTGTATAAAATATACAATTTGTATATGCTAAAATATATTTATGTATCATTGTAAATAACACATATAATTGATAATTACATGTTATATTATATGTGTATATAGAGAGAGAGCACAACAAAATAGAACCTTCTCTTCAGAGCTCTGTATGTTTAAAATGTTTCTATCAGGAATCCTTTACTACAGTATACCCATTCTTGCATTTTTCTGACTTGTACAGGTATCTCTTAGGCCTAAAATTTAACAGGAATAAAAGAAGGTACATTACCCAGAGGAGAAACAAATCCCATTAAAACTCACTGTCTCTTCTATTTGATATTTTGCAGCTTTAAAACTAATGGAATTTAACAGTCTTGTTAAAGAACATAATTTTCATTTTGACAAACACCTAGAGAAACCTCTAAATTAACCTATTGGGGAAAAAAGACAAGAAAAAGTCAATTTCTTTACCATTGTTGGACAAATAATACTTTGCAGCCATATAAGCTTTCAGTAAATCAAGATGAAGAATTATAAATTGTTTCTTCATGACTTTTTGATAACTGTGTTCAATTAGTCTTTATTCATTCATTAATTAAACAGAAGGCATAAAAAAATGAGAAGACTCCATTTGGCGTGTACAGCTATCATTCTTCGAAACTTATAAAATGCTGTTTTAAACCCTGACTTTTTATGCAGCACACTCTTTTTGTTCTACTTTTCTAATATATACCAAAGAGGATTTTTCCTCTACTGAATTTCTCAGTGTTTATTAAGCAATGGTTTCCCAAGGGATGTAAGAAGATTCTTGGAAGAAAGAAACAAACTAAAAACCAAAAAAGCAACCCTACATAATCATCTTTGTGCATACAAGAAAGCAAAAGTGTCGAAGGCAGAAATACTAAATGAACAGCTGAAGTACAGCTGGGTGCTATTACAGGTTCATTTATAATAAGCCAAGCATGATGTCTGGCCATTCACAAAATTTCACAAAGCTAAGGCAGGTGAGGCAACACTCCATGACCACTAGATAACTGGGAGTACATTGCCCTTCTAGGAGTTTGGCTGGGTAAGTTAGAGTCGAGCTGGCTGAGTCCAAGGCCAGGTTCTCTGATGGGAAGAGCAGTTGGGAAAAAAAGGTAGAAGTGAGGGCCTGCCCCATCTTCGTTGGGAAGTGTTGTTAAGCTGTGGCTGTACCACTGGCTCCCTCTGTGCTGCATTGCAGCTGTGCAGCAGCTGTGCTTGTGCTCTGTCTTGGACCTCCCCAGTGCTGACCCTGGTGTGGCTTCCTTGGCTTGGCCTCAAATCTGCCTCTGCACTGCGGCCTTGCTGGGTGATGGCTGGACTGTCTCTGATCCTGACCACTGGCCCTGGCCCTGATCCTGATACGGACTTGCCGTCCCACATCCCGACTCCTTGTTGGTGCAGTCATTGCTTATGCCTGCCTTATTATTGAGCCCTGCTCTTGTCTCACTTCTCTTGCGGAGCAGCAAGCATGCACTGTTTTGGCATAGGCAAAAAGGAAATACTGAGAGGCTAAAAAGACAGAACAGGAGAAATGTAAAACTTACAAAAATAACAAGCTGTATTTTTAATTCCACCTTTCCACCTACTTTCCTGAGGGACTAAGGAATTCTTTAGGGCTGGTGCACAGCACTATGACAAAATTGAACTGTATGATCCATATTGGCTTGAACAGAATTCAGAGATAAAAGAGATCATAGGAATAGATTAATCACGTGTTCTCATTATTAAGAGGCTAAAGCAGCGGGGCCAGTCAGTGTGACACAAGATAGTATCTCATATTATTTAACCATAGTCAGGTAGTTCTGACACAAGTAGACCAGGATGCCTACTCAACCTCAGAGTGACCATCACCTTTATGAGTATGCTAGGGTTTGAAGGACACTTTCTTGAGCCAAATATGAACACTGCTGAATGTAAGGCGTATTAATAATCTATAGCAAGGTCACAGTAGACAAAAGTGACAAAAAGAGAAAAAAAAACCCACCACATCAAGAAACATACAAATTGCAAGCCATACAGAAAGACTTAAGAAAAAAAAAAAAGTTACATTTTGTCTGCTACATGAATGATTTGAAGAACAAGGTATTCACCTAGGATTATTTATTTTTATCATCACAAAACTAGGACTGCTGCTTGAAAGACAGCAGATTACCTTCACAGGTCAAAAGCAGAAGCAAGACAGAATAAGAGAAAGTTAAAGGCAATGACTTTTGAGTGTATCTTGAAAGAGATGGTTTAAGAATGTAAGAACCAATCTACTGGATGACTTCTAAGTATAAAAATGTTTGAAAACTAAGTGGAGGACAGGCATCCAAAATATAGGGAGAGAAGCCCATGAATCTCGAACTTCCTGAATGAGTATTTTGAATAGTTATAATAAGATTAATAACTACCATTCAAGCTAGTAGAGTTCATATACTTCATCTTACAACCAAATCTTTCCCCTCTCCACCTTAGATTATGCTGGAGAAGAAAGAGAATATGACAAACTACTGTGGAAAAGAGATCTCTCAGATGGTATATTGAGGAATTATCCCACATTCACTACAGAGACACAAAAATGAACATGAACGCCATTCCAAAGTCATACACACACAGAACAGGGGAGGGAGATGCAAAATAAAAATCTTGCCTGAGCCAGATGACAGGAACAGACAAAGAAAAACAAACAAACAAACAAAAACCTGCAAATATTGTCCCAAGAAAGAAATTAAATCCTACAGCAAAAAACCCCCAGATCTTAATAATGGTATTCTTGTTCACTTTCCCGTGAGGCTTTGTGTGAGATGAGATCCAGGGAAAAATATTTATAAGCCACCAAAAAAGTAAATAAGTTCAAACTTCAACAGAAAAACATACTGCTCCTTCAAAACAGTTTGTTTGAAGTAATCCATGTGATGAAATTAAATGTGTCATATTCTTGCAACTCTATTAGAGTGCCTTTACAAGGTTACAGCCAGGAAGAAATACAAAGCAACTCATAATTAACCTCTGGATCCATTTCATTTTATGCTTGTTCAGAGAGCGTAGAAAAAAAATGTTAAGTTTCAGTTATCTTTGTCAAGAAATGTACTCTTATCACATATGCAAGATTTAAAACCAGTTTCTATTTCTCAGGCATTGAAAGAGATTTACGCTTTATGTAGCTGTTTGTTACAAAGCTTAATCTTCACCCTGACAGGCAGTGTTATGACCTGGAGGGCACACCAGAGTTGGTTACAGGGGTTTTATAAAATGCGTCATCTTTGATCAGCACAAAGAGTTAGCTTGTGTTTCCCACCAATATTTATAGAATCATAGGATCATTGAATCGTTTGGGTTGGAAAAGACCCTTAAGATCATCAAGTCATTTGTCACTGGATTTTAGCACACAGAGCAAGGAAACAGGGTTATCCCAAGAGAATGCTGAAAAATGTATTGTGTAACCATTGTAAATTTATGTATTTATATTGCTATGCTCCCTGCATGAGCATTTTAACAGAATGAAGAAGAATTCTGACAAATTTCAAGTTGGGTACTGTGAGGAAAATTTGAACTAACTTTGATTCTTCTAGGTTTAGATTTAGGGTTTGTTTTGATGCATGTACATGGTAAAATATGCAATTGGTTAAAAAATATGAAAATGGATGAATTGCAAGTACAGAAATAAATGCTATGTCTCATGAATAACTGGACTGGGATTATACCAGAGACATTTGCAAGTCAAACCAACCTTAATAACTTTGTGCAGGTTTTTTTCAAAGCAAAAAAATAATTTTCCCTGAATTTTGCTGCCTAGAGTTTATTAGAAAGTGCTTATAATTTGCCTTATTACTGGATAAAGCATGTCTGCAAAGTCTTTTGCTGAGCTATGTACCATGATGACAGTGTTCCAAGTCAACTGGATGTGAGTTTTGACCCAAAAGCTTTATAGCTCTGTTAGCATGGTGCTACATTCACAATTCAACTCCACACTTCTGAATCAAAACTAGCATTCCAGCTATCTTGGAGGGCAAACACAAAGAGAGTATACACACCTACATCCTAAAGCAGACTTTACAAGTCCAGTTCTGAAGTCAAATTCAGGCATTGCTTCAATGCAATTCAAACATGTGGCATCTCCCAATTTTTCAAGATGCTAACTGCTTCCTGAGGCTCTGAGAAATCTGTTCACAAAATAATGCAGTGATGGTGCAACCCATCTTACTGTTTGCTTATAACATTTAGAAAATTTTGTCTAAGGCTGAATCTTGACCAATCATTAAGATTTCAGGAATAATATTCAAGCAACAATGACTATTACTTGAGCATCTATGAATAATCAGGAGTTCTTTTGCACTTGCAGTCCCATAGTTCCAACTTTTGGGAAAGAGATTGCTGAAATAAAAGGTAACAAGCATTGTGGATGTTAATATTACAGAATTTGTTTGTGTTTTAATTCAAAGCTGAACCATCAGGTTCTGGGACAGCAGCTTAACATTGAACTGTTGTGTTTTCTCAGTTTTCTATGAACTGAACTATAGAATTGTTAAGGCAAACTTTTGATATAGATAAAGTAAACCCAGAAACAGTTGAATAGCCTTGTTTGTAATTCGTAATATGTAGCAGAAGATAGTATTGCTCAGTTCTTGTACAAGAAGACTACTTATCCGGGGGGTGGAAATTACTTAGTTTCTTCCTCTGACTTGAACAGATATCTGTAACTACTTTCATTATGTGACTGCCATAGCTAGTAGTCTAGTAACAATGCCGAAACAGGGTTCTTTCAAAACCTTTTCAATTCCTTACTATTAGGTCGGAAAATTAGAGCTGAATGGCTCTAGCCTGCTGGTTAGGGCATTGTCCCAGGAGGAAGGCACCAAAGCCTTTTCTCTGGCTCCAAAATGTTCTTAAATAAATATCTTTATGGCAACTGGAACAGCTTACACAAGCAAAACAAAAGTATTACTCTGTAATACCATATATTCCACGGGACAGTTCAATCAAAGATGGGAAATTTCAGTTTGATGAAAAGTAATAAAGTCAAACTGTAGCACAAATCACCATGATCATTTGCGCTCTATAACCCAAAGATAGTATCACAGAGGCCTTAGCAAGTCTGATGAGCCGCAAGATTAAGTTATCATTATGCAAACTAATCTTTTTAACCAAAACATCATTAATAGGAGAGATTTGAAGTCATCTTTGCTCTTTTAAATTCTGTGAAAGGAATCTAATATCAATCAGGCATTTTTAACTCTCTTCTTTATAACTTTTTTTACTCCTTATATATTTAAAACAAGGATCCGTTACGCAACTGTCATAAAATAGCACTCCCTTTGGTTTCCCCTGTTGAACAGATCTTTGGTGTAGAACTAGGAGTTGTACATATAATACGATCAATTTTGCGAACATTTTTCTGTTCCCAGAGAAGGACCAACAGAGATTTTACTAAGGAACTGTCAAAAAATAAGTATGTGAACCACAATATTGGTTTTTAGTTTTAACCTCTCAATTAATATTTCTCTTCTCTTTTGCCACCTTTTTCAGCAGAAGTGCTCTGCCTTGTGAAGAATGCAGACATATATTTAAGAAAACTTATTGCTGTCTGTCTGATTTCTTTAAATTATAATTTTTACCTGTTTTCTTTCTGTTGCAAACATGCTGTGAATCTTTGATGCCACTGCCACTGTATTGAAGGGCTGAGCCTGCTCTTCTCTGCTTTGTGACACCAAGGGTATAAACCGTGAGAAGCAAGGGGCACATATTTTGTACTGGTATTGCACGTATATTGTTTCATGAGGTCTCAAATGCCCTGTTTCTTTTGGATGCAAGGTTGTTACTTTTCCTCAGCTAAGCAGTTACAGGTAATGGTGTGCAGCCCTTTGTCTATGGGGAATTCTAAATAGCTATACAACCATTCAAGTCTTTATAGTTAAGCTTTTATGACTGCTTTTTTCCAGTTAAAACACTGTGAAATGGAATCTGACAAGGCTTTTTTTCCTTTTTTTTAAAGACCGCAAGTTAAAATCCTTTAATAATGAATTTCTAAAATGTGTATCTAAATAAAAAATGTCTTATTTATAATAATTTGAAAAATATCATTCAAAGTGGAGCTGATTCCAATGTTACAGATAGGGCTACTCAATGCTGTCCAGCCTAAGCCTCTCTTTCCTGTGCTCTGTAACTTTCACAAATGCATTTACGGATTTCTGCTTTAGACTGAATTTTAGTTTAGTTTAATTTTCAAAATTAAAGCCTTAGCAATAATGATTTAACCAACCATCATGTTAGAATAATATCAGTGGAAAATATACAATTTTTCTGATGTTAAAAACTATTTTTTCATAGATATTTTTTATAAGTGCTTTATTTTTTTGATGACTCTTAGATCCAGAAAAGGAATTGTCCTCTAACTAACTCTCCTGTAAAATACGTTTTTTGGTTTTTTTCTGTGCCCATGAAGAGACATTCATATTAGTCCACATGCTAAACCTATGCATATTGCCATTTGTACAGCTTTTAAATATTAACAACTATAATTATCTTTGAGTTCTCTGTGTATAGAGACTTGATGACATTCTACCAGCATTAAGGCTGATCCTGCTACTCTGCTAATCCAGGGGAACACATTACCAGCAGCAGCATTGTTTTCAAGGGGGAGTAGAAGGCAGCTGGGGCTCATGAGGCATCCGTGAATTCTAGCTGAGCTTTTATCAATTAAAGAGCTTTCAGCAAGAATGAATGTGCCAATAGCCTCTATTGTACAGACAAGAGAAATATAAAAGTTTTATCCGATTGTTGAGGTAGAGCAAGATAATGTGTAACTGCTTAACATACAGTTTAAGTTGCATAATACTACACAACTATCTTAACAAACCTTTCATTCTGTCTATATAAGAAATGAAACAGAAAAATGAAAGAGAAAATATAAGTTGTAACACTATTGTCCCCTTAAACAGTCTATCTATACCATTAGCCAGGACTACTAATGGACATGGAGAACACATTACCAACAATATGAAAAATTAGGACTAGGTTTTGACTTGTACCAAAATCATTATTTTAATGTAATGTAAATATATTTTGGTGAGAAAGGAGTACGAAATTGTTTTAAAAGTATATGGCATTAACAATA